>NC_134572.1:67630578-68308078 GCF_050947875.1 Dermacentor variabilis
TACCGTGGGCACATGCGAGTGCAAGGGGGGATGGGACTGGACAAATTTTTACTCTAAAAAGTGCTCTTAGGAGCTGGTGCTGTAAAATACGGATGACTGATCAGTGTCGTTTAAAACATTCTATAGTATACCAAACTTCATGCGGAAGTAGCGGTATGGGACGCATGTTAATAAAACAAATTATTATTCTAAAGACAATTAGGGGTGAACAAGTAGCAGTTTTCGAGGTGTGACTCGAATACGAATCGAACAGTGTTAAAATCGAACCAAATACCAATTGAATATAGTGACATATGTGAGTGGAATGTCAAATATTTTTCAATGAATTCGTGAATAATGCACAGCCTTCTCGCCATTAATATCAAACAATTTTAACCTCCTGGTGTTCATTACAATGGAACGTTTCCATAATTACACTGCAAATTATGAAGCATGTTGAAATTAAAAGTATGTTTAATGTATATACTATTAAGTTCTTGCATTCATGCCCGTTTGCCAACATGCAACTTGTTAACAACTTGAGTGACATTGTTGTATTTTGTTTTTGTAAATACACTAAATGTACGATGGCCACTATTAAGGTGGCTGGTCGGATGGCGTACATTTCCTGCCTTTACATTTCCTCTTTTATTTCACGAACACCTCGCGCCTTTCCATAGTGTGCCTGTATTGAGATAAAAAGGATGCTGTCGTTTCTACGGCGCTATCTCTCTCATTTTACCTTTGTCCTTGGAATACAGGACATCATTATTTGTGCTAATGAGTTCTGTAATGTTCTGATGGTAGGGGTCTTTTGGTCATTTAAAGAAGCAGCGCTGCTCGTCGCAGTTTATATATCACATCTCCATACCGGTTCCTTCTGTCGGGACCTCCCGCCTATTGAAGCAAAAGAAGAAGCATTTATTCGCTCGCTCGCGGAAGTATACACGGCAACAAAAACATGCAGGAGGAGATCCCAATGCTCTGGGATTTTGTGCCACCTCCTGTGCAGAGTTAAAAACAAAATCAAAAACAAAATAGGTTGATGCAAATTCAGCAAAGAGGCAAGGTTGTCACTAACATAATTAAGAACTACTAACACAACGAAAAAGGTGAACTGAGACATAATAGAACATAACATGACGTTACATAGATATACTGATTGAAATTTCATTAATGAATACAAATGGCAGTAAATGACATGGCAGTAAAATAATTACAAGTAGACCAACAATGAAAATAGATCTCTTTTGAAACCGCCTATGCTCTGAGACAGCTTTATGTTAGTTGGAACAAAGTTCCAGAAGGACGCTGCTGTGAACGTTGAAGTTAATTTTATTATTGGTCTTAATTTCAGGCAATAAGAAGTTATTAGCTGATGAGAATTGAGTTGGTTAACAAGTTGTTTTTGTTGAAAATACTTGAGGGGATGTTTGAATGAAGAGAGTTCTGGGCAAGAACATTGCCATGTTTAATTTACACAGCTTGTGAATTGTGATAATATGATGCTCCTGCAAAAGGGTGATCGGAAAGTAATAATGCTGATGGCCTGGTTTTGAACGAGTTGTGAAGGCGCTAGGTGCGAGGGATATGTTTTGCTCCATGACTCAATGCAGCAGGTGAAGTGATTGTGAATGAACGCGCGATACAGAGAGAGAAAGGTTTTTGGAAAGAAGTTTGGCCGTGCTTTTATATGTATCCTGTTACCTTACGCTGTGTTTTGCTTTAGAAGTGAGGTGTACTTAAGTTTACAGTCGAGGACAACCCCCCAAACATCGACATGGAATTATAGCATTGATGGGGTTATCAGCGAGAGTTGTGTTCAGAATCATTTGGACCATCTTTTGAGTGCAGTGAAATAGTATAAAGACTTTTCACTGGCGCCAATTTCGCAATGTGTTTAACCAAGTGAGGCAAAATATAGCGCAACATATCTTGGTTCCGAAACAAATAAGAAACAGTGGCCCTTAGAACAATGTTCGCTCGCCTATCATAAATGATGAACGATTCTGGTCACTATCGGAGCTTTTGTTGAGTTACTCACAGCTACAAGAGGAGACTGCTTCGGCATCATTTATCTACTTCAACGAGGCGTGAATTCTTCCTTGCGGCCGATACGCGCGCGAATGCGAGAGCCACGCACTTTTTGCGACGGACAACACGAAGCCTGGCCAACGCCTCCAATGCGATTGCTTCCCTCGTTGGCACTGCTCCAAGTCGTGCTGCTGGTCCTCGAGCTATATATAAGATGGTTGCCTCGCCACAACCACACGTGTAATCTCCGCACTTCTACCTTTGTCTCGTATAATGGCTCCTAATGACAGGCACCGCGAGCAAAGTACTAAGGCACGCTCCGAACTCAGCTCGCTTAATCTCATGTCAATCCGAATAGTTAAACCGTTGCGCGCCTCCTACGTTAGCTAAGACATGGCTAACGGATGTTCCTCAGTGCAGGAAAAAAAAACACTGAATGTCATTGCTTTCGAGGACGATCATCTAGAAAACGGATGGTGCGGCGCCGATGCGATGTCACGATTGAAGAAGTGCTGTTTATACGTTACGCGCACTATATAGCTTTTGTGGCGGATTTTTCCAGGTGATTTCTGTTGCGGAGGACTTCGTTTGAGAGTAAAGTGCGCCGCCTACTCGCCATAAATAGGTGCCTTTTTATTGCCCGTTGCTTTTTTTCTTATTCTTCCGCATCGTACAGACAAGCGACTAGCGTGATTCTTCGGCCGGATGTTTTCCTCAGCGTCTTTCGCAGCATTTGTTTTCTTCTTAGGCGCATGATTGAGCGGCAAAACGGCCTGTTGTGCTTCATGCGAATAGAAAAAAAAAAGTAATCGTTCTTGTTTTGCTGCCACAGTCATATATACAAAAACGATATATCGTCAGAGGTCATGATACACACATTTTCTAGCTGGTGTCTGACGTTTCATGGTCGGTATTTGTCCTAGTAGAGTGAAATATGCCAGTTGTCAGAATAGTCAGGACGTGGCCGCCACAGCGAGATATATATTCTTTTGCTGGAAATCACCGTGCCGCAATAGATACGGCGGAGGTCGTCTCTCTTGGGATAGATTGTAGATACGTTTTCCTCAAACACCCCCATACGAGCCTGGAGATATTATCGTCTATGTAGTTTCTATCAAGGAATGACAAAGTATCACATATTTTTCAGTGTGAAATCGTATCGACTAGTATAGGTGTCGTGCAAGAGTGATATGCTGTACAGGAAAGTAAACCTGCTTCGAAAGCGCAAGGGCTTTCGGTCGAATTAAGCGCTGCATGAGTTTATTGAATTATCTGGTCGTAAAGCCAGTGACTCTGATGTTTATCAACCTTTATTGATTTATTAACACCTAAAATATCTTTGATGAAAGAGATGGGGGAAGGAGAGGGGATTATCCGAAAACAGACGCGCCGATCCACATAGCAGCGGCTGCTAGCACTGTGCGGACAATGGCCTCCCAGATCGGAGAGTGCACAAACCTCACGCGTTATCTTGAAGGTCATGTGCGGGCTTTCTAGGTTACAGAGGCGCATTATGAGTTCATGTGACACATGTCCTTGCTGCAAAGACTTGCCAATAACGTGCCTTAGATACTAATGAAGTAGGCCATCCGCCTGACGACGATGCGTTTCGGAGGGAGTCATCGACACAGCGACCACTAATCCCCTTTTGTGATTTTCTCCTTAAGGATTCAGGCTGTTGGCTAAACTCGAAAACCAATCTCCTTTGAGGCACTACGTCATTCTTGTATTCGTTCAGAACAAATTAAAAAAAGTATCATCGTCAGCAGCAGCAGCCGCCTATATTTATGTACACTGGCAGGACGTACGCCTCTCCCAGAGACCTCCAATTACCACTGCATGCATTGCACTAGCTGATTCCAACGTGCGCCCGCAGATTTCCTAATTTCATCACCCCACTTAATTTCCTACCATCCTCGACAGCGGTTCCTTTCCCTTGGCTGTAACTCTAATGGTCCACCGGTTACCTGCCCTATGCATTACATGCCTGCCAGCTCCCATTCCTTTCTTTTAATCTCAACTATAATATCGGCTATCCCCGTTTGCTCTCTGATCCACACCGCTCTCTTCCTGTCTCTTAACGTTACACCAAGCATTTCTTATTCCATAGTTCTTTGTGTGGTTAACTTGTTCTGGAGCTTCTATGTTAACCTCCAAGTTTCTGCCCATATGTTAGTACCGATAGAATACCATTATTGTACGCTTTTCTCTTTTCTTATTTTTCAGAAAAAAAAATGTTGGACTAAAATCCGGGCTGTGAAGGTGTTTGGCCAGCGAAGACCAATGTGGAGCAGTCTTGAACGACTGAGCAATGCACTACACGAAATCAATGACAGCAAGACAGTTAAATGCTTTGTACCAAAACTTGGGCACAAACCGCTCGGTCCTGCCGAGCCTGAGCACGACGCCGTTGTGCATATTGAGGTTGCTGTTACCTTCGTCGCTCATCGTATTCGCGCTGCTTTTCAGGCGTACCCTCTATGCGTGACCTAACCATAGCACTATCACACCATAAATGAAATCAGTTGCTAGACGGCTTCTTCTTTTACATATCAAAGTGTAGTGACGTCACTCCCTGCTTCTCATACTACAGTGGCCACTTCCGGGCAAATGCAGCTTATTCAAGCGTAATCTTTACCAAAAAACCCATCCGCCGTCTAAACAGACACAGTACAATGCCCCAACGCACGGAAGCATGTGTCATCTGCGCCACAACAGGCGCAACCTCGGACAACACTGCGAAAATCGCCGCTGCAGTGACGACACGAACCAAAAGGACAGAAGTGGCCGAGGAGGCGACTATAGCCCTAGACATTGTCTCAAGAAGCTCTAGAATCATCTTAAGTGACTCCAAAGCGGCCATAAGCAACTTTGAAAAAGGTCGAATAGCACCACCAACCATGCGAGTCCTCCAAGGACAGCACACCCACGGCCAAGGAAAAACAATAGGACTGGTATGGGTAACGGCACGCGCGGAGAACCCCGGGAACGAAGCGGCGCATCAACACGCTCGATGAATCGCCAGGCGAGCGATGAAGTCCTCAGACCCGGAAAACGCAGCGAATGCCTATACACTTAGCAGGACATCACGCAATATTATCGTCTAAACAGACAAACAAAACCCCCACCACACGATTCCCTTGCCAAACATTAAGAAGTCACATGGTAGCGACTACAAAACAACTCCAACCGAAACCCGCATATATATGCAAACATATACCCCGACCAAGTAAGCCCACTCTGTGGATTCTGTTGGGAACAACCAAAACTGAATTACATAATATGGGACTGCGAAGAAGACTAGCCTCCTCCTAACCTCATGGCCTCTCCTTCACCTGAAGCGTGAGAGGCGATGCTGCTCAGTTCTATCCTATACACCCTACTCTAGGACATATAACGAGCTGAAGAGGTCGCCATTAAACATCGTTTTACGGCCATTTGGCCCACCTGAAGAAACCACGCGCAATTACCCCACCTAATGCTGACGAAATAAAGTTTTAGAGCGATAGCTCCACTACTTCAGGTACAAAGCCAGAAAATGTCTGGTTCCGTAAATCTGACCTTCAAGATCTGCCAAGGTCAAACTGGGACTTAGGTGGCGCTGCGTACCCCGCGTGGGTGCCCATGTCTTGAATGCGATCTGCAATGTGGACAAAGTGCGCGGTTGCGCGGGCCTCATCTTCCAAGCGATCTGCGATCTGTTCAACGTGCGCCAAGTGCTAGTAGCTTCCTATGCGATGTGCTTTCGACACTTAGTTCACGTTGCAGCAATACGCGGCACGAAGGTGAATTCACTCGCTGCTGCTGCCGCGCCGAGCAGCGTCTGTATGTTGTGGTGCAATTGTAGATGCGGTAGTTGCTGACGGCGCCAAGCAGCGTCTATGTCCTTTCCCATAGCAAGAAAACCCATGCTGTCGCTCGACAAACTTTAGCTTAACCGCGTTCAATCACAGCAGTTCTTTTCCTATCTAAGCACAAGTGTCAAGACCACATGATAGATGATGAGTCGCGTTCAAAAAATAACATTCGCCGCCTGCGTATACCAGCCTACCTTACTATAACGCATGCGGCGAACGCTATTGTTTGAACGCGACTTATCATCTATCATGTGGTTTTGACACTTGTGCTTTTATTTAGTGAAACGAATACTGGGTTGTGTACTGCATGCATAATTCCAATGGAGATAAGCACTTTTCGCTTCAATTCGTGAAATTTCCTGTCGACTGTTTTGTCGATGGAGACGAAAAAAATCCTGGGATCCGAGTCATATAGAGCTTAGCTGTGAAAAAAAAATTCCCCGACGATTACGATGCTCCCCAATGCAAAATTTTAGCGCAGCTGTACAAGTGTTTTCATTTCACGATATATTGGCTGGCGAGGACAATCTGTATCTTGCGGCGCGTTGCAAACGGAGCGAAGTGTGGCGCGACTGCCTCGCTATTCGCGAGATCGCGAGAGGCGTGGGTGAATCGCGCGCGCGATTCACAGCATCCGCCGCAGACATACCTCGGCTCATGCAGCGCTTTGTTTCCATATATGGTATCGGTGGACGCGCTCGCCGCATGCCTTATCGCTGGCACCATTGCTGAACAAATGACGCGCGCTACTATGGTGCCATCTCGTAGCGATCGTCGCCGCACTACGCTTTCTTCTCACGCTTTCGCCATATCCCCCTTCTCCGCTTTCCCTCTCGCGCTCTTTTTGCTATCCTCGTCTTTCATTGCCCGCTGCGCTCCGTGTTCGCTCTTTCATCCTTAGCTGTGCTCGTTCGCTCGGTTACGACGAGGGACGCCGACGCTCAACGCAGGAACGGGCGACTAAGAGCTGCGCTCTAAAACAAATATAGCATGCTATATATGTTTACACTCGTGGATTGAACGTTCCACTCGAGAACTGCAACGGCTTTATCTGCAGCATGTAAGAACATTTTTTCTGCATCTGTCTTCTACCGCTAGCACCTGTTCATACGTAATCAGGTCAGCTGCAGATATCGGATAGTTTATTTCTGTACTCTTAACCTCTTGTCTTTACTGAATTGCTCTTGGCTCGATTTCAAAAATGTCAGGATGAGGCTCAACGACGGTTCTGTAAACGACAAGTATGGGGTTTTAGAAGTACGCAATGCCATTTGAATGCGACACGTCGTGTCATTTGAATGCGACACGTCGTCAGCTGATGTCGCGTTATAGGAAATGTAGGTTGGTAGGCGTACGGTAGGTTATTAAAAAGAACGACAGACTCATGATTTACTCGAGAAACACAAACTTAAAGAAGTTGTTTCCACAAGCTCTACTTTTCTAACTTCTGAACAGGGTTTGTATTCACTCTGGCGTTTGCCTGACACTCTTACTCGGTCCTGCGTCGACTTTCTCAGAGCTTCTGTACGACTTTTATCTTCACTCTACCTTCAATTGCTTCCTTTGTCACTTACGCAAACACGTTAGTCGCACCGTCCTTTCAAACTTACAAATTTCATTGCCTTAAATGTTCGGCTCTATGTATTCTCAATCCTATACATGTGTATACTTTTACATTTGCTCTTGAGGACAACTAAGATTTGACAGAATGAGGATCACGCTACGTCGCACTACTTACAGGGAGACCCGGTTTTTTGGTATTTCACTCGGCAGCTGACCGTGCCTTCTCAAAAGCTTTCGAAGGAACTAAGAACATTGCTAGTGGATTTAAAAGCGAAACACAGCTATATTTGCATTTGCAGCCATGTCTATATGCATGGACTTTGAAACACGGTCACCCAAGTGCCGGTAGCCAGTGCGCCGCGGCACTGTGCTCCTCGCTATCAGAGCGCGCCGGCTGCCCGCTGCTGGGTGACGTAAACGGAACGTTGCCTCGATGGGCGCGGCTTTGCGCTCGCTGCGGCCTCCCAGTTTCGGTTTCGCGCGCTCTGACAGCCGAAATTCGTCGTGGCAGAGTTGCGCGGGTAATCGCAGTTTTCCAGATAAAACTTTCAGAGAAAAGTTTCAGAGAAAACTTGATATGGTTTGCAGGGAGAGATTGCCTCAGTTTCCCAGTTTCGATGATCGAGCCCGCGGAAACTAAAAGTCTTGAAGTTAATTATTATATTTTTGTCAATTAGCTACTAATTACTGCGTGTCACCTGCCACACCGTGGTCGTCACCACTGACGGAGTGTCTCTGATAGAACCGCCCCTTTGTTGCAAAACGGCCATTTTAAATAGTAGTTAATATATTCGTAGAAAATTCCGGTATAGCTATTACCTAGTCACGTGCCAAAGCTACCATGCTTTCGCATCGAATCGTGCTTTCTTAGAATACTCTGAACTAGCGCTCATGCGGAAGTGGCGCAACATAATTAGCACAGGGAGAGAATAAGTTAAATAAAAGAAAAACCAAGCGAAGTGGCATGGAAAACAAGAACAAGATCAGCAGGAACAAAAAAAGAAAGCAAACGTTTTCGCCTGACGCCTCTCCTTGAATCGCAATGCCACAGTTAAGTACTGCTATAATCCCGGAACGCGTTCGTACGTATTAGTAGAGCACTAGGACACGCACGTTTGGCCCTGCCCACCGGCAAGCCAACCGAACTTACGGCTATGCGTGGTGTCAAGGACACCCGCCCCAAAAGCCTGGCGAAGAGCTTATACACTGATGCCAATACACGCAGGGTTACGCTTAAATGGCGCATTTGCGTGTTTGGCTGTCAGGAGCACGGCAGTTACCCGTGTACTCCTCCTTTCTCAGCGTCGAGCGGCTAAGCGCACCAACCGGAGATGAAAACCATAATGATACTAATGTTTGTCGCTCTCAGGGCAGCAAGAGGCAATTTACTCACGCACGAGTGAAGCTGCGTCGTGTTCAAGGATGGCGCGTCTTTCAGTGGACCCGTGGCAACCGGTTTGCGAGTTGAGAGCAAAACTCGGCCGCACCGTTTGCCCCGCCTCTCTGCGTCCACTTTCTCCGCGTATGAGAGAAGGTTGCCGTCCTTTTTGGCCGTACAGTGGAGGTGCTTCGGTGCAGTGTTGTGATCACGCGCTTACTTTACACATCACGAGGCCTCGTTTACAGAAATGACTGGGGTGTATACGAAGAAATCTGTTGAGGACGTGTTCGACACGTCGCAAGAGGCGCTTCCGTTCAGACTTCAACAGATCGCCGAAGATGAGCTCGGAGAGACTCCAACTCGGAGGAAGGAATCTCTTGCGAAGCTTCTCCAGCTTTTATCAGGTGAAATAAGAATCGACATCCCGGATCAGATTGCATTTGTGTGGGGAGCAACGTAGCCTTCTACGGCTTTGAGGAAGGCTCGGATGGTACCGCAAGCAGGAAGTCCGGTTTGGCCATGTGGTATCCTAAATTGCGCAGTTGTCGAATTCTAAAGCAAGGTCAGCGACGAGCAGTTGCAGCTGATGCACGTGCCTTCGGTACCCCAATCGCATATCGCAGGTTTGAGGCTTCACAATAGACAGCTTCCTTGCTGTCATGTACCTTGACGGAACTGCCGTAGGCGTCGTTGCTCTTGCTGTATTTAATTTCGTGGTGTTTTTATAGCATGTTGTTTTATATAGAAGAACTCAAGGAATGCAGTGTGATCAAAATGTCTGATTACCATACCAAATCATGCATTTGCAAAATTCGAGCACGCTTCTGTCGAAGCAGACTCATCATTTCTGTAGAAAATCCCGCCGGCGACGAAACACCTTGAGTAAGAATTAAAAAAAAATAAAGAACATAGGTAGCAATTATCGTCTATGGGACATGCGTAAGTACTTGATGCGTGTACAATAGATTTTACTTATGAAAGTTATGAATGCTTCTTCAGCTTTATGTGAAACTTTGTCAGTAGGCGCCACTGGGTATCGAACATCATTTTGAATCGCAAGAAAGCGCTGGGAATTTTTGTTTTTACCGTGGAATTCTATGGTTCTGCAGATAAGGGATCTTTTTGACGGAAAAAGCATTACTCAGATACTGTGTCGAGCCGGCATCATCGGCATAACTTTAGATTATACGTTCTCTGCTTTATATCGTATTTACTTTGTCTTATGTACCGAAAGATGCTGAATTTGTCTTTGCTCCTTTATTTTCTTTTTAATTGAAATCAAATTGTTTCCAATCACAGTGTTCCAATGTTATTTGAGTCTGAAATTTTGTAATGGTGCCTCGTAAGGAGTTTTGAAACACGTGAAGCTACGTATGTAGCTTAGTCCAATAAGACCATCCCGTCTGCAAGGAGAATACAAGTGATTTGATTTGCTTGGTTAATTTTACAGTTAACGCGAGAGTGAAGCCGCACATAGACAGCATTGGTGCTGCTATTACTTGTGCGTCTGAATTTGTTCCCGTTTGCTCGCGGTGGTGTTTGAGCACTGACATGCCTCACCAATCACGTGTTAATGCCCTTAACTTGATTTGGAGCCTATCATGTGCGTTATAGACCGATCAGCTTACTGTCCGTTGCCTACAAACTATTTACTAAGGTAATCGCAAATAGAATCAGGAACACCTTAGACTTCTGTCAAGCAAAGGACCAGGCAGGATTCCATAAAGGCTACTCAACAATAGATCATATTCACACTATCAGTCAGGTGATAGAGAAATCTGCGGAATATAACCAACCCTTTTATATAGCTTTCATTGATTACGAGAAAGCGTTTGATTCTGACGAAACCTCAGCAGTCATAAAGGCATTACGGAATCAGGGTGTAGACGAGCCGTATGTAAAAATACTGAAAGATATCTATAGCGGCTCCACAGCCATCGTAGTCCTCCATAAAGCAAGCAACAAAATCCCAATAAAGAAAGGCGTCAGGCAGGGAGATACGATATCTCCAATCCTATTCACAGCGTGTTTACAGGAGGTATTCAGAGACCTGGATTGGGAAGAATTGGGGATAAAAGTTAATGGAGAATACCTTAGTAACTTGTGATTCGCTGATGATATTGCCCTGCTTAGTAACTCAGGGGACCAACTGCAATGCATGCTCACTGACCTGGAGAGGCAAAGCAGAAGAGTGGGTCTAAAAATTAATCTGCAGAAAACTAAAGTAATGCTTAACAGTCTCGGAAGTGAACAGCAATTTACAATAGGCAGCGAGGCACTGGAAGTCGTAAGGGATAACATCTACTTAGGGCAGGTAGTGACGGCGGATCCGGATCATGAGATGGAAATAATCAGAAGAATAAGAATGGGCTGGGGTGCGTTTGGCAGGCATTCTCAGATCATGAACAGCAGGTTGCCATTATCCCTCAAGAGAAAAGTATATAATAGCTGTGTCTTACCAGTACTCACCTACGGGGCAGAAACCTGGAGGCTTACGAAAAAGGTTCTACTCAAATTGAGGACGACGCAACGAGCTATGGAAAGAAGAATGATAGGTGTAACGTTAAGGGATAAGAAAAGAGCAGATTGGGTGAGGGAACAAACGCGAGTTAATGACATCTTAGTTGAAATCAAGAAAAAGAAATGGGCATGGGCAGGACATGTAATGAGGAGGGAAGATAACCGATGGTCATTAAGGGTTACAGACTGGATCCCAAGGGAAGGGAAGCGTAGCAGGGGGCGGCAGAAAGTTAGGTGTGCGGATGAGATTAAGAAGTTTGCAGGCATGGCATGGCCACAATTAGTACATGACCGGGGTTGTTGGAGAAGTATGGGAGAGGCCTTTGCCCTGCAGTGGGCGTAACCAGGTTGTTGTTGTTGTTGTTGTTGATGATGATGATGATGATGCTGATGATGATGTGCGTGGTTTTCGTATACTCTGGGGCAGAGGAAGAGGACCTGAACACACGGAAGGATGCTCAGTTTCTTCTGAGGTTCCTGCGGGTGCGGAAATACAACGTGGAGGCGGCCCTGCGCACAGTGAAAAACTATTACAAGATCCGAAACACCAGTGGGCCGGTGTTCCGCGACTTCCTGCCTTCCAAGGTGTCTCCAGCTACGAGAAAGCTCATGATGGTCATGAAAGAGAAGGATGCTCACGGACGACGAATCTTCTTTTTCAAACCCGGTATGGTATCATCGATGAAATCCGTGCCGCGAATTCTACATGTGCAATGTTGACAACAGGAGCGCTTGGCTTTCAACCGACTCGATATGGAAGTGTGTTATCCGCCATATTTACAAATGAACCTTGATTTTAAGCTGTTCTTCAACACCATGAAGCGTAGGACAGCGCTGCCTCTCGGTTGAAATTGAAACATTTAAATAACCCTCTTCTACGATATAGCGATTTCTTCGATGATGAACTGCCTGGAAAGAAGTCACCAACAGGCGCTGCGAGTGGCTTCTTAGGAAAGTTTAGTATGGGGATTGTCGAGGAATGTTATTGAAACGCAGTGGCCACTTGAGTTCAGGGGAAGCATTGCCCCTCGCTTTCTGAAATCCTATGCCTAGTGAAGAATAGAGAAATGTCTGCTAATGGGGAACATTGCACAGCTGATTAAGGGTCAGGATTACGAGGAATGAGAAGCTCTTGCGGGCACTCGGTATTGGCGCTGCACAAACAATTATGATGACGGTAAAAAATAACCAGACGTGGTGGAAGAACTTACATAGAGTAGTAACACGTGGCTACACGTTTGCGTCCTGTGGTGCGAGTGGCTTCCTTGGAAATCATAGTTAAATATGCCAACTACGAGACATTTCCTAACTTCCTTTACACGACGCTGTGTGGTTTTTATTTGTTGGCTTTTTGAATCCCTAATCGACTGAGACACCGATCAAGATTTACCAACGGTAATTACGACACGCGCTTCAGTAACTTCGTCCCCTGTTATAGTAAAACACGCCAACATGCCCGATGCAAATGGATGGCCCCAGTGGACGGCACGACCTGATTGAATGACCACGTCAATTTTCCACTGGCGGAAAACTTACAGTCTATGTTTTTTTTCTATCCAAATAGGTAGTTTCACCGCCTTTCGTGTTATGCGCCCCCGCTATCATCATTACGTTGGCGCACTAAAAATAAATAAATAAATAAATAAATAAATAAATAAATAAATAAATACAGAAAGAAAGAAAGAAAGAAAGTTGAAGGCCACAGTATCGCCATAGTATAGTGTGCGCACTAGAATGTTGCGCTTTTGTTGCCGTAGGTCGCCCGAGGCTGCCCACCAAACCCGGCCAACCAGATCGAACTTTTGCTGTCGTCCTATTGAATTGCTTCCTTGCATTGCTTAAGTATTGCACGGATTAAAGTGATCGGTGCGGTGCATAAACATAAACAATGCGTTAGATAACAGGTTGTATAGCATGAAAAGAAAGAGGCTGGGACGCATCACAGTTAGTTATATATAGCATCTAATTACCCGCTTCCTTTCACACATATCCCAAAACGCGCGTTGGATCTGCTTCTTTCTTTTTTATGACTTCCACATGCCACTCCCCAGGTATGTGGGTACTCGAGGAATCGTCCTACGTTGATGTTCATCGGGCTATCATGCTGTGCTTGGAGCACCTGGCTAAGGACCCAACGACACAAACGCTAGGCGTGGTGATACTCTTCGACTATGGTGGCTTCACAGCAGAAAAAGTGCTTGCCATTAACGTGGGTCTGATCAGGAGAGGCTTTGAGTACCTGCAGGTAAGTGTAGGCCTTACCTAATTGCAGATCGCGTGAATTAATTTGAATGAATCGAGTGCCACCGGTACCGTCGTCTATGTGTTTTCCTTTTATGCGTGTTTTAACTTACGGCGAAAAAAACATGTCTTTCAACATAACTTCCCCTCGACTCTGGCGTTCGCAATGAACTCAACGTAAGAAACATCAGCAGTTTTCAGAGTACTTCACCAACTCGCCGTGGTGTCTTATACATGACCCTCTGCTGCTGAACTCAACGTTGGAGATGTGAACGTGGCCGTGGCGGCCACATTTCAATGCAAGCGTGAGGTACCACCACAACACCGTCCACTACATGCGTTCCCTATCATTGCCCACGTGTAGCTTTCCTACATTGAAAAATTACTAAGTGTGATAACACTCGAATTATTAATTCCGCGTTGGCACGTTTTGCACTGGCTCACATCGTAAGTAATTGAATTCGGAATATACCAGAAAAAAGTGACATAAACAAATGTTTTAATGTTCGCGCTGATTGTGCTTACCTTATTAACTTTGGTTTGTTCGTGAAATGAACATGCTGTCGCATACTTTCCAACTTTAAACATGACGAATATGTCGCTCTGAATCGTTATGTATAAACCACGAGGCAAATAAATCCTTAAGCTGTGTTGAACACACTCGAAACACTGACGGGAGCTGGAATGGGTGGCGTGGGTGGAGGCCGAATGCGTCTCAGAAGCACCACGTTGTAGTATACTTCACTCAATGCAATGCACGTTCGTCGATGCATTTGGTGCGCCGCACCTCGTTAGTATTTGTACTCCAGTTTTTCCGTGACCTTGTGAAAAGTGTTAATACGAGGTTGCGCGTTTTTTCTTTTTTCAGGATTGTATGCCTATGCGACTCAAGGCCATGCACAATGTGAAGCAAGGCCTAGCGTTCGACACGTTCTTCACGCTCATCCGGCCCTTCTTGAAGGCGAAGCTCGCACAAAGAGTGAGAGACTCTATTTATCTGCAAGAGCGGGCGGCTTGTCAGTTTCTTAAAAGAATACATACAAAAAAAAGAAGGAAAGCGAGAGAGAAAAAGTGATAGAAAGAGAGAAAGAAACCACCGTTTTACTCAACGGCAAAGAAGTCCAAGCATGTTGCATAGTGATCGAAGGCTGCTTTATACACGGCTCTCGATGAAGTAGTGCCAATATTGAGAGAGAAAAAAAAAAGATGTGGCTAGTATTTGGGTGGGTTAGCACAGGGTAAATCTTGCGATGGGTGGACAGTGAAAGGTGTACACGTCTTTTATCCTAACACATGCTACAGGACTAGTTTAGTAAAGTTCCCCTGATACGAGTAAAGAGCGGTGTTCAACATTTGACGCAATCCCATATATATTGATACAGACGCGCCATCACAATATGTGTCATAGTCACTCGCGTTATTATCGCCGACGCAGTTCATCCTTTACGGAGAAAAGTTCGAGGAGCTCCACAAGGAAATCCCGCCCAAGGTTCTTCCAGAGGAGTACGGTGGCCATGCGCCACCAGTCGACTTCGAGGGTTTCTGGAACGACCTGGAAGGTTATGACGACGAGTACCGGGACAACAACACCTACGGCTACACGAAGACTACCAAAGAAGACTTTGCCACGGAGGCTGAGATTGAAAGCCAACTAACGTTTCTGTAAACATCGTAAGAAGGCGCAAACTCGGGAAAAAGAAGTAGAAACATTCTTCAGAGCGGGAAAATTGACATCCTCCCGCTTTGTATTTCCAAGATAGAAGGGAAACCCACACGGGTTTCTCAGAGAGAACAATTCACAGCTGAAAAAAAAATTCGGGATCAAACTCAGAGCCAACACCTTGGCGAGGCGGTAGCACTACCGTTTTAGCTAACCAGGATGCTGACAGGACGCACTGCGATGCCCAATCGATCGACAACTCAAGGCACTGGAATACTGAATGTAGCAGATAAGTTGTGCGGAAGCCCGCAAGGTGGCCTCGCCCTGAGGTCTGCGATCTGCTAGCCTCCTGGCGAGGTCAAATGGCAGAGCGACCGCCCTGGAAAGGCGTTGGCCCCGGTTTGGATCCCCGGACCAAGGCGAATATTTCTTCAAACTGCGAAGCTTTCTTGCTCAGAAACCCGCATGGATTTCCTTTGAAGCTAGTCGGGGAGATGAGACTTGTTTTTTTCATTAAGCTTGTTCTACAAAGCGTATTTCCATCTGAACTGGTCTGCCAACAATATTATGTGCCCTTATTGAGAAACCGGCATTCACTGCAGTGTGTTAGGTGAGCTTTGTGCTTTCGTGTGACAAACGTGCACACTACGCAGAAATTACGCCGGCGCATGTCCTGCGCAATGAAAGCAGTGGGCGCCATAGCATTTCGAAAGGCATTCGCATTCCGACTACGCCGTCTAAAATCAAGAAGGGCGCCGACAGGTGGAGTAGCACACTGTGGTATTGAAATTATATAGGCAGTGATAACGTGCCTCAGAAACGCTGGCCAGCGTTTCGGTAGGTGGACCTATCTTTGTCAAATAGAATCACTAGCCGTACGAACATCCAGTCGTAAAGTATTATCACCAAAGTTAGAGCAACTGTTCACAAGACGCTTTTGTCGTACGCTCAGGGGTGTCGAGAAAGGCATATAGTCTCGATGCGGCATAGTGCAAAAGCACGCATCTGCCGAAATTCCACATCTTGTAGGTTGTAGAAATGATTCTGTAAAAAAAAAAAAACATGCGAAAGCGTTTGCAGCACAGATGCAAACGAAACATAGGCGACATCGGGACTACGGACCTTCCATCGTCTCTGAATTAAGTTCTCTGGCTTCCCCACTGTCATACTCATTTGTTCCGGCGCATCGAGATCGAATTACCAACGCCTGCCGCGGATTTCTTTTCTTTTCTGGCGGGTGTTCGGTGCTTTGAACTTTTTTTACTCTAGCACGTTGTAAAGCCTGCCGATGACGCTCGACCAATGCTGGCTCGTGTTTGTGTTGAGGTTGTGCATTGGCGCTATGTACACGCTCGAGTGTCATCTAGAGCACATGCTAACAAAGCTGTAACCAACCATTTATAAATATACCTGAAGGGGCTGTGCTTTCGTGTTTTCCTTCTGCCCACTGTGTGTCAATGGCAGATTTGTTGCATTCCATTTTTAACCAATAGCTAGAAGCCTGAACTCAAAGCTTCGAAAACACATGGCAGGTGCCAGCACATTGCTACTAACTATACAAAAAAACATATATGCATATCTCACGCGTACATAGTTTACTGCATACATATTATCGTCATCGGCACTCCCTCCCTCTCCTTGCTCTTCTACCTTAACTCTACGTAGAATACGTAGCAGGCCAGAGACAGGGCTCCTCCGGCCGACCTCCCTTCTTTTATCACATTAAAACTGTTCTCCATCTCTCTCTTCCCCTCGTATATCGAAATTCTGGGTCATTACCTGCACCCCAAGACCACGACGACAACGACGAAGTCTCACACTGTGACAAATTGGCCTCCCGCATCTACACTGGTCACAGTAGAAGTCGCATGAGCCGCACGAATGTCGTTGAAATCGCGTCCATTTCAAACACCTTTTTTTCCTGTCAATGCATGGCAGTGTCATATATGACATCTTCGAGAAGAAGCTGCAGGTCACTGTATTTTTGTAACCTTGTTACACTCCCGGATAATCTCAGAAAAAGAGAAAAAGATCTGGGATCTACTCTTCAATGGGCCTCGCGCGACGTCAACGACTAAGCAAATAAAACGATGCTGAACGTTAATAGACGCGCAGGTATTGAGACACAGACTACGTTTATTGCTGCTAATCAGCCGACGACGCAGTGGCATTTCGACCAGTCCTCCCAGACTGACATTCACTTTATATATATATATATATATATATATATATATATATATATATATATATATATATCTTAGAGAGCGAGATAGTAAGGCTGCGAGGTTCACATGGTTTCTGTAGATTTGCTAGCCTATATACTGCGGGAGGAGTGCATCCAAAAAAGCACGCGTAAACTTTGTAATACCAAGGGCATGAAATAACTGAAAATTCTTTGTATGGGTGGAATAATCAGTGGCACACCGGCGTAAGAAGGGAGGTGTGGCGGGGACCATTCCAAGTATATACACTTACTGGGAAAGGTTACATATTTGTTTTACATAGGGCTCAATATTTGTTCGTGTGCTTCTTACAGAAGCATGTATAACCACATTTTCTCTCTCAAGTAGACAGGGTTCTGGGACTGGCACTCCCAAACACTCATTTGCTTTGCGAACAAGAAATAAATAGTTTAAAAGTTAATTAACGAAACTACGTTCATCATGCACATAACTGGGCAAATTACTTCTTATCTAAAGGCTGCCAATCTGGGCACTCGAACAGCAACAATAACGCCTGGACTTTGTTTTTTTAATTTAATAATAATAATAATATTTGGGGTTTTACGTGCCAAAACCACTTTCTGATTATGAGGCACGCCGTAGTGGAGGACTCCGGAAATTTTGACCACCTGGGGTTCTTTAACGTGCGCCTAAATCTAAGCACAATTTTTTTTTTTTAAATTTCGTCCAGCAAGAAAATAACACACAGTATGGCATACCCACTCTCTTTCTAGTCCCTCAAAGCCATCATAATTTTTTGCTAAAATTTCTACTCCCTCTCCCCCTCGACCGAAATTTCGGGTGTACTAATGACCGCAATATTCAGCCAGCTACCTAAACGGCAGTCCTCATGCGTGCCGTAGCGCAAACGGCGGCGTTTTGAATGCACCGACTGGATTTTTTCAGGACAAAAAAAAAAAAAAATTAAATGCAAGGAAGAGAGAAATAGTCAAGGAAATGTGGAGGTAACTGTTTCGAACCCAAACGTTCTAAAGCGTTGTTTGTAAAAATATAACGCGTTTAATTTTCTTTCTTTACAAGTAACGATAGCCAGGGGGAGCTGATGGTCGCTCAATCCTCATCGCCTACTAGGACGGCCGTGCCAACTCGTTTCCGTGGTGTAGCGGTTATCACGTGCGCCTCACACGCGCAAGGTCCCCGGTTCGATCCCGGGCGGAAACAATTTTTTTTTTCAGTTACCTCCTTTTTTTTCTTTTCGTTTCTTTTTTTACGACTGCGAATGCTCCGAATGTAGTACGGGATTGGGAAGTCATTTTTGGTGATGTTCAGCAGTACTGGAATTGTGAAAGGCACGTCATATATTACTGGGTGATATTAACTGTGTTCGCTTTCCAGAAGATGAATCTAAGTTGACCAATGTTTGTGATAAAAGTGCGTTGCTTTTAAGTTCGATTGTAAGGCAACAAGAGCGTGAAGACATTGGTTATGTGTTGACAAGCGAAAACCATACCATGTATACGCACTACCAAGGTCAGTGTCATAGCAGGCTAGACCGAATTTATGCTCCGTTAACCTTTGTACCTTTCTTTTCAAGTTACAAAGTGTTACATGTTAGTTTTAGCTATCATCGCCTCGTTATGTCAACAGTAGGAAAGAAACAAAAACCATCGAAATTCCACTGGGACTAATGAAAACTAAATGGTACGCTTCTGCACGATGACGTTTTTCAAAAGGCAGTTCACGAAAAGCTCGAAAATTTGCTCAGCATAACTACGTCAGCGTTCTTCATTGCAGAATGGGAACTCTTCAAAAGAGTCGTTAAATTCACCGCGATTGAAAGAACATGCGTAGTTTATCACAAAGAAAAAGAGCGTGGGAAGGAATTGCAGCTTAGGTTAAAATATACGCTCTGCGCAGAAAGCTCTTCGCCTGGCTTATTTTCGAAAGAAATCAAAGAAGTGAAGTCTGAGCTTGAAGTCATGGGTGAAGAAAAGTACAGGGGTGCGGTATTAAGGGCAAGGGCCGAGAGTTCATGGATGGGAGAGACGCCTACCAAGCGAGCAATAAGGGACGAGAAGAAACACGCGGTTTCCAAAGAAATAACAGAAATAAGTTATCAAGGGGAAGTCACTAGTGATGCTGGAATGATTGAGCACGCATTTGAGTTTTATTATGAAAGTTTGATGGGGAAAGAGACATGTGATATTGAAAGGTTTAGAAATGACTTCTTGCCATTAATTCCAATATTATAAGACGAGGTCTGGGAAGCGCTCGACAGACCAATAAGCCTTTCAGAAGTTGAGGATGCGATTGACGAATTAACTTAGTCCCGGCAAGTTGCCGGGGCCTGATGGTCTGGGAGGGGCTTTCTATAAGAGCTTTAGAAGTGGAATAGCTGTAGCAGTACACCGCGTGATAAGGGAGATGTACGAGAACAAGGAAGCACCTCCTTCTTTTCGGACATCGCACGTTATTTTAATTCCTAAAGCGGAAGATCGTGCGCGATTTTTGGCGGTTGAAGCCTACAGACCAATAAGCTTGACAAATACGGACTATAAAGTTTACACTAAAGTACTGGTGCGACGATTGCAGACTGCTATAAAAGAACTTGTAGGCCCTCATCAGACATGCGGTATCAAAAGCAGATCGATATTTTTGAATATACATATTGCAAGGGCCATACTGGAATGTTGCGATGAAAGGGAGGACAGAGTAGCTATGATACAAATTGACCTTGAAAAGGCTTTTGACAGAGTCGTCCATGATGTCATATTTTTGCTCTTAGAACATGTTAAAGCCGGTGCAGTGATAACAGATGGAGTAAGAATGGTGTACAAAGATTGCACTGCAAGGTTAGTATAATTAATAGGAAATTAGGCGCCAGTATAAAAGTGGAATCATCAGTAAAACAAGGATGCTGTTTGTCGCCTCTATTATTTGCCTTGTATTTAGAGCCATTTTCTTTGAAAATAATTAAAAGCCAATCTATTCGTGGGTTTATCTACGCAGGAATTGAGACTACAGTTTTGGCTTATGCAAATGATGGGACATTTTTCTACCGTGATACAGAAAGCGTGAATATAAAACTATCAAAGAGGTTGTTTCTTTTTGCGCCGCAACTGGAAGTGTTGTCAGCTGGACTAACTAAGCGCCCAGGTTTATGGCACGGCAGCTGGCCACAGGCACCCGAGTATTTTTGCAATAAGAACTGAAGCGTTACCCCTGAGAAATATCTTGGGGTGCCACTACAACATTATCGTGACAGTGCCGCGTTTTGGATCGAAGCAAAAAGAGTTAAAGACCAGACAGAAAAGTGGGGCGGGCATAATTTCTCTGTTTTCAAGAGCTAGTTTTTGCAATTTGTTTTTAGCTACAAAGGTGTATTGGTGTACTACAAGTGTTATGCATGGCAAGAATTTCGGTGCAGAAACTTCACAGAGTGTTTGCGGTATTTATATGGGGATCCACTTGGGAAAGAACTAGCCGGTGTAACTTGTTTCATTCGGTGAAGAATGGAGGACTAGGGTTAACAAATTTGTTTTTGAAACAGATTGTTATTACGTTCTTTTTCTTAAGGGACCAAAGTGATATGTTTCTGCGTACTGTTATTCATGTGAGATTAAGCTCTTCATTGCCTGAGTGGTTTGTCTCATCGACAAATGAACAAACTCGAATATCAATTGACTTTCTGAAGGAAGTTGCTATGTCCTCTTCTTTACCGAAAGCGCATTTTCCGAATGAGTTTTTGACTTCTGTAACACGTAAGAAACTTTATAGTGATCTGGTTGATGTTTACTTGCCGCATCCTGTTTACTGCACGACGTACAACTTAGTACCTGAACGTTTACGTGGTGTTGAAATGAAGGTAATAAAGAAAGAAAAAAAGCTCGATGCTCATCGCCCAATAGGATACCGTTGCCACCTCGTTTCCGTGGTGTAGCGGTTATCACGTGCGCCTCACACGCGCAAGGTCCCCGGTTCGATCCCGGGCGGAAACATTTTTTTTTCAATTACCGTCTTTTTTTTCATTCTTTTTTTACGACTTGTTGAGCACTGTTGACTTCTACTTGGGGTGAACCGTTGACGACGAAAAAAAAAAAAAAGAACAGAAATTCACAAACCTCGTCACACTGGAAGACGTAAACTCCTAAAGGGCCGATCACTAGGCTTGGCCATTGCAAACCGACAAGTACGGTAAATAGATGACGCGCTGAGGACCGCATCTTCAAAGTGTCGAACCGCTGCACTGCGCAACAACACCCGAATTGCCAATCGAAAGCCCGTGCGCATCCTTGCTCTTGAGGAAATCCTTGCCAGAAAATTTTTTTTTTCGTTAGAAACAGTTGGCGTTGGCGCTCGTGTTTCGTTGGTCCTCTGTCATCGTCAATTTGGCGCTGTTTGTCACAATGAAATTGTCACAACTAGCTCGATCGAATTGCCTGTGGAGAATCGAGGCGTTGCGCATGTATACAGACGCCTTTACGTCAGACGTCCTGCCTACAACGCCACCTATTATGAGACGTGACTTCAGTAAAAGGTCCAGAACTCACACAACCGTCACTGGAAGAAGAATAGGCAAATAACTAAAAAATAAAGGTGTAAGGAAGAAGAAGTACGCCGTGCCGAGCTCCGCAGCCGGATCGCCAGCGCTACTGAAGTGGGGCTCGGGCTAGACGCTGTTCCTGGTTTGTACTGGCTAAGCCTACGCTGTTGCGTCTTCTTGTCCGCGTCCTTCGTGTCGTTCACAGCCGTGTCGGACTTCTTTGCCATAAAGGGAAAAGGGGAGGCAAGGGTTTGTGACGTAAACCGGACGCGGTCCCTCGGCTACGGTGTGGGTGAAGGCAGTAAAGGGATGGCGCTTGCGGCCGCTAGAAGTGACGCGTTTTGGCAGTGAAGCCCGCCTCCTGGCAGCACATGGTGACACGATATTTAAGGTTCTCATGTTTCCTCTAATAATGAACGAATTTGAAAGATCCTTTTGTTAACACGATCCATACGGACGGCTCCTGACAACTTCTAACGTATAACCAAAACTTTCAATCGCGCCTGGTGAGGGGACTGCTTAATATAGGGTATTTCGGGGAAATTAGGATAGCTTTTCAAGTCTTAAGGGGAGATTTGAACTTGGAAGTAATAGAGGAACATTTCTTAAAATGTAGGTAGAAGATATTTATACAGTTACGCAGAGAATAACGCGAGGTATAACCATAGTATGCTAGCTACGTAGATTATTGTTCGCGTTGCTTAGCTTTTAAGTTTTACTTTTAAGTTTTAAGTTTTTAGTACTGCTGTAAGCTACTCTTTAAGAGGATGCCTTAGCTTGGGCCCAACTCCGACGCGGCCTATTCAAATACATGTAAAATGCAAAAACGTTTTTCTTAGATAACCCCTGGGAAGATTTTAATGAAATTTGTTGCATTTGAGAGAGAAAGCTAAATTCTAGTGAATGTTGGAAGCGGAATTTCGATTTAGGTCCCGAATTCTGTTATAAGAATTTTCAAAATTTTGAAAGTTCGGAAAGAAAATAGAAGCACGAAGTTTACAAATTCATATCTCCGCATCAAGAACAGATATCGCGGTTCTGTAAACGGCATCCATTATATCGTTAAAAGCAGACAAATTCGATACGTCATTTTATATTTTACGTGAATTTGTTACGTTGTTCACAAGGGTTCTGCAAAATCTGTATTTCCATATTGCTAAATTTCTTTAGATTCATGTGTGACATATCAATTTTGTCCGCTTTAGATGTGCTAATAGATGCAATTCGCAGCAATATATTATCGTTTTTCGTTGTTGAGTTACAGAGTTGTAAACTTGATAGTTTCGTTTCTTGAAAATTTTCGATTTCTGCCAATTTTTAATAAAATATTAACGACGTAAATCGAAAATTCGAAACCAACAGTCGCTAAATTTTAAGTTTTCCTTTTAAATGCGATAAACCTCATCAAATTTGGTGCAGTACTTGCTGAGAAAAACGAATTCTATTTTTACGTGTATTTAGATGGGGGCACCCGAGCTAAAGCTTCCTCTTAACTCCTCCTAAACTAATTTTTGTATACATCGAAAATAAATGTGCGCAGTTTACAACGTCTTTTTTTGATATCCTTGCCGCCATACGCTCCCTATTCCTTTAATTTCCCTGCATGGCCAGCATGACTGAATGTTCTGCTAGAAGCAGGTAAGACATCTGTCTACACGCACACACGCACACACGCACGCACACTGAAACGGAACTATGAAATGACTGTGAAATGAAACATAAAAAGAAAACAAAAGGAAAACCACAAGAACGGCCAGATCAAATTGTAGCAAAGTGGCGTTCGAGGTCTGAGCAGCTGCAGCTTTTTTAACTATTCTGATTGAAATCGATCTTTTTCAATTTCATCGAGCTCAGTAGAGAAGAATATACAGCTGTGTGCGGCCTGGTTAGGCAGGTGAATATATCCTTGATCAGTTTTCTTCCTTTATGCATGACGATGTAGTACGATTAAGAAAGCAAACCAAACGTGAGTCATAAGCTTCGCATTGTAGCTGTGATCAGCACCAAGCACAACAACGCCGCCTCACCAATGCAAAATTAAGCTTAATGAAGGGGTGACAGTCTCGGATGTCCCGCCGCAGGTCGTGTGTTTTGGCGACCTACCAGCAGATATCACGACCGAGCGTCCGCGTGTATAATAGATAGAGAAAAAAATATTAGGAGGAAGCGTCACGTGACACTCTTGTAGCCTAGTCACACATACACACACACATACCCGCCGTGGTTGCTGAGTGGCTATGGTGTTGGGCTGCTGAACACGAGGTCGCGGGATCGAATCCCGGCCACGGCGGCCGCATTTCGATGGGGGCGAAATGCGAAAACACCCGTGTGCTTAGATTTAGGTGCACGTTAAAGAACCCCAGGTGGTCAAAATTTCCGGAGTCCTCCACTACGGCGTGCCTCATAATCAGAAAGTGGTTTTGGCACGTAAAACCCCAAATATAATAATAATAACATACACACACACAAAAAAAAACTGGTACAGGAAAGACTCACAAGAAATAGGCCTTCATCATGTGATCGGAAGTCAGTAATTTCTAGCTGCGGTGTTGGCGGGCAGTATGAGGGAGAACAGAGTGAAGAGCGGGTGGAGACCGGCTGATTATTACGGGACATCATTAAAGGGACACTAAAGGGAAAAGTTATTTCTTCTGCATCAGTAAATTACCGTTCTACAACATCAAAAACACCACCCTTACAACGATAAGACGTTTCGTAAGCCAGAAAAAACGCAAGAACGAAATACGGGTGGCGACGCCTACTTAAGTTCCCGCACCTGGGGACTGTGGCGTCTTCGATTTTGATGGCATCTTCTAGGGCCTACTAATTATATATAGCGGTACAGATTGACTACATTGTGTTCTAAAGGAACCACATATTAAACATGGCAAGTTTCGGGAACCTTTATTCAGCCAACGCGGCCCCCAAATGCGAAAACATACTTTGCAATCCCTGACGTCACGCTGACGTACCGGCGCTTGGGTTTCGGCGCGAAATTCGAATACTTATACTTGAACCTTCATTTTTCCATCTAATAATCAAACTATTTTTCAATAATCAAGCAAACTATCTAATAATCAAACTATCATTAGTCTAAACTGACTGACTGTTTCGCTTTAGTGTCCCTTTAAGAGATACCGCTGACAAAGCATTGCCTCGAGAAGTCCAGCAACCACGAAGGGCCTGTTTCCCAAGAGTCAAGGCCCAGATCGGCCACGAAGAAAAGGACGGTCGGGTTCATTAGAAGTTCCTTTTGCCGAGACTAACTTCCTGACGTTATGCTCCTTCCTAGTGTTTTTCCTTTCTCCAAACAAAGAAAAAAGAAAGCTGAAAAACTTGTTGCAGTTAAAATTTACACACTGAAAAAAAAATATCAGCACGAAAAAAACTCTTCTTGAACAGCGATGCATTTCCCTACACCTTTTGAGCTCCCATTTCTTGAAAAAGGTGTTATGCACAAATTTTCTAGCAAAAGTTTATGCTTTGAGTAGTGCATGATCTAAATTGCGCAGTTGCAATATTGATGCTAGAAAGACAACAAAATGCCGGTCAAAGAGGTGATGTCGAAGGGATCATGCAGACTCTTCGGCTTCCACAAGGAAGCCTTGTTGGCTGAACCTTGTTCTGTAAATTTGTGTTTCTGATATGAACCTACTTACCGACCAGATGAAACGCTACTTATCGAAAAAGAAATAATGCAGTGAAAACTTCTAAATGAACAATCGAATTTACAAGTATAGTGTATAAATTCTGACGTTCTGTTCTGATGTCCACTTCATCTCGAATACTCTATTTTTAATCATCAGATACACGCGATAGTGACGTGGAGGATTCTGTTGACCTGCATTTACGAGATCATTTTGGGGTACAGCTGGACGCGTGAAACACGTGTACACACCATTTCTTTCTTTTTGCTTTCGTCTTGAACACGGTTATACGTACGTACTTGCCTGTACCTGTGCGCATAAATTTACATTACTAGCAATGAAAGAGTCACTTGCGCCCCCGATGGGCTACGTTTTCACTGGGCCCAATCATTTCACTTAGTCGCAGTAGTGCATTCCCCCGTCTCAGTGACACATGCCCACGCTAGGGAATTGGTCAAACTTCGAAATTCACTTTGCAATAGTGAATTGGTTGGTTGCTCTCGATTTACTTTCGGGGCATAACCATTTTGAAGGATTGGCGTAGAGTCGGATGGCATTAGAAAAGACATTTTGTTATTGTTAAATACAGCGAAAATTTTTATGAAGAACCAATTGAAAAAGTAACATAATATATTAAGAAATAATAAAGAAGTTGTCTTGGCAAAAGTAGAAATTCCTCCAACGTCTGAGAAAACATTCCTTTGACCATGCACAAGTTTTGATTTGTAACGTCTTGATTAAAGAAACGAAAAAAAAGAAGAGATAAATGCTCCGATTCCCTTAAGCATTACAGGCATGTGTGGATGCCCCCCATGGTAGTCTTGGTCATTCATATGTTCGTGGGTGGTTCCCAGATGATATCCTGGTCCATCATCATTGTAGACTGTGTCCAAAGGATAGGAGTCTTCCAGAGAAATAATGTTTGGAACGAAAAAAACAATTATCTCCGAGTCGTCAAAACGGTGGCTCTAAACAGTTTTTTTTCTTAAAAATAAAAAAAAGAACGGTGACAAAATAAACATACATTGTGTAGGTACTCTCAGCGTCACCACAGAAAGGGCATAGCTAATGTGAAGGGTGTCAGACCAGCCCTGTTAGATAGAGTAGTCGACGCCTTGTTCTCCAAGATGTGCCAACACTTTCGTTTTTTTCTTGTTCCAAATAAACCTCTGCTACAGCCGAATGTCACGCGCGAGCTACGCGTAGTTTCGATGTGCTGATAACAAACATCGTGCATCTTTCTCTGCCACAATTTCTCTCTCTGTCTGTCTCTCTCTCTCTCTCTCTCACACACACACACACACACACACACACACACACACACACACACACACACACACACACACACACACACACACACACACACACACACACACACACACACACACACACACACACACACACACACACACACACACGCGCGCGCGCGCGCGCGCGCGCACGCACGCACGAACGCACGCACACTTGGCGTGCAATGAAGTGTGCGCAGACATTATGGCGGGAAGGGTTTAAAAGGCCTTCGCCGTCCGTTGCGCTTGGCTGACTTTAAATACGCAACCGGTTTCACAGGCGCCGTCGGTGGGGCGAGCACTCTGAGGACCTTCGGCTAGACGCTCCCGCCCTCGCCTGTAAACAATGTCGGCGCTTTCACTCTCTGTCGCACCATATGGCGGACGCATTCACGAAGGGCGCGCGTCTTTCCGTACTCCTGTGAGCTGCGTTGCTCTTCAGTACAGTCTCCACAATGTCGGGCCTTTACACTAAGAAACACGTGGAGGACGTCTTCGACAGGTCGGAGTGCCCTACCTTTCAAATTGCACAGGATAGCGGAGGAGGAGCTTGGAGAGACACCCGCCAAGAGGCAGGATGCGCTAGCGCAATTGGCGCAACTGCTGTCAGGTGAGGCGCTGGAACGACTCCGATGATATAGCACGGAGCTGCGCGGATTAGGAGGTGGTGTTGCTGGAGTACAGCCTGTGCTTTCAAATTGCGTCAAATAAAGTTGACTGACTGCGCATACAAGTCGAATTCACTGGTCGACCTAATTCGGCACCTTGAGCTTGTCCGACGGCTAGGTAGACGATGAAGCACGGTTGGAAGACGGAATTAAGTCAAACAACGCATATCAAATACCGACATCGACAATAGTTTTCCATAACGTACTAACTAGACAACAGGCACGTCATTTCCTTTCGCTTACTTGAACCGCGGTGTAACACACCATCTTCTTTTTTTTTTTCATTGCATTCAGTTACCGACATACTTGTGCGGAAAAACACGCGACCGTAAGAAAGAGACGCGCGCAAGAAACCGGCGCCAACTAATCGCTTGTCTACGTGAGGTTTCCTGTCTCCTGAGACATTTCGCGCTTCAACTCTACTCATGCTAACTAATAACTATTAATTCGAAAGGTGAGAGATTGAGAAAACATATTTATTCAGACTTGCGTTGCAGACTATCAAGCGAAATACATTACTGTATATTGATTTACGTTTCTGTACCACCGTCAACTGGAGCCATCGCAAAAGTGAAATGCGACGCGCGGCACGCCATTTAAATGCACGGTTGACCACGGATACTGTACTTGCGCAGACGCAATATAGGACAGAATCGCTAACTTACAGCGTTATATATAAACAGAAGCAAACGTGCGTCGCGGCGATTGATTTTGTGGCAGGCGAGCGCGACGCTATTCCAAATTTCACCGCCAGATGACGCTGCTTGTTAATTTAGCCTTACCGAATTGATCACAGTCGCAAGCGGTGACCTTGGACCACTTTCAGATTTTTAATGCTTGCTCGAGCGTTGTTGCTAGAGCAGTTGGCGAGATCTGTCCGTTTTGCAAAGCTGGCGCGTCATACAGCTTCATCTCGGTGCTGTGTGCGAATAAAATACTTATGCTTTAGAAATATGGATGATGTCCTGCAGCAAGTCGGCCGGCTGTATACGTGTCACATTTAACATCAGCACGAGCACGCGGTCAGCTCAGCTGTACCCTTGACGCATTCGCTCGTCTACGAACATATATAAACACGCTATTGTTCTCCTAGAAGACATAGGCGAACGCGCACTACCCTGTTGATGGGTATGAAACGCAAACTAGGCTTACATGATGGAAAACAGCGCGGGGAAACAGAAACGCGCATATATATATATATATATATATATATATATATATATATATATATTATATACACACAGATATATATATATATCTGTGTGTGTGTGTGTGTGTGTGTGTGTGTGTGTGTGTGTGTGTGTGTGTGTGTGTGTGTGTGTGTGCACATGTGTGGGTGGGTGCAATGTAAACACAGAGACCTGCGGGAAGTATGGAAGGTCCGCTGGTATTCAGCAACAACATTTTGCCATTGAAGCAGCAAGGCTTTAGCAGCTTGGGCTATAGCTGTTACAAACAGCTCATACAGGACAACGCTTCAGTGTTGAAGGACAAATAACGTGTGCGCTCGTATACAAAGAGAACGAAGGGGAGGCACTTGATAAGCGGCTCCTACAGCACCGGCTCACGCACATGCCTTTTTCTTTCCGACAAGAAGCGACTTTGCTGAGCCGGCGTCACCAAGCGTCCATGGGATCCTGTCAAAAAAGCTATCGC
The DNA here is from genome assembly GCF_050947875.1 of Dermacentor variabilis. Classification (NCBI taxonomy): domain Eukaryota; kingdom Metazoa; phylum Arthropoda; class Arachnida; order Ixodida; family Ixodidae; genus Dermacentor; species Dermacentor variabilis. The sequence goes on from NC_134572.1 coordinate 67,659,800, forward strand.
GCTAACAACAATAGTTTTATTTCAAATAACACGGAAGGAACGTCTTATCCGTGAGCAATTTAACAAGGCGAACTAATGCGAACTGGAGATGTACGTGTTGTGCGACGACTCTTACTGACATCTTGACGTTCAAACTGGTTTGTCCTCTGAGCGCTTGCGAGGCCAGAGCTACGGGCGCTGCTCAAACATTTCTTGCCACTGTTGACGTTGCTCGTGGCTTTTGCGTTCGATGATGCTGCCGGCATGGCGCTCGGTACTCCAAGGGCAAGGGCGCCAGGATGACTCGCGTTGGAAAACCTCAACATGCCGGCCTCGCGAACCTCGGAGTGGCCGTCGGTACGAAGGCACAGAAGGTCGGCAGGTGTACAGCCGGTGAGTTCGAATTCTATCCCTGCGGTATCAGGCTTACGGATGAGACTCGCTATCCCGTTCTTACGAACTTTGAAGCCGTCGGCGTTGCGGTGGCTATAGATACATTCGCATTTGATGTTCTAGTCGCTTCAATATGCCTACGGGACGGGTGTTGCTTCAGAAATTCGTCGTCCTGGCCTAGCAAGACTCGAAGTTGCCACCGAAATGAAAAAAGTGACTCCCCATCCCGCCCCTGCGAAAGTGAATGTCCAGCGAAGCTGTTGCAAAACCATCGCTACAATTGTTGACGGGTGTATGTAACGCTTCATTGATGGTTCAGATGCTTGATTTGAGCTTGTTCTTTGTCGAAAGGTATGAGGCATGAGCTTAAGAGGCATGAGCCATTGCACCTTTTGGTTGGTTACGGGGGTATCAGCCATAGCCTTTTTGCTTGCTTGTGGGAGTATGAGCCATTGCTGATAATGAAAAATCTTTGTTTTGGGCTTGTTCTTTACTAAAACGCACGCTATTCCATATGTTGCATGCATGATTCCATTGAATGTATGCACTGTTCGCTCACTTTGCTGAGTGCTTGTAGCCTCTGCATTGTGAGGGGGATGAGCCATTGCGTTTTTCTTGCTTAGGGCGGTATGAATTATTGCTGGTGACGATAATTTTTGTTTACGGATGGGCACGACAAATGTCGATCACCGAGACGCTAACAGCGTCGCTGTAAAATCTGGTTGGACGGGCGGGCGTATACCATGGTCAACTCTGAGGGCTGGGCAGATAGGATGTGCTCTCTGCTTACTTCGAAAAACATCCCAGCCTTGCGAATATAGGGTCGTAGTGCTGAAGAGCAAGGTCCCTGAACGGAGCTGAAATAAACTAACGATGCCGCGGCCTCACGAACCTCCAGATGACGCCTGCAGTCGCATCAACCTACGGATTGCCGTCTTCGATCGCACTATACTCGCGAAAAACTTTTCTTGACTATGAAGCGAAAGCTACGAAAACCAAGCGCGCCTCTTTCACCACTGCTGGAAGTAGTCCCGCAGTTCTGCTCACGTTTTCTTTAGTGGGAAATAGGAAACAATACTTTTTTTTTACAGCACCTAATTTGAAACGTTATGTAACATTCGCCAGTAAAATACAGGTATTTTATTGTACTTTTAGTTTGCTCTTTCGTGTTTTCGCACACCCGAGACCATCGAACGTTTTGCACATTCATAAAACGCAAACTGACGCCCGTGTCTTCTGGTGAGTGTTCGTCGTTTGCATGTCCCACCAATCAACTCCCCTGAGAGGCTGTTGACTAACTTTAGCAACTAAAGACTGTTGAAGCACACACAATAAAAGATTTTCCAGCGTCTGCGTGGAAACCAAGCGAGGCCATCTGGAAATCACAACCATCGGCACGTACAAACGAGTGAGCGACCACACGGCGTACGAATACACGGCGGACTACATGGCGTACGAATACAGTCATGTGGAGAAGCTACGCCCCGTAGCTTCCGCTTCATAGCCAAAAAAAGTTGTCCGAGAGTATACCAGGCACAGTTGTAGTGCCGTGTTTCATGGCACCAAATGCAAACAATAGAGACCGACACCATGATGATGAGGATTCTGCTGCTGCTGACGATAACGATGATCCTTCAAAAGATGGCTCATACCCACGGCAGGGTAGCGGCCAGAATGGGGGGTTTGAACTCAGTGATGTTTCTAGGAATTAGTGAATAAATAGAAAAGTTGAAAAACCTTGAAAGAAATGATCATTTATTAGATAATTCAAGGCGGATGAATTAATAATTACATTCAAGAAGTAGAACAAGGTTCCTTGAACGATTTGGGCTGGAAAGAATTTAGAATTACTATAGGGATTCTTAGAAAAATTGGGATCAGCGTGGTAACTGTTTTGTAGCTTGAATGCAATCCCACACAGTGGAAAGCACATTCTCGTGGCTAAAATAAAGTGCTGAAACCCTAACGGAGAGCAGGACCAAAGCACTTAATCCAAGTTTACGAAGTGGAGCTTCAAGTTGTTGTTGTTCTTGTTGCTGTTGTTGTTGTTGCCACAAAACATGGCTCGTACCCACAGGGGGGATTGGCCACTGGGGTGATTGAAAAGTGCACCTAACAAAATGCCAAAAAAGAAGGTGAGGGCTCAGATTCAAAACGAGGCATTAGGCAACTAAATGCTAATGGAAATTTCTCTAGGTCCTATACATAAATTTAGGATAAAGTGAAAATTAAGTAAAGAGCGAGGTATATACAGTGTGTCCGTAAAGTCATGGTGCACTTTTGACCAGTCACAGGAAAGCAACAAAACAAGGTAGAAATGTGAAGTCTTCACCAAATAAATGAAAAACTCTGCAAGTTTACATAGTATGATGTGCAAGGGTGTGCGCATTCAGGTGATGACGCCGCACCACGAACTGCGCAGCAGAGGATCAGCCTACGCCACTAGAAATGTGAACGGTACAGAGGAAAGTGCAGTGTCTTCTGTGGCTTGCTAAATTCGTATCCGTGACCAAAGTGCACTGCGAATATGAAACTTGGGGAGTTGTCCTTTCATTTGGGGAAGAATTCACATTTCTATCTTGTTTCGTTGACTTCCTGTAACGGGTCAAGAGTGCACCATCACTTTATGGACAGGCTGTGTTTATAATGAGAGGAAAGCTGCGAGGTCGGCCTGAACGAATGTTCTGACCTGCTATTTGGCGTTGGGGGAAGGGGAAAGGGTGTAGAAAGATAGAATAGAAAAGACGTTGATTATGAGGATGAAGACGGTGATGAAAACCTTACGCGGTCCAAGACTCTTCAAAGTTTCTTGTCCAGACCGCTCCCATGCAAAAATTTGTTGAGAGCTTTCAGACTATCAGGCGAATGACGAGGATCAGGCGAAGATGCGAATAGAACCTTTTCAGTCTATGGTGCAACGACAAATTCCGACAAGATGTCTGTCAGCGATTATCTCTATACATCAAATCGCGGGCAGGTGCACAAGAGGTGTTCTGTCATCTCAATAATGCCACATTCCTCACAATTCCGACTGTCCGTAGAAAAGTGTAACCTTATTCATATATATATATAATAACTTAGAGGTACTTAAAAGTGAAACACAGAATAATTAAACTATATAAAACACATAATTATTACTATTGGAATCTTCCATCGAACGACTCAGCATTACACAATGTTTCTACAAAAAAAAAAGATTTCTATCTTCCACACAAGAATTCCACATCATCTTAAAATAGATAGGACAAATGAAACCTTAAAAGAAATCTATCACTGTCCTCCTACTTAAAGATGTTTTCAAGTTTTTTGCAGGCAGAGAGGAAAATCAAGACACAGAAGAATGACGCCATCTCTATTCAAGAATCAAGCCATAACAAGACAAGAAAGAAGTACGAAACCAGAATACAAGATATTGAAGAATCAAGAAACAAACTATAGGAAAACATCAATCAAATGATATTCAATAAACGCCCCTGATTTTCTCGTCCGTTCCCTTGGTCGTGGCCAGCCGGATAGTAGCTCTACCCCTTTTACTCTCTCTCTCTCTCTCTCTCTCTCTCTCTCTCTCTCTCTCTCTCTCTCTTTAAATTCTTCTTTTCATTCCTTTCCTTATCTCCCCTCTCTCTTTTTTTTTCCTTTTTTATTTTTATTATTCTTTTTTTTAATCCCGTTATACTTAGTGGCACGGGAGGGGCTAATTTCTTTCCCCCTTTTCCCTTTTTTTCTACCTTATTATTTTCATTATCTTTATCTATTTATTTATTTAATTTTTTATTCTTCCTTTATATTTGCCTCACTCTAACGTATGTCCGTCCGACCGATGAGAAGCAAGTAGCGCCGGTGAAGGCCACACCTAACCGTATTCTGTGAAGCAAGCTCGCATTGCAGCTTTTCATGGTGGGTGGTATCCGTATTTTCATCTCCGGGTCGAGTTCGTGAAGGCGGCGATGACGATGACCTGGCGAAGCCAACTATACTGCGGTATTATCGCGCCGAAGTCTACACACTAGGGCATTAGTGTCTGGCCGTGAAATTGAGATGGACACTGGTTTGGCATTAATGTGGTCCATCATTGCCTCCAGGTCGATGAGCTCATTTCCATGTAAGCCACAGTGTCATGGAATACACTGAAACCTCATGCAATGACCAGCTCTTAGGGTGCCATCGTGTGATTCGATCACTTCTTGAGCAAGAAAGTTAAGGTGTCCCACAGTCGGTACCCTAGCTGCGCGAAACCTTCCTGACTTTGAACTTGGTTATAGCAGTAATCACCGACCCGTGGCTTGTGTCAAATTGACAGGCACCAAAGGGCAACATATTTGGTGTCGGAACTAGTTGGAAATATGAGGAACATTCAAGTAACCGATACCATGGCTGCCCATAATCTTCCTTCTTTATGGAACCCCGATGAGAACGATGACGATAGGCAATCTGTTCGCAACAGACGTCATGCTTCGAGAAATCTCGGTAAATTGCGGGCATATTTTTTCAGTAAACAGACCGTAGCGCGAAAACAAACGGCTCGGCGAATTCTTATCGAGGATTAATTCTTACCACAACGCAAGAGACAACATGGTCTGAGATGCTGCACCTCCTGTTTTATGTGATAGAATAAAGCGTTAAGATTCTGTTGCCGAAGACACAAGCACCATATCGTGTTCTAAAAGAAAACGTCGCGTAAGTCAACATACGTTTCGAGTTTTGCATGACTGCATCTTTATAACAAAGCAGAAGCATCCTTAGATCTCAACTCTCACCTTATCTCATGAAAAAAAAAGACGATATAAAGGAGATAAAGAAACAGGCAGATTAGTAATAGTTTCTTGAAAGATCTCAATTTGAAGAGGAGACAAGAAGGACAGGAGCCAAGAGGGACGTACAGCACACTGCAGCGCACCATATGACGTCACACATAGGTACAAGAAGAACACCACTGGCCAGTCAGAAAGAGAGACAACACAAGGACAGAAGTGCATTATTCGGATAATGTAATCAAAGGTAAGGCAACTATAACTATTGCACATAAAGAAGACAGAACGATTCAAAATGGTATCCTTGACGGTACGTATAATTCCCCCAAGATGGACGCTCTGTTGTAAGGATCTATATGCCCCATAAACATCGTGCCCAATGATACCGCTTGAATTCAACAGCACAGAAATTCGCGTTTGCTGTGGAAACCGTGTACTGCAAACTTTTGTGGCCTACCGCACGTGCGGGTGGAGAACGAGAACAGCTGGGCAGACGGACCATGCCTGTACACGGCGCGAAACTTAGATTGTTCACGCGGCACGAAATGTGACGCGAGGATTCCAGCGTGTGACCTTCGGCACGTTGTGGAATTTTTGACGCTGTCGGAAACTCCTGTGGCTTTGATATGTGAAAGCTTGGTACACAGGTCAGACACATGCTTTTGCTGTTTGCCGGAGCACGTGAACTTCCACTATGAGACAGAATGTAGTATAGTGCGAATTCCGGATTAAGAAGTGCTGTTAAAGTTCACAGTGAACGCCAGTACAGTATACATATGTAAGTAAAGCAAGCTTGCGCGCCATCTACTGTAACAGAGAGACGGCAAAAATGGCATAACGAAACGCTATAAGAAAATGTAACTTAAAATCATAATTAATGTTTCCAAAGCCCAACGCCAGTTCAACCTTGCTACACCAGTTATCTATAGTGTATAGTTTAGGTCTGAACAATGTTACTTTAAGGCAGGACATAATGGAAACGGATTGGTCGCAGTGGAATGCTCCAAACGCGTTTCGATATCCAAAACGAGAACAAGGTGAAAGTCGGAGCCAACGTTTCGACAACTGGACCTGTCTTTCTTACGGCCTTGAAAAAGAGAAGTCCACTTGTCGAAACGTTAGCTCCGGCTCTCACCTTCTTCTCGTTCTAATTAACGTCTTGAATTTCCATTTCCCGCCTTCCCAGTGTTCTCCCTCGATTTCCAAACGTGTTTTGTGATGCATGATTTAGTGGTACGGACAAACTCGATAAAAAGAGAAGAAGAAGAAGTAGAAAAACAATTATTTATAATTATATGTCGCTAATGCGTGACTTACTTTCACGGGGGCAAATATGCCAAAACGGGGTCGAGACTCACCATTTGAATCGCATGGCCAGTTTTGGCAAGGAAATGCATTTCAGGTAGTTGTCTGCTGTCTTTCTTACAGCGAAGCTGTTAAGGGATAGTTCGCCCAAATTCGTGTCCGTGTGTAGACATAGAACTATCATCATCAAGAGTAGCTCCAGCGTGGTCGTCTTCTTCCACAGCTGGTTCATTGGCGCCCCTCGGTGCTTAATTGATTAATTAAGAACGACAAGGACGTAGCAAATTTTACAGCGAATTACAGCGAAGCTGTTAAGGGCTAGTTGACTGAGAAGCGTGTCCTTGTGTAGACACAAAACTCTCCTTACATGGGCTGATCCCGAAGACAGTGCAACATTGGGCCGACTCGCGGCGGAGGTGAAGTAGGCGTTAAGCGCTCCTCACACGTGGGTCGATCCCGAAGAGGGTGCAATGCCAGGCGGACCAGCAGTGGAGGTGAAATTCCCTATTATGGGGCCCACATACGCAGCTTAGCTGTACATCCTTCTTCACAGAGCGGAAGGGCACTGTAGTTCTTTGCAGTGTACAGCCGTGTACGCCGCATTAGGTGGCAATCCTGTCCGTCGCACCGAACATATTTTAAGTTATGTTTTATTACAATTCTTTATTACAATTTGAGTACGCACCTGCTGACACCCTTATTTACGTCACCTCGTTCCTCACTCTATTTCTATCTCTATTCGTGTACAGTAATTCATCCTGAATAGGTCGGAATTAATATATTCAATTTCCTTCTCACTAATATGCAACTTATTGTTGTAGAATCTGTCCCCTTAGCGCACCTCGAATGCCTGGTGTGGTCGCGTCTTCCTGAGGCTCCGTGGTGATATTGAATACATTGCAGTCAGAGAAACAAATAACAAGGACAATGTGGGTTAGCAGAAGGATTCGCGCCATTTTCGCCCTGGTGAAGCGTACAACGTAGACCGAAACGAGAGCCAAAGCCTCAGAAAGAAAACGCTAAATCCAATCACCAACACAGTTAACGTGTCGTGTGGGACCGCGCGCGTCATAGCATCGCAGAAAATACACCGGAGACCGGAGCACACTCTCCATGTGCAAACAACAAAGGTTTAAAGTCAGCGTCTCTCTTCAAGGGCGCTGCGAGCATTACGGAGCGCCACGTTTTTCTTTGTCGCTTTGTTGTCGAAGCTAATGGAGTGCACTAAGTTCCTCCTGCTGCCCCCTGGCCAGACAGCTGTCGCTTTTCCTGTTGTGATCGCTGGGCTCACGCCAAATCGAGCTTTCTGCTGTGCGCCTGTGAAAGAGAGGGACTCGTTCTGCCTGCATCACCGGCGACGCCGTCCTTCTATACGCCGCGATGTCGGGTGTTTTCACCAAGAAAGGTTTCGACGACGCGTGCGAAGCATCGGAGGGCTCGCTTCCTTGGAAACTGCAGCAGATAGCGGAAGAAGAGCTGGGAGAGACGCCCACGAAGAGACGGGAAACGCTTGACAGACTCGGGAAGTTGCTGGACGGTGGGTGACAACTGCATTAATGTAAGGTCCCGCACCTGACCAGAGCTCGCTAACGGCGCAATAGTGCTAAGACTATTAGTTGCAAATAATACGGCGATTTAAACAGCCATCTTCACTTTGAACTAATCAGGAGTAAGTTAGAAGTAACGACTAATCCCAGTGGTCATCCGGAGGGAGAGTCTCAATCCAGAACTTTGAACTCGGAGCATGCTGCGAAATCAAAGTCCGCCGCATCAGAAAGGTGATATATATATATATATATATATATATATATATATATATATATATATATATATATATATATATATATATATATATATAGGGTTGGCCATCTCAGCTCTGCGAAAGGGTATGTCCGGCGAAGCTGTCGCCAAACCACCGCTACAACTGCTGAGGGGGGCATCCAATGCTTTACTGATGGTCCGGATGCTTGTTTTGAACTTGTTCTTTATTGAAATGTTCGCTGTTCTGTGTATTGCAAGGTTAATTTCAATGAATGTATGCACTGTTCGATTCACTTTGCTGAGCGCTTGTAACCTTTGCCTTACGGGGGTACGAGCCATTGAGTTTTTTGCTTGCTTAGGGGGTAAAAACCATTGCTGCTGATGATAATTCCTGCTCACAGACGGACACGAAAAATTCCGACCTCCGAGAGACTAACGGCATCGCTGTAAAATGTTGAAGTTAACCTGGCTTCGTATTCATGTGCTCAAGAAAAAAAAAAAAGCAGGAACGCTAGTACAACGCTGCCACTGCTATCTACTGGGCTTCTTGAACTGCTACTCTAACGAATATTTTCGCTACAAGCGAGTCGCGAAACTGCGCAAAAGCCATCCATCGCTCGCAATGCTGCAATGTCGAAAGCGGGCGCTTACATGGAGACCTAAGCTGGACCAATCTTCTTCTCTGAAAGTGCTGAAATGACCGTGCGCTGCCTTTTCATGGGGGAGTGGACAAGTCCGGACCCTGGTGGCAGAGCGGAGGAGCTTCACTCCGTGCGAAGTGAGCTGATTCGAAAGGACTGCAATAAACCTTCATGAATGAATGTGAAATAAAAATTGATTGATTGATTGATTGATTGATTGATTGATTGATTGATTGATTGATTGATTGATTGATTGATTGATTGATTGATTGATTGATTGATTGATTGATTGATTGATTGATTGATATACAAAGATGCACCGCTGCCCGCGCTCGATGACTTCGGACCTTCAAATTCGCCACTTCCCTGCTCTATGCCGTATAAAAGCTAACTCTGGACGCTAATGTCAATACAAGGCTCGTCCTATGCTTGACCTGAGCCTCTAACTTAAAGCTTTCAAAATTTCAGTGATGGATCCTTGTTTTCACACAACTATTTTCTGTTAGGTCAGGTTCAGGAGCTGCGAGCAGTTTTTCGAGCGATGTTTCTTGAACGCTATCAGGCATTTTCTTTCTTCGTTATTTCATGAAGCGAGAAATACCGGCGTGCATGTCCTAATTAGACGCATGCCCAAGCAGACAGCTGTCATACAGCGCACAGATGGCACACAGCTCGTCTCGCAGCTGTCGCTGAAAAATTGTTGCCGATGACGCGGCCGTAAATTGAGGACGCTGCACGCATATTTCGTACCGATGCCGAAGTCGCCTTTGTTGCTCCTTGACCACTCTTAAAAAAGGAAGGCGCTGAAGAAAAATGTGTCTACCTGGCCGATAGTTAGATAGACTTGTCTGATCGGCTCTGACGCAGTCCCATCACCTTTGATTGGTTAAAGATATCAAACGTGGCAGAGTTTGCAATGTGGCCGAACTAAACAACTTCGAAAAGAACAAAACATCCCTTTTGCCAAAAGCAGGTCCAATAGCAAGGTCCAAAAGTTTGCCAATAGCAAGGTCGAACTGCTTTTCTGTAGGCGTGATGAACTCTTAAACTACGCCATATAATTCTGCCATTTTGACTCGCCTGATCGACTCTGATGCAGTCACATCACGTTTGATTGGTTAAATATTGCAAACGTGGCAGAGTTTGCAATGTGGCCGAACTCAGCAAAGCGCCGACTCACACCCTACTCAGCAACCCCGCATTGTAAGTTAAACTAGCGCCCCTATTAAAAAAAGAAGAGTAGTTACGCCTCAACTGTCCGTAAGACCCAGATGCCAGTTAATCGTGATGGCGGACATATTATTAGCCAAAGTTCCTGCCCATGGCAAACAGTGCTTGAGGAAAAAAACCGTATTTGCGCAAAGCCGTAACGCCAGAATATGTTGTAACACAAAGCCCCAGCCATTCCTGATGCTGGGCACGTGATTAGTGAATGCGACGAGCCAATGGCATACTAACTAAATGCTTCGTGCGCAAACTATTTATGAATTCAGTCCCAGCTCCACGAGGCGCCAGTAATTCTGCCGACAACTGGCCGAAGCTAGTATTCGCTTAGTATCTTTTGAAAAAAAAAAAAAGAACGGATCGAGGTGATAAATGCGCATACACGAACACGGCATACCAGGCAGTCCAATGCGCTGTTGCAGCCGCGAGATTTATTAAGAAAGGAAAATCTGGCTTTCCATTGTAGTATTTTACTTACATTAAATTATCCTTTTCTTTTTTGGCAGACGAACGGCGACATAGTCCGAAAATAAAGCAAAGTACGAATAGTGTCTAGAATGGTTTACTATTTATATATAGTATCCTTTTCATGCGTTATTCTCGTGCGCGTGCACGAGTAAGGGTTGTCGCAGGTCGGCTTGTGGGCTCGCCGTTATTACCACTCTCTCTGACTTCTTCAGTGTTAAATATAAGGGTGATCCCTCTCACTATTTACGAGAGCCATTCATAAAATTATTGCGCATACACCTTTACGACATGTATATGGTACTATCTCTGGACACATCATCATCATCATCATCATCATCATCATCATCATCATCATCATCATCATCATCATCCTGGTTACGCCCACTGTAGGGCAAAGGCCTCTCCCATACTTCACCAACTACCCCGGTCATGTACTAATTGTGGCCATATTGTCCCTGAAAACTTCTTAATCTCATCCGGCCACCTAACATTCTGCCACCCCCTGCTACGCTTACCTTCCCTAGGACTCCAGTCCGGAACCCTTAATGACCATCGGTTATCTTCCCTCCACATATCATGACATAACTCCAACGTACGACGTCTCACTTTCAACGTAGAGTAAACATTTCTTTCTACACTACAGTGAAGGAATATCATTGCCTTGGACTCAAAGCTTATTGGGTGCTGTTAAAGGAAGGAAAGAACCATGAGAATATTAAAGCCCTGCTCTAAGAATAACAGCAATTCGCTGCAGCTTCATGCTTCGGCGTAAGTGTTCTGCATTCTCCGTTAAGGATTCAAAACTAACTCTTCACGGAGAACGAGTCATATTGTGAGAAAAACTGTCGGTGGGCCACCATCCGGTGACCCACCAAAAGTTTCGTTGTTTTCGTTGTTGTTGTTGTTGTTGTTGTTGTTGTTGTTGTTGTTGTCGTCGTTGTTATTGCTAATGTTGTTATCCTGAATGTCCGTAGTGCATACGCGCAGTGGGGGATTGGCCATTAAATTTCAGCTGCGCCGCACTATAGCGCTTACAGCATTTCTGTGGGATATTGGTCTTCAATGAGATTCCACAAATAATTTTTGTGTTAGTGTATTGGTGTTAGCTTATAATTAGTGTGTGTGTTTGTGTCCTTGATTCTTGTTTGTATCTCATTCCCTTTCTCTAATCCTTCGTCATCTCACCTCGAGTGGCATGCTAGGCCAGGCACTTGGCTAACCTCTCCTGGTATCAGTCAACTATCTTTCTCTCTGGCCAGGAATCAGGGGTTTGAGAGACACGGACAAGGCCGAGGTCAGTTGCCAGTTTGGAAGTTGTCCCTTCCGAAAAGAAATTCTAATGCTTGTGAAAACATAGAAATAAAAACAAGATCAAAGCAAAGTGCCGAACTAAAGAAAAGCAGAAATGATAAGAACTGCAGTTCTACCGACGTAATCGTTTAGTTTCAGCAAGACAAATCCAGATTGAACGAAAATCCTCTTGCTAATAGCTACTGAAAAAGAAAGTGCCAGTTGATGGACCCCCCTCTTGCCCCCCCCCCCCGAAAAAAAATAATTCTGTGTTTGTATGCGGCCTGCCGCTCCCAATCCCCGTCTCCGGTCAAGTGCGTGCCCTCCGTCGCGTACGGTGAAACTATTTTCGTGTTTGTTTAAAAATTGTGTAGCAACTTGTCTCTTTTTTAACAGGTGTGTGTTTTTTTTTGTCGTTATTCCTGCCTGATTATAGTGAATTTGACATTTTGGGGCATCCAGCCTCTGACCGGTCTCCCTTTCCATTCTCTATGATCAGAGATGTCATGACGTTTACTGTCTCTCCATATCTGCCTTTACTTGCGAGATAGGGTGTGATAGCGGCGTGTGCCGCTTCACTTTGGAGCGATGATTTCCATTTCGATGCTCATCGTTCCCCCTCCTTCCAACATTTTCGTATCCGCTTTCCCCCTTTTCTCCGTGCAGGGTAGCAAACCGAATTTTCTCAGGTTAACTACCCTGCCTTTCCTTTGTTTCTCTCCGCCTCCCTCTTTCATCGCAGTCGAGCCGGATCTGAACGCCAACCGAGACGCCGATTTCCTGCTCCGGTTTCTTCGGGTCCGGAAGTACAACGTGGAGTCGGCCCTGCAGACCATCAGGAACTACTACAGGAACCGCGCCGCCACCGAGTCTCTCTACCGCGAGTTACTGCCCTGCAAAATGCCACCGGCGGCTCGTAAGATCGTCATGATACTGCCACACAAGGACGTCCACGGGCGGCCAGTGCTGCTAGTGAAACCAGGCGAGGACCTATATTTATTGAGCAGTCAGCACTCTAATAATAATAATAATAATAATAATAATAATAATAATAATAATAATAATAATAATAATAATAATAATAATAATAATAATAATAATAATAATAATAATAATAATTCATTTACCGTGCCCAGAAACAACCATAAGGCCGGAGTGCTGGCGCGAGCAGGCACTAAGAACAAAACAAAAATAGAACAAACAATAAGAAACTGCAGGGGGATATAAGTAAAAAAATCAATAAATAAAAATCAATCTTCAAAGGAAGGGTGAACCCGTAGATACAGCAAGGCGCAAGGTGAGTACAAAAGAAAAAAGTAGGGGAAGGGCCGTTGAACAACGTTTTAAACTATGACACAACGCGAAGCTCGGAATAGAACAATGGTAGCAAGTTATCAAAACTATAGAGATCATGCAAATAAGCGTTATAAAGGCTGGGTATTCTGTGGATATTTGATTGTTGGTGATGACCAACACCAAAGGGGCCGGAAAATGCAGGTCATAATTTGCGGTACCAAAATAAAAATTATTTTAAAGAAGAAACTTGCGAACATGTCAGCTAAAGAAACCATAGGAAGTGTCAAGAAATAAAAAAACTAAATAAATAAAAAAAGCTCACTTGATGACTCATGCCTACGGTGTACACAAATGTTATATATATATATATATATATATATATATATATATATATATATATATATATATACATATATATATATATATATATATATATATATATATATATATATATATATATATATATATATATATATATATATATACATAAATTAGCGCATAACATAAACAAAGCAACCTTTATATTAGAACAGGAATGCCCGATAATGCTGCGTAATAAAAAGGAAGAGATGCAATTACCAGAAGATACCCATACTTTACAACAAATTTGGAATGTGTTTTCGCAAGGTAACGACCGAACGCGTATACTGAAGAGAGGGAAAATCAAGAACTATATAAGTACATAGCCAAGACATACACACATTTGAACATATATGTACATATATCTATCTATCTGTACAGCCATACAGATATAACATACGCAGTTATATACTTGATAAACTAAAGTTTCGTTCATATGCTTCTGCGTTAAAGCGCGAACTGTTACGCCTTTGTTAGGTTGCCTTTAAGAACTCCTATAGATATGTCGATGTGTGCTAGGGTTGATCGCAGTGCGTTTCTCTATTTATAATAATTGTTACCAAAAATCATTTGTATTCGTACTATTTGTATTGTATACCTTGCTGTTGTCCGCTGTATTTCGCGCCGCGCCAACTAACTAACTAACTAACTAACTAACTAACTAACTAGCTAACTAACTAACTAACTAACTAACTAACTAACTAACTAACTAACTAACTAACTAACTAACTAACTAACTAACTAACTACCTAACTAACTAACTAACTAACTAACTAACTAAATAACTAACTAACTAACTAACTAACTAACTAACTAATTGACTAACTGATTATTTAACTCACTCACTCACTCACTCACTCACTCACTCAGTCACTCACTCACTAAATCCGAAATCTTTCGTTAATCAGGAGTCTTTCAGCCCTCTTATAGCCCAATCTGCAGTTTTGGGGAGTAAAATTCGATCATATACACAAAAAAATATTCAGACTGAGAATAAAGGCAGTTGGTTATAGGGGTGCGGAAGGTACGACGGGTGTTTGATAACGAACGCAAAGCAACACCGTTTCGTTGTCTCAACCTTTGATTAAACCAGTCTCTCTACCACAACGCTTTATTGCAGTTTTATACAGCAGGCAACCATTCGGGGGAAAGAAAAATAAAAAGAAAAGAGCGAGATGCAGCCCCAACGTTCGCGCTCGACACATCTGATTCATTTCTTTTTATATAGGTTCATGGATGCCCGACGAAGTGTCCTACTTGGACCTCCACAGGGCCGGCCTGGTCTGCTTGGAACATCTCGCTCGTGACCCAGCTTCACAGGTCCTAGGAATAGTGCTACTCCTAGATTATGGCGGGTACACGATGGACAAGCTCTTGTACACCAGCATCAGCCTCCTGAGAAGGGGTCTGGAATATTTACAGGTTGGAGAAAAAACTTATTCCCTGGAAAGACTGTCTATAGTGACAAGAGTTGCACGTGACCAAGGCTCCCACGTGATCGCTCGACACACAGCATGGTGGAAGAGAAAAAACTAGACGTGAGCATGTCGTCAGACAGCTATAGCCTCGGCAAGTCAACCTCCTCTGACACCCAGCTGCGCGTTCACTGCTGGTAAATAGGCTATCCGTAGTTTTCGGAGCTCTCAAAGCAGTGGTTGGTTCGTGGTAACTCTTAGTGACGCCGGAGTCACTATCTGCCCTGGCCAACCTCTCTCCGCTCTACATTACCGAACTGTCCGCGTGCTCGGCGGCTAGAAATTACCACTTGCCTATTCCGTAGTGAGGGCCAATTTCGCATGAGCCTTTCCTCCATATTTCGTAGGGCTAAGATTCAAACTTGTCACGTGAAGCTTCCCCCTAGTCTTTTTTCTTCCTACATGATTGACAAGCGCAACTCCTGAACGCAGGATGCACGCATTACGCCATAGTTTAGCGATGCTGTGAGGTGTCGTGCGGAATTTAGATGCAAAGGTATTCTCAAGATGGTGATTTTCTTTCAGATGCGCGTATCATCCACTAAGTATTAAAACCATCGCTTGTCTCGAACATAATTATTTCATTTCTAGAATAATGCGCGGCTGCTGGCCATGTTTAGTATGGTCCCGGAACATTTGCCCTCAACGATCGCCCTCAACGCAACGCCATGTTGAGTCAGATTTCGCAACATATACTTGCCACACACTGGCAGGTGAGAAGAACACGCGTGTGTCACCGCGCGTGCAAGACCCTCTGTTACCATCTTCATGGCTGTCCTATGCACGAGCTACAGCGACGCATCGTAGGTGTCGGAAAGGGCCCCTCAGCAGTTTTGGACATTGCGAACAGACAAGCGCGGCGCGTAGACCACGTGGTGGTAATAATCGCGTCTGCGAAGTATCGAACGGCCACACGCCGCGAAAACCGTTGCCATTTCGAACGGTCCGCGCGTCTTTGCTCTCGAAGGAGCCCAGCTTCCAGACAGAGCCAAGGTCAGGCGTACAAGGACCTCTACGCAAGACGCATTGCCTGCCTTATCATCGAGCATGGCACGTGAGTTCGGTAAATCAAGCAATGCAGAACGCGCAATATGCCACCACTGAAAATGAGTTGCGCAGAGAAAGTAGAGAAGAAAAAGAAAGGAGACGAGCTTCCTTGCACAAATGGGGCGTGATCTCCCGGCTACGGTACGGGAGAAGACAGGAAAGTATGTCACCCGAGGACGCTAATCGAAGCAACGGTAGGGAGTGTCGACGTTAGCAGTGAAGCTCGGCCTCTGGCTGCATGCCGCTGAGCCGTGGTTCATGCAGCGAAGCAGAAATCGTGCCTTTTCTCATCAAATCTCTCTTTGCATCTTACAGTTAGCATGACAACGTGAGATTTCAATTCTTCCTATCTCCGCTAACAAGGACTCAATTTACAGTTTCTTGCGGTAAAACGCTCCTAGATGGCGTCCTGCGAGTGACAGGGTAATTGAAAGCGTAAGAAGGAAACCCGGAGTCATCAAACACGAAGTGAGGGAAACAGAGACGGTAAATTGGACACAAAAGGTGGAAACGGAAAGGACCACGGCGATATACAAACGCGGCAAGAAAGAAATCAGGAGGAAAAATATGCACGATAACGCCAAGGACAGTGCCTGCTATTTGAGGTCGAGGCTGGCGGCCTGAGAACGAAAACATATAGTAACAGATATTTGCAACAGGATGAGAAATGTGTCTGCTGCACCAGAAGTCGAGAAAATGCTCAGCACGTGGTAATGGAATGCCATGATATTCACTCAGCAAGACTCGTAATGAACATCTACATTTATGAAGCACTAGGATTCAAAGCGATTAAGCCTTAACTGGCCAGCAGTTGAGATAAGAAAGGAATATTTAGAGTACTGGTGGGAAAAAAAAATTGGAAGAGATTCATTGAACTGAACCTGTTAAGGCACAGGTGACAGTACAATATAAGGACAGAGGCTTTAATGAAAAGATGAGTATCATGCAGAGATAGCTAGAATGCTATACTCCTTTGCATGTATATAATACCTGAGCAGGTGAAGCAGGCTACGTGACTACTTGTCGTCGCCCTGTTTCGAAAGGGCTGTCAATCCAAATCATCATGCTTATCATGTATCCAAAAAAAAATGCAATGGGTCTGATGAGAAGACCTTTAAGACCTGCGGTGTCTGTATGTGACGTCATGTATGCATACTGACGCTTCTATAGCGAACCGTGCTTCGCTAAACAGACAAGCGTTAAAATGCGGTACAAGAAAGCGCCACAAAGTTGCACACATTTTGCCAGCATTTTTGAAAGCGTTCCTGTCTAAATTCTCTGTTCACAATAAAGCCGGTCAGGTGTGGTACTGTCATCAGCAGAGTCGCAGGAGTCGCCAGGAATGACAAGAAATTTAGGAAGAACAGAAAAAAACTCTGCGAGAAGTGCTCGACAGGTAAATTAAGAACTTGGGAGTTCACCTTTACGCGTGCGAACACATCAAACAGATTTTCTAGCACTATGCATAGCAGCAACGAATTCTCTGCGTTCTGTTTCTTGACAGCGCACCTTTTTCGCACATTGAAAGGGGCCACTCAAATAATTTTCCCAATTTTCTCACCTGATGTTTTTTTTTTATTGATACTTAATAAATCAGTTGGGTAGTGACAAATCACAGTTTTGGTGCTGTCGGGATCTTTTATTCACAACCCTTCCCACGGGTAACCAGATTTGTTCCTGCATGACTTTTACCAGTGAAAGTGAGATGAAGTATGTAATATAGAGAATGAAAATGCCTGCAGAAGGCGTGTTAAGATTTCCTAAATATACGGAGTGTATTATTTCTTGTTAAGTAGAAGGCATTCATAAACGATACGGCATCATACAGTCTACATTAACATTTTCTTTCAGGATTGCATGCCTATGCGGTTGAAGGTAGCCCACCATGTTAGACAGTCATATGCTTTCGACGTGTTCTTCGCTCTCACCAGGCCATTCATCAAAGCCAAGCTAGCCGAAAGGGTAAGTAACTTGACGCGCTACAAGAAGAAAAAATGCCCAGATTCGTTGCAATGTTAGAATACAAACGACGCGAAACTCGTTTGAGTTGGCGAGGTAGCAGCGGTAGTGGATGACATGCGCAGGGCCTCATCGCCAGTAGCAGTTAGTTCTGCACCCACGAGGTCGAAGGCCGCGTATGATTTTTCACAAGGATCGATTGTTGTCTGTGCATAGAGAAGTACGATAGATACGTAAATACATTCACGGCTTTTGTAGCCGTAGTTTCACAGTGGCGCACTGCCATTCTGGAGAACTGTCGAAGAGTGGGCCGGTACTCGGTGACCAAAGTTGTTTATTCGGACGCGTACTCAGTGGCAAATGCCCAAAGGGGCGTATCAAGTAGCTCGAGCTGTTAGTTACACTGGGCCTAGTAGACGTAGACGAACGGTCAAACTCCCGGGAAGAGTCAAAGAACAGGTCAGGTACATTTAGATCAGGAGATTGGTTCACCGCTTCTCGTCTAGCAGCTGTGTCGGTATGCTGCCGAAATTAAGATCATGGGTTCAATTCCCCACTGCGACATTCCGCTCATGTGTTTAGATCGAGGCACATGCTACGAGGTAACAGCTGATTAGAATTGCTCCACAGGCATCCGTTATGGTGTTCCGTGCAGCACAATTTCGGGACAGTAAATCCCAGTAATGATTTAAGTTAGCGCCAGACCGCTAAATTAATTTCACTTCGCCGAAACATTCAGGGTAATGATCCCAGCGTCCTTTATGTCGAGCAAAAGCCCGATTCTATTAACCAATCAGATTGGAAACGGTGAAAAACATTCCCATTCATTAACCACTGAACCAGCTTGAATTAATCAGTTGCTTAACAAAAGTAAGCTTCTGGTACGCGCAATGACAATTAGACGACTAAATGTTTCACAAAAAATTTAAGAAGCACTAGACTTCAGAATAACTTATAAGATGTTTAGGATCCTTGTTTGAACAACATAGTGAAGACCTTACGTATCCTTGCATTGTGCTTCATGGAGCCTGTAAAGTGCAGTTAACATTGAACATGCAACATGCAGCTATACTGTGGATATTGTTTTTCTAAATTAACGTATGTTAATATCCCACAAACTTTGAATTAACATGCTAGCTTACTTAACATCATAATCTCTGTAAGGAGCAGTTGACAGAAATGCGTCACCTTTTTGTCGCCTAGTTACAGCGCGGCAAACCGATGTTTCAATCTGCTGGAACTTCAGAACTTTTTGTGGAATTTCCAAAAGACAGTTGCATGTTTTTATTAATACTTTGCTCACGTTAGCAACTAGAGCTTGCTTTAAAAATTTATACGCGCCTAATTAGGCTCGGCCAGCATTATGATCTGGTTACAACCCAGTATGCTTGCCTCAGTTCTTTCTTTCCCCTGCGTTTCTCTGGAAAATGTCTAATTTCCTACGCGTGTCTCGCACGTTCTAAAAGTGTTGTCTCGGTCTACGTACAATAGTGATCGTGTCTCGCCGCTCGCAATTATAAACTACCAAATTTCGAAGTTCGCCAAGAGCCTAGTACAAACAGGGATGTTCGTCTCGTCATTAAGCGCTACACCACGCATGCCAGTCTTGATGTGATAAAACTGTAAACAACGTTGAGTGGCACTCTCCATCCTTAGACTCTCAGCGATGTGCTTTGCGCACGAGTGTCAGCCACTCGAATGACAGGCCGTTCTCGGAAGCTAAGGTTCTGGGATTTTTGCCCAAGAAGTCCAGTACCCGAAAGGCCACCAAAGCCTGAATGCTCTTATTGAAAGCAACTAAACTACGTAAGCGCTTGCGACTAAACGGCCGTGAACGTTCGTCAGCGCTGAAAGTGACCCTTCTCCTTCCTTATCATTTTTCTTCCGCCTTTCCTCTTCCCAATGTGTACGGTGAAAAACCGAGCGTGACCATGATTACCCTCCCTGATTTTCGTTCGTGATGTATCTCTTGTACTATCTTTAATCTGTATTTTTTTTCCTTTCTTCCGGCAGTTACGCCTATATGGAGAAAATTTCGAAAGTCTACACGAGGAAATCTCGCCCAAGACATTGCCCGAAGAATACGGGGGTGAGGGACCACCGCTAGATCCCGAGGAATGTTGGAAGGCAGTTGTGGCCGACGAGGATTACTTCGCGGCTTGCAGCCGCTTTGGATATGCCGCGAACGGCCAGGACGACGACGTCCCCGCAGAACTCGAGCCGCCACTGGAACTCACATCTTTGTGAAGAATAGAAAAGAACGGAAACACGGGGCACGCCACTCTGAGTTGTCAACCATCTCGCTGACTCAGTGACTATTACATTCGGCCGCTGCGCGTGAAATAGTAGGTTCGATTTCCCGTTGCGGTTTTGTTAGGATGAAGTGCGATATAAGAGGCATTCATTGCGAGATGTGTGTGCGTGTGCGTGCGTGTGTGTGTGCGTGTGCGTGCGTGCGTGCGTGTGTGTGCGTGTGTGCGTGTGTGTGTGGGGGGGGGGGTTCGGGAATGGAACGTGAAAGAGATCCGGCACTGAGATATAGGTGCACTCTAAAGGGACTTCCCGTGAACAGTGTGTTAACGCTTTACAGCTTTTAGTCAAGCTTTTATTATTCTGTCATATTAGTACACTTGTTTGAGCTAACCCGACTTTGATGTGTACTGATAAGTTAAGCGAGAAAGAGTGATCGGCAGCACCCATGATGTCAACTTCAGCTACAAGGACATTTATTGGTCCTAATTTTAAAAAATCCAGGAGGTCGATATGAACTGAAATCTACAGTTTAGCTCCACCCAGTGTCGAGGTTCTCAACACAGAGACCCTAAAGCTGTGAGCTTTCAGATTTCATTTCCTAGAACTTGGTCCTCATTGTATATCTCACCCATACAAACAACCCATTACAAATGTTCTGTGGTTTTTGGTTATCTCTGGAGAGCCACGACGGTTATCTCTGCCCATTTTCAAGTGTCCTGCGCATTAGAGCCTTGTCTATATAGTTTATTTCGCGCCTTTGTTACTCTGTGCCTTTGTCACATGTGCAACCTATGTCACGTCGACACACATATTTAGCCTCTTACACCATTAAGTGCACCGCAACGATTACCTCGTAAGGCATAATTGCTCCTTGAGCTTAAATATTGCTGATGTCACGCTGGGCATGGATGTCACCTCATACTTAGATTTCCACAGTTTAACAATACTGGTGGCCCTATGTAGTCTATATACGGTCTCTTAGGAACTAAAATATGTGATCGGGATTCCGAAAGGCCGTGATATACCAGACTTTTTTCGCCTTGAGCTAGAACTTCCGCCAGACTGGATGCAATTCTGGATTTTTGTGCAAGTTGCGTGTACTTGTGTGTGGTTACTTGAGTTTTGAGCGAGTATATTGCAATGTTATCTCAGTAACATGGTATTCGCAGTTTTGTTTTTTCATAAGATAGAGAAAAAAATGTTGTCCCCCTCTCGAAAATGGTTTGCAGTGTCCATCTTTGAGAATGAAAAGTTCCAGATGAGTAGTTGGCTGCTGCGCCTGTAAGCTTTGCTGTAATCTTTTTAAAGTGTTTCGCTTTCTCACGGTTTTCTTGTGATTGTCTAACCGTCTTCGTGAGCCGATCCCGAAGATAGCGCAGCATAATACAGCGGTAAAAACCGCACAGTGGTACCAGTTGTACCATGCGGTACCGCATGGTGGGCAACCGGAGCGTTCTCGCATTCTTTCCTCGTGACAGCTAGCGTTTGGAGACGCTGCCGTATGAGAGGCTGCGCCTCTGGTTGCTGACACTGCACGGGGTTCCAAACTAGTCCTCGAAGAAGTGGCCCTCGAAAGACCGGTTGGCTCCCGTGTACGGGTTATAGGCACGGTGGCAAGGGGAGTGCCACTATAACACAAAGTGCGACATAGTGCCACAAATAACCTCCTCCCATAGCCTGCTAAACACATCACTGAGTTAGCAACCTGGGTTGGTTCTTTGCAAATATTTTATAGGAAAAATTTTCTCGCCTCTCTATCTGTCTCTGTCTCCCTCTCTCTCTCTCTCTCTCTGTCTCTCTCACACACACACAATGACAGCAGATCACGTGACAATACTCGGCGCACGAGGATGCCATGCGCTGTCTATACCTGGACAGCACGGCGGCACTGACTTCGACGGCTAGAACGTGCAATGAGTGTCCGCATATTTGCTGTCGCAATGAATCCCAATCAAACCTTGGCCCCAACCAAGGAGGTATTGAAGCAAAATTATCTTAAAACCATCCTTTCTGACAATCCCAAGAAGGCTTTAATGAAAGCTCCATAGCGCCAACCTCGACACCAAGCCATCTTCTTTCCGCACCTACTAGCCGCAAACATTTAAACAACACAGGTTCAGGTTAATACACTTGTATTAGGATGTTAGCTTAAAGGGATACAGAATAAAAATCGGAGAATATAGAGAAAACCCCACAATTGCATTCCTAAGACACGATTGCTATAGTATATAGTCATTATTCGGGTTACTTTTGAGCGGATGGCTTTATTTTTGACTCTCTATGAGCGGCCACCGCGGAACTCGCAAAGCGCTCCCGACAACAAGCCGGCGGATCTGACGTCACACCTACCCTCAGCAGCCGCGGAGCGAGCTGGCCGGCTGCGCAGTTTTGTTTTCCTCGCGCTGCGCAGTGCAAAATGCAAAGTTCTAGTGAGAGCGATAGCATGAGCGGAACTTATGACTCCGACTTGGATGAGCGGCCTACTGAACGACCACGAACGATAAAGGCGTATGCCTACGATCCGTCCGCGTCGTCAAGCGAAATTGACGACGACCCGCCGCAGCAGTCCCCCTCCGCGGGGCCGAGAGAGTCTGGACCAGCAAAGTGGTGTTTACACTGTGCATTCCATGTAGACGCGTTCGCCTCGAGAGATCAGGGGCGGCATCATAGGTGGAAACCAGATTTAAACGCGGTTCCTGCGGCTCGGATCGCAAGCTCGCACCTGTCACGAATGAGTTAGCGAGACGAGAGGTGCACGCCTCATTGACAGTGTTGCATCCGAGGCGGTGCGCCCAGCGTGATTCACTCACGCAAACGCTTTGCCATGTTTGGTTTCAACAGAGCGAGGACGCTTATGCCTCAGGCTATGCAATGTCAGGCGACGTAAGGAATTTACTCTGCGTTCTGCGCAAAGCGGCTTGCTCCGCCCGCTTGGATGGGTAGCTGCTAGCGCGTAAAACATGAAAGCCATCAATGCACAATACAGGTGCCGTGAGTACACACTGTTGAAAAAAAAAAACGTAGAAATCGTTGAAGATATTGACGCGTGTAGACCTCCCTGTACCTATGCCATCGGAGCAGGTGTGGCCGGCGGCGTGAGCATAACAGTCGGCTGCCGACTCTCGCGCGGCAGGTGCTTGATGCGCGCAAGTAGCTGTTTTGAGAATAGATGCGATGAAGCAACGGGTGAGGATTGGAGCCAGGCATGTGCAGTGACTGAAATGCGCCTCTGTAAGCAGGGAACGTCTTGTTATTCACGAAGTGAACGAGTACATGCGCAGCGGTTTCAGCGTCCCGTTGTTTCATCGCAGCCGAGCACTCCTTCCCTTGGTGCACACGAGATGGCGCCACCAGTCTCATGTCGGCGAATTTTTTTTCGTCAGCCGTCGCTTCAGACGATGCGGATTTCGATTTATTCTGGCAGAATTGCCCAAACATCTGGCTCAGAACGTCGTACAAACGACAAATTACGGTCAAACGGCACCTGTGCGCAAAACTACAGCGTGAACAAGTACGCGAGAAAAAGACTACCGCTGCCTGCCGTTTTCACATGCGCACAGCAGACCCTCGGCATTTTGCGGCGTTGACACGGCTGCTCCACACATCAAACCACAAATCCACGAGATCAAAGACGAGGTTTTCGAACAGCTCACACGAGGAAGCGGTACGAGTAGGACGGTCGAACAAAGAAAGCGCGTTGCTGCAAACGTCAACTCGCCCCTTCGCGCGCTCAGTGTGGACGATCGCTCGCAATGGGCCTCGAGGTGGGTAAGCGTGACGTGATATCCGGTTTTGCCAGAGCTTTCGGAGGAGGCCGGTAGGGGCTGTGATTTGAGAAATATTCACTAAAATAATTACTTTTCGCTCACTTCTCCTCAGAAAGAGTGTTGTTTTCGTCGCTCTCGGTGCGACAGCTATCAATGGAGACAGAAATCTCGGCGACAAATTTTTTATTCACTATCCCTTTAAAGAATGTGAACAAACGTTAAAGAGTAGTGCAGTTTGATCTCAATTTTATGGTTGCTCATGATGCCAATTGTACATGCATAGGAAATCGGCAGGACAGACTACCAGAGCAACCACACAGAGTTTTCAAGATAGCGTATGTAGTCAATGTTAGCGTACATCAAGCTTCATTGATAACGGACGCTGTCGATAGCCATATTATCCTTTTCTTAAATTTTGTGTCGCCATCATTAGTGTTGGCTAGACTATGAGTCTTACCGTGCAGCTACCGCGGTGATAACAGACACGATAGGTGGATACAGCTAGAGAAATCTTTTTTTGGAAAACTTGGAAAAGCTGCCTCGGTAGAAGACAAGATCCAATATTTGGGACCCTTTCATGAAGTTCATAATCGATGCTGTGAGTGTGCAGGCGCGAGCGGTACGTTTCGTAACAGGTAACTATTCTAGATAGTTACCCGATGGCTGAAATGCGTTGAGGTGGTCTCCTCTTGAAGATACACGATGATTTTTACGCTTGTGTTTGTTTTACAATATATATCATTGTGAGACTATAGTATTCAAAAAGAAAAAATAAACACAGCAACCTTCGCATGTATCCGCGCATACTGATCACTCCCTAATAACACGCGAATGTGCTACTAAGATAAACACAATAACATGTGAATTTTCCCCTCAACAATTCTGGGAGGATCAAGCTATTGCAAGAAACTGTCCATATATGGACAGTTTCTTGCAATAGCTACTTCCTCTTCAACATCTGAATCGTAACATAAAAATTTTCAAAAGCATCCTGGGTGATTTTCAGCGAGCTCTGTTTTTGGAGCACAGCTCTTAGGCGCCCACTCCTGGGTTGAGCGTCGGCGTCGGCGTCCGCGTAACCGCGCGAACGCGCGCGCGCCATTTATCGCGTGTTTGTCGTCGTCTTCTTCCACAACTGGCTTCGATGCCGCTCAGCATGCTAGCATTGCCATACTGCCCCTCCTTCTGCGAAGGCGCGGACGGCACTGAACCACTGCCAGTCGGTGCGCTGATTTCGGTCTGAGATTTTTTTGCTTCAATATATCGAGAAGTGAAAACACGTAAAAAGCTGCGCTCAAGTTTCGCATTAGGGGGTATTGTAATCGTCGGACATTTTTTGTTCTAGTTCTTGCCCTGTAACCTTTTGTGACGCTTGCAAGAAATTTTCTCAACTTTCATTGTTCTCTGTGCAGCGTCGAAAGGGCTGTTAACAACCAGCTTTTTTTTCTCCTTTCTTTCTTCCTTTATATATGTACAATTACTGCATTTGGAATTCTTTTGCTTCGTCCTACACTAATGCCCCCAAAAGGAACTAACTAACTAACTAACTAACTAACTAACTAACTAACTAACTAACTAACTAACTAACTAACTAACTAACTAACTAACTAACTAACTAACTAACTAACTAACTAACTAAATAAATAAATAAATAACAATAACTAACTAACTAAGCAAGCAAGCTTGCTAGCTGGCTGGATACCGCTGGCACCGTGTGTGCCGCATGACCTTACTCTGCGTATAGAGTGCATGATGCAGTGTACAACACACTTGTACGTAACAAATTTCATGTAATTGTTTACTTTAATCGATTACTCTTTGTGTACTTTTGTAACTGATTGATCACTATTATTTTTTTCACGCGGTAACGCTCACTGTAATTCCATTACTTCTTTCTGGTAACAAACTAGGTGCAACGATTTACTCTATTGATGGAACACGCTGTAATGGGCGACGCAGCTTTGAGCACTTGAATTTGACGGGAACTAGCATATAACGCCTGCGGTCATGCCGCGCAGCAGCCTCTCGAGTGCACATGTTCCGACAGGCAAATTCGGCATCTCCTCATCTTAGCGTTCTACCATGGTGTTGTCCTACCAGACCTTGGTCCTATCCCGAAAGCGCCTTCTCCGATCCCTAGCGACAATGAAGCCCTACGCTTCATAGAGGACGCAGACGCGAGCATCGCGGCTTTGCGTATATAACCACAATCTCGTAATGAAGGTGTTCGTACGTTACAACACCGCCCTCCTCACGCAGAGCGCCTTTGCCTATACGCGCTTTGTGTGTACGTCCATGTTTCTCTTCATGTCCTGTCTTCTACTCGTAGTTCAAAATTTTGCTGAATTCATGAGCCGACTAGCCCAACAACGTGCCTTACCGAAGCAAGGTGATCGAAAAATTCAAGTGGCACTTAGTTTTTCGTACGTGGATGAATGCGAAAACGATGCTGCCACCGCGCGATGCATATGCTCTTTCAGTCGTCTTAATTTAACTTGACCTTAACACCAAAGGCCGAGTGTTCGGCTACCAACAAAGGTCGTGGGTTCGACTGCCCTAATTAATTGTGTCTTACTTAACCTCCCCTTGATCAACACCAAAGGTCGTGGATTCGACTCCCACCAATGGTCGTGGGTTCGAGTGCCGTAATGAACTTTATCTTAATTAAACCTGCCTTAATGGACTTCACCTCTAACTTAGTCTTAATTGACGTCATCGACTGTCTCGATTGTCTCCCTTGGACCACTTGGACTTTTTGGACCATCATTCGTCATGCGAACGCGGGCAATGCCGGATTTCCCGTGTCAAGGGTCATATAATTTAAAAATATATATATTATGGGGTTTTACGTGCCAAAACCAGGATCTGATTATAAGGCATGCCGTAATGGGGCACTCGGGAAATTCGGACCACCTGAAGTTCTTCAACGTGCACCTAAATCTTAGAACGCGGGTGTTTTCGCATTGCGCCGTCCAACTAAAATAACGCTGTCGAACTAAAATAAAGTTTGTACGCTGTACAAACTAATGTACGCTGTCCAACTAAAATAATGTTTGCATAGGTGTGCGAGCCAATGACATTCGCTTATTTCTCGACGTCAAGCGGTTTTGCGTTTTATGTATACTCTAGATGCCTGCCGCGTCGCTGGTTTTCGCATTGGAGCCGCGGTTCCTGTGGTTCAGGGTAGCCGCGGATAGACGGCGCTTGCTGCCGGCCCTACTTAACCCTACTTCCTGTTGCGGAGGTAGTGACGATTACTAGGCTGGCGCACGCTCGACCAATGGCTTGACGAGAGACCGCGGGTCCTGCCTCCGAGATTACAACAGACGCGGCTAAAATCTCGGAGGCAGGTGTATGTGATTCAACATTGAAGCAGCCGCCGCAACTAGCGCTCGCAGCCGACCCTGGTGGTGAGGAGGAAAGAGGAAAGGGGCCAGAAGCAGTTTAAACATTGCGGAAACTCTGTCTCTTTGATTCATATCAGCGCTTGTACCAAAACGCAGAAGACAAGCGCGATGGATAAAGCCGTAGCGGATTATGATTACCTCTATCTCCATCTGTTATAACTTAATCAAAATAAAAATTGCGTCACCACCTCAATTCACACCAAATATTGAACTAGACAAAATAGTGAATCGCCAAATCAAAACGACAAATAAAAGCGTTGCCATTTGGGTGACGAAAAGTGGTCTGAAATGACAAGCTTCCGCTACAGCCCAACGTCGGTTACGCGGGGTAATCCAAATTTCGCGCCAGCGAAACCGAAACAGGAAGTGCACGTCAGTTGCTCTCACCAACCGACAGGCGCGCTAGGGTCGATTGGGCCGCTGGGGTGTATGGGAGTGTCCACTCTTAACTTTTAGAGCGCAGCTCTTTGGCGTCCGTTCCTGGGTTTCGCGTCGTCGTCGGCGTTGTCGTCGGCCTCGTAACCAGCTCCGCCCCCCTTTCATCCCCCCAGCGCTAGCAGCGACCGACTGATACCGCTGGATGCCGCTGACGCCGCTAGAGAGTCAAGATAACGTGACTGCATAGAACACCGTCGCCGCCATGCAGAAAGAGGAGGAAAGGGTCCCCCCCCCCTGTTCTTGTGTGGCGGATAGGGTGCTCTTCAGGTGCCGACGCGCCGGTTATTTCACGTAGGCCCCGGCATGTCGACGAATACGTGACCACCTTCCCACGGCTATACCTGGTTCTTAGCGCTGCGGAAGCGAGGGTATCATATTGTTTGTGTCGGCATCGGCGGCGTTGTCCCTGAAACCCACTCCGCAGCTGGGGTTGACTCACTATCGGCGTCAGCGGCATCAGTCAGTCGCTGCTATCTCTTCCCTCCTCCCTTTATCGTGTTGTCCGCTTGCTGCGCGCGCTTGTGCGCTTGTGCGCGCCCCCATCGTTTGCCGCTGGGTGTACACGCCGCCCCCCTCCCCCCTCTTCCTGCGAGTCTCCGGTTGTCAAAGCGCCGGCTCGAACTTAATTCCTTTCTTCGCTCCTCCTCCAATGCAACCCCTGTGCGGTGGCAATCAGAGAGCCAGATCGGTGGCGGCGGATCTGTATATGTGCACCGCCCGAGCCGAAATTGCCGCTGCCGTTCGCCCTGTGCGGTGGCAATCAGAGAGCCAGATCGGTGGCGGCGGATCTGTATATGTGCACCGCCCGAGCCGAAATTGCCGCTGCCGTTCGCCACTGCGAAATTATCTGCCAGTTCTTTCTGAGCCATGAGCGAGACGACCGATGGAAGTCCTCCGTCTGCTGCTGCTGCTGCTGCGGCTGCTAAACGAGCTGCCAGAGCAGAGGCCCAGCGCCGTCGCCGTCAGAATCCAGAGGTGCGTGCCGCCGAAGCAGAAGCTTACCGTCGCCGCCGTCGAGATGATCCAGGAGTACGGGAAATATAAAAAAAAAATTCTGTGATAACGCATACATGTGTTGCTCGATTTCTTTGCCTCAATCTATCGAAAAGGTGAAACAGCTTATTTGCTGCGCTCAAATTTCGCATTAGGAAGTAACGTAATCGTCGGTAATTTTTTTTTTCTTTCTCTATGGTATCCGGCTTACACGAACGCATATTCTAAATGACGCGTTCGCACACATCGTACAACTATTTTGTCCGTACAGATGGGTCGTTGTTTCACTGGTTTCAAGGTGAAACCTGACCCTCTAGGCATTTTTACTTTATGGGGAATTCTGTCTCACTACTCAACCAAAGTATTATTTTAGCTTGGAAAAACTAGCTTTTATTTTCTAACTACCATAGCATTTACATTAGCCGACCGAAGTCATTAAGCTGCAGGTGGACTCTAGCTGGTTCAGCTCTCTTTCATAGGTGAAGAGCAGGTGCACTACGATTTTGCTAGCGGAGCTTCTCTGTAATTCTTCGGTTGTCACCAACTATAGTCTGCTTGATTTATCCAGGCATATACCGATAGCTATCTACCCTTGAGCCTATAGAATAGCGATCTTACTTTTGTATTTAAGATTTCTATCTCAATTCTGTACCATTACCTACACTTGCCGGTGCTATCACATCTTCCCTGCCTTTCTTCCACTAATACTCAACTATCTCTTACTTATCTAGACTGCTGACTAGTTACTCATTCCACCTTTTTTGAAAGAAAGTAGAATGAACCGCCACCCGTCGAGAGATATGAGCACTGCGCTTCACTGGCACACCACGGCAATTCTTTAAAATCCTAGCGTCTTTTTCTGTCTAGTGGTGGCGGTGTACACAATTCGGTGAAAGTGGGGAAGAACTTGTAGTCGAGGATGTTTTGAGACTATGGGAGTTAGTGTCATGCCCTTTATTCGTATGCATCAAAATCTTCTGAGCGCATCAAAAGCTTGACCTGTGCTTGTTGGTTCACTGCTCAAAAGTATGAGTGAGCGGTTAGGCGCAGACTTATTCTAACAACTGTAATAGAACCTATCAAGTTCTATTACCCTGTCTGGCTACGATTCCACAAGCTGTTCAACATTGGATAAACACAATGCATGGGCTGGGTTCACGCCCTCGGGCCTTGAAGGTACCAATAAATAAATAAATAAATAAATAAATAAATAAATAAATAAATAAATAAATAAATAAATAAATAAATGGGCAATTTATGTTTTCCTGGAGCTCTCGTTCGTTCCATCAATTCCATCGATTTATCAACATTTCATATCCACCCACTCTTCAACGTGCGGCGACCACAGCAAAGTGGTCATTTACTTCAACACGGACCTCACATATATGCTCCCTTTGCGGTGCAGCCCCGTGACGAGAACGAATATGAGAAGCGACACCCGAATCGGTGCAGTTCCTGAAGCCGACATAGTTAAGTGGCCAGCTGTATATATAGCCTCGATGTGCACCATGAAGTGGCTCCATCAGCATTCTCTCTCATCCCTGTCTCTCTCTTCAAACCCCCTCATCTGTATAGTGTCTGGCCTGCCACCCACCCGGCCTTTCCTTTTCCCATCTCTTAACCTTTTATTTGCCCTTTTTGTTGAGTACTGTCTAGATATTCTGCAGCAGGCATGCTATACTAGTGCGCCTCGATCCCATGTCATCCCAACTAGCCCAATCTTTAACATTAGTAACTCTGTAAGCGGTTTGATGACGGAAGAGGATAAGACGCAAAATGGCACCCGGACGCGTGTGTGTTTTATTTTGTACCCTAAACCCTGGGCTTCATATATTTTCGCGCCGTTTACTTATGCATCAGACATTATGGGTTAATGTGCTTCAATGTGGGACGGGTGCTTTAATGTACACTGTAAAAAAAAGCTGTTAATTTAAAGAAAATGCACAGAAATTTTCTGTACCGCAAAAGAAACTCTTTGTGAATGCTGTATGACAGAAACTTGCTAAGAGAAAAAAACAGATTGTTTTCGGCTCTTCTTGATCGCTAGCCTATTAATCGAGTCAAAACTAAAATATAACTGTTTTAAATCGTAAATGAATAAAAAAGCATAAAATTATATGTTAAAGTTTTTTTTTTCTTTTCATACGCGCCATTTTTTGCGTTTATTGTGCACCACACGCTGTTTGCTGTACTGATTTGTTGCCCCGTGCCATAATCAAGATGGCTGCTTTTCGAATCAACCCATGTCGGCACTGCTCCGTTTCTGTTTTGGAAAATTGTAAGAGGCGAGTGATTTGTTTTCAAGTACATTACAAACAGTGCACGACGTATTCCTTTACCCAATATTTTTCGCGTGTTCGTGACATAGAGCAAGACTACAACGTAGCTCACAAAGGAAATTCAGGCAGACAGTGAACAAATTTGGCAACTACCTCACCGAGTGTGATGTGTTCATGTTTTCTTGTGCGCGCTGGCACCATGCTCGTTAATTCTGTTAGTAAGCGAATGTTTCCTAGTTTATACTGCCGATGAAACTAGTGTCCTTACTTCGTATAGCTGTCTACTAATTTGCTATCGCAATCGATGCTTCGCCTTTCGGGCGAAAGTGCGACTTTTCTTTTTGGTTCGAAAAATAAAAAAAAACGCGGATGAAGCATATGGCGCAAGTCTGCCTGTTGATATGGATTACACGAACAGGACTTTACTTGAGCGACAGATTGCAATGCTCAGATTGCTAATTAGAACGATTCCCTGAATAACTCCATAAATATTCTATTTGAAGCAAACTACGAAATTGAGGCCGAGAAATAATCAAGTCGTTGCATCAGTTCTCCACTGATCGGCTTCGATTCCGTAATTTAAACATGTGCCCTTAAATGAATAATAAGATTGGAACAGTTACAAAAGAGGAAGTTATGAAAGAATGTGCATATTCGTTTTTGATATCACGTTCTAACCGGCTCCATGGTTGAAAAAATGTTTAAACCATAGTTGCACAAACGGTATGTTAATATTGTCCTGATTAGGTGACACGCATAACATAAAAACCAACAAAATGACCAAGATAGTGGAAGGGTGGTAATTGCACTTGTAGATGAACTGGTGGAGACCAACCTGACGTCTTTTTCTTTCTTTGTCTTCATTGACTGTTGTTTCTTTAAAATGAAGCAATAGTCATTCTGAATGTGTCGCTTTTGTATGCTTAACTGTACTTAAAGAAGAAAACCACGGACGCCTCAATTAACCTGAGGTTTACAGATCCTCTAGCTTAGTGCATATTGGCAATAATAAAATGAAGCTTGTCAGTGCAATGTTCTGTACAGGCTTCAGCATTTTTGAAACAAACAGTGACCACCAACATGGAGTTGTGTGTGCATTGTGTCTGCATTGTGTGTGTCTTGTGTGTACGTGTGTTGAGTGCGTGTGCATGTGTACGTTGCGTAAGTGTTGTGTGCGTGTGCGAGCTCTGTACGTGTTGTGTGCTTGTATGTTGTGTGTCTGTGTGGGGGGGGGAGGGGGAGGGAGCGTAAATTTTGTCCCGTGGTGAGTGCTGTTTGTTTCAAAGTATATACGGTGCCACTGACTGGCTACATACTGATATTCTGCAGTTACCTGAAACGAAATAGTTGTCTGGCTGGAATAAACATTGTTTGGAAGTGGCCTCCCGCACGATGCTCACATACCCACACACTGCAGGGCTACGTTGACCACTGTTACAAAAAGCGAAAGTCTTGTGCTAAAGCGCTTCACTGAGCTCTGCACAATCGTGTTACTGCCAAGTGTATATTAAAGCACCACTGTTGTTTTCATGTCAGCCGCAGCATGACACTCTGAGAGAGGAACCAAGATCCAGCGCCCAAGCAAGCAGTGCGGCCTTGCACGAAAAGTTGTCTCCATAATCAGGTGACTTCACGATTGAGTTTAAAGCAAAAGTCTTCACCATCGCAATGCCGAGGCCTCTTAAGAGTTTTCTTTTTTCAGCACATTTATGGTTTGATATATCAGCTGGCTCTCTTGCAATGTAGTAAGAAGTTCGCTGTTTCTGTTTTGTTTTCGTGTGGGTTATTTAGTCATCAGTTTTTCTTGCTTTAAAATAAAGCACTTTTCTATTTTTGTACGAAACAAAAAGTAGCCTGGCTCTTCTTTGTAGCATCAGTTACCACAGTGTTAGTGCTGCCACCTGCTTTTCGTCACGCATGACTCCATGAAATATCAGGTTCCTTGGTTTACTGTAAAAAAAAAAGACACTAGACGCGATCGCTAAGCGGCTATGGTGTTGCGCTGCTAAGCACGAGGTCGAGGGATCGAATCCCGGCCGCGGCTGCCGCATTTTGATGAGGTCGAAATGCAAAAACGCCCCTGTCCCGTGTATTAGGAGCACGTTAAGGATCCCCTAGTGATCAAAATTAATGCGATGTTCTTCACTACGGCGTGCCTCATAATAAAATCTTGGCTTTGGCACGTGATACACCAACACTCATTCATAGAAAGAAAAACAAGCGTTAGATCGAAATTCGATGAATAAGTTTTCGGGTAAGAACAGTCTTGCTATCTTGCGACTCAGCTACGATGGTTAAACCAATACCTGACTATACACAACAGTTCCTTTTTACATCAAAAAAGCATACGACTGTATTTGCATTTCGAAAATACGCACATCTCTTCAATGTGCACTTCACAATATCTGGACACTGACATGATACCTCATACACACTGCACACCTATCTTGATGCTATTATGTGTCACAAATGTGTGCATGAACACAAGCCGTGACTAACTCAAAACAAATTTACTGACAAGGTCGGGGGAGTTCCGTAACTTGGTCATCAGTGCCTGGTATACACAAATGTGTGCGTATTTATTTACTTCGCTTCCCTTGCTTTGAAAGGTCATGCACTTTTTCGTGTTCTTACTTCTATACGTACGCGTCCGATCCATGGCAAGCGGCAGCTTATCTATAGCCTGCGAAATTGACTGTTAAGCTGTTATAACAATAACACCTGGAGGAAAACCGATGCTGCTTGTTTTGTGAACCTAGTGCACATAAGCAGCTTTATTAATATACCTGTTTTCATATTTATCTGTCCAGTGATGTTTTGATGTAAAATAAAAAAAAATTCATTTTCTTCTACAATGTCCTAAGTTACACAGAGAGAAAGTGGTCACGATAAACGGAGATACACACAAGTGCTACGTGTGACCTTTGTCCTTTTGCGTTGCAGTTGAACATATTAAGCTTTGAGCGCAAAGCCTAATTTTCGTTTTGAAACCAGCTGCATACTTAGGTGATATTTGTTATTTTATAATGATTATGTGACGTGCGGTGGAAAATTCGAACATGAGAGAAGTTTACATGAAAATGGAGGCAAGAAGTGATGAGCAGTGGTCGAACAAGAGATATCGTCTGCAGTCAGCGTTTCTACACAGAAAATTCTCTTCGTGAGTGCGGCAACTGCCCTCACGAAGAGAAATGCCCCTTCAAGGCCTCGGCTTCAGCGACAGTCCTGGTTCGCCCATTATTCATCACGATAGAAAATTGTTTTTACACATCACACTACTGTACAGCGGAAGAGAAAAAAATGTCTCACTTAAACGCCGCTTCGGAATACATCAATGCGCAATATAGGCATGCTACTCATGATGGGCTTGTGGCCCTGGTTTCAATATAATTGTATCCTACAGATAAAACCTTTCGAAGTCTTTCAATACATGACCACAAGAATAAAGCTTGTTATTAATGTTTGCCGCGACATGACCGAGCATCCACGCTTTTCTTGATGATTAAATGGCGTCACCTGTTTTTTCATGATAAACGACACTGCACGTATTACGTACTCATATTCTAGGGTAAAACGGCGTGTATATATATATAGAAAGTCGTCGTAATATTTGCGAATAGGAAGAATACAACGTACACAACACGACAAATCTTTGTACGCTCTTCAAGCAGGCATGGTGCGACTACAGTGGGCTGTATGTGTCCGATTATAGCTTTTTCTGACACGCCATTCGACGGAGACGGCAGAGCGCAGACACAACACAGCGCGGCTACAACAGTGCTTCCGGAAGGAAATGCAGCGGGATTACCCTCGAGCTCGCTTATCTCGCACTGCACGAGTACGATCTCTCCTTTCGAGGCAGACGCTTTGCATCGCCTCGCCAAACGCTCTCTCTCTCCGTGGCCTCTTTACAGACGCCCCGACTGCACGTGCCGTGGCTGCACGCGCCATCCCGTGCGGCACTGCCTCTCTCCTCTGTCATAGTGTTTCGTACTTCAAAATCTGACAGATTCGCCAACTGTTCTGGACACTCGTGCGATTACCCTGTCATCCTGCGCGATGTCCGGCGTATACACCAAGAAGTGTCCCGACGATACGTTCGACGGCTCGGACAACGCACTTCCTGTCGAACTGCAGCGCGTGGCGGAAGCGGAACTGGGCGAGACGCCGGCGAAGAGGCGGGACGCGCTGGCAAAACTCACGCGGCTCCTGCAAGGTGAGGTGACGATGAACAGCAGCACTTTTAGCGCGTTCGTCACTAGCAGAATCGAAAACGTCGCGAGATTCTGCGCGGACGTTGCGCAGGTACGGATGCGGGAGACGATAGCTTCGGCGCTCTTGTCAACGTCGCGGGTGGCTACCGGCGTCTAGGTAGTTGGGCGAGCGTCGTGAAGGCACTCACCGCACAGTACTGTGGACGCACGAAAACTCTCGCCTCTCGGCGCATCACATCATCAAGAAAATGAAGAGATGAGAGCAAGTGAATGCGTTTTAAACTTCACAAACTATGTACTACTGAACGGACTTCGCCAGCTGCGCATCGCCTTTCCGGTTTCAACGCGCACGACGGCCACTGCCAGACCGGACGCACCACTAGCGCCGTGCGTGTGGCCACTCACACGGCCGCAGGATTAGATTACCCCATCTTTCTGCTTTTTTCACCGGATGAACGGGGAGGGATCTCGAAAAAAGAAAGAAACCTAAAGCACGAGTCAAGTCTCGGATGACGTACTGCTTGCATTTAGTGTCGATTTAACGTACTCTTCTCGCGTGCGCGCATCAGTAAAGATAATCGCAGACTGGCCCGTGGTAGCTTCGTTGTCATCGCTATCTCTCTCTCTCTCTCTCTTTCACAGGCGTACTTACCATGGGGGAAAGAAGACTGAGGAGAGGTACTTGCCGACCCCCGCTCCACCCCTTTTTTATGTTTGAAAGAATTATGCCTTAAGGGCAAGTCTTTATCGCAATTAAAAAAAAAGAAAAGAAAGAAAGCGGGCACTGTCGGTTGCACACAGGCAAATCCAACAGTACAACAGCTGAAGCCGTTTGTCCAGAATAGCGGCCACGTAATGCTTTCTTTATCACGTATTGCCCCCTTTTTTTTTTTTTTTTGGGCAGTGAGCACAGTATTTCGGGCTTTGCGACAGCAAACTGTAGCCCTTGACGCGCGGTGGGCCCAAGGAAGTTATAAAAAAATTCCGTTTTTTTTTAAACCTCCTTGGGCTGGCCGCACTAAGCACTTTAACGCCAGTGTACACACCACGAAGCACTCACTTCAACTGTTTATCCTCGGGAAAATTCGTGCCTTTATACACCATGCGCATCCATGTTCCTTCCAAAAAAGGCCATCTCTTGATCAAGTAGCTCAACAGACGCAGTGCTAACACACGTTTCACCGAAGATCACTAGTTGGGGGAAAGCAAGAGTAGTTTTCTCAACACCACATAAACTGAGCAAAGTGTGTCCGTTGACAAACTCTTGCTGTAACACTGCCTGGTTGTTCTAAGTGGCATGAAAACGGTTTTGTTTAGAGGCAGCTGCATATGAACAGTCATTCTCTTGTGGCAGCATATACATAAGTCAAACGGGGCGATGCCTAGCTGACAGCCTTAGAGAACATAGTTTAAACGTAAGGAAGTTAGAGCGATGGTCACCACTATGTTCACTGTCAAGAGTGTGGCTGCGCTCATCTCCGTATTGATTCGGCGGTTTTTATCAGACACAGAAAGATGGGCGTGCGTGAAATTACAGATTGACCACCTATCAGGCGGAGTGGTGACCGGTGTGTCACTGCATCTATCGGCGTACTTGATAAAGAAACGGCCTTTCTGGAAATAGCTGAACTGCCACTGGACAACTCATACAAAAGCAAGCTTCACCTACCGCCGCTTACGTCATCGTGAGTTCCTTAGGGCCGTCTGATCATCTTTGAAACACAAAAGCACCGTCGCTATTTTTACATAAGCGCGGGGTGGTGGCTCCGGTTAAGGCATTACATATTTACCTATACCTAAAGGTTCACCATATGTCTTTGATAATCGTATCTATTAAATATAGTTACAACGGCCATTGATGCATTTTTCAGCGTTTTCTAATGCAATGATAATCCGATATTCTCGCATATGCAGCGTTTTTTTTTCTTCGCACACACATACACAGACACAAGAAAAAAAAAAGAAACCTACGAAATTTACTCGACTCATGTCACTACAGATAAATTATCTGCCCATGCGGGCATTATGTCTAAGTAATCAACTTGCCAAAACTAATTACATCAATTAACCTCCTAATTACTAGCTTTACGGCACATGTCTATATTGTAAAGGTGAGAGGAATAGTCACAAAAGCAGTGCATATGTTGCCCTCTGCTCTCTTGTTTTATGAGGTCAGCATTCCGAAGTTGTTTGTCCAGACGTCGGCCTGTGATCAACGCGAGCTAACGCAGACGTAACAGATAACCTCTGTACACTGTATCGATGACTGTCACGCGCCTCGGAAGCAGCGGTAATGAACTGCTTGTGCACTCTGATGAAGAAAACTACGATAATTTCTCAAGTATGAAAAGTGTTACCTAAGTCAGATACGTTCTGCATTTTTGTCAACGCTTGATGCATGCCGTTTGTGGACGGGGAAGTTTGGGCTTCATTGGTCTCAAGTGGAAGCGGAATCGTAATGGTAATTTCGAGCTCACACTGTACTATTGAGATCGCGGCAGTTTTGTCCCTTACTTGGTCAGATTTATTTACGAACATAGATGCCGTATATAACGGAAATGTTGTTTATATAAGTTTCTGAAGCGTGGCATACGTAACAGTGCTTTCTTTATACGTGAACCACGTACATGCATTGTATATACGTTGTTCTTGTTGCAACTATCGTTATGCCGACGTGTGTGTAGGGTGACCAGGTCTTCTCAAGCTGTTCGATCAGCTTTTCTTTTTCCTGGTCCCCCCGCAACATTTTATTCAAATAAACACATTTCAACTCAATTCAAGACGTATACGTGAAAGGACTTCTGTGCACTCCCTCGCTCCTGTGTAATGAATGACTGTTCCAGCCACTGGACCATGATCACGGTGCGGATTCCCGTATAGGGAGACTATTTTGGGCTTGTGACTTGTGTTTGTGTGTCTAGTGCGTGTTGAGACTTCCTTGTTCTTTCACAGCGAAGCTGCCTATGGCTAGGATCTGGCGGATCGCATCTGTGCGTAGACCAACAATTTTTCATTCGTGGACCGATCCCGAAGTTAGTGTAATACCACGCCGACCCGCGGCGGAGGAGCAGTTTGACATTAAGGGGCACACAAACACACCTTCGCTGGTCATCCTTTTTGTTCCCAGTGTGGAAGGGCACTTTTCTTTTGTCATTGGTTCCTTTTTTTTCATTAGTTCTTTCCGAGTAGTGTACTTGAGACTTTAGAATATCCGGCCCTGAAGAGCCCTGTGTGCTCATTTTTTCAAAACTTAAAGTGAGTCATATGATATACTTGTCGACACCTATACTGTCACTCTGTCACTTGGACTTCATCGCAGTTGAACCGGACCTGAACGCCAACCGAGACGCCGAATTCCTGCTCCGGTTTCTGCGGGTACGGAAGTACAACGTGGAGGCGGCCCTGCAGACCATCAGGAACTACTACAGCAACCGAGCGGCCACCGAGTTTCTCTACCGCGAGTTCCTGCCCTCCACGGCGCCACCGGCGGCTCGCAAGATGGTCATGGTCCTGCCACACAAGGACGTCCACGGGCGGCCAGTGCTGCTCGTGAAACCAGGCGAGGACCTGTGCTTATTGAGCAGTCAATACGTAAATAATAATAATAATAATAATAATAATAATAATAATAATAATAATAATAATAATAATAATAATAATAATAATAATAATAATAATAATAATAATAATAATAATAATTGCCGCGCGACTGGCCGCTCGAGGCACTTTGCGTGTATTCGCGGGCTTCGTTAACGCTCGGGAAAACACTTTTATGCAGCACGTATTCAGCAACAGAAAGCTGTATCGGGAGTTTTTCATGTTGCTCTACGATTTTCTCATTGACACTTATTTTCTAATTATAATATTCGAGAAATCGTATAACTAATTGAGACTGATTATGTAACTATGCGTAACGCAGAAAAAAGTAGTCTGAGTATCTCCAAGCAACGGCAAGCAACGTTACCTTGGTTCTGTCTAGTTATGTGGCATCTTCATATTTTTAAATCTTGGCGTATGATAGTTTGGACACCCTTTATAAGCCATCGGCCATACCATGTTCAATGTGCCAGTTCTCGTCCGTGTAATCGCTATCACGATATGATGCTGACAGACTGAGAATGCAGGCTTACAGGCACACGGAGGGCACTACCGGTGTTTGGCAATTAACGCAAAGCAACACCGTCCCCCTGTATAACAACCTTTTATTAAACCAGCCTCGCTATGATAAGGCTTTATTACAGTACTATACAACAAGCAAGCATTGACAGAGAGAGAGAGAAGCTGCCCGAACATTCGCACTGATCGTTTTTGAAAGTTCAAGGCGCTGAGCCGTGCTCCCTAAGGAACTGAAGAAAATAGTGCCTTTTCCTTTCCACAATCTCTCTCTCTCTCTCTCTCTCTCTCTCTCTCTCTCTCTCTCTCTCTCTCTCTCAGGTTCATGGATGCCCGACGAAGTGTCCTACTCGGATCTACATAGGGCCGGCTTGTTCTGCTTGGAACACCTGGCTCGTGACCCAGCTGCACAGGTCCTGGGAATAGTGCTACTCATAGACTATGGCGGATTCACGGTGAACAAGTTACTATCCACTCGGATCGGTCTCATCAGAAGGGGTCTGGAATACTTGCAGGTTTGAAAGCGATTTTCTCTTCAACGCTTGTCGAGCTACGAGAGTTTTTCATGGTCGTGTGTGCCTCGCGATCGCTTGGCACACAACATGGTAGAAGTAAAAAGCGAGAGCATAGCCTCAGAGAGTCAGCCATGGCAAGCCAACCTTCTCTGACGCCGCCCGTCCTTTACTCCGGGACCCAGCAGTGAGTCCCGGAGTAAATAGGAAATGGGAAATAGACTCTCCGGGGTTTTCGGACCTTATAAGGTATTGCTTGGTTTGTGGTAGCTATTAGTGTCGCCCTCATCGCGACTGACCGTCACCACCCACTCTCCGCTCTACTCGCCCATACGCTCAGCGAGCTCGGCGGATAGAAATTCGGTCTATTTCCCAAGAGCCCTTCTTTTACGTTTCCTATGAGTAGGCTTCAAAACTGCCATGTGACGTTCCCGTACTGGACATGACGCTTGGCAGTCTTTTTTTTCTTACTCCATGATGCACAAGCACAAATCTGGGACGCTATAACCTAAAGCTATTCCGAACTTTTCTATACCAATTTTGCAATCAGCCCTCCACGAATGGTCAAAAATTTTTTGGACCACCCGCACTTCACCCGTCTGTCACGCGACGTAACGAAAACCGCGATAGCTCGCCATATGATATAACGTGTGCACACTCATTATGGATTATTTGACCAGACAAAAAAAGAAAGATTGTTATTTCTGATTCGACGCGTTTTCGCCATTAGCGCTCGGCTATTGGTCAAAAGTTTTCGGGCTGCAGCCACTTCACCTACGTGTCACGCAACGTCACAAAACCGCGAAAACTCACCGCGTCAAAGTGACGTGTACGCGTTAAAGATGCATTAACACGCCGAACAAAACTGAATTTTCTTCTGAATAGCCGCAGGCTGCCCCGTTCCGAAAGGAATAAAGGATGGCTGCCGCCGATTGCTCAGGCGCTGGTTACTCGCACCTGCCGAAGAGCATGGGTTTATTCCCGTATAATAAAACTGTTTGCGTGGCCGTGTAATGTTTTCTAGCAGTTTAGGTGTTTTTACAATCTCGTTCTGCCAACTCTTCTTTGCTGAAGGTCAGTTTTAGCGTCATTCTTAAGCTTCCGTTGCATGCCGCCGCGATTTTCGACCAGCCACCGCAAGCTAAGTAAGGGAAAGCCGACCAATGGCAGACGCCGGCACCACCCTCTTCATCCGGTTATCGATATTCAGTGCAGTGGCTCAGCCCCATCGAATTCCTCTCCACTTGAGCGTGCTGCTCGCCTCTTGTCAGCCAATTAGATAAGACAAGCCGCTCAGTGTAGGCAATGTTATTCGTTTTTCAGGCAAACAAAAGTCACCTCCTATGAACGAGGAGAGCGCTTGATCGGTCTGTTCAGACAACCCTGCGGGTGACCGCCCGATGCTTGCATCGGCGTTTACGCAAATTTGACGTCAGGAGAATGGAAAAATACATATTGGAATAGTTTTACGTTGTAGGGCCCCTTCACGCAGGAAGCACGCATTGTACTAGTGTAGGGACACTATGAAGTCTGGCGTGAAATTTCGAAACAGAGGTTTTCTCAAGATGCGATTTTCTTTCGCCTGATATCGTCCACTTCGTATGAAAGCCATCACTTCTCTTGAACACAGCTAATCTGATCTTTGTTAATCGTGCGGCTGCTGGTCAAATTTAGCAAGGCCCAAGAACAACAGGCCTGAATGACTGGACTCAAAATAATGTCACTTCAGTTTTTTCCACGCACTCCGAACAGACGGGTAGGCTAGAATCACTCCTTTTTCCCCATAGGTGCGGACAGCTTTGTTGTAAGCTTCGTGGCTGTCCCATGCAAGAGGTGCGCCAACGCACCGTAGGCAACGCAAGGCTTATGGGCTCAGAATGTGACATCCTCCACATTGACCGACGCTCGCATAGCGAACTGTGCTTTGCAAACAGGACCAGTGTCATAAAGAGGTACACGATGGTGCCACAATGTTGGACTCCTATTGTCAGATTTATTGACAACGTTCCTGTCAGTATTCTCTGTTCACTAGAAGCCAGCCAATTATTTGCTCTGTCCTCAGTCAGGAACTTGTGGATGAACAAGAGAGACTAGGAAAGAATGCTCGGCAGCCACATTGAGAAGATAGGAGCTCAGTTTTAAGTGTGCGAACACACCAAGGGCCCATCGAACCCAGTAATCCCATCAAGTACTCACATAGACGAATTCTCTGAGTTCTAGTTCTTGAAAGCAGATTTAAGCGTCGCACATTGCGAGCAACTACTCCGTGCTTTCTCCACTTTGTGCGCACGGCTTCTTTTTCTCCTTACTATTATTTAATAACTTAGACGATTAGGGACGAATGAAAATTTTGGCGTAATCAAGGATCAACGGCGAATACTTCAGCAACTTTCAGTTTGTGGATGACATTGTTCTATTCAGCAACACTGCAAACGAGTTACAACAAATGATTGAGTACCTTAACAGAGAGAGTGTAAGGGTGGGGTTGAAGATTAATATGTAGAAGACAAATATAATGACGAATAACCGGGCA
This sequence comes from Dermacentor variabilis, assembly GCF_050947875.1. Taxonomy (NCBI): domain Eukaryota; kingdom Metazoa; phylum Arthropoda; class Arachnida; order Ixodida; family Ixodidae; genus Dermacentor; species Dermacentor variabilis. The sequence goes on from NC_134572.1 coordinate 67,702,258, forward strand.
AGAGAAGAAGAGTTCAGAATCGCCAGTCAGCCTCTAGAGTCTGTGAAGGAGTACGTTTACCTAGGTCACTTAATCACAGGGAGTCCTGATCATCAGAAGGAAATTCATAAAAGGCTAAAAAATGGGATGGATCGCATACGGCAGACATTGTAAGCCCCTGACTGCAAGCTTACCATTATCATTGAAAAGGGAGATAGGTTTATAATCAGTGCATTTTAACGGTGCTGACATATTGGGAAGATACTTGGACACTGACAAAGGAGCTTGAGAACAAGTTAAGGACCGCACTAGGAATGATGGAATGAAGAATGCTAGGAATAACCTTGAGAGACAGAAAGAGAGCGGTTTGGATCAGAGAGCAAACGGGTATAGCCGATATTATGATTCACATGGAGAGAAAAGAAGTGGTGCTGGGCAGAACATGTAATGCGCAGGTTAGTTAACCGTTAAACCATTAGGGCGAAAGAATGGGTATGAAGAGAAGGGAAGCGCAATAGAGGAAGGCAGAACACTAGCTGGTGCTATGAAATTAGGAAATTCGCGGGTTCTAGTTGCAATCAAATGGCGTAGGACAGGGGTAATTGTAGATCGCGGGGAGAGGCCTTCGTCCTTTGCAGTGGACATAAAATAGGATGATAATGCTACTGATGATGATATTAATGATAATTATGGGAACTTTTATTCCCACCCGTCCCACCGGTGACCTGTCGGTTATAACTGTTGAAGGCAAAATGAAATAGAGAGAAATAGAGTGTGTGCAGAAGGTGCGTTAAGATTGAACAAATAGATGTGCGTGTGCGTGTGTGTGTGTGTGTGTGTTTTAAGAAGAACGCGTTCGCAAACGATACGGCAGCACTAACCCTACGTTTCCTTTTTCATTCAGGATTGCATGCCTATACGGTTGAAGGCAGCCCACCATGTTAGACAGTCGTATGCTTTCGATGTGTTCTTCGCTCTCGTCAGGCCGTTCATCAAAACCAAGCTAGCCGAAAGGGTAAGTGAAGCGACGCGTTGCAAGGAAATAAAAAAAAAAACAATAAAGAACAAGATAGTATCCGGAATTCAGCGATAATCTCATGGTTGATTCAACAGGTGTGGACAAGTGCTAGTGCTGTTACGCCGTTAATTGTGTTGTTGAAATCAAGATTGTGGTTTCTAATCCCTACAATAATACTCTGCTTGCGTGCTTAAGTTAAGGTACATGCTATTGGGCAACGGCTGATTAGAATTGATTTATAGCCTCACGTCGTGGTGTTTCTCACAGCCTGTAGCCCAACTTTACGACAGTAAGCCACCAAAATCATCTTTAACGCTTTCAGCGTCGTTGACTTACCGGTAACGTTCCTAGGTTTCTGTCCCGCCATATTCCTTTTGCCATTCCTTTTGTCAAATAGAGTGTGAGGACCACACCAGGAGAGCATTTGACACTATCTGTGTCATTTTGTTTTCATTTCCACACAACCAAAAATAAACCGTACTATTTATTTTATAATATGTGAGTAAAATACCCGCCGGAAAGGCGCGTCAATGAAAGGGTAAGTGAACCAACGCCACTGCAAGGAAATAAAAAAAAGCAATAAAGAACATCCTGCCAACTTTAGCTTTGCTGAGCCGTCTACGTCGATGAACTCAGCGTTCTGTCATATCGAGTTCAACTACGATTGTTTTTCGCCAAACAGATTGGTAACGCTGAACTATAATGTGATTCGTCAACCGCTGAACCAGTTTGGCTAAATCAGTTGCACTAAAGAAAAATAAGAAGAAAAAGAGAAACCTTATGGTGACTGATGGAAGCAAATTCACATTTACGCGACTAAATATTTTACGAAAATTTTAAAAACACGAGATTTAAGAAAAATTTACGTGCTAAGTTTATAATATATTACAATTAAAGAAGGATTTCATGTCCCTGAATTACGCTTCGTAGAGCCTGTAAGGTGGAGCCAAGTCATACGTATGGCTTTAAAACATACGGCTATACGAGGTGATCATTTTTAAGCCTTACGTATATTTAAAGACCGCCTGTTCGATATAGCATAATTCGTGTTAGGGAACATATGCATCCCGTCCCCCCACCCCCGTCGTCATCATCTTTCATCATTTTTCTTTGTCCTCTTTTCTTACTAGCACGAGAAACCAAAACGCAAATTAAACTAATTAAAGATCAATAATTAAAATTAAATAATTACTTTACGGCACTTGCAATTTACAAGTTGCAGCTGGTGAGTTTGCAAGACGTATCCCTCGAAATGAATTTCCAGGATCACACAACTTTCGAGATATCATTTTCCAAAGTGCGGGACGGAACACATGGGCGTTCCAGTCACTTTTGTGCATCGCATAAAACAGCGTGTTGTTAAAAAAGTAAGTGGAACAACGTCTAGTGGAATCTCGTGGAATGGAAGTAAGTGGAACAACGGCGCGAACGCACGTCTGTCTCAATCTGCACGTCCCGTTCCTCGCGCTGTTACTCGATTTTTTATAATTTTCTTTTTCTTTCTTTAGACGTGTCCCCACCGACCCAGGTTAGCACTTCATAATGACAGTGCATTTTTTTACGGCGACTTTGATGTGTTTCGACTTCTCGTGCAAGTAAGGACCGCTTCTCTGGATATTATAGTTCAAGGACTAGAATTATGTTATCTGTAACCGGCGATTTTCAAAAGTTACGGAAAAAATTGTGCATAAGGCTTCTCCGAGGTCACGTAGCAACATCACCCAAAGTGTCATTTAAGGTGCCAGCTTCGCTCACAATATGCGCTCCAACAGGCGCTACTGATAGAAGTACCTTATCACTTTTTGTTGCCTAGTTAAAACACTACAAAAATTCCTTAATATCGATGGAATTAAAAAAGAAAGTACGCACGTTTTCATTAACATTTGGCTCACATTTGGCTCCTATTAAAGGCGATAGAGTATACATGAGCCTACTTAGAGTCCGCCACCTTAATAATCTAATTACGTCTTGCTGTCTACTTAACCTAGTTCCCTTCTACCTGCGCTTCTCTCGAGAAGCACCAGTACTGGCCTTGAACGCTTTGACACTGTTCTCTCGTTGTATTTACTTCAGTTCTGGTGTCGTGTGGATTCAAGCTTTTTTAACGTTAGCTTGCCCTGAGGCATCGAAAATGGTGCCACACGTAATCTGCATAAAGTTCGAAAAAAAATACAGAGATGAAGTGTGGCTCGTATGTATGATTCAGCAAGTCTGGCGGCCGATTGTGGTGATGCTTACGCACGTGCAAGCGTAGACAGACGTTTCGTAGCCCGATGCATGTCCGCAGATTACAATTATAAGCTAACACATATTTAGGTGGTTGTGTACACGTTGCACTTAAAAAATAACATATCTTTCAGCTCGTTAACAGCCTTGTACAAACAGAATAATTTGTCCAGCCATCTTTCATCTGTACTCTGTTTTTCTTTTCGCGCAGTTACGCCTACATGGACAAAATTTCAAAAGGCTACATGAGGAAATTTCACCCAAGGCATTGCCCGAGGAATACGGAGGCCAAGGACCACCACTGGATCCCGCGGAATGTTGGAAGGCAGTGGACGCCGACGAGCATTACATCGCCGCTTGCAGCCGTTTTGGATATGCCACCATCGACCAGTACGATGACCTTCCCACCGAACCCGATCCACTACTGGAACTCACTTCTTTGTGAAGAAATAAAAAGCGCTGAAACATGGTGCACACGACCTAGTCGATCATGTTCTGATATGTCCGTTGTTCGCCGAGTTGAATGGTTTTGACCGTTAACTCCAATGCTGCGAATGGGTTAGTAGGTTTGATTTCTGGCTGCGGTTTCATAAGGGAGTATTGAAATGAACAGAATGCAGATGAATGGTCAGACAAATTTCTCCATGTGTCTGCTCCCGCATTGGCATTATTTCTTGGGTGGAGGGATTCAATCTTCGGAGAATAAGGGCTGTGGCAAACCCTACACATTCCGTCACCTCGGTCTGGGGCCCTCCAACAATTGAAGACCCCGTCAATTGTCCGGGAAAATGCTGCTACAGTTTTTAGAGTGAATATCAACCACGTGTTGTGGCTCTGGCATAGGAACAGGGCTACTCAAGAGAAGCTACCTCAAGCTGCCGAGGGCTTTGGCTCGTGGACGATAAGGTCCCCAAGCCACTACTAAAACTTCTACATGAGCAGTGCCCTCCACGATTTTCTTTTAGCTAAACATCTGTACCACCACACAACAGGCTACATAAAAAAGAATATAGAAAAAAATGAACAGTTGAGCTAGGAAATCCGTGAAGTCGGTCCTAATCAAAGTGCTAGTCTGCAACTTGGCATTGGGGAAGGGGAACGGGAGAAAAATAGAGTGGTCGGATGTTGGCACACTTTAAAGAAACTCTCAGTGAACTATGCGCTAGCACGGTCCGACTTTTATTTACATTTTTTTAAATATTCGGTCTTGTTTGTATGTTTGTTCGAGCTGGCGTAACTCTAGCTAAGCGATGTTGTGCCTGGCGATACCTAAGAACAAAGGATGCTTCACCGGCAGACAGGCGACTGTCCCGGGTGCTGATCATGCCTAATCGTTCACTCAAGGCAGCTCAATCAGCGTCACCTGAGTCTTACGGAGAGGCAGTCATGTTCCAGATCTTTGGCTTTTCGAGCGCCCAGAAATGACAGCTCGTTTCAAGACAACAACCTCACCCCCTCGTGACCATCTCGAAGAGGCAACTGATCAATGACAGAGACTCGGATACTCCCGGAGAAAGGATGTCAACGGCGGGTTCACGATTTGCCAAGTAAGAGACAGGTATGCCACGTTAGAGACAAGTGGAGGTTCGGCATTTGTGATTGGCTAGTCAATTCCCCCGACGAGGGAAAAAGGCAAATAAACGGCATAAAAAGCGCATCAGGACTGCTGTGAGGAAGGGGAGGCTCGGACATGCAACGACTCTAGCATGCAGTGTGCTCCAAGAGTTGGAGCCGATTTTGTAAAACTTGATCATGTGCTTTTGCTTCTAAACCTTTTTTTATGCGAAGCATATTACTAGAGCTCAACCCAGCTCCTCAGGCGCGGCGGTGTCGCCTTCAAGGCTGTCCACGTGACACCGTGACGTCACGACAGAGGAGAAACGGGGCTCCAACTCGCGCCGTCGGTCGCGGCGTCGCGGCGGTATATAAGCAGCTGCGCTTGTTTCTAGGTGGCTTTGGCTCAACTCTTGCAAGATGGGCTGGGTGGGAATCGAACCAGGGTCTCCGGAGTGTGAGACGGAGACGCTACCACTGAGCCACGAGTACGATGCTTGAAAGCGGTACAAAAGCGCCTCTAGTGAATGCGGTGTTGCCTTAGAAACGAGCTGTTTCTAAGGCTCAGGCGTGCGTCGCTTGCTCAGGCGCACATTTCGTTGCCGCGCCGAACGCTGCGTTGCTCGACGCTCACCGCGTCCAATGCGGGGCGCGTAGTCGCTGCGCCGTAGCCCATTGTCTTACACCTCTTGGCGGGTCGACGGGAACGCTGTCGCGTTCCACTCTTGAAGGCGAAGCAGAGTAACGCATGAGTTGTTTCTTCGTCTAGTCGAACCAAATATAGCCAAGCAACAGCAGTTCACCAGGCTAAACAGTGGTTCAACAACTAAAATAAAGGCTAGTATGCTTCGCATCCTGGGCTTAACCTTAGCTAAGCCACAGCCATTTTTTGTTCTCTTAATCATTGCTCGGAGCCCTTCTTCCGGTCCCTGGTACGGCACTATCCATGGAACCTTCGTCGGGCGCACGGACCCCTGTTCAGAACAGCGAAGAGGAGTACCCGGCATCACCCATGATGCCAACCTCTCCGACAAACACATTTGACTTTAGTAATAAATAAAAGATCTTGCCGAAATTAATCAAAATTCAAAGTAAAGCTCCCCCCTATGCCTATAATCGTGCTACAAATCCCCCAAAACTGCAACACATCAGATTCATTTCGCTAAACACGGCCCTCGTTTATTCTCTCACCTACGGTAACATCCCACTGAAATCCTTTTTTTTTTTACCTCTGTTGCAGTGTGACTTCTGTCTTGCTATATTGCGTAGTCTTACTGCTTTAGTTCCTTTCTTACATTGCTTATTTCCCGTATATTTTACTCTGTTATTGTGACATCAACATATGCTGGCATAATGTGGCCTCTTGCACTGCTGAGTGCACCGTAACGGTAACCTCGTGAGGCATTACCGTATATTGAGTTCCCACGCTGCCCTAGACATAGAATGTCACTTCACCCCGCACGAGCCTCTGTATCAGTAGACGTTTGGCGTGTTGCGACACCACGTACCCGAGCACATGAAGGTGCTCGAACCATGCGTGGCTTAGCCGTGCCCGGGGGATCCTGGGGGTTGAGCCGATGCTCAGTGTTTGGACCTTTAAGGCTCGTACGTTATGCGTTATGTGCGTGGCACATAACGCATACTTCTTCATAGATTTAAGCATAGTGTCGATTACACTATACTGTACCTGGAGTGGTCCGTTCTCAAGAACCCCTTTCGGAGCGACCACTTCCCAATTACGTTAAACTTAGTAAAACAAGATGGATGCTTGCGACATGTTCCCCGTTGAAAGGTTGAATCACCTAGCTAGGAACTTTTCTGAGAGCTAACATACTTAATCCAGGATGATATTGCCACCTTTTATATAGACGATGCTTTTGCGTACATAACAGGCTTTATAATTGAGGCGGCTAAACATGTATCCGCCAAACTAACAGACTGGCGAATAAGCGTCGTATGGTGGAATCAAAAATGTAAAAAAGGATAGAAAAACCAAAACAAAGCCTGAAGACGACTTCGCGACTTTCCAACCACCGAAAACTTGACTAGTTTTAAGCAAATGAAGGCTCAGGGTAGAAGAACACGTCGACGTGCTAAAAGGGAGAGTTGGGAGAAGTACATCTCCGGCATAAATTCCTACATGGACGAAAGGAAAGTCTGGAATAAGGTAAATAAATTAATAGACCGGTAGACACATCCTCGACCCTTAGTAAGTATACCCAAGGTGAATGCCTGGAAGATCAGGTGGATTGTCTAGGCGAAGACTTTAAATATGCCTTGAGTGAACCGCGCTATACAGAAACTTTCCTGAGGTTCAAAAAACGCGAAGAGTGGCAACTTAACCGCAAAGGTTCATTGAGTGAGGCTTACAATCGCCCATTTAGATTAGTTAACTGAAAGCATTTCTCACTTGCTGCAACAACTCGGCGCCAGGTGGCGATCGCATTATGTCCCATGAAATGATTAGATACCTACATCCTGCAGCACTGAAAACACTCCTTCTTCTTTTCAATACCATGTGGGCAGCTGTTTAAATTCCGTCCTCGTGGAAAGAAGCCATAGTCACCCCGATGCTTAAGGCAAACACCCATCCTTAGCCAGCAGCTACAGGCCAATAGCACTACCAAGCTGTTTGCGCAAACTGTATGAAAAAATGATAAACCGGCACTTAATCTCTTTCCTATAATATCGCAAAATACAAGACGCCTTTCAATGCGAGTTCTGAGAAGGTAGGTCAACAATAGGCCACCTGCGAAATGCGAAAACACCCGTGTACTTAGATTTAGGTACAGGTTAAAGAACACCAGGTGGTCGAAATTTCCACAGTGCTCCACTACGGCGTGCCTCACAATCATAAAGTGGTTTTGGCACGTAAAACCCAGTAATTTAACAATAGACCACCTCGTTAGCATCGAGGCAAACATCAGAGATGTGTTTATGCATAAGCAGTTTTTACTTTCAGTATTTGTAGATTTAGAAAAAGCATACGACACGACATGGCACTTCAGGATCTCGTGAGATGGCGGTCCGTGGAAATACGTTAAACACAGTCGAAAGCTACTTGTCCAACCACACGTTTCGTGTAAGAGTAGGCAATGCTTTATCTAGAAAAGTCATCCAGGAGACTGGTGTGCAGCAAGGGGGTGTGCTTAGTTGCACTCCCTTTATTGTAAAAATGAACTGCCTGTATACAGTCATTCCACGCACGATGTTTTATTCTGTGTATGTCGATGATGCGCACATAGGTTTCAAATCATGCAACGTTGTTATCTGCGAACGACAGGTGCAGCTTGCATTGAACAAATTGTCTAAATTGGCGGATGTAAATGGGTTTAAAATAAACGTCCAGAAAAGTACGTGTATACTCTTTTCAAGCAGAAGAGGCATGGCACCAGTGCCAAATCTCACGATCAACCGAGAGGAACTATCTGTGAGCAGTGAACACAAATTCCTGGGAATAATTCTAGACTCTAAGATAACCTTTTAAGATCTTTTAGGTTTTAGGTTTTTAGGTTTTTTTTAGATATTTAGGTCGGGGGATGAAATCATCCGACCTAAATATCTGAAGGCAAATGTCTGAAGCCGATGAACGTTTTAAAAATTCCGTCGTGCACCACATGGAATAGTGATCGCAAATTTCTCCTGAACTTGTACAGGGGCCTTGTCTACACTCGCCTTGATTATGGTGCTATAATCTATCACTCGCAGCGCCAAGCGGGACAACATACTAGGCCCTTTGCACCACCTAGGTATCCGCCTAGCGACCGGTGCTTTTAGGACAAGCCCTGTAGAAACTCTTTATACAGAACCAAATGAGTGGTCACTCCGTCTACAGAGGTCATATTCCAGCTTCACAAATTAAGTAAAAGTAAATTTGAATCCTGAACATCCTTGTTACACAACTGTAAGATATGTTTCGTGTGCGATACTTTTTATTAGTCGGCCCACAGCCAGGGAGCCCTTCTCACTGCGTGTAAGGAATCTCAGTGAAGAAATGTGTGTTCCACTTGGAGAACACTATCTAATGCTTCAAGCGAAGCTTTCACCGTCGTGGCAGCGGCAGCTTGTGGAATGTGACATGTTTATTGAAGTCGATAAGCGTGCCCCTGAGATGCACCTTCGAATGCACTTCCTTGAACTTTTTCGATGTACTGCTGCCCGGAGTTTTACACCGATGCATGTAAGTCTCAAGCCGGCGTTTGCTATGCAGCAGTCGGCCCGTTCTTTCCCAAATTTGGCATTCTGCATGCGCAAATAAGCATCTTTACGGCTGAGGACTATGAACTATTATCGGCTGTGAAACACATCAAAGAAATAAAACTAGAAAAGTCAACTAAATATACAGACTCTCTAAGCGTTGCCAAGGCTTTGGTATCTCTAAAAAAGCAAGTAAAAATTTTGTCATTATTGATCTTTAAACAATCTTGTGAGCTGTTTATACATGCAATCAACGTGTCGTAATATGCTAGGTGCCTGGGCACAGAGGCATCGAGGGTAATGTGCTCGGTGAAGAAATCGCCACATCCACAACAACAAAATATTTAAACTCTTCCATAGCTATCCCCGCCATAGATTTGAAACCTTTCATTCGGAAAAAATTAAGACGCTATTGGCGACACTTGTGGGTCGCCCAAACCCCGAAACAACCTTATTTACTTAAGCCGCAGTTAAGAACTTCCCCGTGAAGCCTGCGCTTGGCCTTCGAGAAACATGGCGCACCGGTGCGTGCGAACACTGTTAAACATGTCGTGCGGCAGCCTGGCTATAGAGGCTAGAAAGGTTCTATAGCCGGGCTCCTCTATCGTGCTTCTTTCTAGACACGCTGCGCCATCTGTTGGCACTGCTGAGAAGTGTGCGCATGGCGTGCCGTTGCCTGCGAAAGCTGAGAATGGTTCCGTCGCTTGCCGCACGCTCAGTGACGCACACTCAGTGATTCAAATCGGTGAGAGCAGCCTACTGAACGCCGCTTGGGGAACCAAAGTCTTGGATCCCCGTTTCGAAAACTCTCTATTGAAGAGCGGCCCATACCCAGGGCATTCATGGCGCAGCTTGCTAAAGCGTTGCGTGAAAGGCGTCCTTTGAAAAGCGACATATATTCAGTGCATTTGTGGCACAGCCTGCTGATGGGTCTGGCTGCTGTCCTCGAGGAACCCTTGTGACGTTGGTTCGCTTCTGTTCCGTACCAGATATCCTTAAGGGATCCCTTTCTTCATTGTGGCGCGGCACATTTCCAGTGGCACGTATACCTAGTTAGCAAAGTTGGCGTCAAAGACGTTGATTGCAAAGCGGCACACACCTATACTGGCACGTAACCAGTGACCTAAGTTGGCATAAAAGAGGTTCATTTAACGTCCCGCATGGATCGAGTGGCACACACGCATAGCTCGAACTTGGCGTCAAAGAGTTTGTTTGAACAGCGGTACCTACCCAGTCCCGCATCTTACAGAGGCTTATGTCGGAGTGAAAGAAGTTCGTTGACGACTGGCACGCATGTACAGTCGACCGATCCTTTAACAGTACCGCGCGAGCATCGACAGGCCAACCGGCCAGCGCCTTCTAACGGCGGTGAAGCGACGAGATCTGCAAGAGTAGCGCATGCGCACCAAGGTGAATCGAAGTGCAAGTTCCGCCTGCCAGGCTCTTCGTACCAGCGCGGCACAGCACCTGGAACGATTAATTCGGCGCAACCTTCCCGGCTTATTGGCGATAGCAGGAGCGTGTGCCCCTGGCTTGCGTCCTTTTTTGCAGCGAAGCTGTATATGGCTACGATCTGGCGGATTGTGTCCACGCGTAGACCAAAAATTCTTGATACGTGGGCCGATTCCGAAGATAGTACAATACCGGGCCGACCCACGGTGCAGGTGAAGCTGGCGTTAAGCCCTCCCCATAGGTGGGCCAATCGCGAAGATAGTGCAATGCCGGGCCGACCAGCGGCGGAGGTGAAGCAGGCGTTAAGCACTCCCCATACGTAGGACGCAAGAGACACATTGTTGCAAACCAACACTTCCCCGCAGCCAAGGAGGCTTCATCTCATGTTGCCTACTCAATACGACGAACAATGCAAATACTGCGAACAGCTGGGAACCCTTCGACACAATGTCACAGATTGCAAACAAAATCAAGTCTTGCGTCCGCTACCTCCTACCCCCTACCCAATACCCCCTTGCCCCAAGAGCAGTGGGAGACGCTGCTGTCCAGCTCCCGCTTCTCGGACCAGATCATGTTGGTTGAGAGGGCGGTCGCAGCCAAGGCGGCGCATGGGTTCTCGTGAAGATGCAACCACTCCTGCAAATCAAGCCATCTTTAGGCTCATTAAAGATGTTTTCTCTGTATCTCTGGGCCGAGATACCGGGCCGACCCGGGGCGGAGGAGACGCAGGTGTTAAGCCCTCCCCATACGTGGGTCGATACCGAAGATAGTGCAATACCGGGCCGACCTGCGGCGGAGGTGCAGTTCGCCATTAAGGAGCCCACATACACAGCTTCGCTGGTCATCCTTCTTCACAAAATGAAAGAGCACTGAGCTTTTTTTAACGTGTGCTGCTCTAGTGCGCATGCACAGGAAAATAACGAACAAAACGCGTAAAGCTCCAATGCAACTGTATCCTACCTTTTTTGCTCGCTTTTTTCTTTATCTTAAGGTGCATGTGGACTGCAGCGGCATATGTTTTAAAAAGACGCGTCCAGTTTCTCGCGCTGTCGCTGTTTCCGATAAGCAGAGAAGCATGCACTGAGTTAATCGCGACAGGCGCGATGCCATGCCTGTGGGAAGAGCCTTGCAGACAAAACTTGAGGTTCGAGTGACCTTTGTGCGCATGCGCTACTCTTGCACATCTCGTCGCATCGCATGCTGACCGGCCGCCCAGTCGACGTTCAGGCGGTACTGTTAAAGAATCGGTCGACTGTGCACATTGCCACATACTTAGTCACCCAAGTTCGTCCGATAGTCCTTGTCGAACCCTATTACCTGAGCACAGAATTCCACCACTGACGACGCAGTGATCCAGGTAGGCGGGAAAACGGTTAGCTACAAACATATATACATAGATACGTAGATACATAGATAGAAACATACATACGCGGATAGATAGCCTCCGGGCTACTGAAAACTCCAAATAATCTGTATCACACATACATAGCATATAGCATATAACAAGTGATCGCCCATACTCACTGAAATCTCAAACCCACGCACAGATGAAATATCTGATATAACAGTAACAGCATTGTTTAGCTAGGCCTTTTATATCTTTTCAACTAGGAAATATCTGCCCCTTTATATAGCACACTTCAACATGCTTACCATTCTGGTCTGATTCTTGTATTTATATTATAAATCGTTTAATATATCCATAGACTTGGCGCTCTTTGGCCAAAGATACCATTGCGCCATTAAAACCCAGCAATCATTAGCCTCCAGAAGGTGGGTGAAGTACCCTTAGAATGCTAATGCATTTAAAAACAGTATTCAAGTAATGGTCCGTGCTGAATAATTGCCCACCTAACGATAGGTCAAACGTGGCAGCCTAATTAAAGGGCCAAGACGAATAAGTTGCTAAACGATTATTGAAATATATGACTAATAGCAGCACCGGTAACATTAGAGTACTAAAATTTTGCAAAGCACCTCTTTATACTGCAGGAACCTGTAACATCATGCCTATTCACGCACATATGAGGCAACACAATCTCTATCTTAGACGCACGCACCTCCACACATCACTGTGCAATCGCCTCAAAATAAGGTTAAAATGTTGTCTGCACAAGCTACCTGAGGGGATGACGAAAACCGACAGGGCGTAAAAGCCAAACATCAGTAATTGTAGTCAATTAACACTTAAAGAAGTTCAGATATTGTTGACTCAAAACTAAGTAAAAAGTGTTTCACTTACCGGAAAAAAGTGCTGTCTCAACGTGCGACGTACAAAGACGTATCGAGAACAACGAAGGCGGAAAACGCAGATCCCACCAGTAAGCCACGATGGAAAACACATGATACAGCCGATGTTACGAAGCACTGACGCAAAACACAGGGAAAACTGCGTTAGCACAGTTAAATGACGCCATTTAATATCCAACAAAAGCACCGAACAGCTCGTAACGGCACACAGCTAGCATAATGCAGTTAACCGAACCCACGACCGCGACATTGCGTGGGCCAGCGGGCGATTTTTTTTTTTACAACTTCCTGCTTCCCAGTGTTCCCAGCATGGAACGAGATGCGTGACGAATTTGGAGCCTGTCTACTTGGTTACCGCCAAAGTGATCGCAAGCGTGGTGGCTGACACCGTGACAGCCATGGTGACACCGCTGCGATGATCACTACGATCGCTCTGACACCGGCGTTTAGCTCCTGCAGTCAGCCCCTGCTGCGCGAACATGGAAGAGTGATTTTGAGGCGTCGTGTGCGAGCCCTGGGTTGAAAACGATAACACTTCCTTGATTGTTGAAGTTCCGGCGTGGAATTATTCGACATTCAAACCAGCTTATTATGTTGTTTCTTATGAGGTCGTTTGTCCGTGGCACCGTTTGTTCGTCAACGCCGACGGTCACCCTACTTCTAACATGCCATTCGACATTTTTTTAGACAAAAACATCTAAAAAGTCTTCCGTTAGACGTTCTGCATGCGTTTACCAAATATACTCTCCTGATGCCAGTAGTGGGTTGTTACCGAAGATAGAATATATACTACTATATTTCAGGCGCTTAGGTTATGTTTAACCCGCCGTGGTTGCTCAGTGGCTATGGTGTTGGGCTGCTGAGCACGAGGTCGCGGGATCGAATCCCGGCCACGGCGGCCGCATTTCGATGGGGGCGAAATGCGAAAACACCCGTGTGCTTAGATTTAGGTGCACGTTAAAGAACCCCAGGTGGTCAAAATTTCCGGAGTCCTCCACTACGGCGTGCCTCATAATCAGAAAGTGGTTTTGGCACGTAAAACCCCAAATATTAAAAAAAAAGATAGGTTATGTTTAGAAGCACTTCTACTTTAAGTCTTATCGTAGATCAACACGTCTATAACCATTTGTAGCAGTTTCAGGACAATTTCAAGAGGTTCTATATCTCGTAGGATATGATCCCGTTTCTACGAAAGATCATGGAGACGATGAAGAAGAGCGCGCCGTCCTCCTTAGTAAGTTAAACACGGTTATAACAAACTGGACAGTCTTTCGTGACTCCAACGCAGCCCTTCAGTGCATACAAAGCCCCATGCTCCACGGACCGAATGAACAACTGGCCTCAGAAGTTCGACAGATATATCATCGCAGTCATGACAAGGGACACAACATAATATTTCAATGGTTTTCAGGACACTGCAGCATCTGTGGGAATGACCACGCCGACGAAGCCGCCCGATCTGCATATGAAAGTGGCCAACGTGTCTTGATTGCGATTTCGCGAACAGACGCTGCGGCTGGGCTGCGATTGATGACCCGTGAACTTACTTTGCCCCTATGGAACTTGAACGTTTCCACCGCGTGGTGGTTGCATTCATTGTCTCCGGATATACGGATGCATCGACCGCCTAGGTTAACACGCCGTGAACAGAACATGCTGTACCGTCTGTGCCTAGGCGTTGCATTTACGAACGCTTATGCCTTCCTTATTGGAATGGCCAAGAGCCCCACGTGCAACACATGCAACAGCGATGAGACGCTCACACACGTCATCACAGTGCGCGGAGACAAGTGATGTGCAGAGAGCTTGACCAGTTGGACAATCGTCCACTATCAGAAGTAAAATCTTTAGGTCAGTGATCCCAAAGAACATCCACGCTGAAGGCCGTGCAAGCGTTACTAAGGTTCCTGCGGTCTACGGGCCTTCACGATAGACTTTAAGAACGCCGCCCCCTACCGCTCTATATAGTGTATATGGTTTGTTTTGTGCTTACCTCTCTTACATCTTCTGTCTATTTCTGTCTTCCCCTTCCACTCTCTTCTCTTTTTATTCCCTACTCCTTCCCCCCGTGCTGGGTAGCCAACTGAAACTACCTCTAGTTAACCTCCTTGCCTTTCTATGCATTATTTTCTTTCTATCTCTCTCGTTATAACGAACTCTACAGTTCCTGGAAAAGTGGACATTGTATCAGTAGTTCACATCTTGAACTCGTCCTCGAAACTGTGCAAAAAATAATGACACTGAAGCTGGCGTCGTTAGTTACAATTTCACACTAAACTATGGTCCGAAAATCTCACTTCTAGATTTCTTCCCCAACCCTTTCCCGCATCTATTTGCAAGTTTCTGCTAAAAAATGTTATCTAACGAACGAAATGCGGCATCGTAGCTCTTTCTAAATGGCGCTCGGCCATTTCTAGAACTTGCCATATTGAAAGTACTAGCGAACCCATTATTTACATGCGTAAGCATTTTTATGCTTACACAACGAGAAAAACCGTCCGTCCGTCCCGTAAAACGACCGATTTCAAGATGGCGCCCGCAGCGAGCGAATTCACCATCGTGCTGCCTTTCGCTTCAACGCCAACGAAGCAGCGAGAACCCAGCGCTCACAGAGCTCTGAGCACACGCCGCACACGGCGCCTTTCGCAAATCGCTTTCTAGGTGCGGGCCCGCGCGTCTTTCTTCAGCGCAAATTAAGCAGCGAGAACACAGCGCGCGAAGCTATCACCAGTCGGCATTCGATGTCGGCGTAGCAAATCGCTTTAAAGCTCCGTCCGCACGGCCATGCCATACGCAATTTTGATCATCAGGGGATCTTTAACGCGTTCCCAATGCACGGAACAAGGACGTTTTTTGCATTTCGCCCACATCGAAATCAAATATGGCAGCCGCGGCCGGTTGCTTGAAAGTAGAGTATATACCAGAGTGACTGTGTTCGCGGTTTCTGAAATCCCCTCTGGCACTGCGACTGAAGCCGGGGGGGGGGGGGGGGGGGAGGGTTAGAATGCACTACCGTATACACGTGCGCCCAGCTTTGTCGCGCTTCCGCGGTTCGGAAATTTGCATGCACACTCCTGTTACCACGACCGGGTTTGAAGTGTTCGCTGTAAATGTACGGCGCTTTTGAAAATCTTAGTTATATGTGGACGCAGTTTCGATAGGCGGAGTCGGAAAATCGTAAATGCAGGGAAATGTGTTCATTGTAACCGATAATTCCTTATATCTGAGGTCGTTATAAGTGGGGTTCGACTGTATTTACGCAAAACCACATTACGAGGCGCAACAGAGGCGGGATCCTCCAGCCAAAGGTCCCCACATTTCTATTTGAGGAGTTTTTGGGTCGGACAAGTACGATAAGTGCGCCATCATGGAGTTGCATACGTATATATGTAGGCTAGCTATATACAGGATGTTTCAGCCAACTTTAGCCAGAGTTTAAAAATATGCCGATGCACTCAGACGACACGACCAAATTCATGTTGCTTACTTTTGTATGTAGTATGTCGCGCTATTTTTTGTATATTGCTTAATTAGATAAGTAGTCAAGATTAATTAACCAACTGCTGAAGCAACTAAGCTAGGAAAAACATCCATTTAGAAAGTTGCAGAGCAGTTTGGAAAATGTCCGAATAAACAGTTTCTGTCTTTCTATCTATTAAGTATTAGTGCTTTTCAGCTTACTGCGGATGCCCGCGAAATACCAAAAAAAAAGAACACCACATGACATGCCCGCTTGCGCGTCGTGCTTTCACTACTTCCAAGCGTTCCGCGCACAAACGAACATAGCGTTTAGCCAGGTGTGCTGCCGCTGCGTCTGCTTATCGCTATCATGAACCACGGCGAGGGAAGCACGTCACTGGCGTAAATCGCACAGCCAACGCCTTTGTCGCTTCTAGATGCTATGTTTGTTTGGACTCGGGAAGTTTGGGAGCGCTGCAATCACGGCGCGCAAGCGGGTGTGTCACGTGGTATTTTTTTTTTTTATTTCGCGGGTATGCGCAGTAAGCTGAAAAACGCTAATAGTTAACACACGTAGGTTAGAAACTGTCTAATCGGACGTTTTGCAAAGCGCTCTACAACTTTCTAATTTGGAATCTTTTTTCCTAACTTCACTGCTTCAGAAGTTGTTAAATTATTCTTGACTAATGAACTAATTACGCAAAATAAAAAAAAACTGCGTTACGCACTGCATACAAAAGTGAGCAACATGCATTTGGTCGTGTCGTGTTAGAGTGCATCGGCATATTTTTAAACTCTGGCTAAAGTTAGCCGAAAACACTGTATATGGCCGGTAGACGGCGATACCCTGCGTGACAGAGCACGAGAGGCTGGTCGGCAATAATGATGGGCGGGGCCTGGCGGCGCGGTCGTTATAGACCCGGGAACACGCGTGGTGACGCACGCTTCACAACTGCGACACCGACGCGGTTCCACTACAGCGTTGCACGCTATTTCCCTACAGGCAGCCAAAACGTAACCGGCGGTAAACGATGTCACGCAAACGCTGCATGTCTGATGCGAACTATACGCGGCTTGACCTCGATCTCTCGACAGAGCCGCTTTGTGAAGTGGAAACGGGAGCGCTGTCGCCTCGAGGCCGGCCTCGGTTCTGCTCAACGCACGGTTTCATGCGGAGAAAATTGGCCAACCGTACAGGCTTGATGACTATGTACCGCACTGCCCTGCCCTTGCCCGAGCCCAGCCGAAATACTGCAAGGGGCAATTAGTCAATTCACTGTATATCGCATGTAAAATTGTTTGAACGCTACAATCATTCCTTGGAACGAATTTTCGCCGTCAGTCGGAACTTTCCGGAGAAAGGGGGCCTTCATCAGACACACCTGCTTAGATCCACAACACGACCAGCCGCGAGAGGTCCCTCGCAGTCATCTGAGCGCTTAAGATAGGCGTCCTTTATAAAATTAGATTAAATTGGTACTTAGTGTGCCACCAACAGGATTATGTTATATGTAGGACATGCGTTAATTTTGACCGTCTGGGGTTCTTTAACCTGCAGCTAAATCTGTGTACACGCGCGTTTTTGCATTTCTTCTTCAGCGAAATGCGGCCGCCGCGGCCGGGATAGAACCTGCGACCTCGAGCTCAGCCGCGCATTACGGCATGCCTAATAAGATGTACCACGGGGGGTTGCACCTAAAGAAGCGATGGCGGTGGCGGCAGAAACGGCAGTATAGCAGCGGCAGCTGCATAGCTATTTATCATTGTAAACAATGGGTGCCAATTGACAATGCTATTTTTTTCTGATATAAAATGTTCAAATGACGATGTTGTGCTACGTGTTAGCTATTCATTGTTGCCAAAAAAAAATTTTAACGGAGCAGGAGCCTCTGTCAGGCCTCGGTGCCTCTTGCTCTCGTCACCGTTTCTGTAAAGATACAGAAGAAATAAATATGTCTTTCTTTCAAAGATGACTACAACAAAAATAATATTCGCGATATAAATAGTTAAGGGAGATGACCACAAAGCCTTGGGCTAACCTGTACGGTTGAGCCGCGCACCGTTTTCAGTTGCAGAATTGTACGAGGTGGGAATCGGAAGTGGTTCGCAGCAGCGGCCCGAAACGCGTACCTGCCGAGGAGCCGTGAGATACATGCAACATTTGGATCGCCACTGAAAGAATGCGAGGATATAAATTAAGCCAAAAGCTTTTTTTCTATGCACAGCTATTTAGAATCGCGAGTATGACCGACAGCATGCCCGGTAAACTTCGATGAAACGCATTTTTTCATCACTTCCCTTCTAACGGCCTTAAATACTTCATTTCGTTCCTACAAATCCCTTTGAGTTTTACTGTAACCCCGCTATACAACACTACAGACAATCCTACGAGCTCTGATTCGTGAGGCTGACGCCAGACCCAGTTAACTTTTCCGGTCCAATCACTCTACAGGAATCGCAGCGCTTTACGACGTATATCCGACACGGAGATAATAAATATCGGCACTAATGTCAGAAATCTGAGCGTCAGCAAATCTAACTATCTAACTTCTCTATTTGGACACTGCAGATAAACGTGGTTCTCCCCGATATCTCGCAAACTTCCATGCGTCGCATCACGTTCAGGTTAAGTCTCCGTGGGATACGTGCCTATGGAGGACGTTGCCTAAAGCATATCACTTGCCTTAGCAGGCACGAAAATGGTCTTAAAATACTTCTATGCCATACTTCACGCCATTACGATACTGCAAAAAAGAAATTCGCAGAAACGATACGCTGCCTCGAACGCCTTGATTTGTCGGCACTTCACAAGAAATGCCTTCATTCAATACGTTTCGAAAACTTGCCTCTAGAATATTTTTCTTTATTTTTCCCTTTCATTTCTCAGTCGAATGCACAAAAACTAAATTTCTCACTTCAGTGACAAAATGTGGGCCGGGAAAGGTTAACACTAGCCGCAAGCTTATAATAGGGAAGCGACGCAGTGTGAATCTTCGTGTCTCATTTCACAGCAAAAATGAAAAAAGAGAAGAAACAGAAAAAAAAGTCAAGCGCATAGTGGCGAACAATTACGCGTTCCTTAGAGGCAAGAGCGAGCGGCTGAGAGAAGAGCTGGCTGTCACGGCAGCGTCACGTATACCGTCGGGCCACTTGGATCTGATATTCGCCAGCTGCAGCCTGCAGATGTAGTTCTACGACGCCGGCCGACGCATAGTAACTTTTGCCATAATTCGCGCTTCAGCCAAGGGTGCCAAGTTCGTTGCTCTGCGTCGAGTGCGCCGTCGCAGCTCGTTTGAATCCTGAGCACGCCATAACTTTCAGCGACGCGCGTTCACGTTCACGTGAGAACTCGCCACTTTCCTCTCTGAAAGGGTCCATCGGTCAAAAGCGATCATGAGTCTACTGCCAGCGGCGCGTCTGAAGTCAATGTCTTGCGCATGTTTCACCGCCTGCCACGTCGGGTTTCTGCACCAAGTAGTGCGTCGACCATGTGGCAGACAAGTCGGAAGCAGCACTTCTTTCCAAGTTGCAGCTGACGGCGGAATAGCAACTCGCAGATGCGCCGGCCCGAAGGAAAGATGCATTGGAAAGACTCTCGCAACCCTTGGAAGGCGAGTAAAGCTTTCTTTGCAGGTATACGTTGTGGACCGATAGCGAAGCGAGTGGAAAAACTGACAGAACTGTAAAACGTTAACAGCTGCGTGCAAGAGGAGAACAATGAATTGAAATACTTTTGACCCTGAAACGTTGTTCATTTTCCCAATGTTTTTCTTTTATTATTATTGTTGTTGTTGTTACTACCACGCGAAAACGAGTAGGCATCACCGGCCAGGTGCCTCCTTTGGACATTTAGGGCTACAGGAGCTGCCTGGATAACTGTGAGGAGGATTATCGGCTGGATAACTGCTACGGCTACATTAGAATCACCAAAGCAAACTTTGCAAATGAAACAGAGATGGAGGAAGCGGCCACGTTATTGTGGACAATAAAATACAAGGAAAAGCTTCGGCAAGCAGTACTATGGTGATCGCAAGCACTTTACCACGTTATTCCAAGATAAATGGTACAGCTCTTAAGGGCACCCCTTTGAAACATCGTAGTGGCATGTGCCACATCGAAAACTTTTCTTTTGTATCGTAATTCCACGTCCAGATTTTTCCTTTCATATACAAGCATCGTGCTAACAACCCATTTAATCTCAAATGATTTTATTGTCCTATAAAATATGTGGCTTCGAACAGCAGGGAACTTCTGTTTCAATAATTCAGAAAGCTTTTGTGTTTTCATTTTGGTCTTTGGTGTTCGATGTGATTTCATAGCTAGCGTCCTCTCTGTTGCGACTGTTCAGTACATTGCTTATCTACGATCGCATAGTGTGCTACTCGAGGCACCCTAAATGACTCATGACTCCAGCACCTTCTATCAGTGAAACCACGTGACGCTGATTGATCGAAAGGCAGACGAGAATAAAAAGACTCGGCATGAACACAATAAATAACTTGAGGTCGTGCGCTGTGTAAAACGTCATGCGGACGTTTATTGCAGCAACATGTCTGAGATATACGGTATACACTGTACAACACGCGTGGATATTAATAGCGGAGGAAGCCCCTATTCGCCTAGTCCATACAAAAGCCGTCGACCTTCACTACAGCGGACAATGATTATACGGTAGTGTTTCTCTCTCTCTTTCTCTCTCCCTCCGGCGGCGCATCATGACAACCCCACATCGAGGCCAAGGTTGTCACGTGTCGCACGAATCACTTGCTTTCGAGAGATGATGCGAGAAGCGTTGAAGCATTCTGTTTCGCATGCACAACAATAGCTGTAACGTGAAATGATGCGTTTCCTCGTGCCGCACGCAATATGATTTGATTACTGCTCGAAGCGCCTTCGCCAACAAGCGTCGCAGGTCTCTGCAGCTTGAAGGGCTGCGGTGCTTGTGTGGCCGTGTCCGGAGTGTGGGTTGTTTCGCGGTCGAGTCTCTTAGTACGTATACACATTATAACGCACTATATATAGTACGCAGGGAGCTAACGTGATATTTTCCTTCCTTCTTTCCTTTTTTCTTCCTTACTGTTTCCTTTCCTGTTTCTTTTCTCCTTCTTTCATTTTTTTGCTTTCTCGGCCTGTGTATATGTATATATATATATGCGTGTGTGTCTGTGTGTGTGTGTGTCCCTTGAAGGAATGACAACAATGGAACAACCACGACGGTATGACGAGAGAGAGAGAGAATAAACATTTATTTCGTAAAGCGAGTAGAAAATTTCCTCGATGAGTGGGGCCCTCAGACCAGGGCTCCATTGCCATGCGCGACTTCGCGAGCCCGCTGGATCAGCCGTTGCTGTTCCTGCTGGCTTGTGCTGAGCAGCGCCGACTCCCAAGAGGAATGGGTAGGGTTGGGTATAGGAGGGACACCTGAAGGGTTAGGGCATTCCCATATGGAGTGATACACCGTCGGTCGACTGCACAAGTTCCGCGAAGAGTAATAATACGTTAATAGACGAGCGACAATTTTACAATACTAGTTAGCGGGCGCCAGTACATCCGGAACAGTCAACTTAATTCACGGTGGAGACCGCAGCCCGCGCACGGCTAGGAATGACTCGCGATTAATTGTTCCAACTGAGGCGGCCTTCGCATAGCTGCGGTTGAGTTGCGTTGCGGTGCTGGAGGCGTTGTTGCTTTTCTGTATAGGACCGCTCGCAACATGCCGTTTTCCAGCGGGAGCAGGCATTATCTAGGAATTCCGAGTTTTGATCGGGAAGCGCTGCTGTCAAGATGACGGCGGAACAATTTCATTCCTGGCGCACATACCTGTCTCAATTAAGCCTAATTATAAGCAATTTCATATACGTCATTCTGCAGAGCAAATTTGTTTTTAGAACAAAAAAATATTGCAGGCCGGCCTTTTGATGGGGTCTGTGTTGATGACGAACGCTTATACCTGTTTATTGAAGTTTGGTCTCCCTCTGGTGTTTCCTCGCAATTTTATATATATTTGTAGGTTGTAACTGGGCGCCTACATAAGCGCAGCCAGCCAACTGTCACTGCTTTATTATCTTTTTTTTTTACTTTCCATAGACTGTAGGGATGCCCTGATTGCTCTGCAATAAGGGAGCTTTAAAACTAGGAAACATAAAGTTAGGGGACAATATCATCTGTTCGAACCGCAGAGTACAAAGGAACACAAGCGGAGTTCTGTTTTCGGGGACGCTGCATAAGACACTTGGTGTGCGCTACACTAAAGCTCCCTAATCGCCAGCGTTCCGTACACGGCGCATCGTTCACTCCACTTGATGGAAGACAGGCCTCATGGCGCAAGCGTAAGATGCCAGGACCAATCCTGCCCCGTCAACAAATGATGGGCATAGTGAAGTGGAGAAGGGAATTATGAAAATAAATACCTTTGACCAACTCGTTGGGTAGGCATGGTTGGGGTTACTTCGCCATGAGACAGCCGTGGAGGACTTGCCTCACACAGCTCTCGCTTTATCGGGTCATCTTCTACAAGGCATCGGCGCCAAACATGAAGTCTGGCGGTGCACTCTGCCCTGTGGTATGCATAGGACGAGTACAGCGATCCACACTTTTGCATAAGATTTCTACCAAAACTGTGGGACAACGGACGTTTGCCACGCACCGTCATGCTCCGTGATCTTCCGGTGACAGTAAAGACTCTTGGTATACGCCATCCTAAAGCTCGCCAATCTTCAGCGTGCATTTGACGCACGTCGGTAGCGTACACCATGCGAGATAACGCGGTCACGTGACGTATACGAACAGTGGAGAACGTGGCCCAAGCATAACGGCGGAATCAGCGCGCAACGTCGGATAGTCATCAATGTACCTACACAGGCGCGCGCATATGGTGCTGCTTCTTGAGCGAGTTGGAATTTCATACTGCGGTGGAGCGCGCTTTTAAGATGAGGACAGGGTAAGGCGCACAGATAGACACATTTGTTTATCTATCTGCCTCACTCTGTCCTTGTCTTAAGAGCGCGCCCCTCTGCATTGCGCATGCAGTGACACGCAGAGTGCGGTGCTGCTCGCCCTATGCTGCAATAATGTTGCTTATGTTCTTTTCAGTGCTTGTTTCGTCCCCTCGCCGCTGCAACGCCAGTAACACTATGACGCCTGCGACCTATGACTCTATGACGCCTGCGACATTATCAGCCTTTTCAAGAGTCAGCTTACGATGCGTTGGGTTCCAGAGCAACAACAGAACGATGGGACTTGTATTCGCGAAACTTCTCTTACGTAATTCAAAACAAGAGAGAGAGAGAGAGAGAGAGAGAGAGAGAGAGAGAGAGAGAGAGAGAGAGAGAGAGAGAGAGAGAGAGAGAGAGAGGGTCACAGAAAGACATAGCTTGAAGCTATTAACAGTGCTAGAACAAGGAACGTCGCTGAAGCGGACGTTTCGACAAGGGAGTTTGCCTTCGACAGGCCAGCAACTGGTTTATAGTTGCTGCCCTGACGAAGACAAGTCACCGTAAAAAAAAAAAAAACGTTGTCTTCAGCGTTGTTCAATGTTCTACCTCTCCTAATCACTTAAAAGCGGCTTGTCATCAAACAGCATTCCGGTACCAACCCCCCATATATTGATCCCAACGACGAAGATTGCTGGGTCGGTGGCCAACTGTAGAAGACATGTTACGCACGATGAGTTTTTGTGAATGCTGCCTCTCGTCTTCAATGAAATGAGCGTGAAACCACTTTCTTGAATGTAAGTACTTCATCATTATGCTGAAATAAGTGCTACGCCGTGCCTATACATCTCGTTTTTGCCTTTAGAAGTGACAGTTTAACGCAGATAACGCAAGCTTTGCATGTTCTCGGATCCCTGCACAAGAAGCATTCGCTCATTTGATGGCGTCATTGAGTTCGTCGAGTGTATTCTAACAAAATGTAACAAAATACGCGGCATTAGAACATAGTAGTTGTAGCGGGCATTCCTCGCTGATGACAATGACGTGTGAAACATTGGTCAGGGCTCCTAAACGAGAGCATGCTTTAATTCAAATCAACCACCATCGGAAGCTGCTCGACGTCTGATTACAGTGTGGGTTCTGCGATACAAGTGCGTGAAGAAATGGCGCGACGCAGATTCCTGCTTAGCGTAACTAGCATGAGATCATCGAGGGAAAACACGGGGAAGGCGGGTGAAGAAATTCAAGGCGATGAGAAAAACGAGAACAAGATAAAAGCGGGAGCCAACGTTTCGACAGGCGGACTTCTCTTTTTCAAGACAACTTGACAATGTTTCAACAAGCGTCGAAACGTTGTCAAGTTGTCTTGAAAAACAGAAGTCCACCTGTCGAAACGTTTGTCGAAACATTGTCAAGTGGTCTTGAAAAAGAGAAGTCCACCTGTCGAAACGTTGACTCCCCCTTTTACCCTGTTCTCGTTTCGCTCGTCGTCATGAGATTATCAAGCCACTTTTACAGCGAAGCTGTATAAGGCTAGCCGATTCGTCCGTCCGTCCGTCTGTCGGTCACATGCACGCCGAAAACTACTCCGGTGAAACCCCATGCACATGCGCAAAAAAAAAGAGAGAAAGAGGGGCGTGCAATTAGCCAACGCCGCCTAGATAGCACAAGGCCTGTTTTCTCCTGTCCATGACGTCACACTACCTTTCCCTAAATTTCCATTGACAATGCTGGTGTGATGAAAGTGGTGATGTTAAAATCACTGTTGCCTACTCGGGAGAATCCCCATTATATTCTATGGCAGTCGGGCCAGGCAACATGACGTAATGAATCGGAGTGAAAAGGCGTTTCGCTATTTAGGTGGTGTTTGATTAGCCAGCAGCGCCAATATTGACTTCGTTGCTCTCTGTCGCAGCCGAGCGCTCGCGCAGCAGTTTCTCTCCGGCTCCGAAACGGGTTAGCGACTCGATATAAGTACTCCTGAGGAGTAGGCAGCTTTCGATCAGATACGCCGCGAGCAGAACCGGAAACGACCTCGTCTACGCCGTGCCGATGCTACAGCCCAGACACAAGAACATGTTCGTGCAGCCGAGTGCAAGCAGCAACTGCGTATGGAGGATCCGGCAGCTTGCCAAGCCGTCGTTTAACGAACCCTCAGGATTAACCCTATTATAAACACCGGTGCCGCCCGTTTCAGCTTCGCTGGTTAACCATCTGTACGGAGTGCTTGGGCGGTGATCTTTTTTTATCCTGACGCTTACCAGCTATGAGAGCGATATGGAAGGTATAACATTTTCGTGGTTTTTATTCTTTTTTTCTTTTTTTATCTGTTATGCTAGTGGTCGTTGCTGCAGGTGACGAAACATGCGATTTATTAAAGCTTTTAGAATATAAAACTAAGTTTCATTTGCACATCACGCGGAAAGGTTCCACAATGTTCTATTCAGCCGATATCGGAACATACGAAGTACCACCATCTTAAACCGCGATATTTCAAGAAAAGGGGATCATTGACAATAGTCGTATTTACACCAGCAAATTTTTCGAAGCATCCGCAATCGCAGTTTTGCATGAACGAACATTACTGATAACCGAATATGGTAATCGAACAAAATCAGATACCAAATTTTGAGAAGTACATGTACTCGAGTGATTAAAGCTGACAAGAGTTCTCTATTGGAGAGCTATTATTGGTGGATGCTACCACGTTACAGACACGAATAGCAATCAGAGGCGCTGATTCGATCTCACTGAATAGTTCATATATAGGGTGTCCCGGCTAACTTTAGCCAAGCTGTCCAACGAAGAAAAATATTTATAAAACACGGTGCAAGATACCATTTCAAGACCTACTCTGCTCGGTCATGAGACCTCTGACAACCGAACATCGCAGATATTATAATTGTATCTTCCACGAAGTTTTTTTCTTTTTTTTACGGCGAAGCTGTTTACCGCTGCCACCCCCCACCCCTTCTTCCAACGGCACAATCGTGTCCGCGGACAGAAAAGTGCGAGCAAAAACTTTCATCCTCAGCAAAGGCCCATACCCTCCCTAAGCAAGCAAAATATGCATCATACAGAATAACATGCCATCTCATTCATGCCTTCGTCCTCAGCCGCTTTCTCTTCACGCTCCCCTACCTTAAACTCCAGGGCAGAGAAATCTCCACCCTGGATGCCATGATCCGAACAGCATTTAAGGCAGCACTACACCTACCCCTAAATACCTCCACCGAAAAACTCCTCCAGCTAGGCCTACGTAACAGGATAGGTGGGCTTATTGAGGCCCACCGACAGACACAATACATACGTCTTGCGAGAACCACCACCGGCAGACACATCCTACACACCCTCGGTATCAGGATACAGCCACGGATCCCACACAGCTCCAGGTCCCCCACCACATTCACCGCGAATTTCTTATTAAACCTCTCCCTAAAAACATGCATCCCACCTACCACGAAACCCGCCGCAGAGCTCGCGCACGGGCGCTCCACAAACAATATGGCACGGAACCGGATTCTGTGTGGGTGGATGCCGCATGCACAAGTGAGGACGCGGTTGTTGCCATCACGAACCCCTCCCTACAACCGATTACCACCCTTCACATATCCCCAACTGCCACTTCGGAGGAGGCTGAAGAGGCCGCCATTGCCCTAGCTATTACGCGCACGGAGGCCCGCTACGTATTATCGGACTCTAAAACTGCGATACTAAATTTTGCTCGCGGGAGAGTTCACGTCCCTGCATTTCGCATACTGAACTCCCTCGCTGCACACCCGCCCCGCCACATGGAGCTCATATGGGTGCCTGCCCACTCTGGGAATCCTGGAAACGAGGCTGCCAACGCTTTAGCCCGAGGTCCTCTCAACCTGGCACCGGCGGCCTCCGATCCAGGGTTCTCACGGGAGCGCATGCATTCATTCAGTGAACTGACGCAAGCCTGCAAAGCCGAGCGTCGGCTCTACCCCCCACCCCATCCCTCCCTCGACAATTATCATCAGACACTTTGGGGGCGGTTCCAAACACACACCTTACCCTCCCCTTATATACGCTCGCGCTATCACCACGTCCACACCGACCCCTCCTCTACCCTCTGCCACCACCCCACAGCCACTCCCGATCACATCCTTTTCCTCTGTCCGGCGGATCCTCCCCCGCGGGGCCTGCAGTACCTTACTACTTGGGAGGCTTGGGAGACCCTACTGTGCTCCGAGAACCCGGCCAAGCAAGCCATCGCCACAGGCCGGGCTGCCAGCGTCATGAGCCTCCGGGACATGAACGTTTGAGTGCAGTGGGGCCGTGCGGGAGCCCAAGGACCTGCGTGTCCACAACTCCCCTGCGTGCAATAAAGTTATCACCACCACCACCGAAAACTGCGATCATCAATGGCTCATAGTCGCGGAAGCAATGGCTCAAGCAAGCAAGCAAAAAAAATCCGACGTTTTGGCACAGGAGATTCAGGACACAGAGGAGAAATTATCCGTTACAGTACGTGTACAACGGATACGTCGCAATGCACATCCCACACAAGCTTTAGTGGATGCAGCGAGCCATAACAAACCTTCGCGTCCACTTCAACTGGCCCCCACCTCTCCGGAGACAAGGCTCCTCACAGAAAAAGAACACCATCGGCGCGCCACGCGAGCACTCCTCCCACCGTGTGGCACAGATCTCCCTGGCGGCCTAGCGCGCTGGCAAGAGGTCTTGTTACGAAGGTTACGCCTCCGCGTCGCCCTCACCCCTGCGGTAACCTGGTCGTGGTCGGCACAGTACCGTGCCTCCATCAGCGATTCCTGCCCCTTTTGTCCCGCTCCTGTCAGCGAAGTGGACACTGGGCACCTCCTCTGGACTTGCCCTTCTCTACATGCCCTCCACCAGAAACACCTGCTTCGATGTGGACCACCCCCAGGTCGGCCGCCAGATGTAGAAAGTTGGATCTTGGGGCCCCACCACCGGACATTGCAGGACTTCCTCCGCGAATCCGGAGTGTATCTACATGTTTAAATATTTCTTTATGCCAGAAGGCACGCTGTCGCAATAAAAAAAATACAATGGCTCATGGATGGAATAACTCATTGCCCCGTAATGACACCTCCCCTAACACGTCCAGTTCGGACATCGAGTGCGAGCGCACTTCTCGGCACTGGCAAGTGACCACACCACAGCGGGCGTCGTTGTCGGTGATCTTAAAGTGGACATTGCCAAGCCGCAAAACAGGTGGTTTGTCCAGTTCGTTAAATTAAATTAAAGGGTTTAACGTGCCGAAACCACTTTCTGATTATGAGGCACGCCGTAGTGGAGGACTCCGGAAATTTCGACCACCTGGGGTTCTACAACGTGCACCTAAATCTAAGCACACGGGTGTTCTCGCGTTTCGCCCCCATCGAAATGCGGCCGCCGCGGCCGCGATTCCGTCCTGCGCTCTCGTGCTCAGCAGCCTAACGCCATAGCCACTGAGCAATCACGGCGGGTGTCAAGTTCGTGGCCGACTAGTTTGCCTTGATGTGCTTCGCTGATACCACTCAGCCAACAACAACACATGGAACGTGTATTGATCTTACGTTGGCAAAGAAAGTTTCTGCGGTTAAAACTGAAAATTTAGCCATATATCATCGTGACTACGAAGAAGTGGTGACGAATGTTACGAAATAAAATGTTTGCCAAAGTTTACTGTTTGTCTCGTCGCCATATCGTAGGTGGTGGTCCTCCCACAGCTTCGCTGTCCAACCACCTTCACAGGGTATAATAGGTCCTGATTTCTTAAAATTAATTTTTCGTTGAATAGCTCAGCTAACGTTCGCTGGGACACGGTATATTTTGCCGGAGACGCGATGCGTACCGCACAAGATCTGAGTTCGACCTGCGATATATAAGCTCGTCTAAGAACACCGATCAGATGCTGTTTTATGTCTCGTACATTAGATCTGCCCTTGCCGACTATCTAACACATTTCGTTACCATTTATCTTAAATAACACAATTTACTCCATCGAAAAAAGAAGATTGGCTTTTCCCTTCGCTAGCGCAGGCCTTCGCGGGGCTGCTGACCTTTATCTCGCTGCGGTAGCGACCGCGCAATCGAAATACTTGCGTCGGAAAAAGACGGCAGACTGCACGTGGTCGGCCTTGAGACCGGCGAAGGCCGGGTGAAACGCAAGCGCATTAATGCAGCTCATTGTGGTTTTACCTTTGGATACCGAAGCACGGGCTGCTGTGTTGCTTGATGGGAAACCCAGGTAAAAACGATAGTGTACGAAAAGAAACAAGCTCTACTGTGGCGTGCAGGCACGTGCAAATAAAAACGGTAAAAAATAAGACGGTTTTGCGTGCCAGCTAACACGATAGCATTATTAGGCTAGCCGTACTTGAGGAGTCCGGATTAGTTTTCTTTACCACCTCAGGTTATTTTACGCTCACCCAACGCACGGTGCGGGCGTTTCCGTAATTCGCTCCTCACGAAATGCGTCTACCGCGGCGAGGATTTGATCCCGCAGCCTCGTGCTTAGCTGCGCAACGTCACTGAACCACTAAGCCACTACGACAGC
This sequence comes from Dermacentor variabilis, assembly GCF_050947875.1. NCBI lineage: Eukaryota > Metazoa > Arthropoda > Arachnida > Ixodida > Ixodidae > Dermacentor > Dermacentor variabilis. The sequence goes on from NC_134572.1 coordinate 67,731,872, forward strand.
CGACGCCGACACTCCTGCCTGCTAGTTAGTACTGAAAGAACCCAACGCAACGCTTCCGTAGAAGTTTTCTCTTTTGTGTTTATTCGCTGCTCGGACACTAAAAAAAAGAAACAGCGCAATAGTAGTCGTTTGTTGTTTATAAAAAAAGATGAATGAATGAATAAAAACGAAGGGAAGGAAATTACTGCTGACTACATTGCAACTCTAGCGCTGTCTACCGACACCTCTATGGTGGTCATCTCTGAGGACGAGGGGTTGGCAGGAGTGGGTGTAGAAGAACATGGAGACAGGACATAGTAAGGAAGATAACTATTTACATATATACAACAGAGGGACTAGGTAAGATTTATCCAAAGTTTACTTGTGCAGCGACTTCCTCGAGAGAGTTTGTCACCCGGCCCCACACACCGGTACGGTTAGGACACAACGCGAAGCAACTTCCAAGGCAAAACTGGCCACGTGACTGAGAATTTCCTTCACTGACCAGCTTATCTTGCAGACAGATGGCTGTATTCAAATGGCTAGTTAGTCACCTATGGCCGAATGGATGTTCTTCTTTCATCCTCGGACCTTCTTTCCATAGTTATCCATGCTGATAGCAGTCTGTCTTGGTGTCCTAGTGGGAGTAGTATGCGTATTATGCCGGGCTTAGAAAAAGAACAAAGACAGTCATGCTGTCTGACCTAGCAGCCTGCCGCAATGCTATCGACAATGTTCTAGGTCCGACGCCAATAAACAGACGCCTCACGTTGTAATACACATGCGCTCTATCTGATGTACACAGACAGCCCACAATTGTTCGGAGTTACTGGCGAAACCGTGTTCCATATAGTCTCGACAGAAAACAATGAAATGATCATGTTGAACGCAATAAGACACACATACTTATTCCCCATTGAAATAAAGATAAGCTGATAATAATGAACTTTAGACTGTGTTGACAGAAATTGAATTATTGCTAAACTCACGCCCAACGACAACCTTATCGAGTCAATTGTAAGAACGACGCTAACACTAACTCAAGTCTTGAAAGGTCGATGGCTACTCTCTCTCCCTGGAGACAAGGCTGTTGAAACAAAGTACAATTCTAAGAAAGAAGCGACACAAGGACGATGGAGACGAAAACAAATTTGTCTTGACGCCTTCTGGAAGCGAATTCACAAAGAATATGTTTCGTAGCTACCATCAGCTCACTATGTCAGTTGCACTTCTTAAAGTAAGGCGAAAGTCGGAGATGCTGTGCTTATTATGAACGCAAAACTGCAAGAATTTTGTGGAACCTGGCTGCAATAGAAGAAACATTTCCGGGTCGAGACAACCACTTTGTCTGTCTCTCTTTAAAAATCCGTAATCAAAGAAAAAAAGCAACTCATAGCACTGTTACATGCGTGTAACCCGAATGTTTCTTTAAGCGTTAGATGTGGTGCAGGCTAGGCATTATCGCTCGTCGATTGGCTTGGGGGTCTGAAGGTCCTTCTGCCTCCATAACATTTCGTTGCATGCGATGTTTTATAGCGTTGGCGTTTAAGCTACTTCGCTCCTCCTCGATGAGCAAAACGAGAACAAGACGAAAGAAGGAGCCAACGTTTCGACAAGTGAACTTGTCTTCTTCAAGGCAACATATGCTTTCCTCGCCACAGTATATATAGGTGGGATTTCCATCTCCCACCCTCCCCGTGTTTTCGCTCCTCCTCGAAACTCGAGAGCTCAGTCACTGGCGCAGCCGAAGACGATATGACGTCGACGACCGCATCACGGCGACGGCATGACGTCAATGGGATGACGGCGAAATGATATGGCGAAGGTAAAACGTCGACCGCATCACATAGTCGGCACGAGGACAGTCGGATGACAACGAGTAGATGCCGACGGTGGCGTGACGACGGCTGTATGACGACGCATATGTGGCGAAGATGGTGTGATGGCAGCAGCACGATGAGATTCGGATGACGAAGTGGGGCAATGACGATGACGAAACGACCCCAATGGCGTCACGACGACGACACAATGACGACAATTGTGTGACAACGGCGGCATAATCACGGTTAAATGACGACAGCGCGATTAGGATGGAATGACGAAAAAGGAATGACCTCGATATGACGACGACGGCATGCCGAGAAGTGGATGACGTTTCTGAAGTTAAGAATAGTGTACGACGACAGTGCGACGATGACTGCATAAGCACAATAGATGACAACGACTGTATGACGACGAGTGCGTGACGACGACTGCATTATAAGAACCTGGTGACGAAGCTGGAATGAGGACAATGGAACGACCACAATGGCAGCACTGCGACGCTATGACAACGAATCCATCACGAGGAGTGTATGACGACGACGCCATGACGACAACAGCGTGACAACGCCGTGATAATCACTCTTCAAAGACGACAGCATCATTACAATGGAATTTTGAAGAAGGAGTGACGTCGATGCAACGAGGAAGGTGGAATGACGACGACGGCATTACGAGAATGAAACGACGACAAGTGTATGATGGCGATGGCAGGCGCACTGAGCTAATTTCCGTCACCCATTAAAATTAAATTGAATTATATGAATTTTACGTGCCAAAACCACGATGTGATTAAGAAGCGCGCCATAATGGGGAACTCCTGAAACTTGGACCACCTGTGGTTCTTTAAGGTGCACCTAAATCTAAGTACACGGGTGTTTTCGCATTTCGCCCTCATCGAAATGCGACCGCCGGGGCCGGGTTTCAATCCCGCAACGTCGTGCGTAGCAGCCCAACACTATTCCCACTAAGCAACCACGGCGGGTGGCACCCGTTATGCAAGGAGGGCAACAACATCTCTACAATTCAGGTAACCGAGCTTTGCGTCACCGTGACCAAAATGTACTCTCTCATTGGTGGAAGCACACGCGATGACGCGTGCATGTCAACCAATAGAAATACCTTCTGGCACACTGCCATGGTACCAACTGCGCCTACGAACGGCGCCAACGGCGCGAAACGGAGCGACGAACTAAACAAAGCTAGCGTTTTAATAAGCTATGCTCGGACGTCGTTCAACGCTTAGAAATTCAAACTTGAGACATTGTTAACTAGCGCTAAAAAAGACGCGGGACGAGAACAAGAAGCACACGGGACGCAGCACTAGTTAGGTCCTGTGTAGCATTGTGTCCTGTGTGCTTCTTGTTCTCATCCCGCGTCTTTTTAGCACTATAGTTAACGATGTTTAAAGTCTGGAGTACGCTAACTAGTCCAACTTTCTTTTTTAATAGTGATTATAAATCATTGTTGCCATAAACGAAAATACAATAATTGCAGTTCCTCGTCTTCGTTATCCCCTTCATAGTCCTCGTCATAAATGGATGTTGTGGAAATAGCGATAAATGTCCAACTTACGTTTTTACTGCTACTTGGACGCATAAGACTCGCCTAGGCTTGTACTGTGGTATCTCGACAGCAGATTTCACCCTTTACAAGAGTTTTCGAGATAAACGAAGCCATGTAAGGAGTTTGGATAGCGATTTGGGTTATTTTTGTGTCACGCAAATAAACGGTGATGTTAGTACGCTCTGCGGCGCCTAGAGATTCATACCATATAATTTATATCATCACTGACGTAATTTTGAGAAAAGAAACGGCGTGCATGTTCTTTTTTACTGCAACTGTAATCGACAATGCAGTGTTAGCTTCAATAAAAGCTGGAACTTGACAACAAGCTAACGTTTCAGGTAACAGGCTAGCATAAGTGCACATGATAATTCCTAATGGACGTAACAGGTGGTAGCAGCACACATCAGCACCTCTAACATAACAGTATATCTGCGTGGCCTGACCTTGACGTCTTTGCGACTGGATAACACTACAATTAAGCGCATTTCACGTAAAAATAGGATCGTGCTAACCGTCGCCCATGGCCTCTGCTGAAATGTACGAGCTTTCGGGCTCCTCTCGTGACGGCACGGCTGAAAGTGCAAATACGCTTGGTAATCTGGGAAGTATTGAACATACAAGCAGGTCCATGGGAAGGATCGTGATTGCGCTCACGAAAACTATACAGCCGCTTGCTTAGGCGCTTTTCCCTGCGAAGTGCCCATGTGCCTTGTTACTGGCCTAGAGCGTCCCGCACTTCGAAGAGGCTTCACGAGGCAAACGTGGCACTAAGAGACAATGCGTAACACAAGTAGCTGCTGCCAGACATAATTATGTATTGTGGAAGAACGCATGTCGGCTTGCTTGGCTGCTGCATATTGTAAAGGTATTGATTAGCATATAAGACAGTGATCGGTAAGGGCAACCTCAGCTTCTTCCACTGAGGCCAAGCCGCATGCAGCGTTCACATCTAGGGTCAAATAAAAGTGGCTTACTGATACGTCAATGCAAGGCCACATAACATGCACTGCATACTCGAATTACGTGAAGCGCAATCAATACGATCCAGATAACCCACGCAGTGCAGCCAGCTGACCTAGAGCAACGCGTAGCGCGCAGCAAACCACGACACAGCGCGCAGGGAATTCCGCCTCCCCTCATTGCCCATTCATTTAAAGTATGCATCAGGCACTGCGACAACAGCTTTCAAGGCTGCCGCCTTCACTGCGACTCGCTCTCACTACTATCTCCCTGTAACCTGTTCCCTGAAGCCCGCTGTATGCGAAAACATTTTCGTCATCGGGGGAAAGGAAGGGGTGGAGGGATCTTTTTATGGCCACGTGTGACCGTTTCATCCGCGCACTCTGAGGCCACTCTCACTCTCGCAAGGTTTCCCTGCTTTCGAGAGTGACACACAGGCGCACTGACTCTTCTGCTGCGGCCGCCACCGTCCACGCCTTGCAATGTCCGGTGTGTACACTAAGAAGTCCGTCGATGACGTGCACGACACTTCGGTGGGCGCTCTACCTTTCAAGTTGCAGCGGATAGCGGAAGAAGAGCTGGGCGAGACACAAGCTGAGAGACAGGATGCGCTCGAGAAGCTCACGCAGCTCTTGGAAGGTAAGATTACATTGTGCGGCATGTTTTACAGTGAAGCCGTTAGCCTCTAGTTGGTCGGAAGTTTTAAGTCAGTACTCACCGAAAAGGAAACGGCAGCTAAAAAAGGGTTCTTTCTTTTAGTTTCTGTGTAACATAATTATGTTTTCTCGTATATTCAAATTACAGTCCGATTCTATCGTGTCCGCAGGTAGTGTGTAAGTCGCATACAATTTTTCTGACGCATCTCACGTTGAGAATTTCAGAAACGCGCTTGCGCCAGGTGAAAGGCTTACCAGAATGAGGATGTATGCTCCACTCCAGCACACCTGCGTGCGCACGTGACGAACGTGTGCGTGGTATGAGTCTCTCCTTGATCCGTGGGCGCCCTGCCCGTTGTATCTGCCGCACAGCGTGTGCTCGTAATCGACATCAGGGCAAACACTGTTCAAAAAATCACAGTAACGTTTGGCTTCGTCAACGAGGGTTGCGGGAAAGCGCATGGACGCCGCGAATGTGCGCCTTAGCGTCGAAGCACAAACGTAACGGTCGCGAACGTGGACGCTACATTTATTTCGACGGTTTGCTTGCGCAACGTTGGCGACAGACCCTCTTCAAGAGTAACAACAGAGTTCCCAGAAGACTTCCAGTTAAGCCCTCTGGAAAAGCGCAAGTTAGAATTGTCTCTAAATTTATAGAACTGTCCAGCTGGCACCAGTTCTGCTGTAGAATTGAAGTGTTCGACAAGTGAATTGTACTGTGAAGTAGCACAAAAGGAATCCATACATGAGCTCGATGCATGTCAAACGTTCTTCTTATCTGAACACATCAAGAATATGTGCCTACAGCATACTGTGCAACAAAATAATCCTATTTTCTTGGCTAACTTGACTGTCAAAAATGCAGCAGAAGAAGTTGTGTGGGGTACAGAACACGCTGCTGTCATGGAGTGGAGAAAAGGGTCTACAATGGAGGCGGAATTTTCTTGTGGATTCACTACCTAGCCGTCGCATCTGTCTGCAACGCCATGTACAGATTAGTAAAATAAGCAAAAGGATTGCGGGGTTATAGCCCTTTTACAATATGATCTGTTGGAATGACCATAGTGTGTTGTTCTCTGGAAACATTAGTAAGGGCACCGCACAAAGTGCAACGTATTAACTGTCAAATGTGACAATTTGTTAGCCGCAGTGAGGAATTCGCTCTTTTACTATGTTGGCGCGGACTCTGTCAACCTAAGCAACATGAGTTGCTTAGAATATGTAGTTTTTCTTTATTCCGCTTTTGTAGCGTTTGTAGGGACAAACGTTTGGAAACCAATATGCTATCGAGTAGGTAGGAGCAAGCCTACATAAAACGACATTAGAGCTTCTTCTACATGACCTGAAAATAATCGCGAAAGATATGAATTAGCGTACATTTTTAAAAATTCCGCATACATCCACGTGGTGCAAAAAGGTCAAAACAGAGTCCTCGTTCACTGCCAGCTGCGGTGAACACCTACGCGAGCGAAATCAAGGCTCATTGACAGCGGGATATTAAAGGCTGAGTACTGACGAGGATGTTTGTTAACAGGAAAACCGCTCGGTATCATCAACGTCGATAATGTATGCATCGAAGGGAACAAACGGCTAGAAGCAGAGGCATATTTCATGTACAAACTGTAAAAAAAAAATACTTTAATGGCTACGCATCTGCTGCTTCGCATCTTGAGCGTGTGTTGCCACACAGTCCGTCTTTCTGAAACTCAATGTTACAGAACTGCCTACGTCTGTGCAAAGGTCGGTGGTCGCAACGTCGGCGTGCTGCAGGAAGCACGTACGCTGAATACGCTGTATTTTCTGTCGATTAGTGGCAAAGCGGGCAAAAATAAAAACGATCTAAGGCACGAAATATTTACATCAACGGGAAACGCTCGATCAGGTGCGGTGTGCTTTCTTTTAATTACTATATTGGCTTGTCGGCGTGACCAGGCGACTTACAACCACTTACAGATGCTCGTGCAAGCATCAGCTTCCATTCAAATCATGGCAACCTTTTATTGGATCAAGCGGTGCAACCTTTCTTCACTACATGTAGCCGCGGGCCGACGATATATGTTCTTAGCAAGCAAAACTTCGGCAAGTTGGTTCATGATCGGATGGTTGGGAAAGCAGCGCTATGTGCACATGTGCTATGTGTCATGTGTCAGTCACATGTGTTATATGTCAGGCAGATGTCAGATGTCAGATGTGTCAGATGTCGGACACATGTGTCATGTGTACTATGTGTATTTGTACCTGTGTTTTTAGCGCTGCGTAAAAGTACCGCTATAACTTTTCCAGAAGCCACTGGGCGAGACGCACGGCTTTAGAGATGCCACAACGCTGTGAACTTGTATACGCACCTTCTCATTATTATTATTATTAATTATTAATTATTATTATTATTATTATTATTATTATTATTATTAGTATTATTATTATTATTATTATTATTATTATTATTATTATTATTATTATTATTATTATTATTATTATTATTATTATTATTATTATTATTAACAAGCCCTTTTCCTATCCGTCCCTTTTCCTCGGTGTTGAGTAACAGGCCAGAACAAGGTATAGCTCAGGCCGCCCTCTCTGCCTTTCTGTAAATAAATTAATATCTATCTATCTATCTATCTATCTATCTATCTATCTATCTATCTATCTATCTATCTATCTATCTATCTCTCTATCTATCTATCTATCTATCTATCTATCTATCTATCTATCTATCTATATACCTATCTATCTATCTATCTATCTATCTATCTATCTATCTATCTATCTATCTATCTATCTCTCTATCTATCTATCTATCTATCTATCTCTTTCCAACCATTCTTAGCAAGGCCGTAAGTTATTACATTTCGCAAGGGTGCTGGTTGCCATCGATGATCATGACAGTCCAAATCCAAACCAACCTGAGCCAACAAACCGTACCGAAAATATTTAAATACTCAATAAGTGTTACTTCGTTGACTTCTGTGGAATAGTTTCGCTGAACTAGTGAAGTCTTGGTTGTGCAGCCATCTATTGTCGTATCCGGGAATTTTAGACGTCGCCGCTGCGGCAATCTGTTGAACTTCACTGCGTAACTCAGTGGGCAATATTTAAAAAAGTTATAGTACAAAATATTAACCGAGTTAAAACAAATTGTAATAGAAACGTCGAAAGGGTACTTCCTTCTAATAATATAGGCATTTATAGCACCTCTTCAGCACTTAATCCTGCGTTATATCAGTGTTTAGGTCAGAACCAAAATACTGTTATAGCGCAGTGCCAAGTGCCGAGTAAGTTTGATAAGTGCGTACGTTATTAAAAGGAAGTACCCCATCGACCTTGAAAAAGAAAACTTCTTGAAACTAGATTGATCTTTTGAAATACAAATCTTTGAAAGTACTGCCCTTTGAGGTACACTGGTGTGATGCGCCGAAGCTTAACGAATTGCCATAGGGGCAATATCCAAGATTCCTGGTTATGCGTTTGAGTCTCATTGCCACAAATCGCTAAGAATATTAATTATTTTATTAGCATAAACTACGCGTTAATTCACTCGTTAGCCTATAAGAATAAGTTTTCGTAAACGCCTTTTAATACATATACGAATATATTTGTGCTAGTTACAAGAACACACATTAACACTCTTCCCTTCACCGCTGTTTGTCACCACTCACAGTAAGCATCGAATCGACACAGTAACGGTGAGATTTGAAGTTGTAGAAATAAAACAAACAAATAAAAGGATGAATTTGGAGAAGCAGCGGGTGCTAGTTAAAACATTGGCAATTTTTTTTCTCTATACGGAGCGTCAGGACTGTGGTTTCTGAGATGGGGTCAAGTTCCTCATGTATGAAGCCTTTATCGTGTTAGCCATTACATGGACACTAAAGGCGAATTTTTATGTCGGCTTCATGTTCCGGATATGCATAAGTACACATATAAAATTGTCCAATGGCCGTATTTGAGAAAAAGACCTTTAGCAAAACAGATATCATAACCATTAGATCATGGAAGGCTTTTTTTTTCCTTGATGCATGGTACTTGATTGAAGCTAGTTAACATCATATGCAAGCATTACACAGACGCAGAGCAACAAATTACACTTAAGAAAAAACCAAAAAACAAGATTTTTATGAGCAGTAACCGATTAAGAAAACGAGTGCAGTTGCCCCTAACAGAGGGACAACGACAAATAACTAATCAATCGCGGTCACCAGTCCGGTTGAAATTTTTTTTGTCATAGATATCTTTTATATGAAAAATCGTTCTACTACTCTGTACTGGCAAAGGAACATCGGGCATTGCGGTCTAACATCCGTGTCTTCCATAAACTGTGTAGTCGAATTAGTAAAAATATATCAAAGGGCAAGCTCTCGATCGCGTTAACCACGCTTCTCTTTCCCGATTTTTAGAACATGTAAATGTTGGATCGATCCTTCAAAAAGTAGTTCGCATGTGCTATAATAACTCGTCTATTGCATCATTGTTACTAGTACTCTTTGAAAACCTGTGCCTATACTTTTTCCTGCAAAAGTAGGATTTCATTTGCACTTTTGTTCGCACTTTATTTATGACCATTGGGTATTAGCATTCTTCAGTGTAGTGATATTCAGGGCTTTGACATCTTGGGCAACGAACCCGAGACATTGGCCTACGCAGATTATCTTACCATTCTCTGTACCGACAAATCCAGCATCCACAGAGTCATATCATTGAACTATTCTAAATGTCTTCTAGTGCCCAGCTAAATCGACCTAAAAGCTCGGACGTTTGATTTTATTTGTGGATTCTTACGCGAAGTCACTATGCTAGTATTGAATGGACATGCGTGCCACCAAAATGCCAAGGTGTTCCTTTAGACGCATATAGGCTTAGCGTAGATTCCAGTCATTGATTTTCCTTTTACGGCACGAACCACGTAGCCTAACAACGAGCTATCTGAAGTTATCTTAGGTTCCGTAACTTGTAAACAAGGGGAGGCTTCCTGCCACGATTGACCTCTTTGATTAGTAAGTTATAAATTCCAGTGGCAGAATACACAGAGCCTTCTCGTTCGTAAGGGCCGTTTTCTTTAGGCCAGCCGCGTTTACTAATGATGTCTAACATCCCAATTGGCTCGCAACTGTTCTGATGAACAGTTTTAGCGTAAGAAGGTTCTTGTGAATTCGGGCCCAGAGGACGTATAAGTAAAGCTTTTCGTTCGTAAATGCTGTTTACTATTGGCCAGGTGCCTTCGCCGGTAATAGGTCCGACAATGTCATTGACTGTCATCTGCCTTTAAGACAAATTCTATAGCGTTAGAACTTTTTGTGGGGTTCTTTTAACTTCTTTTAGCTTCTTTTAACGCTAAAGTGTTAAGGGCTCCGTGTCGCAGAAAATCCGGCCTCGGCGTACCGCACCCCGCGTCCGGCACCCAGCGTCGGACGTCCCTTCGGTATAAAGAATTTCGAAGCAAATTCCGAATCACGCATACCTAACCACTCTTCTACCACCAAAGTTGCTCATACCTTGTCTTTCATTCTTTACAAAGTTATTCCTCGGAATTTTGAGAACGGCATCCCACAAACAAACGTAATGGAAAAAAGCACCGACAGCGCATGTGCTTTATGTTAGCTCTTCTCAGACTGAAATATTAGAAGTGCGAAACAATAACAAGAGATCGACCCACGCAAGAGGCCGCGTTTCTACCAGAAGGCTTGCCTTCGTGCATAGCGTTCGCCGCCAGCGTTTCCCGGTAAACTTTACGGTTACATAAGCTACAGTTGCCGGGAACGATGAAAAGCAGTCAGGGGTCCTTGAACGCTATCGCGTTCCACTCTTAAAGGCGAAGCTTAAGCGTCCTCCAAATTTTTATCTACGTGGCATCCGCGATTGACCACCACTGCAGTAATCGCCCATCACGCCGGCCCATCCGGCAAATCAGAAAGCTCTACGTAATAGGAGTTCCGCAAATGCAACCCCAGGTTTATTGGGTCTTTTGTTTCTCTAAAGCACCGCTGGAAACCTCTACTTTTTGTTTTCAATAGTGAAACTGGGTCGTGAATAGTCTCGACCGACGTTCCTTCAAGGTCCGAACAAGTCTTAACACAGGCAGAAATCTACAGCTCATTTTAAACTCACACCCCGTGTTTTCGCTTTCTGTGCCACAGCGGAAGCGGAGCTCAACGCAAACAAAGATCCCAAGTTCCTGCTGCGTTTTCTGCGGGTACGCAAATACAACGTGGACGGCGCACTTCAAACTATCCGCAACTACTACCGGAACAGAGCTTCCTGCGTGTCCATCTTCCGGGACTTCTTGCCGCGGAAGGCACCGCCGGCGGGCCGCAAGCTGGTTATGGTGATGCCCGAGAAAGACATTCGAGGGCGTCCCATAATCCTTTGTAAACCAGGCAAGTTATATGTCGTAATGCAACCAACTTGTGTTCTATAGCATCAGTTTTTTCTTCAAACAAGCCTCGGGAAAATCATTGCGGGCAGACTACTGCTCTTGCTGCACTGTCACCTTTGCCGTAGATTGCGACGCCTTCAGTAGACAGACAACACTGGAAAGCACCTCACCACTGCGAAAACCGGAAATTGCGCAAGAAAATAAGGAAATATTACGTGCTCAAATCTTCGAATAAAGCTCCTGTCAGAGCAGCTTTTCCTACTTTCTAAAGTCAGCGTGGTAATGTGCGCTTTCTTCGGATATATGAAATTTGTGAAATAGCTGCTCAAATATGTAAATTAAGGTAAATTCTTTAAAGTGCGTAAGCGGCCTTCTGCGTTCTTTGTCGCCTCTACAGATTTAGTACATGATCTGCAAACAATATGGAATAAGAAATCGCCGAGATGAATTCGTTGACTGCGATATAACTGTGTTACCTTTGTAGGTAGCCGCAAGTGGCGAAAGAGCGGGCTGGCTTTAAATCAAATATTAGTTAAATTATGAAGTTTTACGTGCCAAAACTACTTTCTGATTATGAGGCACGCCATAGGGGAGGACTCGAAATTTCGGCCATCTGGGGTTCTTTAACGTGCACCTCAATCTAAGTACACGGGTGTTTTCGCATTTCGCCCTCATCGAAATGCGGCCGCCGGGGCCGGGATTCGATCCCGCGACGTTGTGCTCAGCAGCCTAACACTATAGCCACTGAGCAACCACGGCGGGTTAAATCGCGTATTGACCCTGAATATGTCGCTATGTGCTCCACGCTTTAATTATGGAGTAAGCGCAGGATAGCCAAACTGGTCCGACGTTGGTTAAACTACTTGCATGGCTTTCTTGCATGCCATATATATCTCACTCTCTCCACGAAACTTCGTTTCTGGCTACAAGATGTTATGATTCTTTCGTACCACGTGAACGTTTGTGATGTATATGAGAGAGAGAAAAAGAGAGAGAGAGAGAGAGAGAGAGAGAGAGAGAGAGAGAGAGAGAGAGAGAGAGAGAGAAAAGGCACTAGACCGACTTGTGCTCCTATCATCGACCGCCTTTCACATCGCATCGTTGTTCAGAAGTGTCGTCGCACCAAGCCTAATAAATAAAATTTCGGCTGCTTAAATTACTGAACTTCGAATAAACAGATACTTAAAAAAATTAAAGGCCCTTCGCTTAGAACAACGGCTGAAAAGCGTCGCAGGAGCGTCTTTCTTGCACATGCTGCAGCTTACGTAAGTGCTCTTGCTCATGAACGCATGCTGACGAACTTGCGCTAGCAAGACGGAGGTACTGCACGAATTGGTGAAACCTCCGTGCTTGCTAGAGCCCGGTATTGGGGCGTCATCTTGTATGCGCTCAGCGTATGACAGCTCTTAGCTTTGAGATCATGAAACGGTCATGTGCAAGTTTTTTTTCACTTGCATCTTCTTTTTTTTAGTTTTGAGATGTTTTGTGTGTGGGAAGAAAAGCAATTTTTTGTGATATGTCTTGGTATAGTTTTCGTGGTATAAGCGAACGGTTCCAGGCAAGATGGCACAAACATCTCAAGGAAAATTTTGCTTGGTCACCTATCTCAGAGGTTCGTATTACACGCCAGCAAAAACACGAAGTATAACTTGCAAGCTAATAGCTTCCATAAGGACGTCTGGCTGTGTGATGAAAGAATGATATGATATACATACCTCTTATTACTCCAGGTATATGGATGCCGAACGAGCTGCCTTACGCAGACCTTCAGTGCACGTGGCTCATCTGCATGGAACACATTGCGGCCGACCCAGCAGCGCAGGTCCTAGGAGTTGTGCTCTTGGTGGACTACGCCGAATTTACGGCCGACAAGATCCTCTCGCTGAGCTTCGGCCTCATCAGGAGAGCCCTGGATTATATCCAGGTGCGGACACCCAGTCAATGCGGGATTCATTTCCCTCTCTAGAAAGAGTCTCTACAGCAAAGTTCAGGTACTTAAATGCGTGACGAGAAGATCTCCCAGGTAGCAACAAGCTAATCTCCGTAAACACTGCTCGCACCTGATGGATATTAGATAGCCGCGAAGTAAAATAATCTCTGAGGTAGACTGCTACAAGCAATCCCGTCAGCTGTGGTTGAATTAAGACGAAAACTACCTGAATCCAGCTTGTAAAGCTCATTTGTTTCAGCATATATAGTGCAATGACGTCGCACTAAACTTTGAATCTAAATCTAAGTACACGGGTGTTTTCGCATTTCGCCCCCATTGAAATGCGGCCGCCGTGGCCGGGATTCGATCCCGCGACCCTGTGCTCAGCAGCCTAATTGTTATAACTAACAATTTAAACTTTGAAGTTTAAATTGTTAGTTATCAAAGTAATATCGCGGTAAAGTGATGCAAGACGAGGAGGCAGGAAGTAGAAGGACCGAAGACACAGCGAAGTGTTTATTTAGGCGGACTTGTACCCTCGAAACTTATATACACTTCGATGCGGCGACAACAGCGAGAGCGCTTGTCGGTCGGCCGTGATATCGAAACACCCGGCTATCATGCTGCCCCCAGTCTGTACGGGCGTCATTGCGCATTCTACGTTACCTTGCTATCTTCACTGAAATTCGAGGACGTGCTACAACAATCGGTACACTATGACAGGGCGAGCCCGTCTTTCTGCGTGTGGTTACAACATTGGAGGCTCCCGAACACCGCGTTTAATCTGGCAAAACGCGTATGGAAATATTTGGGAAATCCTGTACCTAATCAGTGGCGCATCCGTACGACGAAACTCTAAATTTACGCATGCCCGAATAAAAGTACCTGTATTTATGTTTTTTACCCGTGCCTCGAATACTGGTTAAAATTGAGTGTTGAGAAAGCCGTTCGGAATATATTGATATCTCGTTTGTTTGTTCCACTCCACCACCACCACCCCCCCCCCCAAAAAAAAAAAAGAACACTAATTTTAATAGTGTGTAGGATTGCGCACACTACTTCAACCACAGCGATGCGACTTCAACGGTCTTCAACGTCTGTCTAAAAAGCGAGAGTTAAGAGAGAGTAAACGATGACTGTACAAGTATATATTCTGTGATTTTGCCTGCCCGAACCACGATCTGATTATGAGGCACGCCGTTGTGGGGGATTGCAGACTAATTTTGGCCACCCGGGGGGCATTTTTGGGCGCCTAAATGTAAGCACACGAGCCTATTTGTATTTGGCTCCCATCGAAATGTGGTCGCCGCGGCCGTTTTCAAACCCGCGATAGCGAGCTGTCCCTCGATGTTTCGACACACAGGTGTGCACGACCTGCAACGAAACTCGCCACGTAGCAGCTCCTGATTTCGGGGGAAATGAAGCGTTGACGGCATGCTGCTCATGCGCCTCAAGAAAAGTGCAGACTGAGATTTGTTCTCCGCGTATGTCAACTGTCAGCGGTCGCCCGCATGGTGTAATAGATTTTTCTCTTTTTTTTACGTTCCAGGATTGCATGCCGATGAGAATGAAGGCAGTGCACATAGTGAGACAGTCGTACGCGTTCGACATGTTTTTTGCGCTCACCAAGCCTTTCGTCAAGGCGAAGCTGGCCGAAAGGGTAAGCGAACTCACGTACTTTCTTTCTACTTTACTTATTGCACTATACGCGTGGCTTAATGGTTGGCATTTGGCTTAATTGCACAATCGGTTGCACAAAGCGCCTTGAATGAAACGGTGTTGCGGCTTCCGTGGCTCGTATACTAAGGCATTCAAGTTGCTGAGCCACCCTTTATAACTACTGAAGCACTAAAGCGCCAAACCGAGGACACAAGAAGAGACACGGACGAGCGCTTAATAACAACTGATGCTTTATTGACGGAAACACACGCAAATCTGGCGGCGCAACTCACACGTTGTCGAAAATCACATGGTAACCAGCCAAAGGCGATAAAACGATTGTAAAGGTGACGTTGGTGACAGTGACACGTGGTGTATAGGGCCAAATGACTATAAATGATAATGGTTACGCGATACACAAAACACCGCCGTAAGGGGGTGCCCCATTAAAAACTGAATGATTAAGAATTTTTACCAAGCGCAGGCGCCGCAGCAACATGCTCGGTTCTAACTAAGGGCTGCTAAAAAGAACATTTCACTATTATACAGAATTTTTCATGGTTCGCTGACGCATTCAAGGCCCTTCCTTTTAATATGGAAGGCTTCCTTCAGCTCACGGGCAACGCTGTCTCGACTTCTGTCCAGAGCAATGGTATCTCTTAGGCGAGGCTTGCACCCGCACTTTTTGCAATGGTTGGCCATATTGGAACCAGTTCCTCTCATGCAAAAAGGTTTACATTGGAAAGACGGGACGCTGTTTAAATGAAAGCGTAAAAGTACACGAACGCTCACAAGAAAAAGGAGCTGGTTCCAATATGGCCATCCATTGCAAAGAGTGCGGGTGCAAGCCCCGCCTATGCATGAGATACCATTGTTCTGTTCAGAACTTGAGACAGCGTTGCCCGTGAGCTGAAGGAAGCCTTCCGAATTAAAATGAAGGGCCTTGAATGCGTCAGCGAACCATCAAAAATTCTGTATAAAAGTGAAATGTCCTTTTTAGAAGCCCTTAGTTAGAACCGAGCATGTTGCTGTGCTGACTGCGCTTGGTGAAAATTCTTAATCTTTTAGTTTTTAATGGGGTACTCCCTTACGGCGGTGTTTTGTGTATCTCGTAACCATATCATTTATAGTCATTGGGCTCTATACACCACGTTTCATTGTCACGAACGTCACCTTTACAATCGTTTTATCGCCTTTTGCCTGGTTACCATGCGATTTTCGACAACGTGCGAGTTGCACTGTCAGATTTGTGTACATATATTGTGTTTCCGTCAATAAAGCATCAGTTGTTAGTAAGCGCTCGTCCGTGTCTCTTCTTGTGTCGTCTGTTTGGTGCTTTAGTACTTCAGTAACATGCGCCAACTAGCCCAACAAAAAGTTCTGCTGGAATACCTTTATAACTAGTTCCTCCTATATTTGCCAACACGGAAGAAAAAGAAGCACCGCCGCTCAGCACTGATATTAAATAAATAACTGATTGAGGATGAAGATGTAACGCTCAAACGGCAGTGCACTGCTGTCTTGTGTCTTGTGTCCCAGACAGTGGCGCATACCCACTATGGGGGATTGGCCGAGAAGCAGGCGGTTTTTCGTATGCTTAGAAGTAAAGCCAAACTAGATTTAAATTGTGGAGCGTGAGACTAGAACTGTAATTTAGACGTGTGGTGAAAATATTGTTTAGAATTTTGATGAAATAAGTTAACGTAATCAAATGAAATAATAGAAACTATTGATAATTTTAGAATGTCAGCAAGGTATGCTACTGATAAGAGCTAATGTTACGACTCGCTTATCTTCTTTCTTTTTCTCTCTCTTTCTTTTCAAATACGCCCACGACGCTGCGGGTTTTGTGCATCGCGTTTTGAAGCTTCTTTACTTGGTTACCGCTTTCGATAACTATGTTGAAAATGACAACTGCGACAAAATGTTGCACCACGTAGAAATCATTTGTAGCGCTGGGGTAGGCAAGGACAAGGCTCAGTGTAGAATGCTGTGCGTACAAAGCGAACGGAAACGTTCCGAACAACTCCCGAAAATTCAGCTTTTCCATGCTGAAGCTAACAAAAGGGCCGTCAATACAGCTCGGCCGAAGCGACTCAGGACCCAGACACGGCCAGACCTGAACCAACATGCCCGCTCGCTGCTTCATACGCACTGTGTTTGCTGCATGCAGCTGTACTTCCAAGTTTCCGCGAGTCTTAAAGGCAAAAAGCATCGTCAGGACTCTCAGCAGCATGCCGGTTGTGACTGTGGGAGTGGCGTCATAACCGACTGCTCTTGTAGGTGCGAGACATACCTCTAGGGGTGCCTATCGTTTGCGAAAAAGAAGTATCAACGTTGTTAATTGAAAATCTGTGTGATTGCTAGACTAACCCATTTTCCACAATTACTTTAATGAAATCTATCGCTGGTCAACAAATTGAGCACAAGCATAATATTGTTCCAGTTTTCCTTCAATCTTAAACTATAATCTAGAAATGTTGTGCGGCGTGCTTACCTTCATCTTTGGCATTTGAAAATTATTTCGCGGCTTCATTGAAATGGTTTCCCCTAAATAAGCACTGTAGAAGTGTCAGCGTTCGATGTAGAGGACGTTTTAAGTGTAAGATTCACAATTCATAGTTATTGAAAGTCGTGTGCCATTTGTGAACAGTTGAATCTACATTGCACCAAACTTTTCGCTTTTTTTTTCCTGCCTCGCACTTTTTTATCCCAAAGTTTCGCTTCCACGGAGACAACTTTGAGAAGCTCCACGAGGAGATCTCTCCGAAGATTCTGCCAGAGGAGTACGGAGGTCAAGGACCGCCTGTCGACCACGACGCATTTTGGAGGCGAGTGGACGCCGAGTCCGAGGACTTCGCTGCCGCCAACCGCTTTGGTTACCCCATGAAAGACCAGGACGACTTGCCGCCTGTCAGTGAGGAACTGAAGCAGGAGCTCACGTCGCTGTGATTGCATCATCAACACTCACAACCACTCAGTGTGCGGGTGCTGTAAGACACAATAGTTATGTGAATCACAGCAAGCACCGCGTTTTACGGCGAAATAAAATCAGTCCGACACTAATCCGCAGCGCTAGAGGGAAAGAGTAAGGCATTACGGGCATGTGTTCTTTTCATTGAAGCAAAACTCGAGCCGGCAAGAATGAATAGGCTATTCCTTAAAAACAGGCAATGAACCTAATGGTTTGTACCAAACATCAAGTGTTTTTGCAGCCTCTATCGGATTTTTGCTAACTCTATTCAGAATAAAAAGCTCTTCTTTCTGCATCTAAGCGATTGCACCACTTAATCTGCGAGCTTCGTACTGCAAGTAATCTTGTTTGTCCCGAACGAAATCGTGGAGGCAAGCTGTGCTCCTTTGGAGAAAAAGATGCGCAACAAAAGCACAGCAAAACATACACCACAAAAATGCTCTGCTTTTTTACATGGCCATCAAGAAAAATATTTTTCGATAGCAAAACACAGTATCATGCGTCACCTAAACTTACCTTCGAGCATTTTTTCCACGGAAACTCGCTTAAAACCCACATGGCGTCATGGAATGTCCCAAGTACTAGCTAGTAAGATTGCTTAACTGTCAAATATATATTTTTAATTGCTCGCTATCGGTTGTATAGACAACAGCGGCTGTCAATCAGGGAATGTGAACACTGAATGTGACGCGAATGGTGAACTTCGAACATTATGGCTTCCTTTGATGGGCGCTGTCGCAAAAAGAATGCACAGTTGATGGACGCAATTCCTAAGGTAGTTGTAGTCAGTGCCCGGTTAGCGCCTTAATGCAATGTCATTCAGTTTCAGCACAGCGCCAATGCGCAGACACATTAGCGGTTAACTGGCTCTGATCACTGCCAGCTCCACCCTCTACAAAGTCCCCCCCCCCCCCCTTAGCCTTACTCTTTCTCGTTTGCTTCGTTTCTGGCTTCTACAATGAGACAAGAAGGGGCGAGTACAACGTCGATTGTAGGAATAATTGGTAAAGCGCTCCGAAGCGGGTGTAGCCCGAAATAACTCAGAATAGCTGCTGAAGTTTGCCTATAGCAATTTACCAACTTGCACTTCCAGGTGGTATGGATGATGCATAACTGATGATGCAAAAGTGTGCGCAAACACAGGCTTCGGGAAACGTGTTCGTTATCCTGCAAAATGATGGGAGGAAATGCTCTTGACAAATGCAAGCTTGAAGGGCAAGTACGCCGAAGACGAAAGAGTCCTGTCTGTAAACCGGTCATGTCCGTCTAGCTTTTACATACGCTTCTGTTTCTTCTTCCTTCATATGATACTCCTTTAAACAAGAACTCAACACCACAATGATCTAACATTGTTTTCCGCAAGTTCATTTGCAACTCGCGTCCGAAATATGGTCATTTGCAAAATGCGTCACGCAATAACCAAAAATTGGAGCGATAGCCGGGTCGCGCTAAGTAATGTTCGTTTTTCAGCCTCACCCGTTTAGCTAGAGTCAGCGATTCGGTTGTTTTCAATAGAGGGGCGCATGCAGCATATATACGTTGCAGTGACCACTGCTAATATATAGAACGCGCAAGTGTAAGCCTGATATAGCGCTACCGTGTTTTGACGTGCTGACGAAACAACAGGTGACATGGTTCGAGTATGCAGCATAGTCCGTAAATACAAAATACGTGAAACAACCGTTTTCTATCCGTAAGGCACAGTTAATAAAGTTCGGTGAGCAGGCACGAAGTGAAACTAATCATTGCGACAAGCCGACGCAGCGTCGACGGGGAATAAGACCCACGCCGGGTCGCGTCGTCATTCGTCGCGATGAATGCCGGCCAACGTGCGGCCGTCGGTCTCCGGCACGAAGGGAACAGCGGCCGCGGCGACCAGCAGCACGGCCAAGCCGAACGCCAACGACATGCTCCTGAAGTCGCCGGCCCTCAGCAGCTCCTTGTCGAAGTGGACCATCACGAAGGCGACCAGCCAGCGCGAAACCCAGAGGAGAGAGGAGCTCAGGAAGCGCCACCGCTTCAGGGGCAGCAGCTCGCTGACCACCAGTGAGGGCACGTGGCACAGGCCCACCGAGTAGGCCAGCACCAGCAGGCAGACGGAGCCCATGACGTCCCACCTGGTCGCGCTGGCCGGATCGGGCGACCACCGGCTGCACGGGTGAGCGGGTTAACCGAACCCACGACCGCGACATTGCGTGGGCCAGTGGCCGATTTCTTGTTTCCAACTTCCTGCCTCCCAGTGTTTCCAGCACGGAACGATATGCGTGACGAATTTGGAGCCTGTCTACTTGATTACCGCTGAAGTGATGGCAAGCGGCGTGGCTGGCACTGTGACGCCTATGGTGACACCGCTGCGATAATCACTGCGATCGCTGTGACACCGGCGTTTCGCTCCTGCTGTCGCCCCCTGCTGCGCGAACATGGAAGAGCGGTTTCGAGGCGTCGTGTGCGCGCCCTGGGTTGAAAACGATAGCAAGCCCTTGATTGTTGAAGTTCCGGTGCGAAATTATTGAACATTGAAGCCAGCTTATTATGTTGCTTCCTGTGAGGTCCTTTGTCCATTATTACGTCGTTTGTTCGTTAACACCGACGGTCACCCTACTTCAAGTTTCAAGTTTATTTTCTCCAAAGTTAGTACAAACTATGTGCAAACACTGTGTGACCCGTTAGCTAAAGGCTAGTAGTGGGGCTATCTACAAATATATAATTGGCAGTAAGCGTGTCTGTGACACGTTAATGCACAGTATAAATATAGGGAGCACAGAACATATAAAAAACAGTATAGATTGAAAGGAACACTTGGTTAGTACGAAAAAAAAAATATCGTTTGCAACTTGGCATAAAAAACATATTTGTAAACAAGTACGTACTGTTGGTCGCGTTCATGGGATGAACATATTCAGGCAGGTTCCGCGGACATTTGCTGAAGGTATTATTCTTTTCAACCATTTTGATACATTTTTGTTTTGTTTAGCCTCAAATGGTTAGTTATTCCATACTTTTATGCCAATAAATTCCCCTAATCTCTGGCCACATATATTTCTTGTCGGTGGTACACTGAAGTTGCAAAAAGTTTTATTTCGTGTTGGGCGAGTTGGCATACGTAATATTGATAAATAAAATGGATGATTGTCTGTTATGATGCTATTAATGCATTTGACTATATTTATTTAGCGCAAGCAATCAAAGGGCAGTATTTGTAATTTGACAAAGATTTGTTTACTTGTTTCATTTCGCTGAGAGAAAGTAAGGTGACCGAATTCTAACATGCCATTCGGCATTTTTTTAGACAAAGACATCTAAAAAGTCTTCCGTTAGATGTTCTGTATGCGTTTACCAAAATAGACTCTCCTGACACCAGTAGTGGGTGGTTACCGCAGATCGAATATATACTACTATATTTCAGGCGCTTAGGTTATGTTTAGAAGCACTTCTACTTTAAGTCTTATCGTAGATCAACACGTCTATAACCATTTGTAGCAGTTTCAGGACAATTTCAAGAGGTTCTATATCTCGTAGGATATGATCCCGTTTCTACGAAAGATCACGGAGACGATGAAGAAGAGCGCGCCGTCCTCCTTAGTAAGTTAAACACGGTTATAACAAACTGGACAGTCTTTCGTGACTCCAACGCAGCCCTTCAGTGCATACAAAGCCCCATGCTCCACGGACCGAATGAACAACTGGCCTCAGAAGTTCGACAGATATATCATCGCAGCCATGACAAGGGACACAACATCATCTATCAATGCTTTTCAGGCCTTTGCAGCATCAGCGGTAATGACCACGCCGACGAAGCCTCCCGATATGCATATGAAAGTGTTCAACGTGTCTTACTCCGCTTTCGCGAACAGACGCTGCGGCTGGGCTGCGATTGATGAACCGTGAACTTACTTTGCCCCTGTGGAACTCGAACGTTTCCACCGCGTGGTGTTTGCGTTCGTTGTCTCCGGATATACGGATGCACCGACCGCCTAGGTTAACACGACGGGAACAGAACATGCTGTACCGTCTGTGCCTAGGCGTTGCATTTACGAACGCTTATGCCTTCCTTATTGGAATGGCCAAGAGCCCCACGTGCAACACGTGCAACAGCGATGAGACGCTCACACACGTCATCACAGTGCGCGGAGACAAGTGATGTGCAGAGAGCTTGACCAGTTGGACAATCGTCCACTATCAGAAGTAAAATCTTTAGCTCAGTGATCCCAAAGAGTATCCACGCTGAAGGCCGTGCAAGCGTTACTAAGGTTCCTGTGGTCTACGGGCCCCCTACCGTTCTATAGTGTACGCGGTTTGTTTGTGCTCCTCTCTCTCTCTCTCTCTCTCTCTCTCTCTCTCTCTCTCTCTCTCTCTCTCTCTCTCTCTCTCTCTCTCTCTCTCTCTCTCTCTCTCTCCTCTACCACTCTTTTTCTCTTTTTATTCCTTTCCTCCTTCCCGCGGGGAGGGTAGCCAACCGGAACTACCTCTGGTTAACCTCCCTATCTATCTATCTATCTATCTATCTATCTATCTATCTATCTATCTATCTATCTATCTATCTATATATCTATCTATCTATCTATCTATCTATCTATCTATCTATCTATCTATCTATCTATCTATCTATCTATCTTCAAAATGAACTCGACAGTTCCTCGAAAAGTGGTCGCTATATCAGTAGTTTACATCTTGAACTCGCCGCAGAAATTGCAGAAATTAGTGACACTGAAGCTTGCGTCGTTAGTTGCAATTTCACACTAAACTACGGTCCGAAAATCCCATTTTAGTTGTTGTTGCTTTTTTTCATTTCTTCCCCGACCCTTTCCCGCATCTATATGCAAGTTTCTGCTAAAAAATGGTATCTGACGAACGGAAATGCGGCATTGTAGCTCTTCCTAAATGGCGCCCGGCCATTTCTATAACTTACCATATTGTTATTCCGAGCGCAGCCACCGCCATTATTTGAATGCGTAAGTATTTCTATGCTTACCCAGCGAGAAAAACCGTCCGTCCGTCCCGTAAAACGGCCCATTTCAAGACAGCGCCCGCAGCGAGCGAATTAACCTTCGTACTGCCTCTCGCTTCAACGCGAACGAAGCAGCGAGAACCCAGCTCTCGTGAAGCTCTGAGCGCACGCCGCACACTGCCCCTTTCGCGGATAGCTTTCAAGGTACGGGCCCGCGCGTCTCTTTTCAGCGCTAAGCAAGCGGCGGGGGCGTTGCCGTATGCACGTGCGCCCCGTTTTGTTGCGCGGAAGGAAATTTGCATGCGCACTCCTTTTACCACGACCGGGTTTGAAGCGTTTGCTGTAAATGTACGGCGCTTTTGAAAATTTTCGTTATTTGTGGACGCAGTTTCGACAGGCAGGGTCGGAAAATCGTAAATGGAGGGAAATGTTGTCATTATAACCAATAATTCGTTATATCAGAGGTCGTTATAAGTGGTTTCAACAGTATTTACGCAAAGCAACATTTTGAGGCACAGCAAAGGCAATATTCTTCAGCCAAAGGTTCCCACATTTCTCTTTGACGAGTTTTCGGGTCGGACAAGTACGATAAATAAGCCCTCATGGAGTTCCATACGTAGGCTAACTATATACAGGGTGTTTGAGCTAACTTTAGCCACAGTTTAAGAATATGCCGATGCACTCTAAGAAGGCGCGACCAAATGCATGTTGCTTACTTTTGTATGTATGTCGCGCTATTCTTTATTTTGCTTAATTAGATAATTAGTGAAGATTAATTACCAACGAAGCTAGGGAAAAAGAAATCCCATTAGAAAGTTGCAGAGAGGTTTGGAAAACGTCCGAATAAACAGGTTCTGTATCTCTATTTATTAAGTATTAGTGCTTTACTGCTTACTGCGGATGCCCACGAAATACAAAAAACAAACATCACATGACATTCCCGCTTGCGCCTCGTGATTGCACTGCTTCCAAGCGTTCCGCGCACAAACGAACATAGCATTTAGCCAGGTGTGCTGCCGCTGTGTTTGCATATCGCTATCATGAACTGCGACGAGGGAAGCACGTCGCTGGCGTAAATCGCTCAGCCAACGCCTTCGTCTCTGCCCTGTCGCATGTTAAGCGACAGCACGCCCTGCTATGATGCTACGTTCGTTTGTGCGTGGACAGTTTGGGAGCGCTGAAATCACGACGCGCAAGTGGGTATGTCACGTGGTATTTTTTCTTTTTCATTTCGCGGGCATCCGCAGTAAGCTGAAGAACGCTAATACTTAATACGCGCCGGTAGAAAGTTGGAAACTGTCTAATCGGACGTTCTGCAAAGCACTCTACAACTTTCTAATTCGAATTTTTTTGCTTAACTTCGCTGCTTCGGAAGTTGGTTAACTATCTTGACTAATGAACTAGTTAGCCAAAATACAAAAAATTACGTGACGCACTACATACAAAAGTGAGCAACATGCATTTGGTCGCGTCTCGTGTTAGAGTCCATCGGCATATTTTTAAACTCTGGCTAAAGTTGGCTGAAACACCCTGTATAGAACCGGTAGACGGCGATACCCTGCGTGACAGAGCACGAGAGGCTGGTCGGCAATAATGATGGGCGGGGCCTGGCGGCGCGGTCGTTATAGACCCGGGAACACGCGTAGTGACGCACGCTTCACAACTGCGATACCGACGCGGCTCCACTACAGCGTTGCACGCTATTTCCCTAAAGGCAGAGAAAACGCAACCGGTGGTAAACGATGTCGCGCAAATGCTGCATGTCTGATGCGAACTATACGCGGCTTGACCTCGATCTCTCGACAGGGCCGCTTTGTGAAGTGGAAACGGGAGCGCTGTCGCCTCGAGGCCGGCCTCGGTTCTGCTCAACGCACAGTTTCACGCGGAGAAAATTGGCCAACCGTACAGGCTTGATGACTATGTACCGCACTGCCCTGCCCTGCCCAGCCGAAATACTGCAAGGGGCAATTAGTCAATTCACTGTATATCGCATGTAAAATTGTTTGAACGCTACAATCATTCCTTGGAACGAATTTTCGCCGTCAGTCGGAACTTTCCGGAGAAAGGGGGCTTTCATCAGACACGCCTGCTTAGGTCCACAACAAGACCAGCCGCGAGAGGTCCTTCGGAGTCATCTCAACGCTTAGATAGGCGTCCTCTGTTAAATTAGATTAAATTGGTACTTAGTGTGCCACCAACAGGATTTTTTTATATATGGGACACGCATTAATGGGGACTCCGGTTGAAATTTGACTATCTGGGGTTCTTTAACGTGCAGCTAAATCTGATCACCCGAGCGTTATTGCATTTCGCCTTCATCGAAATGCGGCCGCCGCAGCCGCGATCGAACCTACGATTTCGAGCTCAGCAGCGCATTACGCCATGCCTACAAAGCTGGGCCACGGCGGGTTGCACCTGAAGAAGAAGCGATGGCGGTGGTGGCAGAAACGGTAGTAGCAGCGGCAGCAGCATAGTTATTTATCATTGTAATGTGCTAGTTGACAATGCTATTTTTTTTTCAGTTATGAAATGTTCAAATGACGATGTTATATTTCCTTTTGTGCTAGGTGTAAGCTATCCGCTGTTAGCAAAAAAAATTTTACCGGAGCAGGAGCCTCTGTCAGGCCTCGGTGCCTTTTGCTCTTGTCCCCGTTTCTGTAAAGATACAGAAGAAATAAATATTTCTTTCTTTCAAAGGTGACTACAACAAAAATAATATTCGCGATAAAAGAAGTTAAGGGAGATGATCACAAAGCCCTGGTCTAGCATGTACGCCTGAGCCACGCACCATTTTCAGTTCCAGAATTGTGCGAGGTGGGAATTGGCCAGAAGTGGTTCGCACAAGGGGCCCCGAAATGTGGACCTGCCGAGGAGCCGTGAGACACATGGAACATTTGGATCGCCACTGAAAGAGTGCGAGGGCTGAAATTAAGTCAAATGCTTTTTATTTATGTGCAGTTATTTAGAGGGAAAATAGAGGAATTCCAGATCAAGCTACAGAACAGGTATCCGGCTTTAGCTCAGGAAGAGGACCTTAGTGTTTAAGCAATGAATGACAATCTTGTGGGCATCATTAAGGAGTGTGCAATGGAAGTCGGTGGTAACTCCGTTAGGCAGGATACCAGTAAACTATCGCAGGAGACGAAAGATCTGATCAAGAAACGCCAATGTATGAAAGCCTCTAACCCTACAGCTAGAATAGAACTGGCAGAACTTTCGAAGTTAATCAACAAGCGCAAGACAGCAGACATAAGGAAGTATAATATGGATAGAATTGAACATGCTCTCAGGAACGGAGGAAGCCTAAAAACAGTGAAGAAGAAACTAGGAATTGGCAAGAATCAGATGTATGCGTTAAGAGACAAAACCGGCAATATCATTACTAATATTTATTTATTTATTTATTTACCCTCAGGGCCTTTCGGCATTAGAGAGGGGAGTGGGTTATACAACAAATAAGAAGAAAATAAATCATGAGCTTATACATAATATTTGCTAATTATACAATGTTAGCTGAAAGTATGATAAATGCAGTAATAGAACATGACATATAAAAGTAACATTAAACAAGAAAAAGGAAAACACCAGGAGCAGTTCGTAAAAATGTTTGCTATTGTACATTGTTAGCTAGTGCTTTTCGAAAATGATCATTGTTATGAATGGAAACAATGTCAGTAGGAAGATCATTCCAATCTTTCGACGTGCGTGGCAAAAATGAATGTAAAAAGTGCGTCGTGTTACATGTACCAATTCTAACTTTATGATGATGATCAGTACGGTGAGATAAATAACATGGTAGCGACATGAATTTTGAATGAAGTGTAGGGTGGTGATACAGCTTATGAAAAAATGAAAGGCGGGAAATTTTTCGACGTGTTGCTAGCGGTTGAAGACCCAGATTCGATTTCATTGAAGAAACGCTCGCACCACGGTAGTAATTCCAAAGAATAAAACGAGTGGCGTTGTTTTGGATGAGTTCAAGGGAATGTATTAGGTTTTCGTGATAAGGGTCCCATATAGCTGCAGCGTATTCTAATTTTGGCCGTAACAGGGTTTTATAAAGTAGTAATTTTAAAGGAGAGGGAGCATGAGAAAAGTTACGGCGTAAGTATCCCATCAAGCGGTTAGCTTGATTAATTATGTATTCGACGTGATGATTCCATGTTAATTTAGATGTTATATGTACGCCTAAGTACTTATATGAGTTAGTAGATTCTAAAGCAACGTTATTCAAGTAGTACACAGGCAGATTATCGTTAGATCGGGATACTCTCAGAAATTTGCATTTGTTAATGTTGAGTTCCATTCGCCTGTGTCTGTTTGTCTTACCTGTACTCACCTACGGGGCAGAAACATGGAGGCTTACGAAAAGGGTTCTACTCAAATTGAGGACGACGCAACGAGCTATGGAAAGAAGAATGATAGGTGTAACGTTAAGGGATAAGAAAAGAGCAGATTGGGTGAGGGAACAAACGCGAGTTAATGACATCTTAGTTGAAATCAAGAAAAAGAAATGGGCATGGGCAGGACATGTAATGAGGAGGGAAGATAACCGATGGTCATTAAGGGTTACGGACTGGATTCCAAGGGAAGGGAAGCGTAGCAGGGGGCGGCAGAAAGTTAGGTGGGCGGATGAGATTAAGAAGTTTGCAGGGACGGCATGGCCACAATTAGTACATGACCGGGGCTGTTGGAGAAATATGGGAGAGGCCTTTGCACTGCAGTGGGCGTAACCAGGCTGATGATGATGATAATGATTTAGAATCGTGAGTATGACCGACAGCATGGCCGGTAAACTTCTCGCGTTTGTTGTGACAGCCTTCTTCCTACTGTACCTCACGTATTTTTCCATCGACTCTTCTAACGGCCTTCAATACTTCACTTCGCTCCTACAAGTCCCTTTCGTTTTTACTCTAACCCCGCCCTATACAACACTACACACAATCCTCCTAGCTATGATTGGCGAGACTAACGCGAGACTCAGTTTTTGGTCCAATCACTCTACAAAAATCATAGCGCTTTACTACAAATATCCGACACGGAGATAATAAACATCGGAACTAATCGCAGAAATCTGAGCGTCAGCAAATCTAATTACCTAACTTCTCTATTTGGACCCTGCAGATAAACGTGGTTCTCCCCGATATCTCGCAAGCTTCCATGCGTCGCATCACGTTCAGGTTAAGTCTCCGTGGGATACGTACCTATGAAGGACGTTGCCTAAAGCATATCACTTGCCTTAGCAGGCACGAAAATGGTCTTAAAATACTTCTATGCCATACTTCACGCCATTACGATACTGGAAAAAAGAAATTCGCAGAAACAATACGCTGCCTCCAACGCCTTGACTTGTCGGTACTTCACGAGAGAAGCCTTCAAAATGTTTCGAAAACTTGCCTCTATTGTATTTTTCTTTATTTTCCATTTCATTTCTCATTCGGGTGCACAAAATATAAGTTTCTCTCTTCAGTGACAAAATTTGGGCCGGGAAAGTTTAACACTAGTTGCACGCTTAAAATATTAAGGTAGGTGCAGCAGTGCGTATCTTCGTGTCTCATTTCACTGCAAAAGATGCAAAAAAAAACTAAGAAAAAAATCTCAAGTGCTTAGTCGCGAACAATTACGTGTTCCTTAGAGGCAAGAGCGAGCGGCTGAGAGAAGAGCTGGCTGTCACGGCAGCGTCACGTATACCGTTGGGCCACTTGAATCTGATATTGGCCAGCTGCAGCCTGCAGATGTAGTTCTACGAAGCCGGCCTATACGCATAGTAACTTTTGCCATAATTCGCGCTTCAACCAAGGGTGCCAAGTTCATTGCTCTGCTTCGAGTGCGTCGTCGCAGTTCGTTTGAATCCTGAGCACGCCGTAACTTTCGGCGAC
Source organism: Dermacentor variabilis (assembly GCF_050947875.1). Taxonomy (NCBI): domain Eukaryota; kingdom Metazoa; phylum Arthropoda; class Arachnida; order Ixodida; family Ixodidae; genus Dermacentor; species Dermacentor variabilis. The sequence goes on from NC_134572.1 coordinate 67,760,620, forward strand.
GCGCGTTCACGTTCACGTGAAAGCTCGCCACTTTCGTCTCTGAAAGGATTCATCGCTCAAAAGCGATCATGAGCCTATTGCCAGCGGCGCGCCTGAAGTCAATGTCTTGCGCATGTTTCTCCGCCTACCACGTCGGGTTTCTACACCAAGTAGTGCGTCGACCATGTGACAGACAAGTCGAAAGGAGCGCTTCCTTACAAATTGCAGCTGACTGCGGAAGAGCAACTCGCAGATACGCGGGCCCGAAGGAAAGATGCATTGGAAACACTCGCGCAACTCATGGAAGGTGAGTAATACTTTCCAGAAGTACATGTTGCTGGGCCAGCCGGTTCGTATCGCTGAGTAGACCATAAATATGACCGCTATGACGATCGACATGACCGTCCTTCCGTGTTTGCGCCAAGCGATCAGATTTATGGCTTATACTCAGCAAGAGTAATACTTTCTTTGCTGGTACGTTATGGACCGATAGCGAAGCGAGTGGAAAAACTGAAAGAGCTGTAAAATGTTAACCGCTGCCTGCGAGAGGAGAAAAATGAATTGAAATACTTTTGAACCTGAGACATTGTGTCTTTTCCCAATGTATTCCTTTTATTATTATTATTGTTGTTGTTACTATACTACGCGAAAACGAGTAGCCATCACCGGCCAGGTGCCTCCTTTGGACTTTTAGAGCTACAGGAGCTGTCTGGATAAATGTGAGGAGGATTATCGGCTGGATAACTGCTACGGCTACATTAGAATCACCAAAGGAAACTTTGCAACGGAAGCAGATATGGAGAAAGCGGCCACGTTATTGTGAACAATAATATACAAGAAAAAGCTTCGGCAAGCAGTTCTATGGTGACCGCAACCACTTTACCACTGTATTCCAAGATAGATGGGACAGCTCTTAAGGGCACCCCTTTGAAACATCGTAGTGGCATGCGCCACATCGAAAACTTTTCTTTTGTATCGTAATGCCTCGTTCAGATTTTTCCTTCCATATGCATGCATCGTGCTAACAACCCATCTAATCTTAAAGGATTTCATTGTCCTTAATGGTGTTCTTCTCAACCTTCATGTTTCCTAGCTTTGCGACGACAGTCCTTTAACGACATTTTAGTTCTTCCTCTAGCAGATACATAAGCATTTCACCTATACTGGCTTTACAACCTAAAGCCTCGGATCGGTTTACGACGTCTCCGTTTACGTTTGGATGGATGCTGCGACATGACAGCAAAGCTCGTTGACTTATTGTGCTATTTCCCCCGCTATGCAAGCGCAAATTTTCCTGTATAGGCTTCGCGGTCAGTTACAACCTGATATACGGCTTCGAACAGCAGGGCACTTCTGTCTTAATAATTCAGAAAGCTTTTGTCTTTTGATTTTATTCTTCGCTGTTCGATATGATTTCATAGCTAGCTTCCTCTCCATCGCGCGTGTTCAGTACGTTGCTTATTTATGATCGCTAGTGTCCTACTTGAGGCACCTTAAATGACTCATGACTCCAGCACCTTCTGTCGGCGAAACCGCGTGCCGCTGATTGATCGAAAGCCAGACGAGAATGAAGACTTGCATGAACAGAATAAACAACTTGAGGTTGTGCGCTGTGCAAAACGTCATGCTCCCTTGTATTGCAGCAACATGTCTGACACATATATTGTACACTGTACATGCAACACGCCTGGATATTAGTAGCGGAGGAAGCCCCTATTCGCCTAGTACATATCAGAGCCGTCGACCTTCGCCACAGCGAAGAATGATTATACGGTAGTGTTTCTCTCTCTCTCTCTCTCTCTCTCTCTCTCTCTCTGTCTCTCTCCGGCGGCGCTTCAGGACAACCCCACATCGAGGCCAAGGTTGTCACATGCCGCAAGAAAGACTTTCTTTCGAGAGATGATGCGAGCAGCGTTGAAGCTTTCTGTTTCGCACGCACAACAATAGCTGTAATGTGAAATGAGGCGTTTCCTCGTGCCGCACGAAATCTGATTTGATTACTGCTCGAAGCGCTTCCGCCAACAAGCATCGCAGGTCTCTGCAGCTTGAAGGGTTGCGGTGCTTGTCTGACCGTGTCCGGAGTGTCGGTTGTTTCGCAGTCGAGTCTCTTAGTACGCATACACATTATAACCCACTAGATACAGTACGCAGGGAGCTAACGTGATATTTTCCTTCCTTCTTTCCCTTTATGTTCCTTGCTGCTTCATTTGTTTTCTTTCTTGCTCTTTCCTGCTTCTTTTCTCATTCTCTCATTCTTTTACTTTCTCTGTCTCTGTGCATGTGCGCGTGCGTGCGTGTACGTGCGTGTATGTGTGTGTGTGCGTGTGTGTGCGTGTGTGTGTGTGTGTGTGTGTGTGTGTGTGTGTGTGTGTGTGTGTGTGTGTGTGTGTGTGTGTGTGTGTGTGTGTGTGTGTGTGTGTGTGTGTGTGTGTGTGTGTGTGTGTGTGTGTGTGTGTGTGTGTGTGTGGAATGACAAAGATGTAACAACCACGACGGTATTACGACGACTGCACAAATTCCGCGAAGAGTAATAATACGTTATTAGAAGAGCGACAATTTTACAATTCGAGTGAGCGGGCGCCAGTACATCCGGAACAGTTGACTTAACACATGCATGGTGGAGACCGCAGCCCGTACACGGCTAGGAAGGACTCGTGATTAATTGTTCCAACTGACGTGGCCTTCGCATAGCTGCTGTTGGGTTGCGTTGCGGTGCTTTAGGCGTTATTGCTTTTCTGTATAGGAGCGCTCCCAACATACCGTTTTCCAGCAGGAGCAGGCATTATCTAAGAATTCCGAGTTTTGACCGGCAAGTGCTGCTGTCAAGATGACAGCGGAACAATTTCGTTCCTGGCGCACATACCTGTCTCAATTAAGCCTAATTATAGGAATTTCATATACGTCATTCTGCAGAGCAAATTTGCTTTTAGAACAACAAAAATTGCAGGACGGCCTTTTGAATGGGTGTGTGTTTATGAGGAACGCTTATATCTGTTTATTGATGTTTGGTCTCCCTCTGGTGTTTCCTCGCAATGTTATATATATTTGTAGGTTCTAACTGGGCGTCTACATAAGCGCAGCAGCCAGCTGTGACTGCTTTATTATCTTTTTTTTTTTTTTACTTTCCATAGACTGTAGGGATGCCCTGATTGCTCTGCAATAAGGGAGCTTTAAAACTAGGAAACCTAAAGTTAAGGGACAATATCATCTGTTCGAACCGCCGATTACAAAGGAACACAAGCGGAGTTTTGGTTTTCGGGGACGCTGCATGAGACGCTTGGTGTGCGCTACACTAAAGCTCCCTAATCACCAGCGTTCCGTACACGGCGCATCGTTCATTCTTCTTGATGGAAGACAGGCCTTATGGCGCAAGTGTAAGATGCCAGGACCAATACTGCCCCGTCAACAAATGATGGGCATAGTGAAGTGGAGAAGGAAATTAGGAAAATAAAGACATTTGACCAACTCATGGGGGAGAAATGCGAAAACACCCATGTACTTAGATTTAGGTGCACGTTAAAGATCCCCAGGTGGTCGAAATTTCCAGAGTCCTCCCCTACGGCGTGCCTCATAATCAGAAAGTGGTTTGCCACGCACCGTCATGCTCCGTGATCTTCCGGTGACAATAAAGAATCTTGGTATACGCCATCCTAAAGCTCGCCAATATTTAGCGTGCATTTGACGCACATCGTTAACGTACACCATGCGAGATAACGCGGTCACGTGACGCATACGAACAATGGAGAACGTGGCCGAAGCATAACGGCGGAATCAGCGCGCAACGTCGGATAGTCATCAATGTACATACACAGGCGCGCGCATATGGTGCTGCTTCTTGAGCGAGTTGGAATTTCATACTGTGGCGGAGCGCGCTTTTAAGATGAGGACAGGGTAAGGCGCACAGATAGACACATTTGTTTATCTATCTGCCTCACTCTGTCCTTGTCTTAAGCGCGCGCCCCTCTGCAATGCGCATGCAGTGACACGCAGAGTGAGGGGCTGCTCGCCCTATGCTGCAATAATGTTGCTTATGTTCTTTTCAGTGCTTTTTTCGACCCCTCGCCGCTGTAACGTCAATAACACTTGCCGGTGCCGTTGCGGTGGCTAGAGTTGTTGCCGCTCGTGCAGCGCGATATCGCTTGCACGTGATCGGCTTCCTGACCTGGATCGCTCTGCTTTGGCTTTCACCATGAAGTAGTTGGCAGTGCCTATTTGTAACTTAAATAATGAGAGAGAGAGAGAGAGAGAGAGAGGGGGGGCGAGGGCGAGGGAAATCCCCACGAGTGCACTGCACTGCAGCAGAGGCTACGGCGCTAGCAAGCCATGACATTACCGGCAGCCGAGAATTGCGCGGCAGCAGCGGGGTTAACAAAAAATAATAAAAAGCAAGCATCGGAAAAAAAATATATGCACCATCATCGCAGCATAGAGCGAGCAGCCTCGCACTCGACGTGGAAACGAGCGCATTTGTAGATCGGCCGACGAGTCGCCGAGGGCGCTCACTGTTCCTTCAGTTATGCTTCGGTCCCGCGCTGCGCTGTTCTCATTTCATTTGACCTCGAGAGTGCATCAGCGTACATCACCAGCGTCATCGCTGTGCCATGCCCAACGTCTAGCGCACATGTTTTCGCACGAGCAAACGGAGACAAGTGCTGTCCAGTCGTTCGAGATGCATGGCTCAGCGGTGAATGGTGCCAACTGTCTGCACGCAAGCTTTCTGTCTAGCAAAATTCCCGAGGAACTTGATGCTCAAAAAGGGACAGGCAGCTGCACATGTCGAGAAAACACGAGTTGCATCAGTTAAACGCCTGCCCTACAGTTCCCTACAGTTCCCTACACTAATTAGTAGAGGGACTCTGGTGCTACGATCGTTCAGCCGCCATGGAAATGATGGAAGGAGCATGGATTTGCCTGATCTTTGTGTTTGTGGCGTAAGACGTTCTTGCGACTTGGTTCGTTACGCTTTATCTACTTTCATTGTCCTAAACTTGAGAGCAATAACTACTTCTCTAAGCGCAAAAGGCTCTGTGAACACGCATTATGACTACTACTTGCAGTGGTTTAGACTGTAGAAGTGGCCAAATCGAAACGCACCAAGCGTCACAACACGCCGACTTGCCTGCGAGAAATTCATAAAGGCGGTCTATGGCTCCCGTCTGTGCACGCATCTGTGGCGTAATGGTTTCAATATTGGACATCTGTGCTAGGTGTCGTGTGTTCGAATGCAGCCGTCGGGCAATTTTAATAATGTTCCTTTAATTATTTAAAGTACAGTACCTTGCTGAAAACTATGAGTTCAGCAAGCCGTTAGAAGCCAAAAGGATGAAGTTTAGGCAAATCCATGTGCTTCTTATAATTACCATGCTGGCTGAACCACCTCGATTGCAGCTCCCATAGATATTAGCGCCAGTGCCCCCCTCTAGTAATTACTGTATGAAACTCTATGGACGCCTGCGACCTTATCAGCCTTCTTTGGAGTCAGCTTAAGATGCGCTGGTTTCTAGAGCAACAACAAAACGACGGGGCCTGTATTCGCGAAACTTCTCTTACGTAATCCAAAACAAAAGAGATGTTCACAGAAAGACAGAGCTTGAAGCGACTAACAGTGGTAGGACAAGGAACGTCACTGAAGCGGACGTTTCGAAGAGGGAATTTGCCTTAGACAGGCCAGCAACTGCTTTATAGTTGCTGCCCTGACGAAGACAAGTCACCGTCAAAAAACCTTGGCTTCAGCGTCGTTCATTGTTCTGCCCCTGCTAATCGCTTAAAAGCGGCTTGTCATCAACCAGCATTCCGGCACCAACCACCCATATAGCGATCACCCCGATGAAGATTGCTGGGTCGGTGACAAACTGCAGCAAATACGTTATGTACGATGAGTTTCTGTGAATGCTGCCTCTCGCCTTCAAAGAATTAAGCGTGAAACCACTTTCTTGAATAGGATGGTAAATGTTCCATAATTATGCTGAAATAGGTGTTACGCCGTGTCTATAAATTTTGTTTTTGCCTTTAGAAGTGACAGTTTAGCGCAGATAACACAAGATACGTGTTCTCAGATTCCTGCACAAAAAGCATTCTCTCATTTGATTGCGTCATTGAGTTCGTCGAGAGTAATCTAATGAAATGTGACAAAATATGCGGCATTAGAACATAGTAGTTGTAGTGGGCATTCCTTGCTGGTGTCATTGATGTGTGAAACATTGGCCAGGGCTCCCACACGAGAGCGCGCTTTAATTCAAATCAACCACCATCGGAAGCTTGTCGACGTCTGATTACAGTGTGCGTTCTGCGATACAAGTGCGTGTAGAAAGGGCATGACGCAGATACCTGCTTAGTATAAGTAGCTTGAGATTATCAAGGGAAAACACGGGGAAGGCGGGAGATGGAAATTCAAGACGATGAGCAAAACGAGAAGAAGGTAGAAGCGGGAGCCAATGTTTAAACAAGTGAACTTGTCGAAACGTTGTCAAGTGGTCTTGAAGAAGACAAGTCCACCTGTCGAAACGTTGGCTCCCGCTGTTACCTTGTTCTCGTTTTGCTCATCATCATGAGATTATCAAGCCACTTTTACAGCGAAGCTGTATATGGCTAGCGGATTCCGTCCGTCCATCCGTCCGTTTGTCGGTCCCACTATTCCGGTGGAACCCCATGCACATGCGCAAGAAAAAAGAGAGAGACAGAGGGACGCGCGATCAGCCAACGCCACCTAGATAGCACAAGGCCTGTTTACTCCTATCCATGTCGTCACACTACCTTTCCCGAAATTTCCATTGACAAGGCTAGCGTTATGAAAATGGTGATATTAAGATCACTGTTGCTTACTGGGGAGCATCCCCATTAGATTCTATGGCAGTTGGGTCAGGCAACATGACCTCATGAATCGGAGTGAAAAGGCCTTCTGCTATTTAGGTGGTGCTGTATTAACTAGCTGCGCCATTATTGACGTCGTTGCTCTCCGTCGCAGCCGAGCGCGCGGGCAGCAGTTTCTCTCCGGCACCGAAACGGGTTGTCCGCTCGTCATACGTACTCCTGAGGAGTAGGCAGCTTTCGATCAGATACGCCGCGTGCAGAGCCGTAAACGACCTCGTCTACGCCGTGCCGATGCTGCAGCCCGGGCACAAGAACAGACTCGTGCAGCCGAGCGCAAGCAGTAACTGTATATCGAGGATCCGGCAGCCTACCAAGCCGCAGTTTAATGAACCCTCTGCATTAACCCAGTTATAAACACCGGGCCGTTCGCATCTGCCAACTGAACATCGCAGATATTATAATTGTATCTTGCACGATGTTCTTTTATGGCGAAGCTGTTTACCGCAGCCACCGCCCCCCCTCTTCCAACGGCGCAATCGTGTCCGCGGACAGAAAAGCGCGAGCAAAAACTTTCATCAGCAAAGGCCCATACCCTCCCTAAGCAAGCAAAATATCCATCATACAGAACATGTTGAAAACTGATCATCAATGGATCATACCCGCGGAAGCAATGGCTAATTCCCCCCCCCCCCCTGTAAGCAAGCAAAAACTTCAATGGCTCATAGCCCCGTAAGGACACCTCCCCTAACACGCCCAGATCGGACATCGAGCGTTTCATGCGAACGCACTTCTCGGCACTAGCAAGTGACCGCACCACAGCGGTCATCGTTGTCGGTGATACTAAAGTGGGCATTGCCAAGCCACAAAACAGGTGGTTGGTCCAGTTCGTGGCCAACTAGTTTACCTTGATATGCTTCGCCGAAGCCACTCAGACAACAACCACACATGAAACGTGTATCGATCTTACGTTGACAATGAGCGTTTCTGCGCTTAAAACTGAAGATTTAGCCGTATATCATCGTGACCACAAAGCAGTGGTGGTGAATGTTACAAAATAAAATGTTTGCCGAAGTTTACTGTTTGTCTCGTCGCCACATCGTAGGTGGTGGTCCTCCCACCGCTTCGCTGTCCAACCACCTTCCCATGGTGGAGTATGTCCTGACTTTTTAAAATTTATTTTTCGTTGAATAGCTTAGCTAACGTTCGCTGGGACACGGTATACTTCGCCGGATACGCAATGCGTACCGCACAAGATCTGATTTCGACCTGCGAGATATAAGCTCGTCTAAGAAGACCGATCAGATGCTGTTTTATGTCTTCTAGATTAGATCTGCCTTTGCCGACTATCTAACACGCATTTTGTTACCATTTATCTTAAATAAACACAATTTTATCCATCGAAAAAAGAATATTGGCTTTTTCCTTCGCTAGCGCAGGTCTTCCTGGGCTGCTGACCTTCATCTCACTGCGGTAATGACCGCACAATCGAAATATTTACGTCGGCAAAAGACGGCAGACTGCACGTGGTCGGCCTTGAGACCGGCGAAGGCCGGGTGAAAGGCAAGCGCATTAATGCAGCTCATTGTGGTTTTACCTTTGGATACCGAAGCACGGGCTGCTGCGTTGCTTGATGGGAAACCCAGGTAAAAACGATAGTGTACGAAAAGAAACAAGCCCTACTGTGGCGTGCAGGCACGTGCAAATAAAAACGGTAAAAAGTAAGACGGTTTAAAGATAAGACGGTTTTGCGTGCCAGATAACACGATAGCATTATTAGGCTAGCCGTACTTGAGGACTCCGGATTAGTTTTTTTATTCGCTCTTCACGAAATGCGTCTACCGCGGCCAGGATTTGATCCCGCAGCCTCGTGCTTAGCCGCGCAACGGCACCGAGCCACTAAGCCACCACCGCGGCAGCCTGCGCCGACACGTGTTTGTGCTACTTAGCACTGAAAGAACCCAACGGCAATGCTTTCGTAAAACATTTCTATTTTGTGTTTATTCGCTGCTCGGACACTAAAAAAAAACAGCACAATAGTAGTCGTTTGTTGTTTATTAAAATAAATGAATGAATGAATAAAAACGAAGAGAAAGAAATTACTGCTGACACATTAAACGAGAAGAAAGGGGGGTTAACCGAGGGGCCCGATTATTATTGGTCATATCATGAGATATGACTGAGTTCATGAGTTCATGAGGTCAGCATATCATGAGTTCTCATGATATGCTGACCACATTGTAACTCTGGCGCAGCCTGCCGACACCTGAATGGTGGTCAGCTCTGAGGACGGGGGGTTGGTAGGAGCGGGTGTAGAAGAACATGGAGACAGGATATAGTAAATAAGATAACTATTTACGTATATACAACAGAGAGATTAGGTCAGATTTATCCATAGTTTACTTGTGCAGCGACTTCCTCGAGGGAGTTTGTCACCCGGCCCCGCACACCAGTACTGTTAGGACATAACGTAAAGCAACTTCCAGGGCAAAAGAGGCCACGTGACTGAGAATTTCCTTCACTGACCAGCTTACCTTGCAGACAGCTGTATTCAAATAGATAGTTAGTCACCCTTCGCCGACTGGACGTTCTCCTTTCTTCCTCGGACCTTCTTTCCAAGCGCTAATAGCAGCCCGTCTTGGTCTCCTAGCTCTGTGTGAGTAGTATGCGTGTTATGCCCGGCTTAGAAAAAAAAGAAAGTCATGCTGTCTGATCTAGCAGCCTGCCGCAATGCTATCGACAATGTTCTAGGTCCGATACCAATAAACAGACGCCTCACGTTGTAATACGCATGCGCTTTATTTGATGTACACAGACAGCCCACAATTGTGCGGCGTTACTGGCGAAGCCATGTTCCATATAGTCTCGACAGAAAACAATGAAATGATCATCTTGAACGCAATAAGAAACACATACTTATTCCCCATTGAAATAAAGATAAGCTGATAATAATGAACTTTAGACTGTGTTGACAGAAGTTGAATTATTGCTAAACTCACGCCCAACGACAACCTTATCGAGTCAATTGTAAGAACGACGCTAACACTAGCTCAAGTCTTGAAAGGTCGATGGCTACTCTCTCTCCCTGGAGACAAGGCTGTTGAAACAGAGTACAATTCTAAGAAAGAAGCGACAAAAGGACGATGGAGACGAAGAGAAATTTGTCTTGACGCCTTCTGGAAGCGAATTCACAAAGAATATGTTTCGTAGCTACCATCATCTCACTATGTCAGTTGCACTTCTTCAAGTAAGGCGAAAGTCGGAGTTGTCGTGCTTACTATGAACGAAAACTGCAAGAATTTTGTGGAACCTGGCTGAAATCGACAAAACATATCCGGGTCGAGACAATCACTTCATCTGTCTCTCTCAAAAATCCATAATAAAAGAAAAAAAAACAAGTCATAGGATGGTTACAAGCGTGTAACGCGAATGGCTCTTTAAGCGTTAGATGTGGTGCAGGCTCAGTGTTCTCGCTCCCCATATCGAGCTCGTCGATTCGCTTGGGGGTCTGAAGGTCCTTCTCCCTCCATAACATTTCGTTGCATGTGATGTTTTATAGCGTTGTCGTTTAAACTACTTCGTTCCTCCTCGAAGCTCGAGAGCTCAATCACTGGCGCAGCCGAAGGCGATATGACGTCGACGACGGCATCACGGCGACGGCATGACGGCATGACGGCAATGGAATGACGGCGAAATGATATGGCGAAAGTAAAACGTCGACCGCATCACGTAGTCGGCACGAGGACAGTCGGATGACGAGTAGATGCCGACGGTGGCGTGACGATGGCTGTATGACGACGAATATATGGCGAAGATGGCGTAATGGCGACAGCACGATGGGAATCCGATGACGAGGGGGGGGGGGAACGACCCCAATGGTGTCACAACTATGACACAATGACAACAATGGTGTGACAACGGCGGCATAATCACGGTTGAATGATGACAGCGTGATTACGATGGAATTACGAAAAAGGAATGACGTCGATATGGCGATGACGACATGATGAGAATTGGATGTCGTTTCTGAAATTAAGACGAGTGTACGACGACAGCGCGACGACGACTGCATAAGCACAATAGATGACAACGACTGTATGACGACGACTGCGTGACGACGACTGCATGATAAGAATCCGGTGATGAAGCTGGAATGACGACAATGGAACGACCACAATGGCCGCACTACCTTGCTCCATGATGTCCTGGAGTATATGACTCTCCTGGATTGTATGACATTCCAACGTCCTGGAGTATATCAATACGACGCCATGACGACGACGACGTGACAACGCAGTGATAATCACTATTCAGTCACGACAGCATCATTACGAAGAAATTTTGAAACAGGAATGACGTCGATGCAACGACGAAGGTGGTATGACGACGATGGCGTTAAGAGAATGAAATGACGACGAGTGTATGATGACGATGGCGGGCGCAGTCGGTTAATTTCCCTCACCCGTTACGCACGGAGGGCAACACCATCTGTTTGTGTTTCAGGTAACCAAGCTTGGCGTCAGCGTGAACAAAATGTGATTTCTTATTGGTGGAAGCACAGGCGATGAGCCGTGCATGTCAACCAATGGAAATACCTTCTGGCACATGCCATGGTACTATCTGCGCCTACGAACCACGCCAATGGCGCGAAACTGAGCAATGAACTAAGAAAAGGTAATGCTTTAATAAGCTAGGCTCGGACATCATTCAACGCCTAGAAATTCAGACTTGAGACATTGTTAACTGGCGCTAAAAAGACGCGGAAGGAGAACAAGCACACAGGACGCAGCGCTAGTTGTGTCCTGTCTGACATTGTGTCCTGTGTGCCTCTTGTACTCGTCCCGCGTCTTTTTAGCACTGTAGTTAACGATGTTTAAAGTCTAGAAAACGCTAACTAGTCCAACTTTCTTATTAAATAGTGATTGTAAATCATTGTTGCCATAAACGAAAATACAATAATTGCAGTTCCTCGCCTTCGTTATCCCCTTCATAGTCCTCGTCATAAACGGATGTTGCGGAAATAGCGATGAATGTCCAATTTACGTTTTTACTGCTACTTGGACACATAAGACTCACCTGCGCTTGTACTGTGGTATCTAGACAGCATATTTCACCCTTTACAAGAGTTTTCTAGATAAACGAATCCATGTAAGGAGTTTGGATAGCGATTTGGGTTATTTTTGTGTCACGCAAATACACGGTGATATTAGTATGCTCTGAGGCGTCTAGAGATTCACACCATATAATTTATGTCATCACTGACGTAATCTTGAGAAAAGAAACGGGGGTCATGTTTGTTTTTACTGCAACTGGAATTGACAATGCAGTGTTAGTTTCAATAAAAGCTGGAACTTGACAACAGGCTAACGTTTCAGGCAACAGGCTAGCGTAAGTGCACATGATACTTCCTACTGGACGTAACAGGGGGTAGCAGCACACATCAGCACCTCTAACATAACAGTATATCTGCGTGGACTGACCTTGACGTCTTTTAGACCGAATAACGCTAAAATTAAAAGACATTTCACGTAAAAAAGAGGATCGTGCTAACCGTCGCCCGTGGCCTCTGCTGAAATGTACGAGCTTTCGGGCTCTTCTCGTGACGTCACGGCTTAAAGTGCAAATACGCTTCGTCAGCTGGGAAGTATTGAACATACAAGCAGGTCCATGGGAAGGATCGTGATTGCGCTCACGAAAACTATACAGACGCTTGCTTAGTCGCCTTTCCCTGCGAAGGGCCCATGTGCCTTGTTACTGGCCTAGAGCGTCCCACAGTTCGAAGAGGCTTCGCGAAACAAACGTAGCACTAAGCGACAATGTGTAAGACAAGCAGTTGCTGCCTGACATAATTAGTTATTGTGGAAGAACGCATGTCGGCTTGCTTGGCTGCGGCGTATTGTAAAGGTATTGATTAGCATATAAGACAGTGATCGGTAAAGCAATCTCAGCTTCTTCCGCTGAGGCCAAGCCGCATGCCGCGTTCATATCTAGGGTCAAATAAAAGTGGCCTACTGATACTCCAATGCAAGGCCGTATAAGATGCGCCGCATACTCGAATTACGTGAAGCGCAATCAATACGATGCAGATAACCCTCGCAGTGCAGCCTGCTGACCTGGAGCAACGCGTAGCGCGCAGCAAACCAGGACACAGCGCGGCGGGCATTCCGCCTCCCCTCGTGGCCCATTCATTTAAAGTATGCATCAGGCACTGCGACAACAGCTTTCAAGGCTGCCGCCTTCATTACAACTCACTCTCGCTGCTCTCTCCCTGTAACCTGTTCCCCGGAGCCCGCTGTTCGCATAAACATTTTCGTTGTCGAGGGAACGAGAGAGGTGGAGGGATCTCTGCATGGTCACGTGTGACCCTTCCATCCGCGCAGTCTGAGGCCACTCTCACTCTCGCAAGGTTTCCCGGCTTTCGAGAGTGACACACAGGCGCGCTGACTCTTCTGCTGCGGCCGCCACCGTCCACACCTTGCAATGTCCGGTGTGTACACCAAGAAGTCCGTCGATGACGTGCACGACACTTCGGTGGGCGCTCTACCTTTCAAGTTGCAGCGGATAGCGGAAGAAGAGCTGGGCGAGACACAAGCTAAGAGACAGGATGCGCTCGAGAAGCTCACGCAGCTCTTGGAAGGTAAGATTACATTGTGCGGCATGTTTTACAGTGAAGCCGTTATCCTCTAGTTGGTCGGAAGTTTTGAGTCCGTACTCACCGAAAAGGAAACGGCACCTGAAAAAGGGTTCTTTTTTTTAGTTTTTGTGTAACAGAATTATGTTTTCTCGTATATTCAAATTACAGTCCGATTCTATCATGTCCGCAGGTAGTGTGTAAGTCGTATACAATTTTTCTGACGCATTTTACGTTGAGAATTTCAGTAACGCGCTTGCGCCAGGTGAAAGGCTTACCAGAATGAGGATGTATGCTCCACTCCAGCACACCTGCGTGCGCGCGTGACGAACGCGTGCGCGCGATAAGTCTGTCCTTGATGCGTGGACGCCCTGCCCGTTGTATCTGCCGCACAGCGTGTGCTCGTAATCGACATCGGGGCAAACACTGTTCAAAAAATCACAGTAACGTTTGGCTTCGTCAACGCGGGTTGCGGGCAAGCGTATGGACGCCGCGAATGTGCACCGTAGCGTCGAAGCACAAACGTAACGGTCGCGAACGCAGTTGCGGAAACTACATTGATTTCGACGGTGTGATGCCTTGTGGTGGTGGTAGTGCTTGTGCAACGTCGGCTACAGACCCTCTTCGTGATTACCAACAGAGTTCCCGGAAGACTGCCAGTTAAGAGGAAGCTTTAGATCGGTGCTCCCATCTAAATACATCTAAATGTAGAATTCGTTTTTATCGGCAACGACTGCATCAAATTTGACGAGGTTTGTCGCATTTCAAAGAAAAAACGTAAAATCTAGTGATTGTTCGTCTCTAGTTTTTTAGTTAGGTCGTCAAATTTTTATAAAATATTGGCAACAATCGAAAATTTTCAAAAAAATGACACTATCAAGTTTACACCTCCTAACTCAACAACAAAAAATGGTAACACAGTTCTGTGAATTGCATCTAATAGTACATCTAAAACGGACAAAATTGACGTGTTACACATGAATATAAAAAATTTTAATAATATGTAAATACAAATTTTCCAGAACCCTTGTAAACAACGTAACAAATTCACGTAAGATCTTAAACGACATATCGAATTTGTTCGCTTTGAATAATCTAATAGAAGCCGTTTACAAAACGAACCGCGATATCTTTTCTTGATGCCGATCTATGAATTTATAAACTTCGTGCTTCTATTTGTTTCAGACTGTCAAATATTTGAAAATCTTTTTAACAAAATTCAAGCCCTCAACCGATATTTCGATTCCAACAGTTACTAGAATTTAACTTTCTCTCTCAAATGCAACAAATTTTACGTAAAAATGTCCAGCGGTTATCTCAGAAAAACGTTTCTTTTTTTGCGTTTTACGTGTATTTGAATAGGCCGCGTCGGAGTTGGGCCCGAGCTAAAGCTTCCTCTTAAGCCCTCTGGAAAAGCGCGTTAGAATAGTCTTTAAATTTATAGAACTCTCCAGTTGGCACCAATTCTGCTGTACAATTGGAGTGTTCGACGAGTGAACCTTATTGTGAAGTACAACAAAAAGAATCCATACATGAGCTCGATGCATGGCATACGTTCTGCTTATCTGAACACATCAAAAATATGTGCCTACAGCATGCTATGCTACAAAATATTCCTATTTTCTTGGCTAACATGACTGTCAATAATGCAGCAGAGGAAGTTGTCTGGGGTCCTGAACACGCTGCTGCCATGGAGGGGAGAAAAGGGTCTCTAATGGAGGCAGAATTTTCTTGTGGATTCACTACCTAGCCGTCGCATCTGCTTGTAACGCCGTGTGCAGATTAGTAAAATAAGCAAAAGGAGTTCGGGGTTGTAGCCCTTTTACAACATGATCTGTTGGAATGACCATAGTTTGTTGTTTTCTGGAAACATTAGTCAGGGTACCGCACAAAGTTCAATGTATTACCTGTCAAATGTGACGCTTTGTTAGCCGCAGTGAGGAATTCGCTCTTTTACTGTGTTGGCGCGGACTCTGTCAACCTAAGCAACATGAGTTGCTTAGAATGTGTAGTTTTTCTTTATTCCGTTTTTGTATCGTTTGTAGGGACAAACGTCTGGAAACCAATGCGCTATCGAGTAGGTAGGAGCAAGTCTACATAAAACGACATTAGAGCTTCTTCTACATGACTTGAAATAATTGCGAAAGATATGAACTAGCGTACATGTAAAAAAATGCCGCATACATCCACGTGGTGCAAAAAGGTCAAAACAGAGTCCTCGTTCATTGCCAGCTACGGCGAACACCGACGCGAGCGAAATCAATGCCGATTGATAGTGGGATATTAAAGGCTGAGTACTGACCAGGATGTTTGTTAACAGGAAAACCGCTCGGTATCATAAACGTCGATATATGTATGCTTCGAAGGGAACAAACGGTTAGAAGCAGAGGCATATTTCGTGTACAAACTGCAAAAAAATAATACTTTACTGGCTACGCATCTGCGGCTTCGCATCTTAAGCGTGCGTTGCCACACAGTCCGTCTTTCTGAAACTCAATGTTACAGAACTGCTTACGTCCGTGCAAAGGTCGGCGGTCGCAACGTCGGCGTGCTGCAGGAAGCACGTACGCTGAATACTCTATATTTTCAGTCGATTAGAGGCAAAGCGGGCAAAAATAAAAACGATCTAACGCACGAAATATTTACATCAACGGGAAACGCTCGATTAGGTACAGTGTTTTTTCTTTTAATTATTATATTGGCTTGTCGGCGTGACCAGGCGACTTACAACCACTTACAGATGCTGGTGCAAGCGTCAGCTTCCATTCAAATCATGGGTACTTTTTATTGGATCAAGCGGTGCAGCCTTTCTTCACTATACCTATAGCCGGGGGCCGACGACAAATGTTCTTAGCAAGCAGAACTTTGGCGAGTTGGTTCATGGTCGGATGGTTGGGAAAGCAGCACTATGTTCACATCTGCTATGTGTCATGTGTCAGTCCCATGTGTTATATGTCAGGCAGATGTCAGATGTGTCAGATGTCGGACACATGTGTCATGTGTACTATGTACTCTCTGCCCTGTGTTTTAGCGCTGCGTAAAAGTACCGCTAAAACTTTTCCAGAAGCCACTGGGCGAGGCGCATGGCTTTAGAGATGCCACAACGCTGTGACCTTGTATATACGCACCTTCTCTCAACATCATCATTAACAAGCCCTTTTCCTATCCGTCCCTTTTCCTCGGTGTCGAGTAACAGGCCAGAGCAAGGTATAGCTCAGGCCGCCCTCTCTGCCTTTCAGTAAATAAATTAATA
Source organism: Dermacentor variabilis (assembly GCF_050947875.1). NCBI lineage: Eukaryota > Metazoa > Arthropoda > Arachnida > Ixodida > Ixodidae > Dermacentor > Dermacentor variabilis. The sequence goes on from NC_134572.1 coordinate 67,777,290, forward strand.
TCTATCTATCTATCTATCTATCTATCTATCTATCTATCTATCTATCTATCTATCTATCTATCTATCTATCTATCTATCTATCTATCTATCTATCTATCTATCTATCTATCTATCTATCTATCTATCTATCTATCTATCTATCTATCTATCTATCTATCTATCTATCTATCTATCTATCTATCTATCTATCTATCTATCTATCTATCTATCTATCTATCTATCTATCTATCTATCTCTTCCCAACCGTTCTTAGCAAGGCCGTAAATTATTCCATTTCGCAAGGGTGCTCGTTGCCATCGATGATCATGACAGTCGAAATCCAAACCAACCTCAGAGCCAATATATAACTAACCGGGAATATTTAAGTAGTCAATAAGCGTTACTTCGTTGGCTTCTTGAAATAGTTTCGCTGAACTAGTGAGGTCTTGGTTGTGCAGCCATCTGTTGCCGTCTCCAGGAATTTTAGACGTTACCCTTTCGGCAATCTGTTGAACTTCACTGCAATATAGCAGCGTAATTCAATGGGCAACATTTAAAAATATGTATAGTACAAAATATTAGCCGAGTTTAAACAAGTTTCTAGTAGCAACGTCGAAAGGGTACTTCCTTCTAATAACATACGCATTTAAGCATCTTTTCAGCCCCTAATCCTACGTTATATCAGTGTTTAGGTCAGGACCAAAATACTGTTATAACGCAGAACTAATTGCCGAGTAAGTGTGATAAATGCGTACGTTAATAAAAGTAAGTACCCTATCGACCTTGATAACGAAAACTTGTTGAAACTAGGTTGATCTTTTGAAATATAAATCTTGGAAAGTACTGCCTCTTCAGGTACACTGATGTGATGCGCCGAAGCTCAACGAATTATCATAGGGGCAATATCCAAGATTCCTAGGTGTGCACTCGAGGCTCACTGCCCCAAAGTGCTAAAAATACCAATTATTCTATTAGCATAAAATACGCGTTAATTCGCTCTTTAGCCTATCAGAAGAATTTTTCGTAAACGCCTTTTAATGTATGTACGAATATATTTGTGCGAGTTACAAGAACGCACATTAACACTCTTCCCTTCACCGGTGTTTGTCACCACTCACTTAAACATCGCATCGACACAGTAACGATGTAATTTGAAGCTGCAGAAATGAAACAAACAACGAGAAGGATGAATTTGGAGAAGCAGCGGATGTTAGTTAAAACATTGCCACATTTAAATTTCTATAAGGTGCGTCATTACTTTGGTTTCTGGGATGGGGTCAAGTTGCCCATTTATGAAGCCTTAATCGGTTAGCCGTTACATGGACACGAAAGGCGAATTTGTATTGTCAGCTTCCTGTTCCGGATATATATAAGTACACACATATTTAAATAAGTAAAGCTTTCCAACGGCCGTATTTGAGAAAAGACCTTTAGCAAAACAGATATTATAACAATTAGATCACGAAATACTTTTTTTTCTTTTATGCGTGGCACTTGATTGAAGCGAGTTAACATCGTATGCAAGCATTACACAGACAAAGAGCAATAAATGTCACTTTAGAAAGAACCAACAGACATGATTTTTATGAGCAGTAACCGATTAGGAAAACGAGCACAGTTGCCCCTAAAAGAGGAGCAACGACAAATAATTAATCAATCGAGGTCACCAGTCCGGTTGAGAGCTTTTTGGTTTAGAGGTTTTGCTTTCGTCATTACTTGTATCCGTATTTGCACGTCCGCCTTTCAGTAACGGAAATCCGTACCAACCAGCGCGTTATAAAATAATTTGCTTTGTGAACCCAGGAACTGGTGCCTTCCTGTAACAGCGCTTAGTTAGTCAACAAAAACGTAATACTATAGGTCAATATTCAAGAAAGCATTCTTACGCTGGAAGTGATCGCAAAAGTAGACACCAGCCAGTCGCAATGTCAGACAAATTATTAGTGAAGGCGTCCGGCCTATTGCAGACGGCACTTACGAACAAAAATGATTAATTCGGCCCAGATTTTTCAGCAGTTTTCGAAACCCCTCTTTAGTTTTAACTTCGCCCACCTTGGGCATTACTAAGCAAGCTGACCTCAACAGGTTAAGAGTTGTCCTGTCTACTCCCACCACCTCTGTTCACGTCTTCAGATTCGAGTTCATTGATCTTCATTTTACCACATGAACCATGTAGCCCAAGAACGAGCAATCAGAAGTTATCTTAGGTTCCGTAACTTGTAAGCAAATGCAGGCTTCCTGCCACGATTGACCTGTTTCATTAGTAACTTATAAATTCCAGTGACCGAATACACAGAGCCTTTTCTTCCGTAAGGGTGGTTTTCCTTAGGCCAGGCGCGTTTCCTAATGATGTCTAACATCCCAATTGGCTCGCAGCTGTTCTGCTGAACAGTTTTAGCGTAAGAACGTGTTTGTGAATTCGGGCCCAGGTGACGTATGAGTAAAGCTTTTCGTTCGTAAATGCTGTTTACTATTGGCCAGGTGCCTTCGCTGGTAATACGTCTGACATTGCCAATGACTGTCATCTACCTTTACGACAAATTCTATAGCGTAAGAACTTTTTGTAGGGTCCCGTATTGACAAAGCTCCTTTCATCTACGTGGCATCCGCGATTGACCACCACCGCGGTGATCGCTTGCCACGCCGACCCATCCAGCAAATCAGAAAACTCTACGTAATAGGAGTTTTGCAAATGCAACCCCAGGTTTATTGTGTCTTTTGTTTCTCTAAAACACCGCTGGAAACCTGTACTTTTTTGTTTTCAATAGTGAAACTGGGTCACGAGTAGTCTCGACCAATGTTCTTTGGAGATCCCAACAAGTTCTAACAAATGCAGATATCTTCAGCTCATTTTAAACTCGGACCCCGTGCTTTCGCTTTCTGTGCCACAGCGGAAGCGGAGCTCAACGCAAACAAAGATCCCAAGTTCCTGCTGCGTTTTCTCCGGGTACGCAAGTACAACGTGGACGGCGCACTTCAAACTATCCGCAACTACTACAGGAACAGAGCTTCCTGCGTGTCCATCTTCCGGGACTTCTTGCCGCGGAAGGCACCGCCGGCGGGCCGCAAGCTGATGATGGTGATGCCCGAGAAAGACGTTCGTGGGCGTCCCATAATCCTTTGTAAACCAGGCAAGTTATATGTCGTTATGCAACCAACTTGTGTTCTATAGCTTCAATGTTATCATTGCGGGCAGACTACTGCTCTTGCTGCACTGTCACCTTTGCCGTAGATTGCGACGCCTTCAGTAGACAGACCGCACTGGAAAGCAGTTCACCACTGCGAAAACCGGAAATTGTGCAAGTAAATAATCAAATATTAGCAACTGAAATCTTCGAAGAAAGCTCCTGCCGGAGCGGCATTTACTACTTTCCAAACTCAGCGTGGTAATGTATGCTTTCTTCGAATATGTGAAATTTCTGAAAGAGCTGCTCAAATATGTAAATTAAGCTAAATGATTTAGAGTGCGTAAACGTCTTTCAGCGTTCTTGGCGTTCTTTCAGCGTTCTCCACAGATTTAGTACAAGATCTACAAACAGTATGGAATAAGAAATTGCGGAGATGACTTCATTGATTGTGGTATAACTGTGTTGCCTTTGTAGGTAGCCGCAACTGACGAAAAAGCGAGCCGGGTTTAAATCACGCATTGACGCTGAATCTGTCGCTAGGTGCTCCACGCTTTAGTTATGAAGTAAGCTCAGGATAGCTAAACGGGTGCGATGTTTCTTAACCTACTTGCATTGCTTTCTTGCATGCCATATATATCTCACTCTCTCCGCGAAACTTCATTTCTGGCTACGACAAGATGTTATGATTCTTTCGTACTACGTGAACATTTGTGCTGTCTATGAGAGAGAGAGAGAGAAGGCACTAGACAGACTTGTGCTCCTATCGTCGACAGCCTTTCACATCGCACCGTTGCTCAGAAGTGTCATCGCACCAAGCCTAGTACATAAAATTTCGGCTGCGTATTTTACTGAACTTCGGAGAAAGAAATATATATATATATATATATATATATATATATATATATATATATATATATATATATATATATATATATATATATATATATATATATATATATATATATATATATATATATATAAACTAAAGGCCCTTCGCTTAGAACAGTGACTGAAAAGCGTAGCACGAGCGTCTCTCTTGCACCTGCTGCAGCTTACATATAAGTGCTCTCGCTCATAAACGCATGCTCACGAACTTGCGCTAGCAACACGGAGGTACTGCACGAATTGGTGAAACCTCCGTGCTTGCTAGAGCCCGGTAATGGGGCTTTATCTTGCATGCACTCAGCGTATGACAGCTCTCAGCTTTGAGATTATGAAACAGACATGTGCATCTTTTTTTCACTTGCATCTCTTTATTTAGTTTTCGTATGTTTTTTTTTTGTGTGTGTGGCAAGAAAAGCAATGTTTTTGTGATATTTCTTCGTATTGTTTTCGTGATATAAAGGAACGGTTCCAGGCAAGACAACACAAACCGGCACTAACACAAAGTATAACTTCTTATCGCAAAGAAAACTTTGCTTGGTCACATATGCAGGAGGTTCGTATTACACGCCAGTAGAAACACTAAGTATAATTTGCAAGTTAATAGCTTCCATAAGGACGTCTGGCTGTCTGATGAAAGAATGATATGATATATATACCTCTTATTACTCCAGGTGTATGGATGCCGAACGAGCTTCCTTACGTAGACCTTCAGTGCACGTGGCTCATCTGCATGGAACACATAGCGGCCGACCCAGCAGCGCAGGTCCTAGGAGTTGTGCTCTTGGTGGACTACGCCGAATTTACGGCCGACAAGATCCTATCGCTGAGCTTCGGCCTCATCAGGAGAGCCCTGGAATATATCCAGGTGCGGACACCCAGTCAATGCGGGATTCATCTCTCTCTCTAGAAAGAGTCTCTACAGCAAAGTTCAGGTACTTCAATGCGTGACGACAAGATCTCCCAGGTAGCAACAAGCTAATCTCCGTAAACACAGCTCGCACATGATGGATATTAGATAGTCGCGAAGTAAAATAATCTCTGAGGTAGATAGCTACAAGCACTCCCACTAGCTATGGTTGAATAAAGACGAAAACTACCCGAATCCGGCTTGTAAAGCTCATTTGCTTCAGCATATATAGTGGAATGACGTCGCAGCTAAGGCTTTGAAGTTTAAATTGTTAGTTATAATAATATCGCGGTAAAGTGATGCAAGACGAGGAGGCAGGAAGTAGAAATACCCAAGACACAGCGAACTGTTTATTTAGGGGAATTTGTACCCTCGAAACTTAAATACACTTCGATGCGGCAACAACAGCGAGAGCGCTTGTCGGTCGTGATATCGAAACACACGGCTATCATGCTACCCCCATTCCATACGGGCGTCATTGCGCGTTCTACGTTACCTTGCTATCCTCACTGAAATTCGAGGACGTACTACAACAATCGGTACACTATGACAGGGCGAGCCCGTCTTTCTACGTGTGGCTACAACATTGGAGGCGCACGAACGCCAGGTTTAATCGGCCAAAATATGCGTGGAAATGTTCAGAAAATTCCACCCCCCCCCCCCCCGAAAAGAAAACACTGATTTTAGTAGTGTGTAGGAATGCACACGCTACTTCACCGACAGCGATGTGACTTCGACGGTTTTCAACGTCTGTATAAAAAGCGAGAGTTAAGAGAGAGTTAACGATTACAATTCAAATATATATTCTGTGAATTCGCCTGCCCATACCACGACCTGATTATGAGGCACGCCGCTGTGGAGGATTGCCGAATTATTTTGGCCACCCGCGGTGCTTTAATGTACGCCTAAATGTAAGCACACGAGCGTGTTTGCATTTGGCTCCAATCGAAATGTGGCCGCCGTGGACGGGAACCAACTCGCTACCGCGAGCTGTCCCTCGATGTTTCGACACGCAGGTGTGCACGACCTGCAACGAAACTCGCCACGTAGCAGCTCCTGATTTGGGGGGAAAGGAAACGTTGACGACATGCTGTTCATGTATCTCAAGGAAAGTGCAGACTGACATTTGTTGTCCGTGTATGTCAACTGTCATCGGTCGCCCGCATGGTGTAATGGATTTGCTTTTTTTTTTTACGTTCCAGGATTGCATGCCGATGAGAATGAAGGCAGTGCACATAGTGAGACAATCGTACGCGTTCGACATGTTTTTTGCGCTCATCAAGCCTTTCATCAAGGCGAAGCTGGCCGAAAGGGTAAGCGAAGTCACGTACTTTTTTACTTACTATACGCGTGGCTTATTAGGTGGCATTTGGCTTAATTGCACAATCGGTTGCACAAAGCGCTTTGAATTAAATGGTGTCGCGGCTTCCGTGGCCCGTATACTAAGACAATCAAGTTGCTGAGCCTCCCTTTGTAACTAGTTCCTCTTATCTTTGCAAACACGAAAAAAATATATATAAAACGCCACCGCTCAGCATTGATATTAATTAAGTAACTGATTGAGGCTGAAGATGTAACCCTCAGACGGCAGTGCGCTGCTGACGATAGGTGATGACCTTGATGTGTTTGGCGGATATCACTGTTAAAGTTGATGTTATGACTCGCTTTTTATCTTTCTTTCTTCCTTTCTTTTTTCGCTTCTTTTTACGCCCACGACGCTGCGGGCTTTGTGTATCGCGTTTTGAAGCTTCTTTACTTGGTTACCGCTTTCGATAACTACGTTGAAAATGACAACTGCGACAAAATGTTGCACCACTTAAAAATCATATGTATCGATAGTGTAGGTAAGGACAAGGCTCAGTGTAGAAGTCTGCGCGTACAAAGCGAACGGACACGTTCCGAACAACTCCCGAAAATTCAGCTTTTCCATGCTGAAGCTAACAAAAGGGCCGTCAATACAGCTCGGCCGAAGAGACGCAGAACCCAGACACGGCCAGACCTGAACCAGCTTGTCCGCTCGCTGCTCCATACGCACCGCATTTGCTGCATGCGGCTGTACTTATAAGTTTTCGCGAGTCTTAGAGGCAAAAAGCATCATCGGGACTCGCAGCAGCATGCCGTGTGCGACTGTTGTATTGGAGTCATAGCAGACCACTCTGGTAGCTGTGGGACATGCCGCTAGCGGTGCCTACCGTTTGTGACAAAGAAATGTCAACGTTCTTAAGTGAAAATCTGTATGATTGCTACACTAACGGATTTGCCGCAATTACTTTAATGAAATCTATTGGCTGTTAAGAAATTGAGCACAAGTAATATATTGTTGCACTCTTCCTTCAATCTTAAACTATAACCTAGAAAAATTGCTTCTTATTTCTTTTTTTGGGGGGGCATTTGAAAAATAATTCGCGGCTTCATTAAAATGGTTTCCTCTTACATAAGCAGTGAAGGGGTGTTAGCGTTCGATGTAGAAGACGTTTTAAGTGTGACATTCCTAATTATTGAGTCTTCTGCCATTTGGGAACAATTGAATCTACGTTGCACAAAACTTATTTTCGTTTCTTTTTTCTTTTTCGTGCCTTGCACTCTTTTATCCCCAAGTTTCGCTTCCACGGAGACAACTTTGAGAAGCTCCACGAGGAGATCTCTCCGAAGACTCTGCCAGAGGAGTACGGAGGTCAAGGACCGCCTGTCGACCACGACGCATTTTGGAGGCGAGTGGATGCCGAGTCCGAGGACTTCGCTGCCGCCAACCGCTTTGGATACCCCATGAAAGACCAGGACGACTTGCCGCCTGACAGTGAGGATCTGAAACAAGAGCTCACGTCGCTGTGATTGCATCATCAACACTCACAACCACTCAGTGTGCGGGTGCTGTAAGACACAATAGTTATGTGCATCGCAGGAAGCACCGCGTTTTACGGCGAAATAAAATCAGTCCGACACTAATCCGCAGCGCTAGAGTGAAACAGCAAGGCATTACGGGCGTGTGTTCTTTTCATTGAAGCAGAACTCCAGCCGGCAAGAATGAATAGTCTATTGCTTATGAACACAAGCAATGAACCTATTGGTTTGTACCTAACATGAAGTGTTTTCGGAGCCTCTATCGGATTTTTTCTAACTCTGTTCAGGTTCCAACGCTCATTTGTTTCTGCATCTAAGCAGTTCTACCACTTGATCTGCGAGCTTCGTACTGCAAGTAATCTTGTTTGTCCCGAACGAAATCGTGGAGGCAAGCTGTGCTCCTTTGCAGAAAAAGATGCACAACAAAAGCACAGCAAAACATACACCACAAAAATGCACTGCTTTTTTACATGGCCATCAAGAAAAATATTTTTCGATAGCAATACACAGTATCATGCGTCACCTAAACTTACCTTCGAGCATTTTTTCCACGGAAACTCGCTTAAAACCCACATGGCGTCATCGAATGTCCCAAGTACTATCTAGTAAGATTGCTTAACTGTCAAATATTTTTTAATTGCTCGCTATCGGTTGTATAGACAGCAGCGGCTGTCAATCAGGGAATGTGAACACTGAATGTCATGCGAATGGGGAACTTCGAACATTATGGCTTTCTTTGATGGGTACTGTCGCAAAAAGAATGCACAGTTGACGGACACAATTCCTAAGGCATTTGTACTCAGTATCCGGTTAGCGCCTTAATGCAATGTCATTCAGTTTCAGCACAGCGCCAATGCGCAGACACATTAGCGGCTAACTGGCTTTGATCACTGCCAGCTCCACGCTCTACAAGGTCCCCCCCCCCCCCCCAGCCTTACTCTTTCTCGTTTTCTTCGTTTCTGGCTTCTACAAAGAGACGAGAAGGGGCGAGTATACAACGTCGATTGTAGGAATAATTGGTAAAGCGCTCCGAAGCGGGTATAGCCCGAAATAACTCAGAATAGCTGCTGAAGTTTGCCTAGCTATTTACAAACTTGCGCCTCCAGGTAGTATGGATGACGCATAACTAATGACGCAAAAACTGTGCGCAACCACAGGCTTCGGGAAACGTGTTTATCATCCCGCAAAATGATGGAAAGAAATGCCCTATGAAACTGCGCAAATGTAAGCTTGGCAGGGCAAGTACGCCGAAGCCGAAAGAGTCCTGTCTGTAAACCGGTCATGTCCGTCTAGATTTTACATACGCTTCTGTTTCTTCTTCCTTCATATGATACTCCTTTAAACAAGAACTCAACACCACAACGTTCTAACATTTTTTTCCGCAAGTTCATTTGCAACTCGCGTCCGAAATATGGTCATTTGCAAAATGCGTCACGCGATAACGAGAAATTGGAGCTATAGCCGGGTCGCGCTAAGTAATGTTTGTTTTTCAGCCTCACCCGTTTAGCTAGAGTGAGCGATTCGGTTGTTTTCAATAAAGGGGCGCATGCAGCATATATACGTTACAGTGACCACTGCTAAAATATAGAACGCGTACGTGGAAGCCAGATAAAGCGCTGCAGTGTTTTGACGTGATGACGAAAGAACAGGTGACATGGTTCGAATGCGCAGCATAGTCCGTAAATACAAAATACGTGAAAGAAAAAAGAGACAATACAATCGTTTTCTATCCGTAAGGCACAGTTAATAAAGTTTGGTGACCAGGCACGAAGTGAAACTAATCATTGCGACAGGCCGACGCAGCGTCGACGGGGAATAAGACCCGCGCCGGGTCACGTCGTCATTCGTCGCGGTGAATGGCGGCCAACGTGCGGTCCTCGGTCTCCGGCACGAAGGGAACAGCGGCCGCGGCGACCAGCAGCACGGCCAAGCCGAACGCCAACGACATGCTCCTGAAGTCGCCGGCCCTCAGCAGCTCCTTGTCGAAGTGGACCATCACGAAGGCGACCAGCCAGCGCCAAACCCAGAGGAGAGAGGAGCTCAGGTAGCGCCACCGCTTCAGGGGCAGCAGCTCGCTGACCACCAGTGGAGGCACGTGGCACAGGCCCACCGAGTAGGCCAGCACCAGCAGGCAGACGGAGCCCATGACGTCCCACCTGGTCGCACTGGCCGGATCGGGCGACCACCGGCTGCACGGGTGAGCGGGTTCGCCTTAAGAAACGGGCACTGAACGAAACTGTTAGCTCAAGTTGCAGTCAGCTGCAGATCAAGGAAGCGGCGGCAAACGCACCCTCATAGAAAATGTTTACGAATTCGCCAGCGAATCACCTCATCCTCATTTCTCCTCTTCACCTGTCCTTGCTCTCCAAGTCCCCACCAAGTCCTCTCCAAGTTCAGGCGCTGCTGTGTCTTGAACCCTAAAACAAAGGTTACGGTGCTAAGCAGACGCGAAAGAAGTGAGAGACAAACGACACATACGGGCGAATACGTTTGTGTCTCACTTCGTCCTCGTCTGCTTAGCGCCGTAACCTTTGCTTTTAAGTCATGAACCAACTAGCTCGGCAACAAGTTTTGTTAAACCAAACCACGCACGTTTGCCGGCGAATCTCGCACTCACGCGCCATCACATGCGCAGATGGTGCGGGACAGATCGTACGCGTCGAAGCGCGGCACGAGCACAGATTTCTTCAGAGAAATGTCGGTGCTCTGGCTGCCTCACAAAAATACGAAACTATGTCTACCGAGGCGAAAATAGTGAGCCAGGTGGGCGCGAAGTGACACGCGTCTCGTAGGTTCAAACCGCAATTCTTCGTGAGGCGCGGAAAACACCAGGCGCGCGGGCGTGAGCTTTCGAGCGCCGGCAAGCGTGCGTGCAGTTTGGCCTTGAATGACGATGTGTTCGCGAAATACAGCTTTCTATGAAACTGTTCCAGATTGTGTTTGTTTGTTGTTGTTGTTGTTGTTGTTGTTGTTGTTGTTGTTGTTGTTGTTGTTGTTGTTGTTGTTGTTGTTGTTGTTGTTGTTGTTGTTGTTGTTGTTGTTGTTGTTGTTGTTGTTGTTGTTGTTGTTGTCGTCGTCGTCGTTGTTTGGTCGAATCGATCGCATTCTGGCACCAAAGCAACGCTGTTGCAACCGAACTGTCACAACGCTAGAGTAATTATCCAAACGACGTTTTGTATGTCCGTTCTCCGTCTGCTTCTTCTCTGTTTAAACAACGTGGATCACCAACCCTCCCCGTTCCCGCACTTCGTTTCGGGCTCGTCGGTGTTGCGCGATGGGCGACCTAACCTGATGACGACGTGATCGAACGGACGCAAGCCGGCCAGGACGCCGGCGACCAGCACTGCCGAGACGATGAGCAGTTGCCGACGGCCGATGCAGCGGGTCAGGGCGGCGAACAGGGTCGTGCAGGCGACGTGCATGGCGAGAACCAGGCAGGCTGACTCCTGCGGCGACGTCACGTCTATCAGGGGGCCCACCGCCTGCACGGCGTGCAGGAGCACGAGCTGCGCGCACGGCAGGTTCTGCAGCAGGTTCAGCAGCAGGCACACCGACAGCATCCTGCGGAGGGTCAGTGTGCACGAGTGGACAAGTAGCAGTCAGCTGCCTTTCTTGCCTACGCGCTGAGCTAATAGGGGGAAGGGGTCGACCTTAAGGAGCAAGGAGCGCGTATACCGTGCCGTGGACACCGCGACTAAAGAAAGAATCAGAATTCATCTGAAGCAAAGCTTCAGTCAACGGTGTGTGTTAGATCGGAAACGATTGTGTTTACTTTTATTCAGTGCAAGCGTGCTACCTCGTGCAATATGCATGGTTATTCACCACGAAAGTGACAGCTTTATTCCTGTGCAATGTTATTACGTTCATGCAAGATACGGCTCCAAGGCTTTACCGAAACGAAAACGGCAAATCAGGCAGATCTACTTCTTTTTTCATTGTGCGAAATGTTTTTATACCGCTCCCTGGAAAATAACGTTTCAATCGTTAGTTCAGCGCCTATAGAGTGTTTATTCTTGTTTGTCCGTGTCTGTTGAGCCAGCTAACCTTGGTCGTGGAGGCCCATCTCGCCCAAACGCTCAAATTTGGTGCCCTAAAGTACCTTATCAGCTCTGCTACGTTCTCTACAGTTGCAGCAGTAAAGACAAGTGCGTCCTTTGGTCGCTACCCACCTGGCCACCTTCTGTCGGCCGATTGTCGAGGCGTTCGATTCGTCTCCCGTCCTGCTGTACCTGAAGTCGGTGGGCACGTCGTCTCCGTAAAGCCGCACCATGGCGGTGTTTGAGTCACGGTAGCGGCCTTTGGTCGAAAACCAGCGCGGGTTCTCGACGATGTGGTTGTGCAGCGCAAAGACTGACAGCGGCGTCAGGGTGAACACGACCGCCGACATCTGCCACGCAGCACTACCTAGAACGTAGGCCGCTAGCATGCCCAAGCTCACGGCCACCTGTAGGCGATGCAGACGGTCCAGATGACTCAAAGCGCCTTTAGGCCTGAGATATGCGAGTTAAATGCGAACTTTGTCTAAAACAAATGTCTAAAACAATGCCTAAAACAGAAAAGATGGGAGCATCCTGTAAAGTGCACACGCAAAAAAAAAAAAAGGTGAGAAGCGCATTTTGTGAGAGTGCCGAAGCATTAACTGCCAGAGGCAGAAAGCCGTCAAGGGAGTATCTCTCCGCAGTCCATACCACGAGGCCTATAAAGAAAGGTCCACGTCGAATGGCAAGTCAGTCTACTCGAGCCTCCTGGATATATAAGAAGCAACCTTCTTTATGAATTTTTTATGAATTTACGTGCAACTTTATTTTCTCGTTGTTTAAAATCGTCACACATTCTTCTGTTTTTCAGTTAGGGTTAAATAAAGGCGCCTAATCGCTTACTCTGTTTACTTTTTCTATGAAATGATTAATGTCTAAGAATAAGTACGCAAAGTTGAGGTTCCTCCAAGCCGTGCCTAGTTTTCACTTCGAAATTCTTCCACACCACTTAACCCAAATAGAGACAATGGCTGCCGAAAGAGGCAATGGCTGACAAAGGCTGCCTAAAGCTTAGTGTCCTCGTTGAAGTGACTGGAAATCATTGACTAGAGATTATCTGTACCATGTGTTCGCTCAAAAGATGGTATACCTGTGCAACAAACACCGCTCCCTGTATTAGAATAATCGAAACGGTCACTAGGCGCATCACTGTTTTTCCCCCGAGACTCCGAGGAGTTTTTTATCGCTTACTCTCGAAAAGAAGCGAACATTCGATTACTTCGAATAGTATACGAATAAAAGGACAAATACCATTGTATTCGTATTCCAAAGTTCAATATTCATGCACCCACATAGTTAGGGTAAAAGCGAAAAATCATCATCCACAGGACAGTAGCACGAAGCTACAAATGAAGTAGTTGGTCCTGGTTCAGGAACACAATACGAGAAAAATGCCTATCCTAGTTGTTCTCTTATCTGCTAGCCAGGAGGCTATACTTACGGGCAACTTTCTGTGGCCATGAAGAGAAAGCTACGGAATCACAGCACGCACAATAAAGAGCGTTCCTGAATACAGTGCAGCATCATTCGCGTGAGTTTAACAGAGAACAAACATATTATTTATTGCATTTCATATATTGAAAAGAGCATTGCAATATTTTATTATTAACCGCTTTTTTCTCTTCCGCGTTTGGGCAAATGCGAAACCGTTGCAAGTGCCGGGCTATGCTGATTCAAAGCGGCTGTCAGAGTCTGCCGAACTATACTTGGCGCCCTAACACATGTACAGAAGCTCCATCCCCTGTATCCTTTCACCTCATTGCCACAGAGAGTTCGATTCGAGAAGATGGTAGATCGCAGGATTTGAAACCAATCACAATCAAAAGGCCTAGTTTAAGCCCAGAGAAACTTAATTTGCACCCCGCGTTTAGGGTGTCGGCGTAAAACGCCCGCCGCGCACCTCGGTGAGCCCGCCAAAGAAGGCCCTCTTTGCGGGAGGAGCCACGTCGCAGACGTAGAGGCTCACGGAGTTGGTGGAGACGCCGAGCCAGATGCCGCACGTTACACGGCCGATGAGCAGCATGGTGATGCTGTTGGACACGATGACGCATATCCAGGCGTTGATTAGGCCGAAGGCGGACAGCAGCAACGTTCTCCTGTGGCCCAGCAGGTTGAGCAGGAGCCCTATAGGTGTGTCACGAGAGAAATCGGGAAAGCAAATGTGTACGATGACACACTGGGTAATTAGAAGTTTGCTTTATTGAGGCCCGGGCTAGCCCCCCTTAAGAACAATTACATGAGGGAGCAAATATTCGCATCAGGCTGAGGCATGTGTTTGCTGCAACGAAAACACAAATTAGAAAATCACCGCCGCGTCCAGTCTGCGGAGATGGTCGAACAGCGAAGCTGTTTTAGTTACAACGAGTGTTATACCATGCAAGTCAAACATCGCAAGCAGTATATATTGTAAATCTTTTGTTTCACCATTCTTCTATCTCATTTTCGCTTTTGCGTGCTTCGCGTGGTGATCATGCTTTAGGAGCGCTGCCGTTTAAACTATAGGCATACTTGAGCCCTACTAAGTTATGCTAATGCCGTGCATGGTTATAACGGCGCGTTTTGAGGACAAGGCACAGAAAGAATGCACAGAGGACAGTCGCCGATCCTCTGTGCATTCAATAGATCAGATCGGCGACTGTCCTTTGTGCATTCTTTCTGTGTCCTGTCCTCAAAACGCACCATTATAATGATGTTCCATCAAGCCTGCGATGAACTAGCCCATCTAAGTATCTTAATGCCGCGCAGTATGGAGGCCACATAAATGGTACGATATTTTAAGTTTTGACAGACGCCCGCCTATATAAACGTTTGCTAAGGCCCGACAGGTCCAGCTAACCTCGGCTCATGCGCATGCGCATTCCAAGGATCGCGTGCGCTCGTATATGTTCTAGCGCGCCATTTCCCACTCAGGTCAGACACATGTGCTTCAAGATGAGCAGTGAATCTACCGAGGCGAAAATGCAGCCTGTCCTACTGAATACTGTTCTCTCCACCCGTTAAGCTGCGTGTCAAAGCGCGGCTGTTGGCAATCCAAATTTAAGCACTGGGTGCCTAATGCAGTCGAGCCCGTTTATAACAAACAGGCTTATGCGCCAAGGATTATTCGATGTATTAGATAATTGGACGCGCCCAAACTCACCTATAACGAATTTGAGCGAACATTTGTGATGCGTTCGTTATGTACGGATGTTTTGTCTCCAGTGTAAGAAATAAGCGAGGAAGAAATCGATTTATTGGGAACAGAGCTAGAAGTTTAGCAGGCAGTAATTTTTGCCTGTGCTTCGAACTGTTTCTCAGCATCACTGAGAATGGCGTTCTCAATATGAGGGATTGTGTAGACCGGCTCCAGTCCACTTGCCTCTCTATGTCGGCACGGTACCGGCTCACCGCACCTATGGCAGAAAGTGAGTCCAGAAGCAAAACGCGACGGGCCGATGCCCCGAAAGAACGCCTCGAGTCCGATATCCAATGTCCGGTTCATTACGAACGAGCTATTTGGCATCGGTCAGCAAGTTTCGCGTGTTCGACGCACAGGCCGTAATCCATTTATCGGGGTCTCTCGTATTCGACCTGTTGTCCGCCACGCCAGCTCACCGGAGAGCAGCGCTCCAGCGACCGCCCCGAGCAGCAGGACGTCGCCGGCCCACTGGTTCTGGGGCGTGCTGGGCGGCAGGGTGTACCAGGGCTCGAGCTCGATGCGAGGCATGGACGCGGACGCGTAGCCCAGCGCCGTGCCCGCCGACATGTTGACCAGCAGGGCGACCATCATGGCGCGCTCGTGGCGACCGCCGGCCGCCGGGTCGTCCGGGGCCGCCGTGGGCGTGGCCCCCTTGATCGCGGGACGCCAGCGACGCAGCGCGTCCATGGCGGCGTTGACGGGCGAGCCCGCCGCTTGTTGCTGGGGCGGCGGCTGCTCGTGCGGGGAGGCAACCAGCGAAGGGTCGCTCGACGTGCTGCGAGGAGTCGCATTCGGCGACGAATTCAGGCTTTGTTGCAACATCCGGGATGATGCTGAGGTCCGCGGTCAAAGAAGCCGCAACGAAGGCTCGGCTAGAACTACACGACCCAGTGACATGACAGAAGCGAGACAAATAAAGCAGCGAAAGGAATATTACTAATAGAAACAAGAAAAATACGCATCAAAGAGCAAACAGAGCTACATATACCAGCTCGCTAGGTGCGTCACTGATCACATGCTCAGAGCATCCTGGGAGCACTATGTGGTCAGTGACACCTAACGAGGATGTGTGTAATACGTGTATAGCTCTGATCCCGGAACTATAAACGTTGTTGAATGTAGCGCCGTGTTGCATGTGTCTGCGTCGCTCTTTAGTAGTGTGTCGTATGCGCTATGCCGCAGGCCTTCACTACGAAGCACCAACAAGCGCAATGCGCAACCATCGTACACTTCGTAACTCGCTTAGGCAAGCTGCGACATATTGCAGAAACTCGACATCGCACACATGAGAGAGCAGTGCACGTTACTGTCAGGCAGACGTAAATTCAGAGCGTAGTTTATGGCAAGCAAACGCGGAGGCCCCGTGCGGTGGGCCTTGCCTGAGATTAATGCATAGGTTCAGGTCTAGCCATGACGGCTTAGGGCCCGTGCACGTGGTAAATAGTGTGTTTTGCTTATAATTAAATGAAAATTCGATTGATTGATCTGATTGATTGGGACTCATTAAATTCCGGGAAAAGAAGATATGCACGTCGAACAGACATACTGAAATCTATGTGAAGCGATGCTTTCGGGAAGAAAATTAATGAAATGCTATAAAACTAAATGACGCGCAGAGACGCGCTCTTGTCAACCCGTACAACGTGTAATCTCTTGCAATGTTTGCGTTTACGCACCGCACGTCTCAGAAATTTAATATCACCCAAAGTATGTTTAGTGCGCCGCACCGCTCACAGGTTATACCATAGTGCATGTAGCAATTCGTGCCACACTGAGATGTCGACACACTCACGTCGCAAGGACGAAGGCCATGCCTGTTGGTTGTCGAAGGGAGAACGGGGTGGAGACGTGTATGCAAGTAAGTACGACGCGAAACAGAGAGATAAGTTTCGTTCTACTTTTGACCCAATGGAAACTGACGCCCACACGTGACGTCACGCATGCGCCAATCATCTCGTAGCTATGGCTAGCGACGGCACAAAAGAGGTATGCGCGTGATTGTAGCCTAACTGGGGTCTAATGGTTACACTCCGCTTCATACTCAGCGCGCAATGCCGTAGAAGATATATATGTATACGCAGAAGTTCCGTCATGAAAACGGATCACTTCACGCATTTCGTGGTCACTCATGCTCGCTGCGCGAGCCGCGCTAGCGTGTGTGTGACGTCAGCAGAGGCTTTACAAAAAGCGAGCGCCCGCATGGGCACAGCCAGAGAGCATTCGATCTGGCGCCCACTAAAGTACTACGCAGCCTTCTTATCGCTTCTTGCTATCTGCAACCCAAGATTATCGCAGCTGCCGAAATGGGTTGCTAATCAAAAACCCCAAAAGCAAAATGACCTAAAACGACGTGTTAACAGCCGCATAACGCAGTTCGTTCAAATATTTAGGGATTTTAACTTTTTTTCGCTCATTACTTAGCATAAATGAAGACCAGTTCTACATAACTTCAGGTAGGCAAAAGGCACTAAACTTTCTCGTTACGAACGCCGAAAGAAGTCTTTCTGGCCTCCGCGTTGTTGCACACTATGTATGAAACGCAGCATAAGGCACAGGGCTGTTGAGCTGAGAGCCTGACCTTTAGTCCCACCATCTGGCATGTCATTTTATTTTCTGTGTTTGAGGTGTTCCGCAAGGCTCGGCAGCAGCACAGACAGCTCGGGATGGTTCGCAAGAAAAGCTTCTCTTTAAAATGTGACGCGCGGAAAGCTTACCGCAACACGCCTTTCTCGTGTCGTGGTAAGCTTCTTGAACAGTGACTGCGCTCCTAACCATGTTTTGTAAACGTGTATGCTTTGTATCACGGGGCAAGAGCACAAAGTTTGAGTGACTGAAAACCCTCAGCGTTGCTTCACCGCTATTAGTGTTCGTTAGCTATAAGCTGACTGACAATATAGAGGAACTGCCCCCCTATGATGTACGACACGTATGCTAATATACTAGGAAGCGACGAATTGGGGCTTCAACAACTATTGTTACCGAGCTAGCCTCGTCCGAGCCACGAAATGGTGAAGCCTAAGCTCACCGCGATAAAAGAAAGGCAACACTTACGCGCGGCATTTTTTCTCTGGAGCCAGCGTGACGGGAGAACAGCAGGAAACGCAGCTGATTCACCGCTAGCTTCTTCGCCTTCTTCGGCGCGTGAATCTTTCTTGTCGATGTTGATGAATCGTTGCCGCGTGGCTCACGTGAATTGGATGTTCATCTTTTTCTTGCTGGCCAGTATTAACGCTTATCCACTTCAGAGGAAGGGCTCAGAGGCAAGTGGTTATAAAATTATTAGAGGGTAGTTATTTCGTTATTCGTCAAACCTTATCCACCTGAGTCTTGTCCAATTCCCCACAGTTGCTGTGAGCCACACGTCCAGAGGACAAGAAGAAGAAAAAGAAGAACTGCGCCGAGCACCCGCGTATGCGTCACGAGGCGCGAGTCGAAGAAGAAAACGGCTGCATTGGTTGCACCTTCGAATCCAGGTGGGTTGCGCCACTGACTCGCGAACGAGAACAAGAGTCAATGTTAGCTTTCTCCTGCTGCGCTGTTTCCCGCTTCTCGTACAGCAGGAATCGCTCTACGATTTGTGCCGGCTAGAGTTCCCCAAGTTGCCGGACGAGCGGTGTCGTTCCGCCTGCGTCTCCGTAAGTTGCACATTCTGACAACGCTAACTGCCGCAGAGTGGTATGCGGGGGCACTCACTGCGAGGACAGCTTGCGGCTTTTATTTTTGTTTGTGTAATCGGATCTAGTGGCACGCATGTCCACACAGGTTGACGAATGAGAATAGAATACGTCAAGAAACTCGAAGTCAGGTGCTGTAGTGCGGGCAGCAGCACCCGCTTTGACTTCAGAGAAAAGCTTCGTAAGCATATAGATTCGACAGTTTGCGCCGTTCGTTCAGTGTGTCTATTTGATTTCGCACAAAATGGTGGTGATGCTTCACGGCTTATGTCCCATTCTTGTAAGAATTAAGGCTCTCAAGTCGTCAGAGTCAAAAGGTGGTCTCGTATTCCGGGGGTGTTCTATAATACCGTTACAACATGTTATGTGCTCGGATATGATGACTCGTATGACTACACAGGTCGGCTGTTTAGGACGCAATGCGTCGCCAAACCCAAAACGAGGCCTGGGCTTTATTGTCTCCTGATATGGGGCGGCGCCAGCATTCAGCAGTCAATTACAATACATAACTTTTAATCCCTTTTGAGTTGTTGATGGACATTCATCTCGGTTTCATACTTTTAAAATTGCCTTCGTTTCGTACAAACGTCAAATAGCCGCTTGGCCAAATTTTTTTACGTTTTCCCAGCCAGAGTTGATGCTGACTACATAGTTTCGACAACTTCGCTTGTAATAAACAAAATTACCTGGCTCGCTGTGTGAGGTAGCCTGTCGAGACTATACCCTTAAAATGTCACTCCGACAATAATTAAGCCGGCTTTACCCTCACAGTTAACGGAAAGGAGCGATGCCCTTAATACGACTGTGATAATTTATTATGTAATTTGACCGCTATCGTCAACAGCAATCGTTACCAATGTTTCTCCCGCAGAAAGCATGCACCTTTTTTAATTCATCTTGTTAGTCACGTTCATGCATAAGTTAAAAGGGACATCTAGTGCAGGTTAGGCTATATTGAAAAAAGTATGAGAACAGCAGCGCCTGTGGCCACACCTTTTGGCAATATTGCGTTAGAAGTGTTGTTACGTTGTCCGACTCTTCTAAAAGAAAGAGGCCAAAACGTGTTCGTTATGATTATATCTTTTTTTCTTCATTCGAGAGTCAAACAGCTATAAGCGGTTTGATGTTAATAATGATTTCACCATACGAGTCAACAACTTTATACAGCGGCAGACTTTTTGTCTTAGTGTTATTCTACGCCAGGCGTCATATATATAGAATGTGAAGCCTGGTCTCCACCGTAAGCTATGAATTCATCCTTTAAGATGTACTGCAAAACATAACAGCCGGCACGACTGTTACCTTAAACTTGACAACGTGCGGTTTCATCAAGTTTAGCCTGACAGAGTTGCAGGCTTGTGCCTTAAAGACTTTACGAATTCCGTTGCAGGGACATTGTTGTTTCTGCTTACAGACGCCACCGCGTGCCTACCCGTTCCCTGACTGGCTACTCTACGTCGACCATGAAGAAACATGGTGAAAAGAAGCACGGTGGAGTCTACCCTGAGAAGAGGGAGAGAAAGGAGCCACCGGCTCCACCGGTCCCTCCAACCACTCCTCAAGATGCTCTCGCCGGTGAGCGCACCTCTAACGCGGCGGACAAATGAAAACCGAGCGGAAAAGTCTAAGTCAAGAGCGGTAAATTTGCGTGCGCCCAGCTTTCTCGCAATTAAACGAATTAGCCTACAAACAACTGCGGGATAAAGAAAGCGTCTGCGCCAACGTTGGTTTGCGGCCCATAGGAACAATGGTTACATCAGTTAAAAGAAACAGGTTCTTTTTTTTTTTAATTCGGTTGACGCAAACTCGATCTAGCAAACCCCCGCGAATTTAGTATGGTTCATATAAAGTTTACTCTTTTTTTTTCGCTATGACTGCTTAGTTACACATGCTCATTGCCATGAATAACTTCAGAGCTTTTCATACATTGATATTTTTTGGTGCTGAGAGAGGCAATAAACACCTTCATTGGGAGCAAAAGAATGGTTTTTCAGGAGAGGCTCCCTTTCCCCGGGGATCCATGTGCCATCTTTGCTACGACCGCCCTCTGAATCAACACGATCTGATGCGAGAGGCTCGAGCTGGACAGCAGCGTCTCCCAGTGCTCTTGGCTGGAGGGGACGGGGAGTTCTTCTTTACATTCGATGATAATGTGCCGTAGTGTTCCTAGCTGCTCGCAGTATTGACGTATTGAGTTGGGAACAGGAGGCGTAGCCTCGTTGGATGTGGGAACGGTGTTGAATTGCAGCTGTCTCTTGCGTCTCCGTGAGCTGTGGGTGTGGCGGCGGGAGTGTTCTGCGATTGAGCGTGTTATGTCGGATGATGTCCTGGTGTATTGTCGGCGGTGTTATCTCTTCTGTGTCCTCCATGGCTTGGTCGATGAGTTCTCGGACCTTATAGTGGGCGAGTTCGTTGCGCTCCAGGGAACCGTGAGTGGTATTTCAGCAACTCTGTCTGGCAGCTTGTCTGTTAGCATGCGATGAGACGTCGGTGCCACCCAGCCGTAAAGCTCCTGAAGACTTCTTGGGAGGCAGTTAATATCACTGTTGCCTTAGTCTGTGTGAGGACTAGTGCTATGTCTAGTTCCTCTGCTTCCTGAGCTGTTTCATCTTTCATGGTGGCTCCAACGAGGTGGTCCGTCTTTCTCGTCACCCCGACGACTTTGGCTCTTCTGAATGCGGCCGCCTTTGTATAAACGATCTCCTCAAAGGACCAGTTGTTCAGCGCCTTGGATCATGCTGCGCGACGCCCTTGGTAATGGGCAAAGTGCATCTCTCTGGGTAAGGGGGCGGGGGTGGGGGTGCATGACTTGACACACCTTGGGAGGTCTTTGAGTAGTTTGACGTCTGGGAGGATGTTTCACTTGTCAGTATGCGCTTAACGACTTTTTCGTCTGGTTGGACTCGTATGGAGACAAAGGGCTCGCTTTGTGGCTTTTCAGATGAAGATGTTTAGTTTGTGCGTGTCGGTCTTCGTACCACGTACGGCGCTTCATAAGTCACCCTAGAGAGGATGAAGGCCTTAACGAGGCGGATGGTAACATTTTCTTTTGTTTCTCGGAGTCCGTTCGCAAGTTTCAGCATCACGTGTAACACCTGCTCCGTCGTCCTGGAGAGGCGTGGGACCACCTGGTCGCATTTTGCATCAGCTTGTATGAGAAGTCCCAGGATTCGGAGAGATTTGCAGGGCTTTATAATAGGTCCCTTTAGGGTGACTTATATGTTGTCTTCATCATTCTTAGTGCCGCGCCGCCGGACCACAAGAAACTCAGGCATATGTGGCGAGCAGACAAGTCCACTCTCCTTTGCATATTGGCTTACCCTGTCCGCTGCCAATGGCAAGGTACCTCGCATTCCCCCGAGCCAGTCCGTAGCCATCCAGAGGGTCACATCGTTTGTGTCTACAGCGCATGGCGTAATTTGGTTATACGCCTCAGCAGCTTCAAGAGACCTAGGAGTATTCGCGAATACGTTCCGTAATCGCAGTGAGTGAGCGTATTTTGTTATTGACTGGTGATACACGAAAAACACCAAAACACCGCCACATGCAGCTGTGATTCTTCAGTATTCTTGCACGGCGTCTACTTGTTACCAGTAGCTACTCTGCGCGAGGCTATCATTGCGGGAACAGGTTTAGGAGGAAAGCGAATGTTGATATGCAGTGTTCACAGTTGGATAAATGCGTGTGAAGGTTTGTCGCGGGTATGCTGCAACACGGCGAAATTTATGCCCACACACTCACGCTTCAGCAGTGAGCACTCCATCTCTCCACTTACGTTCTAATCCAGAGTCATCAGACGTGGTTTCCAGCCCGCTGGCGGCATTATCTCCAGCTCTGTCACCACCAGCCGGCGCATTAAAGCAAGGCAGGCGACAAACGGTTACAGGCCAGGTGAGCTAAGTACATGTCTGTTGTCTGTCACGTCCGCACTTGTATAGGCAAGCGGTCGCATCTAACTGACTTGATCAGTGACAGTTATCGTAATCTAGCAACTTGTAACCAATTTAGCGGCAACATGGGAGCATATCTTTTTTCGGTAGTCGTTTGCCAGTCATCAGTTATACTTCAGCAAACAAAGTGTAGCCAGCACCAATGGGGAAGCTTGTTCGTTAAACTTCACCCACTTTGCCAATTTTTACGTATGTACAGGATGTCTCAGAAAATGCTATCTAGAATCTTCATATATAGAACATATGCGATAATTAGGCGATTTCCGCGATATTGCACTTATGATAGAGGCATACAGTTCAACATGACTGGACGTAGTAATTAGAAAAGTAACTGCGGAAATTACGCTAATTAACATTTTTAACTGAGAGTCAGACGAATGATCCTAATGCAAGACTTGAAGTCCGTCATCCGAGGAGTCCATAACAGGTTACAGACATGCAGAGAGCTTACTGTTCATTTCTGCAGTGCAAGGAATTCCGGCCAATATCACCCAGAAAGCCGTAACTGAACTGCCGAAGAGCACGAATGTAACGCCCTAAGCAGATTCCCATGAGTGATGTAACAATTTAGGCATCACCGTCCGGCGAGTTTTACCAACACCTAAATATAAATGAAAGTCTTGCTTTTCGTGTGACGTCAAGCGGGTCACTTTTCGTAGTCAGCCGGCTTGGGAACGTGTCTTTTTGTAATTGTGGCATGCCGTACCTGCAGTGTGCTACCTCAGTGTGTGATGAGCGCGCGCCATTTTGCAGTCACTGTGGGGCTGTGAAACGTGGGAGAGACCACTGGCCATGCCATTTAGGTGTTGTGTTTGCAAATGTGCCATGCAAACTAGTCAAAACAAATTAAATAACGGGGTTTCACGTGCCAAACCCACGATCTGTTAATCAGGCACGCCGTAGAGGGGGACTCCGGATTGATTTCGTCCACCCGGGGTTCTTTCATGTGCACCTAAATCTAAGTACACGGGTGTTATTCTAAACAGTATGAAGAAGGGAAACTAAATTTAAAATCCGTTTATTTTGACTTACAAAGTACGCTCTGATTTATTTCCGTGTGAGAGTGCTTGTAAATACATTTTTATTTCTGGGCACTTATTTAAAAGTGAAGACGAACTGTACGTTAGCGGCTGCATTAGGAAATTTCTGTGCTTGGTGTGGCATCGGCCACCTATCCCAGGCAACGGGCACGTGCTACATCGCCTCTCTCTCTCGTTCAAGCCCTCCGAGATCTCAGTGAGGCCTTAGTCTCGCATCGGACGTAAAATAGGCTAATGACGAGGACAACGAACATCCTAGATCGTAAGCTGTGCTCGTAGCGATGGGGCGTTCTCATCCGAGCGTTTTTCGTTGTCGTTAAAGAACTAAAAGAAAAGAAAAAAGGAAAAAAAGAACGCGTGGACCGCATTTTCGCTCCAGCGCGCCGTGTCAACAGGAGCGGCAGCAGCACTCACGGGGGAACCCACACTCCCCCTCCGGCCTCTTGCTCGCCATGGAAGCGCCACCGCTGCTGGCAAGAGGCAGTCCTTCGCCCCCGGTTCCATTCTTCCCATCTCGCTAAGGAACAGTGCTCCGAACCTCGTCGGAGGCCGTAACTTACTCTACCAGCGTGCTGACTCAACTGCGAGCCAAGTTGGAGCTTCTGGATCTAAGCAGCCTTCCACCGCCGACGTAAGTGCGGGAGTTGCGCGCCGTTTGCAGAATGCGCGAATTTACACCGTAAATTATCCCAAAGTCGTCGCTTAGACGTGCCTCGTCAGTGAGAGTGCAGTGGCCGATCTCTTGGGGAAAGATGACAAAGTTCACCAGTCGAGTCGGAAGAATTAACGAGAGTTAAGAGACGCAAAGTATGACCGAGATGCTTCGCAAATATATGCAGCGGCGTGTGCTGAAGCCACTAAAAAAAGAAAGAGAAAAACATATCTTCGTAGTTAACAAACAAATAACCAATATAATGCCGCCAGCGACATCTGCAAGCTTCTCCTATGTGCATGGCTAAACCGTCGTTTTCGGCCTTATCTCGCGAGTCGGTGATTTCTACGTGCTTATCGCGGAAGTGATATATTGTCAGAAATTGAGGGAACTTAGCCCATTAACCTCTTAAAGCGATTATTAAAGCCAATATCTTTCACTACCGCGCACTTTCTTTTTTTTTTCTTTTGGACGCGATATCTTGCGTGATAGGGAGAATTCTAAGTCGAACGTGCAGCACCTGGAGACGTAGTATTCGTGCTCTCGAGCGAAAGTTTTGTGGCATCGCAAGATTTATATGCTGCGCTCGTTGGTAGCGTTGTGTCACGTTTCCACGCCGCCTCGGCTGACGTCTTGCGGGGCGCATTCTATCGTTTCGCTGCATGTCTCTTGTCAAGTTGGTGTAGGATACGATTATAAGACTTTCTGAGTTCGGTCGTCAGGCCTCTGATGACCAAACGCCATGGGTCTCATAACTGTATCTTCCGGAATCATTTGCACCACCTGGGATTCTTTAACGAGCACCTAAATCTAAGTGCACGGGTGTTTCCGCATTTCGCCCCCATTGAAATGCGGCCGCCGGGGGCGGGATTCCGCTACCTCGTGCTTAGCAGCCCAACCCCATAGCCACGAAACAACCACGGCGGGTACGACACAATGTAATCTATGTATGCTATCGCATACTTGGAGAGTTATCGGTGCTAAGCTCTGGCCTGGCTCTTAAATTATTTCCCTCCACTTCGGTTCTTTTGGTCACCTCTCTTTCCACGCTGGTTTTCGTGTTTTTTTAACTCACCCCCCCCCCCCTTTCTTTGTTTTACCGCACGTTTCGCCATGTGGCATAAAATGGTTAAATTAATGCGTACAGACCTTCGTCAAGAAGCGCCATAAGTGGCATGCAGAGCTCATCTTCCAGCCACGACAGATGGGGCTTTCTTGGACCGCCGTTGAACCAAGACAATCAGTGCTGATTCTGCGTCCACTTGCCGTAAATTCTAATAAAGACGCTAAATTTTGATATGTTACTTCACAAAATAGGCGAAATGATGCATTGTTTATCCACGTACTATTTCCACAAAAATATTTCATTACGCTCTTTGGAACGAAACAATGCGGCGCCAGTGGCACATTTCGAGTACTTATCTCAGAAACTCTGCTCAGAGTTTCTACAAAACACACATTTATTGAGTGCTGGCGGGCTTCAGTTGCCAATTTTCAATGTTGAACACAATTCAATGAGTCATAAAGTAATAAAAAAATACTGCTAAGCATCTGCTTATTGTGATTTGCTACAAGATTAATTTCACCTAGTCAAGTAATTCATCACAGTTTAACTCTATCCGTCTAAGGCCATTTTTACATCCGTATAGAAAAAAAAGGAAATCACGTGGTGAATTTTTTGAAAACCATTTAACTCCCCCCACCCCCTATACCCCATACACTTACTTAGAAGTTTATCTGTCACGGCATTCATTGTGTGACACTGCACCTTAGGAATTACGAAAGACCACTGAAGCAGAACCATGGTGGCATCACTAAACCGCTTGGTCTTTTGCAACGACTGGTTTTTTATCGCTTTTCTGCCGTGACATGTTACAGATTACCTTATTGCTAAGGCAATTTTATGTGCTGTACAAAGTCATGAAAACAAACTTCACCTTCTGTTAACAGTCTCACCGAGGTTCTGCTTCCATGGCACTTTATAATTTTTAACTAGCGTTAAACAACATATGATGTGAGGAAATGTTTGCATCCCCCGTGCACTTGTAGCACATTACCACAGGCTAAATCCAAAAGGTAAAGATTTCTCAGTGGTGTAGCTTCGAAACGCCTTTAATATGGGTACCTACTTTCTCGTCTATGAAGCTTCCTCCATGTCGCGGTTCTGGAAAGAACTTATTTGCTCACGCAGGATATTTCTAAGGGAACACATATGGCTTTCCTTTGTAACTTCGTGCTACATTCGGGTGGATGATAATTTTTTTCCTTTCAGGGTGTTTATGTCGTAACGTTACCATGTTCTTTTATTTCACTGTAGTATTTGTTTGGCTTGCATTACGCACACATATACGTTTAATACGCCGCTAAAATCGCTGTTTGGGCCCCGTTGCGTTGGACCAATGATGCACCGCTACATAGGCGCTTGTCGTGGTTACGCGTGTTGTATTATTAAAGGCTTAAACCGGTTTCATTGGTGCAACTCTCGCAGTTGCACACGAAGCAACTGTGGAGTCTGCGTAAGGTAGCTAGCTTCATGGCACGTCCTATGGACGTACCGACACGTCGAAATTGAAAGGAACCCGGAAAAGCTACATTGATGTAAAGATAAGCATTGTGCATCACCCCGAGGAAATAGGCATAAGAAAGGCTACCTGCACCATTTCAAATAAAGAGATCGCAGCTGCTGCTGCTGTGTCACATTACTGAACGGATAGATCTACGGATTGATTTTATCAACTTTTATCGAGCAAAGCTTCGGTTCGGACTAGTCGGTAATCCATACTTAATACTGTTTTAGCGCAGAATTTTACAAAAAGCACAAAGGGACACTCTTCGAGACGTCTTGGTGGCATCTGCATCCCGAGCCCCTCCCCCTTTTTGTCTTTTCTTTTTTTTAACCCTTCTGCTGTATTGTGTCTTGGCATCCATGGTTTGTTGTGATAATCAAGTAAGTCTCATGGTATTTTGCACATTAAAGCTGGCTAGTTACCACGTCACTAATGCTCCCCCTTCGTTGTATGTTTTCCCTACTCTTGAGCCGGGAACCTTCCAGTCGTCTCTTACGTGTTCACGGTGCATATCCTTCACTTTTCCCTAGCTGTCCTTAATCTACGGAGGCTCGTTTCGTCATCGTCATAGGGAGATTTTACGCTGCATTTTGTGACAAATCGGATCTGGCTTCGTACAACCCTTTGTATTTCCATAACGTATGTATTTTCCTAACTTGTTCTTCCATTTCTGATACAGCTTGAAAGCCAGACTTTGCTCTGTCGTGCCGCCACGCACGTTTCTCGCAGCGCCCTCACCGCCTCACAGATGCGCCCCTGTTCGATGAGGAGGAATCGAGCAGTACGACCGCGGTGGCGCCTGTGCCTCGATCTGGAGGCGGCAGCGAAGGCATTCTGAAGAGGCTGTTCTCGTCCTCCGGTCTGGCCAAGACGAAGTCCACGATGATGGCCACCAGCTCGGCCACAGCACACACGCTCATGGGTCGCGAGGCGCTGCAGTCCGCCAGGCACTCGACGACCTTCGCGCAGGGATATTTTATTCCCGATGCGGTGAGCATTACAGTTGCACGCTGAGCTTGTCTGCAGTGTGTGTATATAGCTGCGAGGCCAAAAGGCATGCGGAGCTCTGTTCCCGCGAAAGGAAATTCGTGCAGATTGGCACATCTGCGCATCATATAGATAAGCCAGTATTGCTGAACTTATTTCACATCGTTCGCTGTTCATGAATGCCTCGTACACCGTGCCGCGGCTAAGCGAGGGCTACGCAGCACATTTTTCTTTACCTTCAGTATATAAGACGAGGAGCAAGGTGTTTCGAGCCACGATGAGGAAGCGGAAAAGGCAGGCGCGCTTAGTGAAACAGATGTTATACAGTAGCTATTAAGCACTTAACCGAGAAAAGTGCGAAGCTGTTATGCAAAGATTGCTTTCTGGAAGGCAGAAAGAAATAGGCGTCCTAACTTTTAAGAACACTTGGTGTTAAATAGCTTGATTCAATCGATATTAAACAGCAAGGAGTACCTATCGCATGTTATGTTTCTGCAATAACATTTTTCCAACAGAAATTTGCATCCACTTGTGTTTAAGCGTCAATGAAACAGTTCTAAAAAGCCGAAGAAAT
The DNA here is from genome assembly GCF_050947875.1 of Dermacentor variabilis. NCBI lineage: Eukaryota > Metazoa > Arthropoda > Arachnida > Ixodida > Ixodidae > Dermacentor > Dermacentor variabilis. Next base: position 67,805,689 of record NC_134572.1, read on the forward strand.
GAAGGCTCTGAAAGTAATCCTAAACGAATGGTAAACGTATATGTTCCGCTAAACAAGCAAACTGCATAGGCTCAATGATCTTCACAGAGTTAAAAAGCTATAGTGAGCGGTATCGTAAACCAGGTCACTCGGAAATCAGCAAGACCTACAAACAGAAATGCGAGAAGTCAAATGGCCAAATTTGTTCTGTAAATTGTAAAAGCGACCCAGAAATGGTGCTAAAGCGTCATTCGGTTCATTAACGATAACCATTGGTGAAATAACAAGGTCGCTTTAACATAAAACCAATATTTCGCACCAATCAAGATGTTTGTTTTATTTACCCGCGAAACCGCGATGTTTTAAGAGTGAACTTTAGAAAAATTTCACGCAAGTTCACCTCGCACTCTGACTGAAGTGCAAGCTCCTTGTGTTCCGCCGTAACCGCAGCGGAAAGCATCCGCGCTATGCAGCGAAGACAACATACAGGGGCTTCAGAGAAGTTTTGAAAGAAGGAAGAGTGCAGTTTTCATGGATGACACGCGACATTGCATTCGGATCCGAAAGGCTACTCTACTTCTGGTTAGATGCTACCGTGCTCGACCATACAGTGGTAGCGCACCTGTGGGACGTCATTTTGGCGTGGTGGTCAAATTCGATCGTTTTCGCCACTTTAGCCAACTTCGCTTCCAATGCCCAAGAATGAGTCCCTTTGGAACGTAAATCGGATGGATAATCATGCGAAATACAACCGTAGACAAAGTTACTAGAAGGTTCATGCGCCTAATAGTAGTGGATAGAAGGTGATATACCAGTCTGCCATTTACATGCAAGCTTACACGCAAGCGCTGTTTTAGGGCCGTGACAACTAGAAAATTACGGAAGAACCCATCTCACGATGAGTGTCGACGTTAAAGCGATTAGCATTCAAGCACCGTAGCGACAAACCATTGTGCTGAACACACCTTTATTTACAGCCTGTAGTAAGGTAAGTAGGCTGAGAATGCTAATTGCATTCACACACCCACGCACGCGACCACGGTGCCAACGTACGATAAGAAACCATAACACAGCGTCTACACCATCTGACGCCACGAAGCAAGCTCTACCAAACGCGGCCTCCCAGTCGTAGCCAGTTTTGTCTCGACCTCACTGTAGAATTAGCGTTCAATCATCACGTCTGACTTCGAATAAACTGCGGCGTGATCGCATAGTTGTCATTTTTCAGGCTTAAAGCTTCATTTTCATTGTCCGCTAGAGGAGTGGGCGTTCTCACCTTTAACAGTGGGACTCATAAGTTCCTTTCTTTTTTTTCTTCGAGCGAGAGCTACGTTTCAGGGGATCGCACATAGCAGCACTCCAAAGTGGGCGTGGTAGACTAACAATGCTAATCCCAATAATTTTCTTTTTTGCTTCGTGGCAGTGACATTTTAAGGGCTAGAGAGCAGCAGCACGCCAAAGTGGGCTAAGTATAGGCTAAGAATGTTAATCGCACTAAAGCTCTCAGCGTCCCGCGAGGAATCGAACTTGCGACCAACAAATTGACAGCCCAGGATGACAGCCCAGAATTCTACCTCTCAGCAACTCTGCCGATGATGCATGCAGTGGATAATACTGATCATGGGGAGCGCGATCAAGCCAGAAGCTGTTTTGATTGGCTAACACCTGCTCATTATCATGTGTGTAGTGCATCGATGGAGATGGCGTCCCCACCTTTTTCGTGTTCTAGCACGTGGTCTTCATATTTGCGGAAGCGGTCCTCAATTAAGTAGCGACAATGATTGAGCGCGTTATGCTTCGTCTTCGTTAGTTTGCTTCTAGCGCTTTGCTTCTTCTCGTGTTTACTTGATGGCATTGGTGTCGTCTTGTTTTCTGTAAGAATAGCGCGAAGGCCTATTAATGGGGTAGACCAAATATAAATGTGAGAAAAACCGTACGCATCCAGCAGTATGAAGCTGAAGGGTTGTTTTAGCCGGGACCAATGACGCATTACAGATAGCTAAGAGGAGGAATCAAAGCCGAGCCTTACCTATTCCCCACCAAGAGCTGCAACTTCCACAAACGAATACGATTCACACTTTTACTTCTCTAAACAAGATTTTACTTCGCTAAAGAATATTGTTCGCTCGCAGCTGCTAGTGCTCACTAAAACAAAAAAAAACAAAAAAAGAAAAGAACATCAAAGGAAAGAGTCTAAACGCTTGCTGCGCATTATTTTTCGCCAACTATCGCGTCACTGCTTCGCATTACGGGTGAAACTTTTCTTTTTCTCGACGTTTATTCCTCTAGACCCCTCGGGAAACCCGCCCAGCGGTCAAAATAGTCCTGGTCATCGTCTCGGCGTTGGCGTTGGCGATCTTCCTCTGCTTCCTTCTCCTCAACATATACTGGACGAGCAGTTCGGCGGCGAAGAACCAGTGCGCAACGCAAGCCTGCGTCTCCTACTCCAGCCTGCTACTCTTCTCCATCAACCAGTCCGTCGACCCGTGCGAAAGCTTCACGCGCTTCGTGTGCGACGGCTGGAAGCAGAAGCAGTCGCTCAGCGTGCGAGAGACCCACTTCATCGACGCCCTGGACAAACTGCGCCGGTCGGCGCTCTCCGCTAGGATCCCGGCCACGAGGCAGGACGACGTGCAGCGGGCGCTGGCGCTTTTCCTGAGTTGCGACGACGTCGGACGGGGCAAAAGTAACCAGCTTCCCGTCGTCAAGAAAGCCCTACTCGACGCGGGCGTCGTCTGGCCGGACATGACTCGCAACGTCGACTTAGTGTACACGCTGCTCTACTGTTCCCTGACGCTGGGATGGGGTACCGTGCTCGACTTTGCCGTTCTTTCGTCTCCGAGCGGACACACGCTCATCGTTAAGGCCGGCAGCGCGCTTCCGTATGTCATCGACAAGATCCGCGGTTTCAAGGGGAGCGTCGCGAAGTTTACTTACTACCACACGCTGGCGCTCGCCTTTCGTCTAGGACGCGAACGGACGGCAACGGCCGGCTACTACAACACGACCGGCATCGAAATCGAAGCACTGGAAAAGCTCGCCGCGCACCATAGTGCATACGTAGTACACGACAGCACTCCGTCGCCATTGCAAGACATTGTGAAGTCGAGCCGCGTGCCCGTCTCCGACAGCCGCTGGACGGACTGCCTGGCCAGAATTAAGCCTAAACTTGTCGGCAGCGTCAACGTCACAACCACCGCTCGGCTCTACGTGGCGGCAGTCTTGCAGCTTTGGGCACAACTGGGAGAAAGCAGGTTGCACTTTTTCGTCTCCTGGTGCACGGTGCAGGTGGCCGCTCTTTACGCCAACCAGGAACTCGTAGAGAACTACTACGACAAGAGCTCCAGCAGAACTCGAGCCTATCACGGAGCCTTTTGCCTCAGTCACGCCATGTCTCTGTCCGGTGCTCAGGCGTTGCTTTCCAACGAAGGCGTCGGGGACATCTATGAGAGCGACGCCGGCGCGTACGCCCGAGCGATTACTTCGTCCGTTCGCGAGGCATTCCGTACCCGGCTTTCCAACTGGACGTACTTCAACCCAAACGTCACGGTCATCTCCGAGTGGGCATCCCTGGCGGCGGTGTTTCGCTACGTCGCCGCCTCTGCCAACGACACTGCAGTGGTGCCACTTGGCCAGCAGCCGGACATGACGACCGACTCATTCGTACATAACTGGCAAAAGGTGGCGCAGCTGGGGAGCGACTCCGCAGGCTTAGCAACCGCCACGTTTTACTCGGCGAGCAAGCTCCGCTACTACCTAACGTGGCCCGAGGGCCGAGACTTCCAGTTCCTGCCCTACGCTTTGTCGTTCCCCTTGTTCGAAGCCGACATGACGGATGCCCTCAACTACGGCGGCATCGGGGCCATAGTCAGTCGCGCGCTTGGCGGGCTTCTCATCGACGCTTACGCGGCTGACCCGGAATCGGCAACGCCGGTCAACGTCCTGCTGGATTGCCTGCGCGGAGACCCGTTCGCGGACCCGGGGAGCGACGACGCGGGCATTGCCTTCGGGCCGGAAGCTTTCGGATTGGGTGCGTTAGTGGAGGCGTACAGGAGTGTGGCCGCGTCTGATCGGTCACTCGCTGGCCTGGAAGCGTACAGCGCAATGCAGCTGCTCTTCATCGCCCTATGCTACAACAAGTGTGAGGGCGTGTCGAAAACAAACGACGAGTCCTTGTGCAACGTGCCACTGAGACACCTGCCGGCGTTCGCGGAGGCCTTCCGGTGCAACACGCATACGCAAATGAACTCCTTGCACCGCTGCCATTTTATGTGACGCGCTCTCACTTCCAACACACGTAGCCAACAGTGCTCTTCGTTAGATGCGCCGATGATATGGCCCAATCGTGTACTTTAGTGCGTGACTGTGTGCCTGTGATTATTATCAAGCAATGTTCACGGACCTGTCATTGACACTTCTTTGCTTTGTATCGCGTGTAGGTATTGATAGAGAAAATGACTAGGAGAATTTAGTACTTACAGCATCTTGCCTTTCATCGCGACCTCCGCTAAAGTACATTCTGTATCTCTATTAGGCCCGTCACATAAAATGAATTAATCTTTTTTCTAGCACCTATATTGTGCATGTGGCACTTGCTAGAACAACTTGTGTTAAGTGCGCTGTCGTCTCTCGACTAGTTTAACGCTCCTTAAAATTTTGTGTGTTTACTGTTCTGCAGCGAGTGACTCCATGCTGGTCAAGAAGAATCGTGCAATTTGATGTTGCTACTGTGTAAATCGAAATCATGTGAAATAAGGACACAACGTTCGGCTAATTCATGGTGCTGTTGACGCTGCTACAGGCTGAACCTGGGAACAATTTAAGTAGATTTCAATAACCACGAACGTCTACTATAAAAAAGGCGAGTTATTTCTGCGTTTATTGGTGTGAATTTTCTGTGAAGTCTTTTTGTCGAACTTGAAAAGTTAACTGCACCGATTTACTGCCAAACATGCTTGCCACACAGACGCATAAATGAGTCATAAACTACGGCTTCGTCACTGCGGGTACATTGATTGACGTACTTCCTCAATGCGTCAAGTGTTGAAGCCTCTCCAAAAATAATGTGCCATGTTCCAGAGAGGAAGGGAGACTGCTATCATGTTCCCAGTGGTAGGCAGGGTGGGAATTAGATTAACTGATTTGTTGTTTGCCTTTTTTTTTTCATACGGAGCTGTAGGTGTGCCGCATGCTTAAGCCAGCGTGTACGAGCTGATTGAAGAAGAGGTTATACTAGCTTTGCACTCGGTCCACCGTTGGGCATCTCACGACCGCTTAAACAACGTCGTGTATTTTATAATTGCGGCTAGTAAACCACAAGTTCGTTGACCCTTCCTCCAACAAACTTGGAGACACCATTAACCGGAATATTTGGCAAGAATGACAATTTAGAATTGGGAACTGGAGCTGGCTGATGAACTGTTTCCCTTTCCCTTTTCTTTCTGGAACACTTTAATGGGAAGAAGAGAGATGCTGACACGGAGGATTTCATGGTCGTAATCTGTCACTGAGGCTACATTTAATATTTCCCTTTGTTATCTCTTCAGGGGACCACCGGGCCAGGCCAAGCGGCGTACGAACAGCTGTGGCCGTTACCATGGGGGTCGTCATATATTTATAGCTTCCGTGCTATCTTGCAAACATATGTAAAAAGAATCCTATGTTTATGTTTTCTTCTTTCGCAAACGTATTTGCCGACAACAGGTGAATGTTAGGCCCAAATGCTTCGCTATAACAGCCAAGATTTCCGGATTTAGACCACCTTGAGCTTGTATCAAGAACAGAATAAAATGGTCTTTAAAATTAACCAGCCCTAAAGACCTGCAAGAAAACCAGAACATGAACTGTGAGACACTTGTACCTTGTATGCCACATACCTAAGCTTGCTGAGTGCGTTAGCATCACGCACTTTAATCAGGAAATATAAGAATATAAATTACGCATGCGAACCCCTGTTCGCAGAGTTCGTAAGATTCTGTCAGAAGAGAATCGAGGACTAGTTGGTATCCCACTTAGATTGTCGAGTACTTGTATGTGGAACGTAGGGCTTTGTTTCTTTTGTGTGGAGCCTTATGCACCCTTCCGACTAATCGGATTTTTCTGGTAAGAAATTTCTTAACTCATTAGCCCACGCCCGTAATCGCTATCCCCCTGAGCGCCTGCGTCATCTCTCGGTGGCTCATTCAACATTTTGTGATAACAAGCTGGTCTGCTTGCGCGCTGCATAAAGCACGTAACACAGCCAGTGTCACACTTCGGCGACACTTTCGCTGTGCTTGTCAGAACATCCCGTTCATAAACGTGAGGAGTACACAGAGGAAAAGACGCGAGACGATGTCTTCCAGGCAGCATCGGAACACCGCCACGGCAGAGTTCCTCAGACTACTGCGCCTGGACACAACTTCGCTGGCCGCAGCAGCCTTCGGGTAACTCAAGGCCGCCTCCACGTCCTTGATGGTCACTTCTCCTGCCTTGCCTGCTGGCCTCATAGGGTCATCGTCGTCTTCCCGATTGACTTCGGACACTGGATGCGTCCGGCGGATTTTGCTTCCGGTGTAGGAGGAGTCCGCGTCCTCCAGCGTGCCTCTAGATTCTGTCCATTTCTTGTCCGTGTCATAACGTCGCGCTGGTGGCAGCTCTGGCGGTTCGAACTCCTCGTGGCACTGCATCGACGTGAGATTTAGCGCGGCCACTTGCGTTCCGCAGCTCGGGCTACTCGTCGCCGCCGGCCCATCGTCGAAGCAGCAAGTGATGTCTCGCAGTTCCCGCCGGAACTTGTCGTTCCGCGTGGCATTCTCCAGGCGCTGCACCCAGTCCAGATCGCAATCACAGATGAACTTGTTCCCTGCGCATAAGGTGACTGTGAGTTAAACTCTGTTAAACTGAGTACCTCGCGTGAATATGTATGCTTTGTGCAACTTCTTGTTGTATTTATGTTCTTCCGCAATTGATGCGACCCGCGTTTTCTTTTTCTGTTTTAACTACTACACTCTATACTTTGTCGTTGCTTTACTTTAGTCTTTATGACCCGTCCATCCTCTGCTTCTTCTTTCCTATTTAGTTCCTTTCCTTTTTTATTCAACTTATGTGTCTCTATCAACTGCTCCCTAAAGAGTAGGCAGGCGTTACGCCCCTTTCAGTTGCAGTTTCCAGCCCGCTTTCTCTCTTATTAAGGCGAAAGCCTTAAGAGGCTCGTTGCAATGCCTCATACCTAAACAACGCGGTGTCTAGTCGAGGGGTACAAAAATATAATCAGCAGCAATTACTCATACTCCCCCAAGCAAGCTAATATGCAATGGTTCATAGCCCTCTAAGCAAACAAAAAAATGGCTCATACTCCCTTAAATCAGAGGCTACAAGCTCTCAGCATAGTGAAGGGAACAGTGCGTACATTCATTGAAATCACCCATACAACACACAGAACGGCATACGTTTCAATAAAGAACAAGCTCAAAACAAGCACAGGAACCATCAATAAACACTGCACATCCCCTTAGGAATTACGTTATGGCCGAGGATGCTTGCCACGCGAGCAACGAGGTGCTACGTGCGAAGCGGCGGGAGCGAGGCGTTCGACCGCGAGTGCTACTTTCTCCTGATGAGAGGATGCAACGTAAAGTCGAAGAGTGACGTCGTTGGCGCGAGTATGACTTCACTATTGACCCTTTTCGCGGAGCAGCTTGTTCTAGAGAAACGAGATGGCGCTTTCGGCAACGCGCCGCACGTCGCCTCAACGACAGCGCACGAATATGAAACCATTGCTGCTTGCACCCTGCTTCCGTGCGATCAGCTGTCGTAAATGCAACTGAATTTTCGCTCACGCACCGCGCTCCAATCATGCCGGATTGAATCATGTGGATTGACGTGTGCAGTCGTTTGCTGCGAAAATAGTGACTGGTATGTTAAGGAATGGAATGAGTGTAGTCAAGTTCGCGGACCGTTGCTACAACTGTCCGTACGTGTCACCAGCCCTTCGAGATATACGGCTTTCTTAGAGGATGCAGAATTTTTGCCCATCCGCCAGCATTGTATCGCTAACCTTCAAAGAAAGTGCTTCTGCCCCGGAACCTCGGCAAGAGTGAGTACTGCTCGTTAAACAATGACAAATGGAGTAGCGGCAGTTCCTGTCGTAGTACGTTTCGCGCACAGTACATATACACGCGCCTACCACAACTGGTACGTAATCTTACGCCCACTCTGTCGCTAACATGTCAATATGTGAATGGGCGCACACTTGAATATATGTGCACGATATACACAGAATAAATGACGGACTACACTGATAGCGCATGAATGGTCGACGCTGAAGGTTTCGTGACGGTCCACAAGAGCAAGCGAGTTACTAGCGATAATACATCTTTGCTACAAGGTATTAAAATGTACAAAACGGCTACGTTTCAAGCCTTGTGCACAGCAAGGACAAATCTATCGGAACTGAGCGCACCCGCTAGCGATTAGGCAGGAATAATCAGATAGTGACCGCACCAAGTAAATTTACTGAGTCATAAATGTGACAAGCCGCTGCTTCAACATATTTGCCAAATAAAGAAGGAGAAGTAAAACACACTAATCCTGATTCAATTCATGAGCAGTAAGTCTGGATAGCTTGGAATACATATTTAGCCTCGCTTTTAAAACAAGCGCCAATATACGCTGGTCGCATAGCTTAAAAATTAAATTATGGGGTTTTACGAGCCAAAACCACTTTCTGATTATGAGGCACGCCTTAGTGGAGGACTCCGGAAATTTCGACCACCTGGGGTTCCTTAACGTGCACCTAAATCTAAGTACACGGGTGTTTTCGCATTTCGCCCCCATCGAAATGCCGCCGCCGTGGCCGGGATTCGATCCCGCGACCTCGTGCTCAGCAGCCTAACACCATGCGCATAGCTTAATCAGCTTCCAAAGCGCTTTTGCGTGTTCTCTAGAGCTGTGGCCTAAGCTTCGTGTCGTCCGCACAGTGACCGCCTACGATATCTCCCGAAACACAGGCTTCCTAAGCCGCACAGGCATCATACACACCAATTGCAAACGCGGAGACGATGGAGGCATTTGTTTGAGGCAAGCAATGGACGCGTCACCACGTGACCAAACATGGCAGCGCCCACACGGGATCGCCGCGAAAAGAATCAATACCAGCGCGCGAAGCCGCAGCTAGGCATCGAAAACGAGCCAAGGAAGCCGAACTGCGAAAGCAGCAACGCGACAATGCAATACGGCAACGTAGAGGAGGCCGAAGCTCGCAGCAGGCTTTCGCGTTCACGTGTAACAGGAGTGCAACATGCTGCTGAACTTTTTCCCTTTCTCTCCATCGTACACAGGTTTTCATATCAAATAATAATAATAATAATAATAATAATAATAATTTCAATGGAGACCACGTTAATGTCAATTTTTGAGCATTCATTCCTACATGTTAATGCCTCAGCTAAAAAATCAAACGAGCCTACGCCATATTTAAAGTTAGTGCACGAAGTCTAATATAAGTAAGCCAGATTTTCATTTCCTATACTTACACTTATCTATTCTACAATTTTCTTTCTACTGACATTTATTTGAAACTGCTGACAGTATAGCAATCCTCAAATGCGTTCGAGATGCCACCGAGCATGCTTACCCACGAGGCCCATGTGGAAGGACTCGGCGTCGATCTTTCTCAAGTCTTGAACAGTCCTCCAAGTAAGCGTGACCAGCTCGTTCTGCGAGAGGTCTACACTGAGCAGGCTGGGAGCACCCATGAACAACCGGGCGGGAAGGGTGCGAAGCCGGTTGTACGCCAAGTAGATGATGTTCAGCTGCGGCAGGCCGTCGAACGCCAACGGGTCCACCTCGGCAACGCCGTTGTACTTGAGGTCGAGCTCGACGAGCATGGGCATCGCGCCGAACACCCGCGCTCCGAGCCTTTTGATCTTGTTGCGAAACAAATCGAGCCGTATCGCCCGCGAAAGGCCCTTGAATGTTTGCTCAGTGAGGCTCTCGATGACGTTGTCGCTCAGGTCGAGTTCTCTGACGTTGGAAAATTCCTCGAATGCGCAGTCCTCGATGTCCCTGATGCCGTTTCGCTCGAGGAAGACATGCGTTAGGACCGGCAGACTACGGAAAGATCCGGCTGGAACAGCCGTCAAACTGTTGTCACCAAGTTCGAGCCTCTTTAGACGCGGCAGGTCGGCGATACATTCTTTCTCCAGGATCGTTATGGCGTTCGAGTCCAGTGAAAGCCATGCTAGCCTGGTGAGGTTGTGGAAAGAGTGTGTCTTCAGTGCGCCCAAGTCTGAGTTCGTGAACTTCAGTCGCTCCAGCCGAGAACAGTGTCTCAGGGCGCCAGAGGGCACGAAAGACAGCTTGTGCTTGAGGTTGAACGCGTTGAAGGCCAATGAAACGACGGATGCGTGACCTTGAAAAGAGTGGAACACAGCGTGGTCCGGCGTTATCGGCCTGGTGACGTAGCAGAGCACGTCCGTGGCGTCGTCCGCGAAGTCCTCGACGTTGCAGCGGCAGTACAGAGGCTGGTCCATGAGGCGGCAGAGGTTTGGCACCACGTCCGCCGAGTTGGCGCCAGCGACGGATAGGATAATGCATGTGGTTATGTAGAGGCTGCAAAAGCGAAAAAAGCAAGGAACTCTCAGAAACAAGCGGCGCCCATCACGAACTACCAGAAATTCTAATGTCGATCTCCGTTCCTCAAAGGCAGTAACATGACAACACCATTGAGCGAAAGGGAGTAAACATACAGTGCCCGCCATGACGTTTCGTAGGCAAACATTCCTTGACACCACCAGATGAGGAACAAATCGTATGTGTTTGTCGCCTATTTTCGGTCTCGAGTCCCGCGGCTTCAATGCGTTGATTTGGCGTTGCGCTGTGACAGCGCTGTGACAGCGCTGTGACAGCGCTGTAGAATCTCAGCAGAAATGTGCCGTTCCAAGTATTTACTCCCTAACGTGCATACACTGTCGCAGACACTTCTGTCTTTATTGCGTGGAATGAGAAGCATGCGTCAATGCTTGCTGACACTAAATCGCAATCAGGTCATACGTCAAATGTGGCGGCCACTGATGAAGGCGCCTCAGCGGTTCGCATACTTTTAATTACGAACAGGCTCCTATTTTAAAACGCCAGAGTCAGTCGCGGTACACAGATTAGCATTGTTTAGATAATGACTGTATGCTGCCTTCTGTTATGTTCTGCCCTCTATCATATGTCATTGTTATCTTTTGTTGACTGGCTATAATGTGCTAGACTTGATTTCCTGTTGACCCGCCGTGGTTGCTCAGTGGCTATGGTGTTGGGCTGCTGAGCACGAGGTCGCGGGATCGAATCCCGGCCACGGCGGCCGCATTTCGATGGGGGCGAAATGCAAAAAACACCCGTGTGCTTAGATTTAGGTGCACGTTAAAGAACCCCAGGTGGTCAAAATTTCCGGAGTCCTCCACTACGGCGTGCCTCATAATCAGAAAATGGTTTTGGCACGTAAAACCCCAAATATTATTATTATTATTGATTTCCTGTTGTTCCTCTTCATGGGTCGCGTAGAATCGCGATGGCGAGTCGACGAGCCATCAACAACACATTTAACAGCAACGACAGACTAAAAACTAAAGCATCTCTGCAGTACGGCGCAAAATGCACCACCCAAAGTGTTTTCCATCCGTCACTTGACACTCCTTTTTTATGAGTACTCACGTGACGTCAGTTCGGCATATTGTTCCCTTATTCATATTTTCCACTGTGCTACTGGAGACAAGCGGATCGACGTAAAGCGCAGTTTTTCACCATGCCGGCTGTAGAACAATATGGCGGCCTCAATGACGTTCATGCGTACCCTCTATGACATATCAAAGCTTCCGTTTCGAGCTGTCATGAAAAAGAAGACACTTGCACCTCGCTTTGAAATCTATTAATATGGCAGTACTTTAGATGGATTATCAGCATAAATGAGAAAGTCCATTACACGCATCTTTATCAGGCTCAACTGAACATATGCGAAGTACAGCTGAATGCTCTTTTACAACTAAATCATTCTAAGTGCGTTCTCTTTAGGAGCAGGGCAAGATGAAGCAGTAATTTTACCGCAGCACCTACAGACCATAAGAAAGCACGCCGCTTTGCTTACGGTGTATTGGTTTCACTCAGTCGGCATGCTTCCTTGTGCCTGTTAAAGCTATATTTTTGGCGGATCTCACGTCGCGTTCGCACTGTACATACAATTCCTTAGAGTTAAAATAACAAGCACGCGCACCGTGAACTCACGAACCATGGCATCCTACAAAGCCAAAAACGCCGGCCGGCGTTGCGACACTCCGATGCTCGCCATCCGGAGCTATAACGCCAGCAACATTCTTTCGGAATTGGGCAGCGCCCGCTGCCATGAGAACGCACAGCTTACGCGCAGCGACCCAGCAGCGCGCCGAGAATCGCTCCTCAAGTACGCCGTTTATCGCCCACCCGCCCATCCCCGAAGTAGACTTCGTCCAAGGGGCAGGCGGCCCGCCGAGCTCGACCTCCTCTCCCTGTGGTATAAGTGCCGCTGGATTGCCGACGCAGCCCCCCAACAAAACGTAGCAGGCAGGACAAGAGTGGACCGGTGCGCACGCGTTTAAGCGCCCGCGCGCGCGCGCGCGTGTTTGTGTGTGTGTGTGTGTGTGTGTGTGTGTGTGTGTGTGTGTGTGTGTGTGTGTGTGTGTGTGTGTGTGTGTGTGTGTGTGTGTGTGTGTGTGTGTGTGTGTGTGTGTGTGTGTGTGTGTGTGTGTGTGTCGGGTGGCGAGCGTTGGAGCTGTGGCGGGCGTAGCGGAGGTCATCCCATCTCAAGCGAGGGTCAACAGCTCGGCGAGAGAGCGCACTTTCGGCCGGCGTGTGCTTAGCATCCGGAAGCCGCAGCTGGAGCTAGCGGAGCGGAGACTATACTCAGGCGACGGACGCTTGGCCCTCTCCACCTCGTCGCCATCTGGTCCGTACTGACGCCCACGGGCCCAGCGGCACGGCGTCTGCTGCAATGTTCCGGACAAGGGCCCACAGTTAGCGGCCCGTTGCCACTTCAGTCCCTAGATGTTGTTCACGTTCGTTGGCGTTTATGTTCGTTGACACGTTTCGAACGGTGCGTTGTGCGGTGGTGCGAAACGTCAATCGGGAAACGCATAAGTAACACGTGACAGCAGGCTTTACGAACTTTTTTTCAGAACGTCACAAGCACAGCGTCAGTAGCCCAACGGCTCATTCCGGTTAATTGGTTCTTTTTCTTTGTAAACTTTAGAACAATGAAAAAATCTTGCTTTTATGCGAGAACTGCACTTACAGCACCCTGCTTGTTCTCCTTCCAGACAAGGGTTCATATAGTATACTCCGCTATGTCCGTTCCTCAGCTTTCAATATGTAATTTTTTTTCTCGGTGTGGTAAGCTATACGGACAGAATGTACATTCAAGCGAATGCAATTTCTTCGCATTGCGTGGAATTTGTGAAAGAAAAGCTTATTTCATCAATAATTTTTTTCGGCTCTTATTCTCACCGGCACATAGCGATCGCGTTTATTATAGGGCCTGAACATTATCAAATACACAGGGTTACTTCTTATTTCTCGTCTGTCGCGAACCTCCTCACGGCAATATCCTCTCGAAAGTTGCAGGGTATGGTTGGCGCAACATGGCAATTACAAAGTTTCGTGCCACTGCCTAGGTGAAATGTGAATGGTCTGACAGTGTTCTCGCGTTCAATATCGCCATGCCAACAGCAGATGAGTATGAAAGGGTGATATCCAAATTAGCTTAATGCAGCGGGAAAACATATTCTGCTACAGTCACCTCTTGGAAAATGCCATGTTCGGCTGCATAGGTACCTGCATGTCATGAACGAGAAGTGAACGAAGTTGTGATTGTTGCTGTGGTGGTCGCCTTTAACATATGACACGTACCCACGAGGGGATATTGGCCAAGGTTCTCAATGTAAACACAACAAAAGTAATCGCTTCCCTTTAGTGTACGAGGGTAAAGGTATACTTGCCCTTTGTCAATGGCAAGATATCGAACTTGGCGCGAGAGCGATGTTGAATGTGCCTATTAATTTCCAACGGGAAAGGTGAAACAGAACACCATACAGCAAAACGTTCATTAGTACGCTGATAAACCTCAGAGCAAACTGGCGACTAAGCATTATCTACGTAACTTCACAAGAAAATGCCCCCAAGTTGTGAAGCTTCGTAAGCAAACCTTGTCTTCAACCCTATCTATGTGCACAGTAGTGCGTTTTGCGCTTTTAGCGAAAAAACATTTTCATCGAAATCTTCATAATAGCCCGCTCTTCGTAAAAAAAGGACCCTACGAAGAGTTAGGTACTCGGCCAGCGGCCGAATGATGCTCCAAGCAAGCGACATCCTAACAACCCTCAGTTAATATCGCTTAGTCCTTTACAGAAGCTGCAACACTTGTCACTAAATTTCAACAGTAGCTCACTTACTACGGTGGCGCCAAGTAAGCCCCGCGCATGAATGAGTCCGACTGTTACTCAAGAAATCGCCTTCCGACGAGAAATGAGTTCTGCGAGCTATGACTGACTTGAATCTAGACCTGCCTTTCTTAATGAGAAACTGCGCATATCAGTCAAGACATTATTCCAATCCGGCTGGTCCCCCGTGAGACACCGGACCCTAAACCGCTTTGACGCATCCAAACCCCGCACCAGGCCGACAGTTGGGCATTAGAGCTAGGAGTTAATGGTAAATAATCGAATAAAACAAACAGATTGTAATTAGACAGTTCCACGAAACAATGACGCATGCAGGACTCAAAGGCTGTCACCTCAGCATCAGCGAAGAGGGAAAGTAAACACGCCGCGTCGACTTGTCCGACAGCCGCGAGACGATGACCGGGCGAGAGGCCAAGAGCCGCCGGTTGTATTTGTTGAAGCGCGCGTCCAGTGCAGAGGGCATCCTGCACTTCGAGCCAGCGCAGCCACCAGCGAGCGGGGTCCGAGTGCGTGCGATGACAATAATCCGTGGGACAACGCCAACGACGACGGACTGGAATCCATCAGCATTGGGAGCAGAAACGCGAATGACCGGCACAGAAGCTCCGCGCTCTGCTGCCGCCGACGCCGCCGTTCGAAGTGTTTGAGCCGTTTGAACCACTCCGACCCCGACAGCGTGCGTGCTCCCGTGGTGAGGGGGAACCGTCGTCGACGAGCAGTGGGGGGTGGCTCCTCCTTGATGGGATTTGACGGCGCGCGTGTTTGTGTGCGTGTGCGTGCGTGCGTGTGTGTGTGTGTGTGTGTGTGTGTGTGTGTGTGTGTGTGTGTGTGTGTGTGTGTGTGTGTGTGTGTGTGTGTGTGTGTGTGTGTGTGTGTGTGTGTGTGTGTGTGTGTGTGTGTGTGTGTGTGTGTGTTTGTGTGTGTGTTTCAAGGGAGAGGGAGAAACGTTAACCAGACCCTTACAGAGTATGCCTGCCTGTAACCTACGCGGTGAAAGGCAGAAAAAACAAGAAAGGTTACCATGTGGGAAGGGGAGTTGTTATGAATACGCGCACACAATACTGCTGCAGTGCGGTAGTGTTTACGCGCCCACCGAAAGTTGACATAAGGCAGAAACATGTAAAGATAAAGAATCGCGTATAGAGCTTGTTCATTGGCTGCCGAAGATTCCCTCTAGAAAAGCGCCGCTGCGCATTGAAGCCTCCCATTAAGGGGATTTATTATAGTCGGGTTATATATACAAAACTCGGAGGACGATGATGGTTTGAGCTAATGTTGCGAATAAACGAGGTACTTCTGATGATATACAGTTTAATGAAGTCGCCAGGAACAACATATTTGTTCCCTGACCCTCAATATATATATATATATATATATATATATATATATATATATATCTGTTGCATTGCATTAAAAAAAGTGACAGCTATTTTTATAACTAAGAGATCTGGTTATCGATCACACACCGGTAAATTAAAATACTTTATCCGGACCCCTCCCCGTACCCCCTTCCCTCGCGGACGATCAACTTACCGAAATTTTTCTTTGTGCTAGCATTAGCAACATACATTCACGGCACAAGACGACACGAATTGCCCCTTGTTACCCCTCTACATACTTCTAGGCGTCTTCATAATCACCTCAGCCTCAAGCGAATTTTTGGTAGAAACAAAGCCTTTAATTCCTCAGCGTTGTCACAAGCCACTACTCTCTGGAATAATCTTCCTGATAGACTGGTCTCCATCACTAACCGTGAAACATCCCGCGAGAACTTGTACGCTCACTTCTTGTAAAGTTGTGTATTAAATAGTACATAAACTTTTTTATAATCATTAACAAAGTTCATTTGATCTTGTTTATGCATTACGTAATTTTGTTGTGCTTCCTCCCCCGTCACTCAATGTCCCTATTGGATCCTGTGGTGTATGTACAAATCAATTAACTAATTAATTAATTAATACATAAATATTAGTAATATATACCGATTTAGCAGCTTGTTGCGACAAGGCAGCGTCATTTAAAAGGGCACTAAAGTGAGAGAGAAAAAGATAGTTTGAGCTGTATCAGTATATTATCCTTCTACAACACCAATATGAAAACCCACTCTTACCGTGAGAAGAGGTTCGATATACGAATCAGGGAGACGTGAAACACTAAAGACGCTTAACGATGCCGCCTTGAAATTCCCGCACCAGTCCGCTGTGACATCATGGTTCTGGACGGTGTATGCTCGCAAGCCTAGTAAGTTCTGTATATTTATTTTGATTGTATT
The DNA here is from genome assembly GCF_050947875.1 of Dermacentor variabilis. Lineage (NCBI taxonomy): Eukaryota > Metazoa > Arthropoda > Arachnida > Ixodida > Ixodidae > Dermacentor > Dermacentor variabilis. The sequence continues at coordinate 67,822,396 of NC_134572.1, forward strand.
TGTGCATACTGCGGCCCCATAAAGAAAGGCCTATAGCAGGAGTGGCTTACCATAGTAGTCAGCAAAAAAAAAAGAAACGAATTAAAGCAATAACTCTTTTAATATTAGCGTTATTCATATGTATTATTGCAGTGGTAGAAAGACTGGAAAAACGCACTTTCAATACCAAAAGCAACAAAACAGCGAATAGGTTCTTCATGAAATGACACAGAGAAACCGAACTAAGCAGATTCACTCTCATTTTCGAAAAGTGTACATTCAAATTCATTTATGGGGAGTGAGCGAATGTAGCCAGCTCTACAATTACACGGTTCAATAAAGCGAGAACAGAGACTGCACTTAAAAGCACCCGTACGAGCGCAAAAATAAATTCGGTTAAGTTCATGACCGTTACGCGTGGAAGATGGCATGGCGAAAGATAAGCGGGCTACGTTTGAAGATCGATAAGATATATTTTTTGTTTATTATGGTGTGTCAAAATTTTAATGACTCCCCGTCGCGACTTAAGGAAACTGACCTAATGTTTAGCTCAGGGAACGCAGACGTGGTTGAAAATGACGGCCATATCACCGAAAAGTGAAACGGGCACCTTATTTCTGGAATCTATCGAGTTGGATAACATTAGACTGACTATGAGGTGAACACATCGTAGCGGCATAATGAATAATGGGGCAAACGAGAGTTCTATGTCAAGAATTTTTTTTCCTTTGAAGCATTGTGTAAAGTGTGACGCAAGTGTCCAAGTTGTTTAGAGGCCTTAGGAAATGTTGAATCAATATGTGTAGAATATGAGACATCATGAATAAATATCATGCCAATATATTTATACTGTGAAACTTCGTTTAAATATAATCCATCGAAAGAATGTGTTGCAATTGCAGGCCCCTTTGTTTTCGTAAGTGACAAAACCACCACTTCCTTGGACCTAATGTTGATTTTTAAATCTCGGATCAAGTACAGATAGATGTAAGTGAATCATTCAATCGCTTATGGTCAACCGGAGAATGAATTATACTAAATAAAACACAGTCGTCTGCGTAAAGATCAATCCTAGAAGAAACGTTGTCTGGCAGATCATTGACATAAACCAAACAATAAAAGGCCAAGGGCTGACTGATCCTTGAGAGACCCCAGAACATACTTTTAAAGCTGACTTGGTGGAATTGAAGTCGATGTACTGTTATCCATTAAAAAGAAAACCAGCAATCCTGCCAACCAGATGGGAATTTTTCAGAATCACATTTAATTTTTGCAAAAGGTGAGAATGAAGTACTGAACCGAAAGCTTTAGTGAAGTGGGTAAAGAGAGCATGAATTCTTTTTTTTTTTCGCCTAAGTCTTACTGATGAGCAACGTATCGTGCAAACTCAGTTAATTGCGTTAACGGCGCGAAGTTTTCGGGTACAACGAATAATAGATGTGTCGTCATGGCGATTCAACTGCAAAGGAGTTTGGATTTCCGCATGCGGCTTGGAGACTAGATAAGCGAGTGAAACAAACAACTGTATGGTCGGAAATTCCATCAATTACTTCGCGCTCAGGTAGATTATCAACAATGTCTGCATTAATAATAGACACCAGGTCAAGTAGTGCGTTTTGTCTTGTAGTGCATTTCTACTACTTGTTTGAACTAGAAAGACAAATAATAAATGAACCCGTTTGCTACCTAAGCAATGACAGGAAAGTGAAGGCCAATGGTTGCCCGGCACATTGAAGAGTCCCGTCGTGAGAATCAAGCTAGATGCATGAAAGTTGTGCGTGTTTATATGATCAGCGAGAATAAATAAGTTATCAGTTGCGAAGGCAGGCTGATGGTAGAAAAGCGAAACTAGGATTGGTTTTTTGGCCAAGTACAAAATTCGTCAAATGGATTCAATGTACGCAGGAGCAGAAATAACATAAAACTGCAAATTATATCTGACAAAATGGGCGACGCCATCTCTTTGGCCAATTTTACGGTCAGTGATTGGACAGCAACAAAGCCTGGTGTAGTGAATTCTGAGTCGTATATAGCATTGTGTAGCCAGGTTTCAGTAGCACCAACAAAATGAGGGGATTAGGATGTTACCATTGAAAGAAACAGTGGGAACCTATTTATGCAAAAAAGAAGTGAGGCGTGCAGACAGGACACAAGAGTAGAGAAGTGGACAACACGAACGAACGGCGAACACGAACACGAACCGCGTTCGTGTTGTCCACTTCTCTACTCTTGTGTCCTGTCTGCACGCCTCACTTCTTTTTTGCATAATGAATCCTTACCAACTAGCTCAGCTTTCTGTCGTTCGGAACCTATTTACTAGGTTTCTTGCACTGAGATTCAAGAAAGTGCGGTAATAGGAGTCATGGATCAGTCAAGCTGAAGGTGATGTAAATGGAGTGTTTGATGAATCTTCATGGTGGCCTGAAGCGTTCCCTGGAGCACTAACTGCGACATCCCACTTATAGCAAACATCGTCTATGTATGAAAACATGGCCATTGCTTAACTTCATCGCAGAACCATGATCACGAAACGATGCGATTGCAGTCCAGTGGTCTTTTCTTTTTTTTTTTTTTTTACGAAGCTGAGAAATTATCCTAGCTGAGAAATATCCAGTGATGTAAAAAATTTTTCTTTCAATTTTGAAACATTCTTCATTACTTATATCTTCATCCTGAAGTCAAATTCTCGTCAGTATAGCTGAGCGCGATGGCAACGATCGATTACGAATCGATCGAGCGAAACGGCATCGATGGATTACATTGTATTCTAAAAACAGAAAGACCGCATTTAACAAGTTTCAGTAATTTTTACTGAGTCGCAACCATCGAAATATGGAACGATAATTTGAAATCAGTGACGTCACACTTAAGTACCGGCACTGGGGTTTCGACGCGAATTTGGTAAAACGAATCTTGGACTTTCATTTTCGTTTAAGACGACCAACCTCTGACCTCCAAATCAGTGAAGGTAGAGTTTTGAAAGATTACCTTATCTGTCTAAATTTATTTAGTGTTTTTCTTTATTGCCCCTGTAAGTGACGATTTTCGACAACGAGAAAGAAAAAAAAGAAGTTAACCAAAGGGTCCGATTTTTGTTAATCATATCATGAGAAGCCAATAAACAAAGATACCAAGGAAAACATAAGGGAAATTACTTGTAATTACTAACTGAATTAAAGAAAAGATAAATTAATGGCAATGAAAGTAGATGAAAAAACTTGCCGCAGGTGGGGAACGATCCCACGTGTTCGCATGCGAAGACGTGGGATCGGCAGGCACACATCGGCAGATACACATCAAGTTTTCATGATGAACGTATACATGCACGCTTTGGAAATTAACAGTGCAACACAGACAAGGACGAAGGAAAAGAAGAACGCTACACTGGTGCTGTTAATTTCCGAAACATGAATCACCACCAACTCGCCCAAGTTTCTCTTCTAGTATACATGAACGTCAAAATCGCAGTCGGGAACGGGTAGCGCTACAACTTTTTTATACAGACAGGCGAAATCGCACGTGACAACAGTTGACACCGACTGACAAGAGGGGGAGCCTGCGAAGCCTGCTGCGACAGCTCATCGCCCTAAACGTCGCGCTCTCACCTATCCCCGTTTTCAGCATGCTTCCAGTGAACGACGACATCCTCACTGCAGGTGAAAAATTCTGATAAAAAATGTTCCACGGCGTTTTCCGCGTTAGCACTTGATGATTAGACACTCTGACCTTTAAGCTTTCCATTGCACTAAATAAAATGGGTACCATAAAAATTAGTTGTCAGTACCTTTAAGTGGCCGCTATTCATAAAGAAAACTTGGTCTCAGATGTTGTTTCGTTAGATTTATATACCCGTGCGCAGCCGACAGTGCGCGCTTCAAAAGTGTGTGTGCGTGCCTGCGTGTGTGTGCGGGGGGGGGGAGCAAATGGCGTGCTACTTGCCCTCCCCACTTTTGACAGCGAGGAGCAAGTGCCCCCCCTTGTCACTACCACCCCCTCAATATGTACGCCTGTGCGCCAGTGACGACTTGTGCATGTTAAAGAGCTTTGGTTAGGGGACGTAAGCGGTCTGCGTACGCAAGATCCATGCAGGGGTTACGGTACTTGGTCTGCTCATGCGCAGTACCGTAACCTCTAGTTCTTGTGTACGCAAGCCGCTTTCGTCCCGTAATCTAAAACTATCTAACGTTCCTCACGACTGCAGCCGTTGGGTACATTCGTGCTCGCTCTCGCAAGCGCTCTTTGAAGGTCGCGCTTTGTCAGCCTCACGATTCACATGTAGACGAAATGCGGGGCGTTCTCGGCCCGTGGGAAAGCACCGGCTGCTCCTTGTATACACAACGAAGACCGCTTCTAGCCTTCTCGAAAGGAAGGCTTAATGAGACTTAGTACGCATATAGCTCTGAGTCCGTGCTTGCATACGCGCCTACATGTGGGGCAAGATGTCACGGCCAGACAGGCGAACCCCATTCTCCTTTCGTTTTCTCTTTTCTTTCTTTAACTCATGGCACCTCGGGAAATATAGAACATGCGCGCCAGTTTCACGCACATCAACCATGCATCTAAGGCAACCACGTCTGAAAGCGTTCCACGGGTTTCTTGCTGTTATTTGCCCTGACAGACGGTTGACAGATGTCATGTCTCGGAACATTGATATTTGGCAACTACTTTTCGCGCCACTGCTTCGCAACTACTTTATATATATATATATATATATATATATATATATATATATATATATATATATATATATATATATATATATATATATATATATATATATATATATATATATATATATATATATATATATATAGAGAGAGAGAGAGAGAGAGAGAGAGAGAGAGAGAGAGAGAGCGCTTCGCAAAACTGACTTTTGCAGTCACTTCTAGAATTGTTACAATAGAACAATAAAATTTACTTGTAAAATCGCAAACTTTGCGAAGTTTAACTTTGAAAGGCTGAGCTCCAACTTTATGAATACCTATAACAACCATGTGTTTCCGGATTCAGTAAATGAGGATTGGGGCCTTAAATAAATACGTGAACTCTCGAGAATATCGTACGATACGGTGAACTTTATGAGAGGTACTACTCGCATGAACGTATTCATGAATTTTTCTCTCTTCACTCTCTCCGTGGTTGGGATAAAAAAAAACATTTTAAAATGCGTTCAGCTATCTTAAAATATATGTGCTATTTGCTACATTATGCCTGAACATAATCTCTGCCGATTGCTTACGGCCGATACAGGATGAGGGTGGGCCAAGTCAGTCAATAAGTCCTTTCGCTTTCGTTTTCGTTAAGGTGTATTTATCGCACATTTCATGATCTAATATTCAGTCCTCATTTCGAATCAAGACGAGATATAAAATAAATCAAATGCATTAAACAGAAACAGTGATAATGGAGGCACATATTCTCCGTTTCTTTACGGTGGCTTCGGTAAACATTTCTTACAATGTCTTAGAATCAATATATACACTCCCCCCCCCCCCCCGCCCGCTGCCAAATTCTGGACATGACCGATTCCGTTTCATTCTGTTTTCATGGTGATGTCGAGCCGGGAATGCAACCCACATGAGGCATCTGTATTGTATGATATCATTTATGCTCTCAGAACAGCTGACTTTCTTTTTTGTATTTTCAATAATATTATGTTTCCTATTTCATAATAACTTTTAACAGTTGGGCATATTTGCAGAATTGTAACGGTGCGCACTTTTGTGCGCTATTATTTTATTTTTACTTCATTTCTTCTAAACTTTTTTTCTGTTTGTCATGTAGGCGTTGTCTCTGTTGGTCCCCCACCCCCACTCCCACCCCTATAGTATGCCTTATGAGCCTTTGGCGCTTATTAATAAAGAAATAAATTTGCATAACGGCAAACCGTACACAACAAGGCCCTGTCAGAGCAACGCACCGACTCTGGCAACAAAACAAGGCATATATGTGTTAGAAACCGTCCGAGAAGTGCCCTTTGATATCCTCTGCGTACCAATAATGTTAAAGCTATGAAATCAAAATTACGTACTCCCACTGTCCTAAAGAGCAACATATGTTGTTGTTTTTTCCCTTCTCTGTCTGGTACTACACGAACACCGAAAGTACGATGGCTATGCATTTCGGAAACTCACTCACTTCGAAACACGCCGACAGGCTTGCACACAACATATAAAATTTCGCTTTGAAACAAGGTTCAACACTTCTTGTTTCCGTACTCTGCGACCCGAACCTTAAGGGTGAAAGGTTTAAAACAAAATCTGCCAATCAGCAACATGCACCAAGCAAACGTACTCGGAGAGGACAGATGCCTGTATTAGTGCTTAGTTCGCACTCCACTGCTCATCTTTAACAACGACAGGGTACAAACACCGAGTTTCTCGGGATGTTTTCTTTGTATTTCGAAGCTCCGGAAGGCATCAATAAAAAAAAAAGTGCGGCTTCTTTGTTTAACTCTGTTCCGAACAGATCCTTGTAAGCGTCAAGCTTACCAGAAAGTAAAACAACGTTTCTTAATCCACAGGCAGGTAGTGCTACGTGCTGTGTTTTTTTTTTCCTTATTGAGCTATAGCTAAATAACTTACTTATAAGTAACACTCTACGTTCTCGAGTCATTATGGCCCCTCTGCACGCGTGCTACCAACTGACGTCACTCGCGTGGCGAACCTCGCCCTCCTATAATAGTAACTCTGTTAAGGAGGAACATTTGATCGCTGCAAGCAAGGTGTAGTCTGTATAGTAGCCGAATATATGTTGCTGTGCGACTCACCATTTCCTCGAGGAAACGGCCCACCCTTCTGCATCTCCTTCCACCCCCCTCCCCCTTCTCAGCGCCCCCTTCCGCTCGAAGGCCAAAGAAACACCAGACCATTCCTGTCATCAGCCACCACTGACGATAAATTGCAAGCGATTGGGGAGCCGGAAGTAACTGAACGGAGACCACACTGCTTCACGGCCCCGGGATTACCTAGCGTGGCCAGCCTCGCCCTCTCTAATGCAGTCGCAGTCAGCTGGAAGCATATGTCCAGGCCGCGGGCTACTCGCACGCGAGGAACAGTTTGTTCGGGCTGCCGATGCTGGAGAAAATTGGCGTGGATTCGTAACATTTCCGGCGGACTATCCGAAGTTTCCGAAACCGACGCTTAGTCAAAATCGCACACACGCTTTGGGGTCAGGAGTGCGGGGAGTAGGCACGAATTCAGAGAGTCTCGCACGTACTTCCTCGCAGGAAATAGATGCCCGTAATAGCCTATAGTCTTCCGCTTTCATTTCTCTCTGTGCTTTCTTTCTTGCTCACTCGCGTGCGTGCGTGCGTGCGTGCGTGCGTGCGTGCGTGCGTGCGTGCGTGCGTGCGTGCGTGCGTGCGTGCGTGCGTGCGTGCGTGCGTGCGTGCGTGCGTATGAGCGCGCGCAAGCAAAGCGACCACAGCAACGTCGAAAACCACTCTGAATAGCTAAGAGTACAGTTATTAAATGTCTTACTGTTCGTACTGTGATGAAGATGATGCATGCGCACGTGTCTAATTAAGAAACAGGTACTATGGGCGTCCCGTAACGGTGGCCCCCTTCCCATTCTTATTAAGCTTCACGGCATAACGCGATTTTACTGCGGCGAAGCAAACGTAGAAGAACCGACCATTGTGCAACCCGTTTTGGACCTTCGCACTCCTCAACGCTTGTCTCAACCTGAAGCGGCGTTAAGCGTACACTGCATCCTATAGTGAACTAGAATAGACTGGTTCACTATACTGCCTGCATACAATTGGCTTGGATTTAAATCTGATTTCGGCTAGCGACCTAGCGCATAATTGGAATTGCGATGTGGCTTTTCTGCATGACGCATTGTACAATCGGAAAGGAATTGGTCGGAATTAGGGAGTTCCCCAGACAAACCGGGGGAGTTGACAGGTATGCAACGACCTCAACAAAGGAATGAATGAATGAACGAGTGACTTGCGCAAGGCGTTAGGGATGGTGATGGAAAAAGGGGAACGAAGCTACTTAAGGAAACTTTATCGTTTCTGTGTAATATCCCACAATATGCCTACAGAATTGCAGGAAAATAGCATGCTCGCAGGATTAAACCAAGGTGAGACAAACACAATTATAGAAACGTATGCTAAACTAGCAAGAAAACAAGTCAGAAAAGCCAAATTAGCTGTAAGAGGAGCAAAAGTATTGAACGGCGAAGCATGGTCCACGGCGAGCGAGGAAATTTCTGTGGAAATTCCTGTAGGCGTTGTAGGAGTAGTAACTATAAATCAATTTCTATTTAGAAACAATCGCTGAGCTGTTATAACCGACACTTAAAAAGTTTCACGCAACACCGCGTCCGTTAGTGTCAGAGTAGCATATTTAACGCGCAAAATTTTTTTATCGTTAGACCACCTCTTTCTCTTTAATACCCCCCTGTGCAGTCGTGGTAATCATTCTTTACTTACAATACAGTTTGTGGATGAAGGGCACTTTGATGGTGCAGCATTTATAAAAATTGGATTAGAGAGTCTAAAGAGAGAAAAAGAGAGAGAAGGAAAGCTTGTTGTAATGAAATGCAGAAAATTCTGCCGGTGTGTGTAAGGTGCGCATACTCGCTACTCTGCATGGGGCAGGGATTAAGGATCGAAAGGCCCCAAGACAGCGGCTGTCTACTTTGCCTGCTTTTGTGTCTGTAATCAACATGCTGAGTTCAAGGTTGCATTCTTTTTGTAGACACGTCGTGCGCTGTAGGCAGTGTAGACAGCTATAGACAATCCAGCGTCCATATATATATATATATATATATATATATATATATATATATATATATATATATATATATATATATATATATATATATATATATATATATATATATATGCAGATGACCTTGAACTCTCAAAACAAGTTTTGCAAGGACTACGAGCGCCTGCTGCAAAGTGAAAAGCAAACTTGCCATAATCATCTTCATCGTTAGTACTCGCTGGTTAGCGCTCCGCATTCTCATAGTCGGAATGTTCAAGGTTCGACGGCCAACTCGAACCGCGACCTTAAGTTTGTCTGATTGCCCGACGGGTCGGGGCGGACTATTCCTTAAGCAAGACTACGCAATAATAGCGAGATCTTTTTTCTTTTTTCGAGAATGTTCGAGAGTTTTACCAGTTTTACACCGTTAACTTCCCCGTGAGTGGCTCCTGTTTTCAAAGGACACTTCGCAAGGTCCCTTCTATCTTTGAATTCAACATTTCGCTCACGCAGTTAGAAAAATGTCTCAATAACAATCTCTCTGGTAACGGTCCTTATACTAACCGTAAACTCAGCAGCCAAATAGAGTATCTCTTTCTCTCTCTGGGTGCAGTCACAAGTGTTGCGCGCGCGGCGTCCTCTGTCGACATGCCACGCGAAAGGTCAAGAAGCGCTGGCGTTCGAACGGAAAGCTCCGGGGAAACTCAACGGGGCAGCGCGTCTGTCATGCGAGGGCGACGTGTCAATGACTGCACGCGCCCGAGCGCAGACGCGACGCAAGGCCGAGCGATGGGGGTCTCACGCTGTAAAACTGTGACAGGCTTTCCAGCCACCTGGAGCGCTCGCCGCGCTATTGAATGAAGACCCGTTGACGGATACGCGCGCTGTTTACGGCGCCGAGACGGAAACGTGCGTGTTGCGAGTTGTTTAAGTCCTTCCACGTCGTAAATGAACAAGGACACGAAATGCCCACACGCCAATTATGCCTCCCTTGCATGCGTGCTCTTTATTTTATTTTTTTCCGCGTGATTGAGCGCATCGCGCCAACTAGTCTTGCTTATAACTGGGCTATGGTGGCAAAGTGGAGAGAGAGAGCAAGAAGAGGAAAGGCAGAGAGGTCAACCAGACGAGCACCCGGTTTGCTACCCTACACTGGGAGTAAAGGAAAGGGTGACTAGAAGGAGGAAGAGCAAGGTGGAGCATTTCAAAAGGCAAATGTTGCAGTAGGTGGTTGGTTTCTCTATTTCTACTTCCCAGCATGTCTTTTCGAGGGCTTAACCCGACAATCACATATCTAGCTACTGCGCTAAATCTATACCGTTTCGCCAGTATAGTCGCTCTACCATAACGAGCGACGCGTTATATTTTGTTGTCTCTCCGTAAGTCTTGCATAACAAAGTGAATTATCTCTTCCATTGAGCATTGCTGACAGCCGCCGCAGAAATATATTTCAACAAACTCGGGCAGCTCAAATGTCTACACAATATGCGCCAGTGCCAGTGAAGTCTCGTCACACTTCAACACGCGAAAATTTGCTGTTACAGCAAGGTCGGTTTAAGTTACGGCAACTGTAAGGTATATCCAAAACAAACACCTCTTTAGGATGCACTTTGTCCTGATGAGATCGAATCGACTTGATTCCGGTAAACGTCTAAAAGTTTAAATGTGGGTCGCAAACAATGTGGCGCGAGCCACTTCCCTCAGAAAAAATTGGGAGGAGGTGACGCAAAGGTGAGTACTGCATGTAGCCTAATGAACACGAAAGTCCATCTGCCCGACCTTCCACAGCTACTCTGATTCCATGTCACTACTCTGACTACCATGTCACCACTCCTGCGTCATGTGCAAACAAGAGAAAAAAAATCATTAGGAACTCATCTAAGGAGCATGAGGAAAGAAATCATAAAAATAAAAAAAATATCATAAAGAGCTTGCCTTACCACGAGCACTTTTTTTTTTTTTTTCAAACGTAACCAGCTACGAAGTCTGAGCGCTCCTCGCCACGTTGTCAGGACAGTTGAGGAAAATTTACCAAAGGATAAATTTACCCGTGATTGTAAGCACCACCTTGTAAATCGAATGCCGGTTGTCTACGTTTGAGTCGATTTAGTACGTGGCGACGTCTCGCAAAAAGCGCTGCATGTCAGGGTCATGATAAAGCTGGCGACAACATACCAAAAGACATCAACAGCCGCCGAAGCAACACAGCCACCTGGAGCTAGCACTATAAAGGAGCACAGGAGTGAACTTTTAAATCTCTCTCTCTCTCTCTCTCTCTCTCTCTCTCTCTCTCTCTCTCTCTCTCTCTCTCTCTCTCTCTCTCTCTCTCTCTCACTCTCTCTCTCACTCTCTCTCTCTCTTTCTTTCTTTTTTTTCACTGACGAAAAGGTCGCAACCTCGAAACGAAGAACACTGGTAGGTCTCGGAACATTCTAGATAATTTCCTATAAATATTTTTTTTTCTTCGTCTGCTATCTAGCTTCGGTTTCGGTTGACAGAAGGCGTTTTATTCGCTTGCTTTGCTGCATTTACGGAACTACAGACATGGGAAGGAGCATAAATGAAGAGTTTTTCATTTGCCGGGAAAAAAGGGAGCAATATTCTAGTGTTATATAAAGATAGAAAAAATAAAAAGGAAAAAATTGACTAATTTGGCCACGAGGCACACTGAAAACTTATTACACGCAAGAAACAAGCACATAATGTCATAATGGACTACAAAGAATATGTGCAGGTTTACATATGTGCCCTCTACAGAAACGTGAATTTGATTTCATGCCGGAATGGAACGTTTTCCAGAAACGTCTAAAGAAGCAAATGCCTTTCTTGTGATTACTTGAAAGCGAGATGTGTGATTTTGTGTAGCCTGGCGCTAATAGTGAGTGAGTGAGTGAGTGAGTGAGTGAGTGAGTGAGTGAGTGAGTGAGTGAGTGAGTGAGTGAGTGAGTGAGTGAGTGAGTGAGTGAGTGAGTGAGTGAGTGAGTGAGTGAGTGAGTGAGTGAGTGAGTGAGTGAGTGAGTGAGTGAGTGAGTGAGTGAGTGAGTGAGTTAATAAACTTTTATTTGGTCCAGCAAAACGCGATAAAACGAGCACCCGGCTAATCCCACGACGGACTGACAGAGCTAGTCTGCCGGCCCGATCGCGGGCGCGCTGGACGGCCAGGATTTGGTCCTCAAAGACGGGACTTCGCAGGAGCACGTCCCACTCTTCCTTGGTGAACTTCGGGCAGAGCGACCCGCACTCCCAGGGCATATGAAGCAAAGTAGCAACCTCACCACAGGCCACGCAAGAACAAGTCGGATAATTTTCATGATATATGCTGTTAAGGGACGGCGGATTTTGGTAGGAGTTCGTTTTGCAGTAGTCTGAGTGTGACCACCAGAGGCCTGCTTAGCTTGGAGTGAGGCGGCGGGAAAACCCTTCTCTCTAAGTAAAAGAATTTAGTAAGTACAATTGTGCGTTATAGGAGCGTCTCTGTGTCCGGGGAGAGAGTCGCCCGATCCGAGGGCAGCGCGGTCGGTAAAGCCACGCGCAGCCTCGTGGGCAGACTAGTTGAGGTTCAGAGGAACCAGCTCAATCGCAACGACATAGGCAGGGAACCATAGGATGGAGTGTATGGAGGGTGTCGCCGTGTTTTGCGCCTTTCAGAATTCGAATTGCCTGCCGGGCTAATAGCGTGCTGATCCTTAAACTAAGCCTCTGTGATCGAATCACCGCAAGCCATGCGTAGCGGTGAACGTGAAAACAAACATTTGTCTTTTAGTTCGTCTTCTCGTGTCCGCGTTTCATTTCAGAATGATAGTGTATTGTATATATGGAATGTCCCGTCTAACGTTAACCAACCTTTCTAAAATAAAAAAATAGAAGAAAGGGAAAATAAAGGGTGATACCATATATGGTTATGAGACCCCATACGGTGTTCCGTCATGTTTCCTGATTTGCTGCTAGCATGATTTTTTTACTAATTACTTCGGTCCTTCGAAAAAAACATTAATTAAATAAATTAAAGCAGCGTCTTGGCTAACGATAGTTGGGACACCTATTAAATGTATATGCAATGCATACCTACGCACACATAAATCCAAGCGGATAACGGCAGTCAGAAGGCTTTCTGAGACTCGAGAAAATATATATGGATCATCATCATCATCATCATCATCATCATCATCATCCTATTTATGTCCACTGCAGGGTGAAGGCCTATCCCTGTGATCTCCAATTACCCCTGTCCTCAGGCTATTGAATGTCATACATGGTTTTCAGCCTCCCGCTTTTGCCACTTAACGGGTGCTGCCGTGGAGTGTTATTGGAAGGAAGCGCCTAAGCAACCACTATCAGAGCAAAGCCTCCGAGATTAAGTGGCGCGCTGTCTTACAATGTGCGCCGCCGATTTCGGAGGGCATAATCAGTGCGTATCATGCACATAGGCTCAGGTTCTGGTACGTCGTTGTTTCACCCTTTCCTACACTTGCATTGTCGATTGATCAAAATGCGTGATGCAACCGGGCCGCCAGGCGGGTCTCCCGACAGGGTAAACTGCACAGCACCACGCGAAACCCCCGGTTCCTCGAGACTCTTGGAAGCCATGCGAACATAAATGAACGTGTTGCCTGGGGTTTCCGCAACGTGGCAGCACAAGGTATAAAACCCATACGAAGACCTAAAGGCGCCAAATTTCAACGTGTCAAATGTTTCCGTTCCCGTCGTCTCACCCTGCGGGGGATGCTGCCGGTTGAGAAACTGAATTTCGCATTTTGATGACGGTGAACATACATTGTACTTCTTTTTGCGCAGTGTGGCTGGCTACATATTGTATGTTAATGGACGTACTTCATAGGAAGCGTTAGTTCGGTGCCAACTTCATGTACATACATGTAAAACGCAGATATGTGTTTATGATCCAACCACTGAACATATTTAAGCGAAATTTCTTGCATTTGAGAGAAAAGGTTGTTCTAGAAACTCTAGGAAGCAGAATTTTGATTGCCCATGATTTATCACAATAAATGTCTGGAATCGATAAGTTTAAAAAAAATTGAAATATGCTTACAAGCCCCTAACTTCGTACCGGAAAACTGATATCGCATTTCTTCAAATGAGGATAAATATATACGAATTTAGAGCTTACATAAAATTGTTACAATGTTTGAAAAATTTTGCAGGAGTCCTACTCACAAATGTATAATATATCAATTTTGTACGTTTCCAGTTTACAGAATTGTGATACCTGCATTGCTGAGTTACAGAGTTGTAAGCTTGATACTTGAATTCTTCTTTACTAATCTTATTTTGAAAGATTAAATCACTTTTTCCTGTGAAAATGTATGACAAGGTGAAGCCTGGCGTCCTGCAGTTATTAGATTTTATCTTTTCATTTTATATACAACAAACCGCATTATAGACGAAAGCGATTTCTCCGTTACCAGGAGCCCCCAGGGAAAGAGTCCTCTTAACTCGAGGGGAGGAAAATGGGTCACAAAACGCTTGCACGCCGACAGAAGCACACGGTCACAGGCGTCAAAGCCGCGGTTACATGTGCGTACGCGGGCGAAGGCGGGAGTGGAGAACGCTCATTCATGCGAAACACCGTGTCCTCTTTAAATACACCAACCAAATATTGTTTTCAAACACACAGATCGTTCTTCTCTTCAGAGAGGCGTGGGCAGAGGAGTGGACACACGAGTGAAAGAGCCTCTGCGTGCTCGTCCTTGACGACCGACATCCGGTGCAAGAGCCCGCACGGAGATCTAGAGGGTGCAGAGTGGCGCCCGATGAAAATCAGGTCATCACCGGTGTATATGTATATGCGCTATATGCGCTCGCGCTATATATGCGCTCGCGCTATGTTACACTAACGCACAAGGGTGTGAATGCAATGCAGTGTGCACACAGCATCAACTGTTTGGAGTGTCCTATGGAACATCGTATTGAACTGTGCGTCATTTTGATCCGAGCCAAGTTTTCTTCGCGTTTCTCCCCGCCGTATGGCTCCATTGGTTTCCAGCCGAGTAAAATGGGTCGATCCTGGAAACTGGAAACCGTGGTCGCGTTGGTCACGAGGGTGGGAAAACATGGGTAAGCCCGCGATCATGCTGAAATCCACATTTCAGTCACTGTCAGTGCATCGCCCGTCGAGAGAAAGTGGGATATTTTTTTTAGAATACCTTTAATTTAATTACACTACAATTACAATTACATGTCTTCGCATACGCCGACCACGGATATGGCTGACTATCACGGCCTAAGATCATTATCAACATCATTATAATTCTATTTTTTAAGTCCGCTGCTGGACGTAGGCCTCTTCCAGCGATCTCCAATTACCCATGTCTTGTTACCCCATTACCCCATTCCAACCTACACTTGCATATTTCCAAATTTCTTCACACCACCTAATTTTCTGCCGTCCTAGACTGCGCTTCCCTTCCCTTGGCATCCATTCTGTATCTCTAATGGTCCACCAGTTATCTTCCTTAAGCATTACATGGCCTACCCAGCTCCATTTTCTTCTCTTAAAGCCAGCCAGAACATTGGCTATCTCTGTTTGCGCTCTGATACCCACCGCCCTCTTCCTGTCTCTTAACGATACGCGTAGCAGCCTTCGTTCCATAGCTCTTTGCGTGGTCCTTAACTTGTTCCCGATCTTCTTTATGAACCTCCAAGATTCGGCGCCATATGTTGGTACCGGTAGAATGCAATGATTGCACACTTTTCTTTTCAAAGACAGCGGTCAGCTCCCAGTCAGGGTTTGGTAATGCCTGCCGTATACACTCCAGCCTATATTTATCTTTCTGTAAATTTTCTTCTCATGATCAAGGTCTCCTGTGAGTAATTGACCTAGATAAAGATTTTGCTGTAAAGATTCTGGAGGCTGACTGGCGATCGTGAATTCTTTTCTTGCCAGGCTATTGAACATTACCTTTGTCTTTTGCACATTACTATTCAACCCAACTCTTACACTATCTCTGTTAAGGCCCTCATCCATTTGTTGGAATTCATCCCCGTTGTTGCTCAACAGGACAATGTCATCCGCAAACAGAAGGTTGTTGAGATATTCACCGTTGATGCTCACTCCTAAGCCTCCGCAGCCTACCAACTTGAATACTTCTAAGCATGCAGTGAATAGCATTGGAGAGATTGTGCCTCTCCAATGAGATATAGCGAAGTAAATAAAACATCCGCGGCTCTTCTTCGGCTTCGTGGCGAGCCCTAATCAGGGTTAAGGAAGCCTCCCTCTTTTCTCCTTTGATAAAGACCCTCTACCATTATTCCACAACTGCAATGTACTGCCCGCAAGAAGAGAAAAAATATCTTTTGTTACTTTACTTTACTTTCCTAGACACAAGATGGTTTTCACGACTGATATTAATGGAAACATCATAAAATAGGAAATCCTTTTTTTTATGATATAATTTAATTATCTGGCTTAGTGCCGATTGTAAGCAGCGCGGAAATGTAATTTATAATGTACTTGCAGGAGGAGTACAATATCTTAAATTGGGAACGTGTGCATACGCCGTCCCCTGTGTATACTTACTGCGCTGTGGACTACCCGCCGTGGTAACTCAGCGGCTTGCGCTGCTGAGCTCGAGGTCGTGGGTTCTAATCTGGCCACGGCAGCCGCATTCTTATGGGCCAGGTATGCAAGAAACGCTCGTGGTACCATGCCTTGGGTGCACGTTGAAGAACCGCAAGTGGTCAACATTTATCCTGAGCACCCCCCTCCCCCCCATACACACACACACACACACACACACACACACACACACACTGCGGCATCAATCATAGCCGACTGTGCAGTTTCTGGACGGTAAATCACACACTTATATGTTTTTCGTTTTGTTCGGGGCACTGAATTATATATGAAGCACCAGAATTGCCCTAAACATTGTAGGTATAGTCATAATAAACATCGCACAAGCTTACGAGTCGCGTTATAAAGCGCACCGTAATGCTGAAAAGCTGCCGCATTCTCAAGATAGTCGTCATACATGACAAAAAGATATTTGTGCCTGGAGCTCCTGTGAGGGCCATTTCTTAAACTATATTGATTAGCTTTGCAGTGACAGTATATATGCCAGGCTAGAACTGACCAGGCATATGGCGTGCTGCTTAAAGAACTTTTCTGAGCTGCCTAAGTTTTCTTTCTCGCTCGCTAAATTTAACGAGCAATCTCGGAGTAATTTGGCTATCTACTCATATATGTGAACGCCATTACAGAAATACAGGATACACTTTAGTTCATTTAGCTTTTATTGAAGATTCCTCTATACAGTAACGAGGATGGAAGGTCCTGATACACCGCTAAGTTTGAATGCAGTCTTCAGTACAAAACACAAAAGGCACCATTGCATACATCTCTCTACAGCCCCGCTTATCACAAACACCTGTCTAAACCTGCGTCTACAAAGAAATAAACTTTTTCGTTACCACACCTATTCAAACCAGAAGAGTAGAGCTTCCATAACTAGTCGCGATTTTGTATCTGTGGAATAATGCTGATCTTTATATAGCCTTTCATAAACGAAGAGGTGCGCATAGTGGCAAAAATTCACGAGGCCCTCGTACTTCACCGCTTGAAAAAATATATGTAAAACAGGAGCATGTGGCTACTGATTACGGCACATGAGTATTGAATAGCTGTAATCGGAGGTGAAAAAAGAAAGACAGATAATCTCATTATATTGTCAGATTTACGGTCTCAGAACGCCGATACTCGACAAACGGAAGAAAAAATCGGCAGCTGTCCGCCGCGGCAATTCTATGTTTCGACTCGGGGCTGCTTTATTCACCTCGAAAGGAGTTCAAAAGGCCTGCCGCGTGTATCGGGCAGGACTGGGCATTTTCAAGATGTTTAGAACAGTCGCAGCTTCATAGAAGCGCTATCTTCGGTCAGCTGCGGTTCGGAATTGAGCCCTTCCAGCAGCCGCTGGCACTCGACTGTGAAGATAGCGAAGACCTCGAAAACTAGTACCGTAATTTCTACGCCAACCCGCGAAAATGCAAAAGGGGTGAGACTGCAAGGTGCGCCATCTGCAGCCCAAAGTGGGACAGAGGAACGAATGTTTGCCGCCAAAATTGCACAGTCTGCCGATCGCCTCAGGAAGTATAGGAACTGCTTCACTGCATAACACTGTCTCCGAACAGATAAATTTTGTTGTGTGCGTTTTGTACCCGAACAACAATTGTTCGCCAACTATTCTCTCTCTCTCTTTCTTTGGTTTATAGAAAGGCGTTCTTGGACCATTTATCTCTGGAACGTATATTCTGAATTTCTTTTGACATTTTATTTTGTAAATATTTCTTCTTTCTTTTTTCAGGTGGCCACAGAAAGCCTTGTTTATTAGTTATTAAAGGTCTTTTCTGGCAACTCATGCATTTGAAAACCAATTAATGTTCTATAATTCATTATTGCTGCATTATATGGTAAAGCGTTTTCTATGCCAACAATGTGTTTTTATTAGATCCCTAAAAGAAATGGTCACTTTCCCGGGTAACGAAAGAGTTAAGATATTATCTTTTGATCTAAATATATCCTACAGCTATAGCCGAAGCGTGCTGTGTAAAGGGACCCTTGTGTCACCAGGATGGAAAACCAACAAGCCCAAGCTGCTATTCTAGAGAAGTGGAGAGTCGTATCCTGCATTAGAGAAAGCTATTTGTGTATGCCACGTTCAAGTCGAAGGCGATGGATGGATGTCTAAATATGTGTCGAGTAAGATGCCCCGCTATCTTTTACCACTTCTGTCAATTTCATATACCAGGGATTGTTCCGCCTGTATACTGCCGCAAAGCGAAAAGGAGTAGCAATTTTTTAGCAAATTCGTTACGCTATTTCGTCCTATAGTCCCCCTTTCTGAAACGCTGATCATGCATTCGCGGCGATTTCAAACGCAAATCATCTGTCCGGTACAGATGATATATAAAAACTTTCTGTCGTCAGTATACTTACAATCTCTCTTTTCTTTGCAAATAAAATTCGCGGCGTGAAATGCTTTCTGCGGATCTAGGCTGTTAATCATGATTGCGGAAAGAAGTATAGCACGTCATAGAGAGGGCACATCAAGATAAAACAGACATGGACAGGCGCCCTTGTACTCCCTGTCGAAATAATAGCCATAGTAAAAGAGATAGAAAAACAGCAATGCGCATTTCGTACCATCGTTGCTGAAGTTAAGAGAACGAAATTGAGCTTGCCAAACCGTGTATGACGTAGAGCAGGTAACCGCTGTCAACGTATAACGGAAAAGGCAGCAAAAGAAGGCAGACGCCCCCGAACACGTCGGAGCATTAAATGGTGCGATGAGAGTAGGAAATTTGCAGGCAAGGCTTGGGTTCGAGTCATGCGGGACAGATGCAATTGGAGTTCTCGGGAAGAGGCCCCTGCTTTACAATAGACTTCATTTGCCAGGTTATGGAGATCACGGGGATAATTAATACATGTTTAGAGCATGAACTAGACGGCCGGTTGTATGTATGTATGTATGTATGTATGTATGTATGTATGTATGTATGTATGTATGTATGTATGTATGTATGTATGTATGTATGTATGCATGCATGCATGCATGCATGCATGTATGTATGTATGTATGTATGTATGTATGTATGTATGTATGTATGTATGTATGTATGTATGTTGGGTAAAACCTAAGTACTTCCTCCCGCGGACGCGCCTCAATGCTTGCTTTCATTATTATATTTTGCTTTGCTAAATACAGCTCGTCACATGAATTGAAGCGACCACGTTCACATCCCTCTCGAAAAAATTTTAACAAGACAGACAGAGAGAGAGAGAGAGAGAGAGAGAGAGAGAGAGATTCCGGGTGATGCGAAGTCAGAAGACGGGCAGGAGGTTGAGTGGCCAGGTTCACCGCGCGCTTTTTCTCACTAAAAGAGTGCAGCGCTCTTGAAGCTACCTTTAGCGCCAGCGATAGGCGAATGTTACAGCTACGTTGAAGCAAAGGGCTCGGTATTTCGTATTCTCAATATCACTAGTTCGCATCTTGGTACACTTCCTGATGTGGCAGCACTTCAGCAAGCGTATACATCACCGGTGTTCGCTATACATCAAGTTTCACGGAATACTTAAAAATCGTCTGTTGCAGAAAGCATAACTCTTGTCCTTGGGCTGGATTATCCGAAGAGGCGGACATGACAAATCAAAACACATACAACTAATTAACGCAAATTACTGATTGACTTCTTAATTAGTTACCTTACCGCACATATTGCAATTTACTGATTGTATAGCCAGTCATTGCAAGAATTTGTGCATTTTTGTTAATTAGTCAATTATGCACTTCAATTTTTCGTACAAGTAATATCCGCCTCTTCGAATAGACCAGCTCATATGGACTAGAATTGTGCTATCTGCCGCAGACAATGTATTTTTTTTCTTTTTATATATATATACTTGAACGGGTTCGCTGAAACATCCTGTATAAGGCAGCGCTGCACGTATTTAACGCTGCGGAACGTATGCGGCAGATGGGCGCTCTTTAAGCCTACAGAGGAGCCACGATTTTACCGCGCACTCGATCCTGTAATTCCGAGCACTTTGAAACATTCGCGTGCCCTGTCCCTCTCTTTCTTTCTTTCTTTCTTTCTTTCTTTCTTTCTTTCTTTCTTTCTTTCTCGGCGTCTCACATTTTATAGCCAATGCACCGTCAGTGGTTGGCGCTAAGTGTGCCTTATACGACCCGCGTAATAAGCGGCACGATGTGCGCGCGAGCCGACTTTCCGATCGGGTGAGCAGTGGGCCCTGCTGCTGCTGCGTGGCCTGGCGAGAGACCAAGCGGTGCTGGTGGGTGCGTGTTGCGCTGTGCTCTGCCGCCGCCGCCGCCACGGTCGGTGCACCTCGATAGCGGATCTGTGCCCCGAAATCACACGGCGCTCCACTCGCCCGCCGGCCCGCCCGCCCGGGGGACGGAGAAGCCGCCGCCGGGGGCTCTGCAGGTTCAACGTCCCGCGCCGGGCCGCAAGCCTGACATGCACCGTGCCACGGTTGCAATGCGCGCCCTGCCGCCTTGCCGCTTATAGAACTATTCGCAGCACCGCGTGCGCTATGGAAGCGGTCTGGGCTCCTCCTCGAGCAGGTGTCTGCATTTAGGCAGCGTTGATTTTGTCTGGATTAAACAAAGTTGTTCCCGGGGGAAGCTTATTAGAAAGACTTTACGGAAGATGCGGCAGCTAGCTAGAAAGAAAAAAAAAGCAGAAGAAGAAAGAAATAGAACAACGCTCTGTTCTCAACACTCTTAAGCCGGTGGGATTTTCTCTTTAGCCGCCGGCTCTTTATGCTTCGCCCGCGGTCTCCCAACATATATTGCCAGGGCGCGGTATGGGAATGCAAGGTGCATGGCTGTAGCTTATGGTGGCATTTCACGTGGATTTCGGTTCAAAGCAGATATATTAACGCGCGTAGCCGTTGAACACGGGCTACGGACCCATAACCCGAATTTATTTTATTTTTAGAACAATTTGTAAGATACAGAGTAGTTCGTAAGAACGAGAGCCAGCCGATCCTGTTAGTGCAGGTTGGTAGGAAACGTATGTGGGACAGCAAATCATCGATCAAAAAAGGCAAGAAAAGAAGCGCAGTAAATGAAGCCCGTCGTGTAATAACGGTGTGTGTGTGTGTGTGTGTGTGTGTGTGTGTGTGTGTGTGTGTGTGTGTGTGTGTGTGTGTGTGTGTGTGTGTGTGTGTGTGTGTGTGTGTGTGTGTGTGTGTGTGTGTGTGTGTGTGTGTGTGTGTGTGTGTGTGTGTGTGTGTAGGGTACGCAATTCACTTCCCCCGGAAGCGTTGGCGTGTGCGTGTGTATGCGTGCTCGTAACAGCCGTAGGGAGAGAGCATTTCTTTTCACTCCGGCTTGGGACGCAGCTCTCGGTTTCTCCACTTCGAAGAGCGGTTTGCCTGGTGCGCCAATTCGGCATGGCTCCCGCGTGCCCCCTCGCACGCGATTCTTGTGCGGTCGTTTTGTTGTCGTTCGGCGAGTGGGCGGTTTGACCTCGCGCGTAAGTCCCGGTCAACGAGGTCGCCTCTTTGTGCACGGAGTGGCAAGCATCGATGCGTGTGCATGCAGCCCCCCGCGCTCGCGACGCTAAAAGCGGGCCACGAAAGCGGGCTCGGCCTTCTGTGTGTGCAATAGCGTGTCTTCCTGGTCCTGTGCGTCTTGCAGGCCCCCTGACACGCTACGCGATTGGGCGGTCGCCATGGAACGGTAGACGTGCGATACAACTGCTGGCTTATATCGCACCACACAAACTGTATACCGGGAAGTTTTAAAACGGTGCTATATAACTGAAAAAAAAAGAAATAGTATGACAATCCGATGCTACAGCTGAAATGCAGAACAATTAGCGCAGCAACTATATATACGGCTGAAGAGCCTCTGCAGGTCGACTCGAGCTTGCGCAAGCATATGACCATTTATGCATGCTTCACAGTCATATTCATTGCGGAAGCACTCAGACTTTAAATATCAATTTCGCGGTGTCTGTAGCTATACTGGCCCAATAGCGTAGCCTTTCAGCAAGAGTATATCTGGATTTGGGGTCGAAAATTTTGAAACTAGTGTCTGTATTCCTATACTAAATTTTACACACATTTCTTACAGCGACGCTGTTCAGGGCTAGTTTTCCCAAGATCGCGTCCGCGTGTAGACACAAAACTCCCCATACGTGGGCCGATTCCGAAGATAGTGCAATGCCGGTCCGACCCGCGGCGAAGATGCGGTTCGTCATTAAGGGGCCCACATAGACAGCTCCGCTGGTCATTCTTCACAGAGTGAAAGACCACTGATTTTTGTGTTTATTACACACTTTCGTATTTTGTACTTAGTGCACACTTTTTAACCTTCATCGGGCACAGTGTGAAATCTATGTGGGGATGCAGCCCAGTCAGGCAACCTTATGCCTTTAGCCGCAATTCCTGGGATTACTGTATGTATGCAGAATGTGCGTCTCAATTAAACTTTTAATAATTACAAACCCGGGCGTGCATGCAACCCTACCTGGGAATGGAAAGTACCTGTGACTGTCTTTCGTTTGAGCAAATCTCTGACGGACTGCTAGAAAAGTACAGGTTCATTATATTCATTGTACTAAACGCGCCATGAGAAACATATACTTCACGAGTACCTGTATTCTCTCTCGCATAGCCTTAACCGTCGTTGCCTATAGCTCCGTTTATCCCTCAAATGGACGCTCATTCTGGTTAACTTCCCCACCTTTTTTGTTGTTGTTTTCATCTCTCTTTTGTCTCGTTTTGCTCACTGGTTAGTATGTGTCGGTTCCCACTCGCCCATTTCGCCACGTCTCCGCAATGCGATTCACCGCTCTCTTTCTTTTTTCGCGAGCTCCACGCATTCGCTAAGTTGCGAAGCATTCAGACGAGCCATCGGCTGCTTCGCAAATGCATGCCTGCGCGCTCATTTAGCAACTCGACGGAGCAATTAAGCCGCGAGGCCATGAGACGTGCCGTATAATTGCGGAGGCGGTGGGCGTCGTCGAATGGCGCGCCCCCTCACTGAAACAACGCGTGTGCGCTTGGGCGCCCCCCCACCCCTCACCCCTTAACCGGAAGACGACGATGAGACACCCTCCCTCCCTCATACCCTCGCACCCGACGAGCGCCCCCTATCCTTGTCGGCTCGCTCCTGCTGGCATTCAAGGTGGAGAGCCACGCGAGCGTGTCAGCAGCCCTTACGGATGTCGCAAAGAAACGCACCCGCTTTTAAACTCCAGGAATGCTCTTTTACCTACTTAATTTATTTTACCCGCGTCAAAGCGTACCCTCCAACGCACTGCCCTTCAAGAAACTTGGAACCAAGCGGAGCCAATATTTAGAGCGAACACCAGGCGCCGAATGCACGAAGCTTTTCGTTCGTAAGTTCCGTTCACCATTCGCTGGCCGCGTTCGCTAATGGTACTATACGGCAAACATCACGGATGGCTGACATCTGCTCTTGGGAACAGTTCCTCCATCAGAAATTTTAAAGCGATTATCTTTCTTTGACGTGTTTGGTCCGTTTTTGTTTAGTAGTCGGACTTTCATTGCCGATACAATGGTGTCGATGCAAACGGCGCCTGCCATCGCGCAACCGAATTGCAGCGCGCGTTCGTCGCCGCATATTATTATAGCTCTTTGAGGTTCACACATGTCGCGCGAAGTGTTTGGGGCGTCTGAAGGTTTAGACGCTGTGGTGGAGGGATCCGGAAGGGCATCCCTACCCTGCCACACGTCTTCCTCCAGGGCGACTGCGGGAGAGGGCTCTGGAGGAGGGAGAGGAGGACCGCAGTTCCCTACTCTAGCCCTTGCGACGCTGAACAGGCGTGTGAAGAGAGAGAGAGAGAGAGAAGTTTAATGATACGAAAGGCTGAGAGGTCGGCCTGAGGTATATTCCTCTAGCCAGCTACTCAGCATTGGGGGAAGGGGAGAGGGAAGATAGAGGTGCATGATGGGGGACGATGACGATAGAAGGAAGATGTAGAACATATGGCAAGCAATTTGGCATGCTCAAAGTCTGCAATCCAGGCCCGTAATTTTAAAAAGTTCAGTAATGCCTGGATGGCCTTGAAACTCGATTGAGCATCTGGCCAAGGGCCTAAAATAACGTCCTCCGACAACGGTGCGCTGTCGCGACGCGTAAGGTCGTTGTCCAACCTCTCCCGTTCTTCCTCGCACTTAGGGCAGTCACAAAGCACATGACCTATAGTCTCAGTCACATTGCACACCTCACAGTGTGGCGACTCGGTGCGTCGCATGAGGTGCACGTATCCGCGCGTAAATGCTACCCCCAGCCTTAGTCTGTGCAGAAGACTGGCACAGTTTCGTTGAATTTTCGGTGGTAGCCTAAAATTCATGGTAGGGTCCAATCTCTGGAGTCGCCTGTGGCGATTATCCGGATTCTCCCAGTGCTTTGCTGTCAATTTTCGTATGAAGAATGAGCGTATATGTAAAGCCGCCTGTAATACCACTACAAATTCGGTGGGAAACGGCTCTGTTCTCTACGGAATTAGCCAATGAAACAACAAAACGCTGCATAATTTCCTCACTGCGAAAAATAAATGCCTTCAAGCAAATCATTACACTAATGAATCAATCGCTTCCTATAAGCGCTCGGCTGTTCGCTTACGATCATCTTCGATGGTTTCTGCACAACTCTTTGCGAATAATGGCTTAAATTTCCGTCTAAAACCAATAATTTTGTCTGTTCTGGCAATGAAAAAAAGATATATTAATCCCATGGACTTTTTAGCACGAGAGTTACGCACCAAATGGCAGTGAGGGAGCCTTTTTGTACTAACAGGTTTGCAACAACTCTTGTTTGTTACGTGTTAATCCCCTTTCGTATTGGCGCAATACGTACACGTTCGGGACATTATTGCTATCCTCTTTCGCGCAGAATCAGCTCTTAGTCCGTAGTATTTGCAGAAGCTTCTCTTCGAAGTATACGGTCTGTGCCCGTGACATGGTTCCTAAAGCGGTGACTGTCATGAATTCTTTATGTTCTCAGCGCGTCCATCCATCTACCGTTAAAGCCCGTCCTCTTCCCCCATGTTATAGAAGAAAAATAAATATATCCCCGTCGTTTTCCCATGACAAAAGCCGGAGACCCCATCAAAGCTGTAAAGGCGTGCGCCTGAGGGAATCTTATGGTGACTTTCCAGTGAGCTAAATATGTTCGCTGGGTGCATGAGCACGATCCGACCACCAGTGTCCACATCAAATGTCCTGTTGATGCTAGTATAGGCGATAAAGTATGGGATACGAAGGATAAGGAGGCCACATTGCGGAAAAACGTCCTATATATATATATATATATATATATATATATATATATATATATATATATATATATATATATATATATACGGATTTGCCAAAATGTTGTTTTCAGGTCGTTTCGGAGAACGTACTGAGTGCGGACCACAGACATGACCAACAAGCAAACAAAAACAAAGAAGAAAGAGTACACAACTATAGTGAAAACAACTGCCGAGATAAAGTCCTCGAGTTCAATGAGAAGAACCTGTTTTCTGTATTTTTTATGCGCTACAACTATAAACAAATACTACCATGTCTGCAGCGTATGTACAACTCCTTCTACATTGTGTGGCCAAATCAACCTTTAAAACCTTGATTCGGCATGCACCACTCAAGGTCAGGAAATAGGGGACAACAGTGAGTATACTGCAATGGAGGCTGTCTGCCTGATCTTCACTACAGGCGCTGCTGTTGTCCCACCGCAGTCAAACAGAGCTTGTTGGGGAAGTCATACGCTACGTATATATATATGCACACGTCGCCTATAGGGTGTGGCGCCTTGCTTTCCACACACCAGTGGTGGGTCCCGCGAAGAGGGAGAAAGAGAGAGAGAGGGACGCACGTGTCGTAAGCGAAGCGGAAGGCATTTTGAATGCAGCCGCCGCCAAGCACCGCAGCGCGCAGAAATCGACAGTGCGGTGCAGGTCAAACTCTCACGGGGACATATCCGGCCTCCTCCGACTGGCAGGAAACGCCGGGAAATAAGAAGAAAAGAAAAGTAATTTGGCACGTCGGGCTCGCTTATTGCGTGATGCACACGTACTGGGAGATGAGCTGTAACCCCTGATTCTGATTCCGCTTCCCCGCCGCGGCGATTTGTTTAAGCACCGCTGCAGTGTGTATTTGCATATTCGTAGCCACGCTCGTAGCCCGTGCGTGCGCGTGCCGCTGCTGTGACCGTGCAGTTCCAGCCACCTTGCCGGTCCGCTTGCGTATGTGACATATGCGAGGTCTGTCTGGAAAGTTCGTGTTAAATGGACACTAAAGTGAAGAATGATTTCTTCTGCATGAGTAAATTACCGTTCTACAACACCAAAAACACCACCCTTACAACGATAAGACGTTTGGTGAGCCACAAAAAGCGCAAGAACGAAATACGGGTGGCGACGCCTACTTGAGTTCCCGCACCTGGGGGCTGTGACGTCTTGGATTTTAATGGCATCTTCTAGGGCCTACTAAGTATATATAGTGGTACAAATTGACTACGTTGTGTTCTAAAGGAACCAAATATTAAGCATGGCAAGTTTCAGGAACCTTTATTCAGCCAAAGCGGCCCAAATGCGAAAACATACTTTGGAATTCCTGACGTCACGCTGACGTACCGGCGCTGGGGTTTCGGCGCGAAATTCAAATGCTGATACTTGAACCTTCATTTTCTCATCTAATAAGCAAACTATTTTATTGAAATGACTGCCTGTAGGGTTCTCAAACAATGCTTCATTAGTCTAAACTGATTTATTGTTTCGCTTTAGTGTCCTTTTAAATATAAAAGCTGTTAGAAATTACCGAGAATAATATTTTGTGTTTAGAATAGTTACTATCGGAGTCTGTGCAGGAAATCCAGCAGTTCTGCAGCCAAATAAGGGCATACCCAGGAACTCTTGATTTGTAATGCTGCGCCTGTCTGGTCGTGACATTTCTTTTTTTTTCAGTTTTCTTTTTAATACCGCGCTCGATAGAAACTCATTACGGTGAAAGAGGACTTTCAATTAAGAAAACGGTCAGGAGGATTAAACGGGGCCTGACGGAGGTAACCCGACTAAATGCGAGATTGGTGCGTTATCTAAGTGCCACTGGATGACACGGGGCATCTCATGGGACTGAGACTTCCACAAATCTCACAGCAGAAGTTAACAAGATGCAGATACCTTAATTATTGTTATTATTATTATTATTATTATTCATTTTAATAACAAAAAAACGCACACTACTGCCACTAATGTCAAGAAATTGGCGACTTGGAACGCTTGTTTGAATGCTGTATTTAGACAATAGATTGTCGTCTACGATGTAGGGGCTAAAGACAGATGCAACTGCATCCCAAAGCCCCCCACCGTTCGGTCCTGCTGCCGCTGCATGAACGTCGAAGCACTTGACATCCTGCAACCTTCCTACATGCTTGTGTGCGACATATAATGTTCCTCGGAGGTCCGAGGATAGCGCGTAAAGAAGACTCACGCCTTCTGCTCGCATGTCTACTTGACACTGACTACTCTGCACTGTTTCGAATCTTTTCTTATGTCTTTTTCTCTCTGTCTCTGTCTTCTATTGCATGAAAATACGGCACCACCAACTTAAGGCGAATGTTCTGTCGGCTTTAAAAGATTATGGAACACGGGATTTGCGAGAGAAAGGAAAAGCCCGATTCCCGCCTAACCAGGGTACGCGTGGCCTGGAATTCAGACCTTTAGTCTGTAGTTCAGTAACGCTGCGTTTTGTGCGTGTTGGTATGACATGATGAGGCTTAGGGCGCACGAGAAGACGAGGACACAGAAAGATGTGGTACACGCAGGCGCTGACTTATACAACAGTGTTTATTTATAGTCGGTAGTAAAGTTTTTGCGACCGACACCGTAATCTATTCAGTTAGAGGCCTGAAAGGAATAGAAATTCACATTTGTCGTGGAAACCGTGACTCATGCTCTTTTGTTGCCGATTGTAGATTTGAGCATAGGGAGTTCCGCGGGGATTTAGGCATCACGCCTGCAAACTCTGAGGGGAGTGGCATTTGTATGTGTATTTCGGAGATCAGAGCAGACTATGCTCAAGCGGACGGAGACCTTGTGCACTTTGCAAGGAGAAGATTTCTCACAGTTTCGCGATGCACTCAGTGCGAGCAGCCTACCGCTGTCTCAGTAATTGAGTTCACAGCTGGAGGACTCGTTCAATATCAACAGACATTTTTTTCCTCCTATGCCTTCCTACCAGGAGGCCAGGTAGATTGACCCCGAAGATTGCGCACCCTATGGTGCAACGTGGTGCAATTCTCGCGTCTCGTCTTGTGGCCGCCGTTGAAGCCGCCCTCCAGACAGGATTGTCGCGCGCGAGCCATGCTTAGTCCAAGCGAACTCGCTCAATTTCCCAAAAGTGTGCCATAAGGCGGCTTTGCCTCAACATCTCTATACTTGTGGCGGTGCACCCTGTACAGGTGTATAAAGCGATGTGGTTAATTTTTTTACTATATTGGTGCTAATTACGCCTGTACTGCTGATTGCACCTATTATGCGACTTATTATCGCTTGTCTTGTTGAGAGCTTCATTTTGATTCCTCTTGCGACTCGCTACGTCGGTCTAGAGGCGCAAGAGGGCAGTTTTGTTTTTCTTCTGTGGAAGTGGTTACAAGATACCAGGTCCTAGATACACCAATCCCTATGAAGTCAGTTAAGACGACCTTGTCTCCAAAAATTGCGGCAGAACCCATTTCACGATTAATGTCAACGTTAATGCGATTAGCATTGGAGCAATCTTGCGATATACGGCATTGCCACCGCCGAAACACGTCATGCATGAGGCGTGTATGGAGCCGGGCTCCTCTCTCGCGCTTCCCATTAGAGGCGTTGCGCCATCTAGCGTCGCCGCCTCGAAGCCCGCTCATTGCACATATGTGAATATACATACAAGATTGTCTGAATATGTATGACGCGGCTTCGATTCTCCCCAACATGGATAAATATTAAAGGATTTTTTGTCTTTGAAAACCGGCACACACGCAGTGGCGCGTAATCAGAGAACGAAGTTAGCATCGATGAGGTTCATCAATGAGCTGTGCATGCCCAGTGGCACATGCACCATGTGACCGAAGTTTTTCCGACCGTCGCTTTCTTATCCTGTCCGCTCAGCACGTCAGCCCGATGCTCTACCAATTATACCATGGACTACACACTGACCCAAATTGGCGGGAAAACGGTCAGAGACATAAATACCTCAAAGTGCGTTAATGTATTCTGAATATGCTAATCCCATTAAAAGTCTTTTAGCACACTGAAAGCTGTCTTTTCAGGGCCGTGGTCCAAGTATCGCCCCAAGTGACAATGGTTGGTTGCCCATATCCCCAAGTTTGAAGCGAAGCTGTTGCCTTTGCTGGGAATTCAGTGGGATTCCAGAAAAAACTAGAGCTATGTCCCCGTCCGCCACACCACACGCCCTACACAACACGGAGCTTGCACGATGTATCTCCCAAACTTCGCGGTATTTTCGCATATATATTGAATTTCAGCCCAGGGTCTACGGCATGCAGAAGTGATCTTTCGAACAATTCATGAAATCATGCCGCAGACGACATCGCTGAGAAATTTCGTCATATGTTTCTAACCTCGTTGTTGAACAGCGGAATGATGTATTCTTCTCCATGGTCGTGTGCACGTTTTACAAATTCGTCCACTCGTTCGTTTCCAATTACTCTAGCATGACTAAGAGCCCAGTGAAATGCACTTTCATGTCCGCGGGATCCCGCAACGTGCGTCAGCTCAGCAGTTCTCGCTATTACGTTGCTGTGTGCACTTTTTTGCCCGAACGTTGCGAAGCAGCTCAAGTGCCTGCTGAATCTGCGCAAACTACCCGCTTATTTGGAAGCTGATTAGCTGCAATAAAGCTTGTCGCTTGCAAAATCGCGCACTGTTCTGCCGTCGTTGGTGTGGTAACGCGACAGTGTTTAAACGTGTTTGTACTCTTAGAGAGACAAAAAAGATTAATGATCGGAAAGGTGGAGAGTTCGGCCTGAGAACCTTGTCTCTTGCCTGTCATTCCACAACTGGATTAAAGGGTTATAGAAAGACACAAGCAAAAGCACGAGCCACCTGTGTGCACTTGCTTTGCGCCGGCACGTCAGTAATACATTTGAAGCAGCGCTAACTGTACCGCAACGATTGGTGAAACTTCACACTTTTTTTTATTCCTATCGATTAATGAATCAATCAATGAATTAACAAGAGCATGTGGCGACGCCACGAACGGAGCTGTAAATTTCCTTTTTGCCATAACCGAAGTATAGGTCTGCACCTCCATAACGTTGACAGCGTCGGCGTACAGGTGCAAGGAACGCACACATACATGCGCACGCACACGCACACACTCGCACAACACAGGCACAAAACATGAAGTTATCCAAAAGTGTGAGAAATGTACGGGCTGGCCTTAACGAGCGGAAAGTAGACCAGCGCGCGTATATGGTAGCCGCGTAGGTGTGTATACACGGCACTGCTCCTGCTGTCGTTGAAGGGGCGTCGGGGAAAAGGCCCGAGCGGAGGCGGACCAGACAGCCTCCGGTGCTGCGAGCCACTTTATGAAGTGTATACGGCGGCCGGCGCCAATGACGAGCCTGACCACGCATCGCAGCGATGACCTCGAAGCGCGCCTGGCTCCCCTTCGGCCTCTGCAACACTTCGCGCCGACCGCTTACGTAACGGTGGCCGTTGCAGCCCCGTATGCGGGTCGCCTCCGCGATTAACGGCTGCTGGAGGGAAGTCACGGTGGGGATACGCACTCACGGAAAGGCGAGATTTCGAACTGACCGACCAGAAAGAATGCGCGTTACGCGTCAGACGAGAAGCACCTGCAGCATACGTATACAGCACAGTATAGATGTGGCGTGTATCCTATGCTGTCTTACCGCGTCCACTGCCCTTTACGACATGCCGTACTGCTTCAGCTATCTGTGAGTGTTGACTTCTATTCAGCGAGAACAAGCCCTAAAGTATAGCCTGTTTGGTTGGCACTTAGTGTAAGAGTAGGTGTTCGTTTTTATACACCTGTTTGTCTTTTTACTTTTCTGAGACAATCAAACATTTGTAAAGCGGAGATTTCTTTGCCTATTGGCTGCCCGGCTGCTGTTGGGTCGGTCGCTATCTCGGCAGATACATTTGGGGATTCATACATACATACATACATACATACATACATACATACATACATACATACATACATACATACATACATACATACATACATACATACATACATACATACATACATACATACATACATACATACATACATACATACATACATACAAAGATTATACATGCGTCCGAATTAAAGTACCAGCGGACTGGCTTATATAACCCTTGTAGCTGACCAAGTATGTAAACTTCTGATGTGCGTAATAAAAATACAACCTTCTACATAAAGCCTGAACGTATTATGTCGCCAGGCATCTGTGGCACACCAACCTGTTAATGGAACGCATAATCATATTCAAAGAATTCTTTCATTCACTTTATTTTCTTTGAATCAGCCATTTATTATGTTCCGCTGGAAGTTTGCCTGTTCTTGGCCAATCATGCACTAGTGGGCAGGCATGTTCCACTAGGATTCCAAAAACCTGAACATTTAATCTGTTCAGTGAATGTCAAACTACAGCGTCAAATGCGTACTTTAAGGATGGCTAGCGCTGTCCGCTGTTGGTCTCCCAATTGCTACACCCCGCCCCCCCCCCCCTTCTTCCGTGCTTAATAAGTGCACTGCTGTGAGCAAGCACGCGGATCACGTAACACGATAAATAATTGGAACGGAGAAGGCTGCTCAGCTGGGTGATACCTGTGTTAGCACCCCACCCCGTCGATAGCCTTATCGATTAAACAGCTATGACATGCCATGGGCAGCTTCGCATGTTTGTCTTTGCGTGATGCATCGCCAAGATTGTGCTAATCCCGTGTGATTATGAGTGCACCTGTATGACTGAGCACCGTTTTTAGAACGAACTATACTGAGAGTCAGCGCTGCGGGTGTCTCCTTCTGTCCATCCTGTCTCTACGTCGCGCTGCACCCACAGTCATTTAACGTCGACTCACAGAGCTCTCTAATGCGCAACGACCCCTTAATAGATTGGTAATTATATTTCGCAAATTCTTTGACTTGCTTTATTTTCTTTGATTCAGCCATTCGCAGTGTGTCACTGGCGGTGCGCCCGTTCTTGACCAATCCTCCAGAATGGTCATTCCCCCCCGTGACGCAAGAGGTACAGAATCCCTGAATGTTGCTTAATATACGTGCCGTAATTGTGTGTGCATACACCTGTTATCGCCATTCTTCTATCGACAAGTATCATACATCGCCTTCGTCCTCGCCACGTCGCTGCGCAGACGTCTCACACTCTGCATCCGCCTGGTTTGGAAGTTGCATTTCGCCACTGCAACATGTGAGCCATGGAGTGCATATCGATCAAAATTGCATTACAGTAACGTTCTAACTTTTGTGCTGGAGAAACATAAGTTGCATGAGATTACAGGTTGCGTATAGGGTGAAGGTAAACAAAATTGTACGCATCGCCATTAACTTTAAACAATTTTATTAACCACACTCTACTATATAGCTTCGCTTCTCATAGATTCCAGCATGTGCATTGAACTTGCATAGCTTTTTTTTTTCTTGGGTTTGAGGTTTGGGCTTAACAAGTCCCGGTAGTGGAATAACAGTCGGTTGGGCGTGGATTCGGAACTTCAGTGTCGCGACTATACGAGCGTGATTAATGCATCTGAAAACAAAGGGGTCACGATTTCGCGAAGTTCTTTTGTTCGTAAGTGCTGTTTACCATTGGTTGACCGCTTTCGTTAACAATATGCCCAGCGTGCTGATAGGCTGGAATCTGTTGTTACGGGCTCTTCTAGCGAAAATACTTTTCTGTGAGTACAGACCAAGTATGGTGCTGTGAGTGTCATAGCGCCCTCTTCTTATTCTTTTACGCTACTTTGTCTTCTTGTAACCGCGCCGCACTAATACTTTGTTGGCTAATAATGTAAGGTAATGAAAGAAAATTTCCCCTCGGCCTACTGTTCTCTATTTTTTTTTTCTCAGTCTTCTATACCAACTGTGATGGTTTCTTCGTCGCTAAAGCAAATAGCTTTTGTCACGGCAGCCTCTATCATGAAGGGACTATTTTTATCAGCAGAAAAAGAAATGCCTCTAAAGCATCATTTTTATCATAGGGGTACACCCACAAGATAAGAAGTCTAGACTCTGCAGGCGTGACCGCAGCGATTCGGCCGCATGTCGCTGCTATATCAGCTTCCACAAGCAGAAAAGTCACGCCAGTCAGGCATACATTGTGTTCGAGTTGCGCCCGTACAGAGGCGAAGGATGCCGTGAGCGTCGCGACACTTGCTTAATAAAGAAATGCTGGCCCTGTTTTTCCTCGCAACCAAATCCAACCTTCATTGTCTTTCTGCTGACATATAACTCTCGTTTTATGCTCCTGCGTAAACAACCGCGCCCCAGTCTACCCCTTTGAGAAACCATGGGGGCAATGTCCGCGACCTCTGCTGTCTCTATAGGATATATGACTGTAACTACGACCGGCTGTCGATAAGACGCACAGAAAAGCTTCAAGCAGACGAAAACATGGTTTCACTGCTTGAGTAAAGACGCGCAGACCCGCCGTGGTCGTTTAGGGGTTTTGGCGTTGCGCTGCTAAGCACAAGGTCGAGGGATCGAATCCCGGCCGCAGCCGCCGCATTTCGATGAGGACCAAATGCAAAAGCGCGCGTGTACCGTTTTTTGGTGCGCGTTAAAGAACCCCAAGGGGTTAAAAATTAACCCGGCGCTCCCAATACGGCGTGCCTCATAAACAGATCGTGGATTCGACTCGTAAAACCCCATAATTAAGGGGGGAAAAAAGACGCACGTCTCAGAAAGGACGCGTACTGTATATTGTGTGGGTTACTTTCTTGGTAGAAGCGATGCTGACCGCCACTACAGCCGTTGTCTGACAAATGAGGAAGTGTACTCCAACGCGAGATTCCTTAAAGTAAAATTCTGTTGTTACTCGAGAGTTGTTGTCATTTTATATTTAGAGCTTTCCGGTATGTACAGTGTCTGGTCGCGATTCCTGAAACAGGTATAAGCTGACTTTAAACCCGTGAACTCTGTACACATCCGCCCCAGCATCCTGCCCCGTCACTCATGTGTCTATAGAAGAATATCGGTGTGTTGTTCTACGGTCGAACACCATATTTTTCCAACACTAATACTATACATTTTCTTTTATTCTTGCTGCGCTGTCAGTCCTCTTCGAGCGTATGTGATTACTTTATCGAAAGATAAAAAGCACAACGACGACCTGAATTACCTCTAGACGTTCGTCATAACACTGAAGCGCAGCCTTGAGAGATTTTTCATGGGAAACACATTCGGCCCCGCGAGCACGTGTATGACCGATAGTGGCTCATGTGTGGACACAGCGGATACGACGAACGACATTTCGCACGAACTTCCACATCCAAGTTATGTTTGCATCAGGTTACAACAGCTTTCAAGAGTTTCCAAAAGTATCAAGCGGTCGGAGAAGCCACCTTTCCGACGCGCCAGATGTCGTATCGAGCTCCACATCCTCGCACCCCGCGCGCCTCCGGCTTGCATATGTGACAGTACGTCGTATATGTGTATGTTGCGTATGTATATGTGTATATGTTGTATATATGTTGTATATGTGACAGTGACGGTGTCGTGCATGGCGAGCGGGGGGCAGACGGTAGTGGCGCGCTGTGCTTGCGCTGATCTACAGACGTCACATGCGGGACCCCATTTCCAGCATTGCTTTGCATGGTGTTAAAGACAGACAAGCGTATTATCAAGCTCGGGCTGTCCTCTTTTTTTTTTCTCTCTCTCTTCCTTTGTTTTAGCGGTATGGCGATTTGCAGACGGGCGAAGGCCCGTCTACAAATCGTGCATGGACCCCGTGCATGGACCCAGCTCCAAAGCACACCGTGTTGTGCGCGGGATGTCGCCGAGAGTTAGATAAAAGAAGATAAACGTTTTACGGCACTCGTAACAGTCTTCCCTCCGAGATGAGCTGCGGGGACGAGCGATGACACCCTGATGTCAGTACAGGGACGTATGAACGATGGATCAAGCAGAATTTTGCTTTGCGTAACTATGTTACTGCCGGTGCCACTTTACACATACTTAAGAGGCACTGACTTAATTCGTAAATGCGTACAAACGCTTACGCTGTTCTCTTGCCTCACCGACATTCTCGGACCAGATGTCTCACCCTGACGCTCCTCGCAAAAGCAAAGCAGTATATGTCTCCTTCTGGTGAATACAAGGAGCATTCGCTGACGAAGAATGAATAAACAACCTAATAGCAGTTATAAAACAAACAAAGAAACGTGTATATACACGCGGAATATACTTCTTATAATAGGTAAGAACCATTTAAATTTATTCTCTTCTCCGCATAAAACTTCGCCCAGCGTGAAATATTGTCATTCAAGTGCCTCCGCGCAGTGTTAGATACGGGACCTTTTTCTAGGCCCCCTTCGAGTTCCCCAGACCACATCGAATCGCACCACTGCTAAGTAAGGAATGCAGGAGCGCGGATTCCACATTCCGAAGGCACGACACGTGCAAACAAGTCGCCGGGCCCCACAGCCAGTGGAGCTATTCAACGCTTTACTCTTCCAGAAAACGAAAGGATAGCCCGGCACTGTTCCAGGTAACGTGAGTCCCGAAGCCAGACGGCTGTGATGTACCGGGAAGGCCTGGCAGCGTCGCCCCGGCCGCCTTTGAAGAGGGCATTTGCAAGCCAGCGAGGCCATACCGCCGGGAGTAGGGGGCCCTCGGACAATTGGGGCCCAAGCGTCGCCCCCGTCCGCCTTTGAAGAGCGCATTGCAAGTCAGCAAGGCAAGGCCGCAGGGAGCCGCCGGGTGTGACACCACCGCACGGGCGCCTACCATTGGCCGAAAATGGCGTCATCTGAGCGGACTCTCCCATTGGCCGAACATGACGCGTCTTCCGGACATTGAAGGACTTAAAAGAGAGGCCGGGAGCCCAGAGCATTCCAGAGATTCCTGGAGCATTCCCTGATTCACCTCTCTCGAACTTCTTGCCGCGGGCCGCAGCGTCCGAGTTGCTGCCGGCCCGTAATGACTGTACGACTGTTCATTGACGTCTCACTGTAAATAATGTAAAATAAACCTCCCAAGTGTTTCATCCCGAAGTCCGTCCTCAACTCCTACAGCAGCCACATAGGCGTGTAGGACTCACATTTTTCACTGCAATAACAGCTCACGCTATTTCATTGAAACTCGGCAGAAAGTAAGCTGACGGCGACAAAAAGTAAACAGACACACAACTAAATGTTTATTGTTACCCTGGTAAGGGTTGCTGCCCAAAGCGCTCAACGGGACACGTTCGTTCGTTACGAATCGAGTTGCAGATAACGAGCAACCCATCTCACTCGCAAACATATACAGCTGGTATAATGTAGCGATTCCTCTCGCCCGATTATATTTCTTTCTTATCTTCCGCCGCTGACAACCGGCCGAACGTAAAAGCTAGAAAAAACATGTAAGCGGATCACCGTTCGGACCACTGACGATGTGCGAAAAGTGACAAAAATTGCGACAGAAGCGTTACATTATCTCGGCCCTGGGAGCCGCGTTCTCGGCTGATCAATTTCGAGGGATGCTTCGTCTTTCAACCTGTAATGTCCAGATTTGCCCTTACCCCCGTGAGCAGTAGCAGTAGAGACACGCTCTGCCGGCAGATCTCTCCTTCTTTCTACTCATTGCAATCTCCTCCTCTATCTTGATGTTCGGTATGCCTATAGTATACGACGACGCCTCGGTGGAGCGATGGGTACCCTGCTTAGAATGGCTCAGCCATTGGACGGGCCACAGACAGCGGCATCCCCCAATATTGATCTTCTGAGATAACAGCCCTTGTTTTCAGTGTGCGACAAACGAGCCGCTCATGACAGAAAGTGAAGTCAATCGCACGCTTCAAAGCGCGGTATGTGCGCCTTCGTGCTCTGGTCGAGCAACCCAGTTTCGTATATACGAGCGAGAGCGCGCGTTCGCCGGGCCCACGCATGCCGTATTGCAGTAGAAAGAAAGAAAGAAAGAAAGAAAGAAAAGGCGATTGCGCGTAGTACGGCCGGCCTCCGACGACCACGGGAGCGGGCTATACAGCGTCGACAAGCCGGTCGACTCTGTTCGGTGCAGTGAAACGGATTCGACGGTGGTGCGCCATCCTGTACCACAGCAAGCG
Organism: Dermacentor variabilis; assembly: GCF_050947875.1. Classification (NCBI taxonomy): domain Eukaryota; kingdom Metazoa; phylum Arthropoda; class Arachnida; order Ixodida; family Ixodidae; genus Dermacentor; species Dermacentor variabilis. The sequence goes on from NC_134572.1 coordinate 67,859,909, forward strand.
TGTGACGCATGGCTCGACTGAACAGGGCAGGAACTTAGACCTCGAAAGATTATCTGGGAAGTGCTCCCGAAAGATTTAATTGCTCATGAGGTCGCCCTAGAGGTCACCCTACGTGGTCTCCACAGAGACTCGCGAGTAGTGAGGCGACAGCGCAAGAGTAGAACATATTTCTCCGAATAAAGCCGTTTTCACATTAAGTCAATCTCATGAAACAGTGGGCACGGTCCGCTGCGTGCCGCTTCGATAATAAGCGCAGCCTGGGGGTTAATTTACCTACCGCAGAGCACCAAGCTCCCCCATCAAGCATCTTCGTTCCTTCCGTCGCGTGCACGTAACCGCACGCAGCCTACACGCTACCCCGCCGCTGTGGCGGTTCGGTTGAGTTCTGCGAGCTGCTGAGTATGAGGTTGCGGTTTCCATTCCCGGGCGCTGAAGCCGCCTTCCAATGAGGGCTCGGCGTATGCCAAGACGCTCAGTGAACGCGAACGGCTATGTCTATTATGGTTGGCAGATGCACTCTATTATGTACAACTCGACAGCGGAAGACGACACACGCGGGCCTCGACGACTCGACAGCAAGCGCAACGCTTGACGACGTTGTCTCTTCCAAAGACCACCGCAAATTTCATCGAAAGCGAATTCCGTCAGCTCCACCTCGTCGGAAGCAGGCCAAAGCCACTGAGCAATCGTCGCGGCTATAAAGGTTCCGCCATACTGCAGCGAACTATATCGATGGATGGAAGTGCAGCTACACGCCCCTATAGCGGCTGCAAGGTGACCGGAAAAGTGTCGCTGCTAGAATACGGGGTCGGTGGTTTGCAGCCCGCGAACTACCCACGGAGGTTATCGTGAAGACATGCGTGGGATTCTCGACTCGAGCGTTCGAAAGGCCCTTCTGTTAACCCTTCCCGGTCCATTGATTTCGGCAGGGACCATAATGCCTCACGAGGTATACTCCACGTTAAACTGAACAGGAAATAACTGAGCAGGACGACTGTTACTAGTACGAGATTAATAAGAGATTCATTCATAATTCATAAGAGGGGAGATATTGAATAATAAAATGATTATAGGCCCTTTAGCTTGCTTTCAGAATTGTACAAAATATGCACCAAGATAATCTCCACTAGAATCAGGGCATCGCTCGACTTCTGTCAAGCCAGAGGACAGACTGGATTCACGAAGGGGTATTCTACAATGGTCCAAATTCATGTTATAAATCATGTAATTAAGAAATTTGGGGACTCTACAACCAACGTCTCTATATGGCTTTCATAGAGTACGAAAAGGCGTTTTATTGAGTTGGCACACCATCAGTCATGGAGGCATGACGCAGTCAAGGAGTACAGGAAGCATACGTGAATACCCTGCCAAATATCTACGAAGACTCCACAGCTACCTTAATTCTCCACAAGTTAAATTGGCCCCCTAATGAAACGTCCTGCGCACACCTATGAGACGAGACATAGCAGATATTGGACGTAATATTAACACCTTCTTGTCATCGATTACAAGAAAGCATAGTACATTGTGACAGTAGTGGGATCGATTTGACAGAAGCATCACTGCTAACCGGCCTAGTTGGAATTGATTTATCGTGAAACGTTCCGCAAACAGACGAAGACGAAGAAAGAAACACAAGGACGAGCGCTCATCGTTGTGTTCGTTTCTTCGTCTCTGCCTGTTTGCGCAAAGTTTCACCATCGATTTGACTGTGACACGTTTGTAGTTGCAATAAGCTGGAAGGCTTCGTGCATGTCACATTGCCATCCGCTATCGAGCCGTTGATCTTTCAATTTTTTTTTTACTCGACATTATTGTGAAACTTGAAAAAAAAAAAAAAGAAACTACATCTCAACAAAAAATAACACGACGGCTCTACGACCCTATATACCACGGCAGGGACTACTGTAAGGCAGTCAATTACCTTACGTTTGGCAACACTGATGACAAGTAAATGCGTATTCTTTCATGACCGGTACGTAATTCGCCCCAACAGCACTCATTAAACAAAAACAAATTATTCATGGATCTGTACTGTCATAAGCGCGGAATCTGCAGGAACCAACGCACAAGATGCACACCTATAGCAAGCACATGTAATGAGTTCTATGGCCAATTATCTTTTTCTTTCTTTCTTTCCTTTTCAGCGGCACACGAGGCAGGCCGGGAGGTTATTCAAGCAACTGTCTCCTCAGACAGTTGTGCCCCATAGTAGTCCTATGTAAATGTGCTAGTGGTGCACTGTTTTTTTTTTCTTTCTTTCTTTTTTGCCAATTCGCAGATTGGCGGTCTCCTCTCCACAAGTGGAACACCTTCGCCCACATTTCAGATTGAGTCGCACGCCCACTCGCATTGGGCCTTGCGGCGCGCAGTTGCCTACGTATGTCGACCCAAGCTCACGCGTGCGTTCGCACAGTTCGTTCAAAATGCAACTGTATAGAACAGGTGCGCCGAAAGCCGCGGTGCGTGTCAACAGGTGCACGCGCTTAACCTGGCCGGCGGTCTCTCGCCGGGGCCAGCAGCGCTATGCGAAAGCTGGTTGCGTGCAATGACCATAGCATGTGCCTGCACGTCGTATACGCGACCGCGGCAGGGCGAACGAGGATGGCTGCTGGGACAAGGTGAAACGGGGGACGCAACGGTGTGCCGACAGAGAGCTGTAAATTGCGTGCATTTACTGCGCAGCACGCATGCATGCGCAGACGCGCATGTATTACACGCATGCGCACACGCACGCGCGTGCACACTACTACGCCAGAACGAAAGCGGTGCGTCGAGCGAATTTAGCGACCCAAAGCGGGCGACCTTTCCAGTTTTTTTACCGATCATCATTATTATTAATTTTGTTGTCGTCGTTTCTTTTTATCTCTTGCTTTTCTTTTTTGCTGTCGCCGAAAGCTTGCATTCACCGTGGCACAGTGGGCAAATTACACTACCCATTCGTACAATAAATAAAAAAAAACGTTCTGAGGATGTTCTCACATAACCAAAGCTTCCTATATAGTCCCGCAAGTGGCGTATGTATACCGAGGACGTCCCTAGCACGACGTGTTATTTTTTTCTACAAAATGCACCTTAACTGTTGTGGGAGCGTGCTCTGAAGCTACCGGAAAGAACTGTGCGCATTTATCCAGAAAATGTGACTGGGAATTTTTTTGCCACGTTTTACGGAAAACTGCAATGCGGCTTCGTTTTTCCGATAACATGCCCTAAATACATTTATATTAGTTACTCAGTGGATTTAAATAATTCGCAATAAGCGAATATGACGTAAATCTAGACGTCCACGAACAACGTACTGTTCGACAGACTTCCATCAACGGCGAAATTTAAAAAATATGGAAAAAAACAACGAGAGAGAGAGAAAACAAAAACAAGAGGCACGACGATCGCGAAAAGCAGGTGACAGTTGCCCTCAATAGTCCTGCTTTATGTTAGCTAAACTAAACTGCCGCTATAGGGGTGAGGATGCTAGACTTTTTGAGCCCTCGAGCAATAAATTTCGTTGAGTATCGACATCTCCTATTTCCTTGGCGCATAAATTTATTTCACACTAAAACAATTTGCAGTCATTGTTTTTAACATTTATCGTTACAGGGCTGGTCTTGCGAGCACATCTCCTTTCCACTGTGCCCATTCTGCGGGGACGTTAACACAGTCAATTTTTTCTTACGTCGTCACCATTTTTATACATAACACACACACACACACACACACACACACACACACACACACACACACACACACACACACACACACTTTTGAGGTACCGTTTCGAAGACTTGGGTTGCGATTTTTCCATCCCAAACATTCTTTCTCTGGGAGCCCCCCCCCCCCCTCTTCTTGGACACTTCTTGTGCACTACTCAGCCACGAAGGAATTTCAGCTTCTTTCAAGGCGATTTTTTCTTCGTGATTAAGTATTTGTACATTAGGTTATATTTTATTTTCTTGATTCTTCCCCGCAATTTTCGTTGTTCTTTTTTAGAAAGAGCTAAGCATCTTTTGTAATACCATACGTCTTTTGTAATGCCATCCGTTTGTAATTGTGCCCTTTCAGTCATAGTGTCTCCATAAGGAGACGCAACCTACATTTGCATGTTCTAGTGGGCTGTCCAGCAGGCCCGAGAGGCGGCGACGAGGCAACGCCACGAAGTCTCGCGTATGGGAGACCTGAGCCCGGGTGGTTAAACTTTTCCGGATTTAGAATAAAGTTGTTTCCATCCATACATTGCCTGTTCCGGCTAGTGACATTACGAGAATATTAAAAACAGCACTGAATGTAAACGCAACTCTCTGCTAACCAAAAAAAAAAAAAAAAACAATTCGTAAATCGGTTTAGTACGGAGAGTAATGCAAAACAGCAATATTTTAAGAGGTGCACTAAGCTTGGCGAGAAGTTCGACGTGTAGCTCTGTAACGCTGGGCTGTTAATTAGTATTAATTTGTCTTGCGTCAGAAGACTCTCCACTCAATAATAACCAGTGCATCTGCTTGCAACAAATTTTTCAGTTTTTTTTTTTGTGATATAACGCATCATCTGTAAGAGGTGAATATCCATAATCAATTATTATGTGTAATTTTTTTTTTTTGCTTTTTCCCCACGAAGGTTGCGACATGTTTTCAGAAGAAAAAAATGGAAAAGTTTGGAGGCCATACGGGTGACAGCAATCTATGACATCCGCGAGTGGATATCGGGGAACACGGATAATACATGTGACTGGTATGAAGAAGTCATAACGATTAAAAGGCTCTCATATATACGCATGCTCAGGCACGCGCAATAATGCGAGCGAGCAATAAAAGAAACGGCAAGCAGAGAGAGGGTTGAAATAGAATTCGCTAAAATGCAGAAGTAAATCGTCGGAGCAGCATCACTGTTGAACAGTGTAAAAGCCAATCTATCACTTCGTTTTTTCAGAGTTAAAATATAAGCTACTCCCATTCAACTGCAATGACATTTAAAGTTATGTACATTTGTTGGCACGGATGTAATGGTTAGTGATTTCAGCAAATCATTTGATCGGGATTTACGTTTCGGATTTTTAACCAAACTTAATGAACTTCGTTTTCCCGATACATTAATTGGCCAGCCTCCTACTTGGAATCACGAAAACGGTTTGTTGACTTAGACGGTCATTATTCTTGCTATATTGTACTGAATTCTGGTGTACAACAGGGAGGCGTCCTGAGTCCATTAATGTTATTTTTAATTTACGTGAATGGCAGAACCACCCGTATAAAAGAAGGCGAAGCTGTTTAGCACACGACAGGGAAGTGACACATAATTTTCAACAAAGGTACGAACTCATTTATTGTCTTGATGGGTGGTCATCATGACGAAAGGTACGCACACTCATTTATTGTCTTGATCGGTGGTCATTATTTCACTCGCAACTGCAATCACATTCTTTGATAATGTCGAATCGATGCGCGTACGCCACTGGTTGGCTGGGCCGAATCGGCGTGGCATTGCAAGGGATATGTCTGCAACACGGAACGCGTGAACTGCTCCTTTTTCGGTAACGACCCACCACATTGAAATCACCGACAACGACCACATGGGTGGTGTCATCGCAGCTAATTCACGCAAAGTGAGTGGCCATGGACCTTACGAAACTATGAGCCATTGCATTTTTTGCTTGCTTACGGGCGTATGAGCCATTGATGATGACATGTTCTGTATGTTGTATGCGTGATTAGAGAGAATTTAAGCACTGTTCACTTCACTTTGCTGAGTGTATACTATGCCTCTGCCTTACGGGCTATGAGCCATTGCATTTTTTGCTTGCTTACGGGAGCATGAATGCTTACGGGGGTATGAGCCATTGATGATGATAGTTTTTGTTCATGGAGAACAAAAATGCATGGAACCCTAGCCATACACACCCGTATGAAAGGAAGCATGAATGCTTACGGGGGTATGACACTTTCAGTTGACTTTAATTTACAAGTTATGCTAACCGATACATTGGCGTTATTCCTTCACTCGTTATCACTTTCGGCTCAATCCCGCATATTACCTGCAACCGTTTTCAACAATACCCGACATATTTCATCATCATCATCATCCGCTAACATCATTTATGTCCTCTGCAGGACGAAGTGGTCTTTGACCTGTGATCTCCAACTGCCCCTGTTCTGCACCAACCGACTCCAGCTAGTGCCTGCGAATTTCTTAATTTCATCACCTCACCTAGTCTTCTGCCGTCCTCGACTGCGCTTCCCTTCTCTTGGCACCCATTCTGTAACCCTAATGGTCCACCGGTTATCTAACCTACCCATTACTTGACCTTCCCAGCTCCATTTCTTTCTCTTAATGTCAATTAGAATGTCGGCTATCGCTGTTTGCTCTCTGATCCACACTGCTCTCTCCCTGTCTCTTAACGTTATGCCTAACATACTTCGTTTCATCGCTCTCTGCGCGGTCCTTAACTTGTTTTCGAGCTTCTTTGTCAGTCTCCAAGTTTCTGCCCCATTTGTCAGCAGCGGTAGAATGCACTGATTGTACACCTTTCTTTTTATTGATAATGGTAAGCTTCCAGTCAGGATGCGACAATGTCTGCAGAATGCGCTCCAACCCATTTTTATTCTTCTGTAAATTTTCTTTTCATGATCAGGGTTCCCTGTGAATAATTGACCTATGTAAACGTACTCCTTCACAGACTCTAGAGGCTGACTGGCGATCATGAACGCTTGTTCCCTTGCCCGGTTGTTCATAATTATCTTTGTCTTTTGCATATCAATCTTCCACCCCACTCTTACACTCTCTCTGTTAAGGTCCTCAATCACTTGTTGTAACTCGTCCCCAAGAAATTACCGCAGCCTAGTCTTCAGAGCTCTCCTTGGGTTTCTGGGAGCAAACTGAGCTGTCGTGCTTGCTCTAAGAGCCCGTCTTCCTATATAGTGTCAGCAGAATGGTCCTGCCAACGGCCATTTCTTTTATTCTCTTCTTTTCTCTCCTATTCTTTTTTGCGTTACAGGCGCTCAGCCATACTCATTCCAGGGAAGCAGAAAGAGCGCTTCCTTTCTCTGTGCAACCGCACACTTCCCCTCTTTCATTATTTTCCATTTAGTGTTATGTACACTGTTATATTATGCAGGTATACGTATTTACTACTGAAATGTACTTAATTTTCTTTGTCTGGGTACATCGTTCCCACTGCTGCGTTGGCTGCGCAAATGTGACCTGCAGTATTTTGTATATGAATCAGTTACCTCGCCCAAGTGAGACTCGTGCGTAATAAATTTCGCTGCACTCTGCAATCGAGTAGTGCATTTCACAATTCGTAGAAATGTGCCGCCAGGACAAGTTCTGTATAACAATGCCGTGAAGGACGCTTTATTGTTTAATTTTTACTTGGGCATTACCATTAACCTGATCTTGGGAAGTTGAAATTACGGCGTACACACTTGGCGTAATCACTGTTAGCGGACGACCGGGATATCGAGCGCCACGTCTGGCGCACTTGGCAGCTGGGACAGATATGTTGCATTTCATCACCTTACACTGTACTTCAAAGTCACCGTGAACTTCGATATAACGCACAGTTTGTTGTATGCAGCGTCGCCGCAATCATTATGGAGAGTCAGTGCGCGCAGAGTACGTTCCCAAAATATATTCGCTTCTCTTCTCCGTGATTCTGTGCTAAACAGGAGTTCCTCGAGATTTGCGAGTGTTACCCGTCACAACACGTTTCCAGTTTCCTTTGTTCCTCTCATGTTTTCTTCAAGTATACTGACCAGTCTTGCTCAAAAGCCGATAATGCTGCTTTCTTTTTGTTGACATTGTGTGACAATTAATTTGCGTACCTTCCTGAGCTGCAGTGGGAGCCGGAGACAGTGGAGGTTCTAAGCAAGATGTCCCAGCCATAATAATTAAAACATAATAAAAATGATATGGGTTGCTGATGAGTTAAATCTTTTCACAAACTCGAGTAGCTGGCACTCACTGACATAGGAAATTTGCAGGCGAATCACCTATAGCGCAAGACCGCTGGGAGATGCCTTCGTCATGCAGTGGGCATAAAAATAGGCTGATTATTATTATTATTATTATTATTATTATTATTATTATTATTATTATTATTATTATTATTATTATTATTATTAACTTGGACAACGCAAACAAACTTGTGAAAAGATTTAACTCATCGGCAACCCCGTACCACCCATATTGGATGGAACATCGGACTTAGAACATCCACTGTCTCCGGCTCCTTTCTTGAAGTCAAAATGGACAGCCTTAATTTTGTCTTTCTCTTCTTCTTTGGTATCGCGGATGTGTCAATGCTCGGGAGAACGTTATCTGAACTGAGCTACTGTGCGGGCGTCAACGTGGAGCTAATCAGCTGATCTGGCGGTATGTGCCGGCGTAAAGAGGCTCTCGAGTCTGGATACTAGGCGCACTCCAAAATTGGCATCCTTTCTTTTCGGGTTATAGTCGTTCGAGCAACACCTCCTCTGCAGATTGCAGCCTGTCCGATAAAAAAAAAAAAAAAAAAAAAACGTGCCGCCCCGTCAAGAGGGAGATGAAAAAAAGAAGCAAAGTGGCCCTTCGCGCTGTCTGCTTCACTGCGCGCTGCCGACGCGAGCGCCCGTCGCGGAGCAAGAAGTGGCGCCGCCTTCAGGCGGCCGTGGGAAACGTCTGCTTCATCACTTCCGGTCAGTCACCCTCCCCGTGTGCCCCCTCCCTCCCGCACAGCGCATGCCTCGCACTCGCAACCAACCGGGTTGGGCGGCTGTGCTTGCTTATGGCTAGCGCGCCGTGTGTTGGCCTCCGTCGGTGTGCTAGCACACTTCGCCGTAGCAGCTAGTAGCAGCAGAGTGTAGCACGCCCGTTCCCACTGCGAGTCCAAGAATCGATCGGCATCGGGCATGCATGTGGAATTCCTCGGAGAAAAGACGTTTCGATGGAGCCGTATCTGTGAGTATCCGACGAAATTGGGGCCGTCCGTCCTGCTGTCCATGTTTGCTGATGCGGCACCGCGCCCGCGCTTAATTATTAAAGGCCCGATCGTACGGGTTGTTAGAAACTGTGGGCCTTGCGCTGCTGCTTTACTGACGCCTCTGTTGATTCAGACCTAAATACCACACTGGGCGTGTGTACGGGCTTTTCGCTGTTTCGGTGCTCACGTCTGGCGCTCGACAATAAACGCGATTGTTTCATTATGGATGAGAAGTCGTTTTGTATGACCGCGTATTTGTTAAGCTGTTCTACTTCTCTCCAGGAAACGTATAATCGTCTGTCTTATCCTTGTTGGTGTGGTTAAGTTCCTCGTTTACTCGTCTTTCCTCTCCTAACCAGACAACCGAGTGCGTGCTCTCATGTGCTTTTCAAAGAAGACACATTGCACGTCTGAGACAAGCGGGCCGCACGTAATGTCTCGCTGCTATTTTTCAAACCGATCCGGTTGGTCCAAATGTTTCTTTTTGAACAGTTATTTCGTACGCCTTCGCGCTACCGGGTTACGCGAGACCGGTCCGAGCCGCACACAACACAATCTGTCGGCGGCTTCACGGCGGTGATCCTCGGTTTCTGCCACATTTCGCGCAGATATGATTGTCGCGAGACTCCTCTATGCGCGGTTCAGCAGGTGTCGAGGGCGTCGTGACAGTAGCAAGAGGAAAAAACAGGGTGCAACAACTTTTTAAAGGTGCAATCGAGTGTCTTCGGCGTGTTTCATTTTCTGACAATCATTTCGGATTTTCGGAGGACTGCATGAACGGTGCTTTGTCGGGTGGACGCCTTTCGCCAAGCGCCGGATGATGAGCTGTCCTCAGCTGGCGGAAACCGAAAGAAGGCCTCCATCTGCCGCCGCTCCCAGTGGTCCCAAGCCCTACAACATCTTCGAAGACCTCGAGGTGTTCGCCCACTTCGAACACTATCGCAGCGAGAGCTACGCTCAAGCCATCCACCTCATGTCTTCGCAAACGAGCTTGCGCTCCGACTCGAGACACTCCTATGCGTCGTGCGCGACAACGCTCAAAGAACTGTCACTCAGCGCCCCCTCCTCGCCCAAGGGCATCTACAGTGACGAAAAATCGTCCACGCTTCCGTCGACATCATCAAACATCGCGTCGTTCCCAAGCCCAAAGAAGTCGAGCAGCCTGAGCCTGTCTAGCTTCTTCCGAAAAATATCACCCCGCTTTCACAAAAACCGAAAGTCAAGGTCGAAACCCTGGATAGTGGTGGAGTTTTCACAAAAGGAAATTGAGGGCCATGGTGCGGACCAAGAGAGCATGGCTGACAGCGATCAGTCTCTGGAACTTGCACTTCAGGGCAAGGAACAGTACATGGCTTCTCAGACGGCAAGCGCAACTGGCCACCTATATTTCTCAGGGAGCGGAAGCCAGTCATCCCTAAACGCATGGGTCAGGGCAGGGAAACCTAAGGCATTTGGTCCTTTACATCATGACACACAAAGGGTGTTCGCGAAGAATTATGGCAATGTGATTGCCAAGGCACGTGGTTGTCACAGCCAGGAATGGCTACAGGGCTCCAAGGTGTCATCAAAGCCATCAAAGGCATCAGCACGACCTAACCAGTGGCCTGCGTCATCGTGCACTGGTTCTCGCCACAGCATTGGGTCACTAATGCCAACGGTAGTGGTGAATTCTCCAGGGACAGTTCCAACGGTGCTATTGGAAACGGGCTCCTCTGAGCAGGTACTGGCATGCCTGCAAACAAGGCAGCGAACCAGCCTTCCTTTGAACATGCCTCTTGTGACAAGTTTGTATACACCCTGCACGATTGTTATATTTTTTTAATTACTCCTGCACTCTCTCCATGTCTGGTTCTTCTCATTGAGTGGCCAGGTTTCCTGACTAGCATGCTGTATGCCTTGGGTTAAGCAAAAGCATCGTCTCTGGGCATGCTTATTACCCCTTCAGAATTGTTGGGGAATACATGATCAATTTGCAAACAAGTCATTTCCTAGCCTGTGTACTTGGGCTTGGTCCCATCTTGCCTGTATTAGTTTGCAAGTGACTGGTTTATTGCTTTGACTGTGTAACGAAGTTTGTAGTGTTAATGAGCAAGAATGTGAGCATCTTGTATCATTATTTATTGGAAGAAAGTGCTGTGTTGATAAAGTTACTGCTTCTGTTGTGTAGTGGTTTGTGTAGTACTTTATCTGCAGGAATGTAGAGCATCTTGCAACTCTATCTGGTAGGAAGAGATTTTTCTGCCAGGAGACTGGATTTGGGACCAGTGAACACTGCTTTGTATGGTTATCAGAGCGTTAACTTTGCGTTCCCACTAGTGGCCCGAGATCTGTGGCTTGTGTGTTGAAATAAACTTGATTTCTGGTGACTGTTGCATCAGTCAATATTTATGGTGCACTTGCCTATATGCTCGGCATGGACAAAAATATGAATGCTTGGATATGATGTTATCCACAGTGTGCATGCCATCTCAACTTGCTTTTACTGCTACTTGTAACAGACTATTCACTAATTTTGTGAGTGAGATTTTGTTTGCTGTCCAGACCACTAAGAAATTGTTGGGTGTGTAATAAAGAGAAACTTCTAAACTCTTGAGTTGCTAATGTATTACCCGCTATGCTTTAAAGTAGTGGTCATGTTGAGACAGTGTATGCTGCACTTTCTCAAGCACAATGCAGTACTGGAAAAAGAAAAAAAAGCTTGTCCGATGCGAGTCTCATTGCTCATGTCCGTTTCCACTTCTCTAAAAATTTTTGTTCACTGGCGGGCCTTTTATTAGATTAAATGACGGAAGTTTCTGAAGGGATTACATACAAGAGCGATTTTAATTTGACAACACATTGTATTAATGAAACTGTCATTCACAAAATTTCAAACGATTTGTGCCTCCATATTGATGTGCTGGGAAATAAACTTTTCAGCATTATACACAATGCAGGCTTGTTGCACGCTAACCTTAACATGTAGTCACATTTGATGTTCACAATTTTATTATTTACTTATTTATTTTATCTGTGTTGCTTTGCAGGAGGATGCATCTCAGCAGTCATTTGCCATACCTCACAGTCTGAGTGCTGGTACTGGCAGTGTCCTACTTACTGGGATTCCAGAGAAAAGGTGCGAAAATCTTGCAAAAACTCTTTGTGAAAGTACATTTTTGCCACCTACTTGTGTATTATGTCATGCCAGCAGATGTCTGCACATGTATCTTTCACACGTACAGCTGGCACATGACTATCTGCAGCTTCAAAGTCCTCACTGTTAAGTGGAATTAACCTTCAAAGCATCCACTACCCCTCAAAACGTTCATTTGGTGACTTCAGTTTGTTATAGGAAAGCTGAGTTTAGATTTCTTTTTCTTTTTGTCTTTAATTGCTACACTCAGCATACTCCAAATACCATGCACCAGTAGTATTGACTTAGTCATTATAATGTGCTGCTGCTTTGCATAAGGTCATAGGTTCAATTCCCAGTCATGGCAGTGAGATTCCAGTAGGGGAGTAACACAGAAATACTCCTGTATTTTAATTTTTGTGTATGTTAACGGACTCTAAATGGCCAACACGTGGAGTTCCCACAGTATGACAATTCGCATATCTTAAGCTGTGAAAGATGCTTTGCGACTTTCGACACCATTATTCAACCAATCCAAATACTGGGTCATTATAGGATCATGTTTAATAACACTAGATAACACTTCATGTACTTTGCTGTTTCAAGTTGGGGAGGTGGGGGGGGGGTGGAATAGACATCCCCAAAGCAAGGATTGTGGCACCAGACAGCTACTCTGCTGGAGATGCTTCTACACATTAACAATGGCAGCTTGGAAACCGACACGTTTCAGTGGTGGCAGCCAGGCTACAAGCCTTTTGAAAATTCATTTTTGGAGAAGTCTATGTCTGAGATGAGGGGGGGGGGGTTAAGTCTGAGATGTTAGAGTTAAAGGACTGGCTGTTTCCCAAAATTCTTGGATCATGCTGTACTTGCATACTCCAGAGGTTTGTGATAGCATAGCTTTTCTTCTACACATAGCATATAGGAGACCCTGTTGCCCTAGCTGTTTCAGTCCTTGTCGAAGTCAATTTGTGCTAAAATCTTCAAGCATGGTCGAATCAAGGCCCTGCTGCACGATCCAGCTACATGTATACCATACATCGAGGTGCATATAAACAGAAACCTGAACTTCATAAATGTGCTTCTGATGCAGCAGAAACAGCTTAGAAAAAAGATGTAGAAAAAGCCCATTCTACTCGATTGCACCAGAGTGGTGCAGTAAGTTTCTGTGAAAACTTCTGACACTCAAGAACACTTGAACATAAGGACAGATTGGACTGCACCACTTGCATCCTTCCCAGCTACACTGCCCAGAGAGAGAGGGATACAATTAATTAAGCAACTATCGGGAACTTACACAGCCATGATTGTAACAAGAAGTGGTTTTGCAGCGGTATGCTAAAGCACAACATAGCGGCCAGAAAAACCAAACAACTGCATCCTGTTTCACACGTACTTGGCAATGCTGCATATGCGAGAAATCAAACTAGGAAACAGTCTAGAAACATATAAGCATTTCCACTTTAGATGCCTGATGCTTCAGATAATTCTGGACAATGCTGGGGCTACACACTCTGCATGTCATAGTGAAAAGGCAAGTCTTATATTACTGTGCTGTGTGGATTTTTATTCCAGCCATGTTTCAAATAAAAAAATATAAATGTATGGAGGCGCCTGCATAACCTTTTCCCTTTAAGTCCTGTTTTTTGTGTCAGCAAAAAGTACTCCAGCTGTCAGGCTGTCTCTGACACTGAATTGTTTCAAACAGCTATTGTTTTAAATGCTGTCCCAAGCGAAACCTGTGACAGTTGCTGACTTTGAGGAGAAAAAGAAAAGAAGGAATAAAAAATGGCATTCCTTCTGCTGTCTGTTTACCATTGTGCAATGTTCACAAACAGTACCAATCTTTGGTTTTGTGATGGGTAACTTCCCAAAGCACAAAAGACCAGTGAAAGGCCAATGTGGAAAAAAAAGGCAGCACTATTGTGCAGATATTTTAATAATGTTGGTTGACGAGCCAATGCTTAATGGAAAATGTCAACTTAAAAATGCAAATATCTTTGGTATCGAGGGCATTTGTAATGCTCAGGTTAGTTGCATTGCAAAGGTTGAAAAAGGTAGGGTTATGCAGTAAAACCAAGACCTGAAGCTTAGCTTCATGGGTGGACCCTCATGTTTAAATAATTAAAAAGAAACAGTATTTGTTATGCACACCAAATGGACCAGCAAAAGATATTTTCAGTACACAGCGATAATCAATTATCATTTTAACTGATTAAGGTGAACTGCTGCACTAGTTCAAGTTTGCAAGCAGCCTTTGCGATCCTTGATAAATATATAACATTCAGTATAACAGATCGCCCTCAGGATAAAGCAGCCTGCCATGTTTTCTGTGATGTTGAACTGGCCAGCTGAAACTTCTGTGTTCTTTTTGTGCATTGCAAGTCAGTAATCAGTGTTTATTTGCTTATGGCTCACGCATCCTATACAGATAATGCTGCAGTATTAAAATTCCGCTCACAGCAGCTAGCTCAGTGGTTGCTAAGACCATCTCACACCTTAAGCAAACATAATAGTACTGTACTGTGCCAAATGCTGGTTTATAAAAGCAGTTCTTCAATTTAGTCAGCATTACCCTATGAACTGAAATGAACCTTAGTGCTTCTTCCGTTGCGTAACTGCTTTTAACTTGCTGTTGTACAAACATTGATGTTAATAACCGATTTGAATTGTTCCCGTGAAGCAGTGCTTATCTTCAAAATTACCTAACTTGATTTAGCTGTACTTGCTCCTTGCCTAGTGCTGACGCAAGGTGACAGCTTGATAATACCAGTCTAGCATTTCTGGACAGGTGCAACACATATTTTGACTTAGCCACTACACTGTTGACACATCAGATATTTATTGACAGGATCCTGAAACAAGCAAAGAGTTATGGTGTTAGTCATGAGTGGCTTTCATTACCAGTCACTAGATCTCCAGGATGACTGCGCAGTCTCACAAATGTGAAGCACACCTTTTCAATTATGAGTTACGGAAAGGTTTTAACAAATTTCAGATCTGTCACTGGTGTCCTGGTGTTGTCCCTACACAACCACGTCTTAATCCTGAAACTTTGTAGTTGATGCTTACTGCCCAGCTTGGAGTGCTATAACATAATTACGAATTTTAAAAGTGTTGCATTCAGAATGGCATGCTTTAAGTCAATATTTGACAACTGGTGTCACCTGATCTAGTCTTTGTCAGGGAAAAAAAATTAAGCCATTATAAGCACAAGTGTTTCCCAGTCCTGGTGCTAGAAAGCTTCATAGGGTGAGGGGAATCATTTACTTACCTCTCTAGGGCTTTCTGCTGCATTCTATAGGGACCAGAATGCAAGAACGCTCTTTGACCAATCTTTGTTGCACATTAAAGGACCTTGTGGCCAAAACCAAAATTGTTTTTTTTTTTTCTATGACCCATTTCACGGCACCTACATAAAGTGCCTTGGTATGTTAAACCGAATAAAAAAAATAATGAAACCCTTCTAGCAGGGCAGATGCAACAGAATGCCAACAAAATTTGCCAGGGTCAGCTGCAGTGATGAACACAGAAGTTTCATTTCTTTTGACAAAAACAGTGGACTGCACGGCATGCGTATTTAGGGTGTGGGTGGCAGTGACTATTTTGGATTCTTGCTGGGTTTTGATTGACCCAAGATCAAGATAATCTCGCAAAAGCTATGACACTAAATGTTTGTGCTAAGTATATGTACAATGCTTAGAGATAGAAGTGCGATACTCGTAGTGCGTGACTGCTAACGCTTCTTGGACCACCGGTGGACACTGGGTAACTTTAGCTGGAGCACTGGGGTATGTTATAAAGGCATGACCTTTTGTGATGTGTTATGACCGCATTTCATCTCCCAGCGATCACTCAGTGCTCACCGGTGGTGCAAATAGTACCAACTCCCATGAGGTCCTATTATCGCATCTCAGTTGCTGAACATTGCGCCATCTGTCACAAATTTTTCGCCAGGCCAAGGCCTCTGCAGAAATCTGAAACACTTTAGCACACAATGTTATTGTGCTCATTGGTGATGATCATATTTATGCATACAGATTTTTGAGGCATGGAGACCTTTCTAGTGTCATATCAGCTCAGTGCCAGAAACAGAAGCACCGCCATGCATGAACATGTCCAAAATAGCCTCAAACATTTTTGTGTGGGAACTCTTGAAATGTATAGTGCTTTCATTATCCCTTCCCTTCACACGCTACTAGTTTTTATTTTCGCCAATTAATATTGCCTTACACACCTGCTGTGATTTCGTGTTTGTAAACTTTTACTGTTCTCAGTACCTCTTGTGCAAGCTGTACTGCATGTTGTGTTCTCAAGGCGTTTGGGCTTTCATTGAGTGAAGTGCTTTTGTTCATGTATAACAAGGCATGCTTTAACCATGATGGCACTGGTTTGTTTATAGCAAACTCTATTTTGTGAACAATGTGTTCTAAAGCAGCTGTTGTGAAGGCTTGCACCCATCTGAACACTGTGTATGAGGCCAGTGCAAGCCATCATTTCAGCAATTCTAGAGGACTTTTAGTGCTGCTGTTTTCCCAACACTACAAGTGTGCATCTTATGCTGGATTTGTTGGCAAAGACTGGGTTAAATGAAAAGGCAATGCATTAGGTACAAAAGGGTTATCTTTTAGTGAATTATTTGCACTGGTGGACACTAAAATTGTATGAAAACTCTAACTGCAATTTACCAACTAACTTTCTAACTTAATGCTTAACTTTTTAACTTTACTATTTAAATTGTCTTAGAGGGAGCATGTTGAAACTGCAGAATTGAAGCTTGCCAGTGCTCAAGGCATGTCCACTTAGCAGTTGTCTTGAGACTACCACCAGTTTCCCAATATTCATCTGAAATGTGCACCATGAAGCACATTGTTGTTCAAGAAAATTTTATGCATGTAAGGAAGGCATCCTGGAAAATCGCTTAGCAGAACACCAGTGTGTAGTATAAACTGTGCGGCCAAAAGACAAAGTACTACTTGAAAACTTGAAGGAAAGCTAAAGGTCATGCAGCAGTGAATGGAAAGGAAAATAACAAGTGTAATATGAAAAGATGTGAAGACAGTGTCAACTAAAGATCATGTGCAGGCAGATAGTATTCTAGTTGACATTAACATGAAGTGGAATTGGACTACATGGTGTAGAATAGATAACTGGTGGTTTATTTGTGTAACAGTGGGGGCCAAGGAGAGGGGGACAACACTTGAGGATAAAAAACAAAAAGAATGCAGCAATTTTCAGAAATTTGCAACCCTAGGATGGTCTCTGGAGGCAGTCTTTGTCCTGCAGTGGACTTAAATAGGTTGATAATGCCTAAGCTTTATGTGCTGTAGTGGCACAGAAGCACTTAAAGGGGCCCGGAATCACTTGCTGAATATAGTTTTTAATAATGCTGCCAATCTGTTAGTGGGGCTCCTGTGAACACATCAACCAAATACTATCGCACTGCATGCAGCAGGGTATCTACAATCTGTCAAAAGTAGTGAACATTCGCTTGTGTTTGCATCAGCAGTGTCGTCATTGAAAGCAGCTGGTCCACCGATGCTACTGACACGTTATCAGTAATATGTAATTGCTAATTTTGAGTTAAGTAAATGAAAGATATATTTGTCTGCAATCTCAAAAAGGCGGCAAAATCATTTCATTTTTGCACTGCATGTAGCTGCATCTGTTGTGCACGGCCTCCAAGATGGCAGCGGCGTGCTACATAGCGTAGCCTACTGCAGCTGCCACGGAGTGCCAACAGCGATTCCTTTCATCACTACGACACTCAGCTTTTGGCCAGCGCTTTGCTCTCTTGCCTTCTTTGCTGTGTAGCTTCCAGCGGACTAGCACAGATGAAAAGAGAGAAGCTCAGTATCGATGCAATAACTCCATTTTAAGTGGAAGAATGCGAAAAAATTCTGCAGCATAAGATTCATGGGGCGATGTACTTTAATAGTGAGGCCATTCTACGATTAGTTAGAAAGGTGCTTCAGGGTCCCTTTAAGGGAAGTGTCATGTAATTAGGAGAGAATCATGCCAACCATGTAGCGCCCTTTGAGAAGTTTTGCTCATAGGGCAAATGCATGGCTATAAAGATAGCGCACTGTGTGTATTTTTGTTCATAGGTGTACACTGAGAAATTACAAAGAGGTTCAGTTTGATGTCCGTTCAGCTTGCATGTTCGACTTGAGTGGAGTTTGTCATGCTTTTGTTCTTCTGAATATTGTACAATTTTTCAGGTTTCCTGCATTTGATGAGAGCAAGGGTATAAATCACGTTCTGTAATACATAAAGAGACAGTGTGATACCATCATCTTATGTTTAAACACAGGTTGTAAAATAGAAGCAGCTAAATGAAAATGAAAAAATGCTTAAGCACACATCATTTATTTTGTTCAGTAGTGTCACCTGTATCATCTCCTTTCTTACTGTTGTCTTTTCCTTTCCCATGTTTTTTTTTTGCCTTTTTAAAATGCACCTGTGTTGCCTAACCTTTAGTTTGATAGCTAAACAGTGTTGAGCATGGATATGTCGTAATGTAGCTAAATAATTGTGCAGACATAGAAATGGGGTACAGTACGTTCAGCGGACTTGTCATTTTCATGGTGAAAACAATCATGGATGCAATTATCAGCTTCAGCCGTGGGAATTTTCATTGAGGTGGGATATAAAAATTGAGCTGAGGAATATAAAGATTGTGTACCGAGACTTGAAAGCCTAAAGAACCCCACATTGTTGACATCCCCTATATCCAAAACATTGCTCTTGGATCGGAAGATCAATCGGCTACTTAAGTTATCCCTGTCCTGTCTGCCCTGTCATTATTATGGTTACATTTCATATATACTGAAACACTGTATAGAGTGGTCCTTGCTTTCTTTGTAGCTGTGCATTTCATCTTCCGAGTGCACACTGCAGGCAGTTTCTGCAACTTGCAGTAGGCATGATTCAAGGCTTAGCAGTGTATAACAATGACAGCAAAAAACACAAGAAATGACATGTGTAAGTGCTAGCTCCCAACTAATTTTTATTTTACAATCACTTGCGTGTAAAACCTAAGTGTAGCATCAGTTGGACTGCCAAAAAGAAAATAGCATTATAAGTTTTTCTTAAGGGCTCTTCGTCTTTATGCCATCTCATCTGTATGGCATCACAGCAGAAGACGAGGCAAAAAAAGTAACCTTAAGTTATCCCTTCTCCCAAAAAGGTACTTGTTTAAGGATGATGTTTAGGCGAGCATAATGATAGTACTGCAAACAGCTAAAATCTTAGTTTTCTTGATTGTGCTTTCTATATCGCTGAATTGTTTTTATGTTGTATGTATGATTGTACGTATAATGCATGTGATCCTGAAATAAAAATTTGTTGGAAGCCAGTGCTCATATGTGCCCATTTCCAGCAATGATGTTTTATTTGCTGTATTCATTTACGTGCCCTTTAGATTAGGTCTTGTTTGATAGATTAACCCGCCATGGTTGCTTAGTGGCTATGATGTTGGGCTGCTAAGCACGAGATTGAACTCCAGCCACATTTCCATGGGGGCGAAATGCAAAAACGCCTGTGTACTTAGGTTTAGGGGCATGTTAAAGAACCCCAGGTGATCCAAATTTCCGGAGTCCCCCGCTACGGCATGCCTCGTAATCAGATCATAGTTTCGACACTTACAACCCCATAATTTAATTTTTTATTTTTTAGATTATATCGTGCCGATTCCCCCATACCGATGTACTTTTGCAGTAGGCATTGCTGCACTGTAAGGTAGTGTGATGTTTGGAGCTGACAGGATGGACCGCTCTTGCGGATGCTGCGTGACAGGCGGGCGCAGCCCCCCCAGTCTCTGCACCTCCTAGGACCGGAGGGGGATCTGCAGGTGCCCCCGATGGAACAGTTGAGCGTGCGGGTGCCCTCAACTGAGTCAATAGGTGCCTGTTCTTTGGATGTGGATGCAAGCGAGTCGTCAGCACGGCCGATGATGACCAAGGAGGCATCGGAAGTGACCCTTCGCAGCATGGTCATGTCCACCCGCGAGAGCTCATCTGTGGCAGTGAGAGGGTCAGTGAAGGCGCCTATTAGCTGCAACAAGGGTCCCACTGGCAGGTTCCCACTGGCCCGGTTCTGTGGTGTTTGTGTGTGTGTGTGTGTTTGTGGCCCACCTCTGTCCTTCTTTCCACCTCCACTGTCTCTGAGAGGCACTGCACGACTACACCTTACCTCAACTGCCCATTAGTGCCTGCTGCCTATCATGCATACCTACACTTTGTTCTCGATGCCTTTGTTGTACAGTTGAAAATAGGTCTGCAGAATTTTTCGTCTCTCCATGCATGTATGATTTGATTCAAGCCAATAGCATAGCCAGAAGCTTTCTTCTTATTTGAAGAGAGGGCCCACGCGACAGTGAGACAAGAACACTTTTTATCTGGAACTAGCTGAATTTCATTAGGAATGGAGGAGGCCATGGGCTCACTTTGTCCCCATTTTATACCATTTATAAAAGCAATTGGCTCCCAGGAAAGTAATCAGCAATGTACAACACCCACAGAGCCCTAGAGTTAGCTACAGTGTAAAAGGACACATAATATTGCTGAACGGGAAGCTTCTTTCTGTAAATTGCAACTGACCTTATACAGGCAGCGATGTGTGACACTGAGTTAAAGGTTGCTATGTTTGCATATTGTGTATCCAGAAGTCTCAAAGGGGACCACCATTATTGGGGCACTTTCATTTCATAGAACTCTACAGGAGCTTAGGCTTCAGATTTCAGGCCTTGTGTCGAACTTGGAAGTTACCATACTGTAATAATTTTGCTGCATACTGCTTTTTGCATTCATTAAGGTCTTTCAAAGCAAACCTGTATAGTATATTATTTATTTATTTTTGCAACAGCTTGTAGTGTAAAATCTGACAGTTTTTGTTAGTTGCCTGGCAGCCGGCTGTCATTTGTATTACTTGTTCCGACTGCAGCAGCCACCGAGAACAGGGGGCAAAACTTCCACATTATTACACCTTCCCGAAAGTCTATGCTCTTTTACCGCTGTCAACCGTAAACCACTTTTCCACAGAGTTCCACTTTGCAGACATGCGGAGAAATGTGTACGCACTTCTTTTACATTTGCTGATTAAGTTAAGAAGCTTGAATAGTCTTCACATGGAATTGTGCCTCCACAAAAATGCTATGTTGCTTGATGTTTCACCTTTTCTAGCACCATGCCTTTTTCTTCACACTAAATTCTGGCATCTTGTGTGCACCGTCTTGTGTTGTCTGGGAAAATGCACTTGCACACTCTTTGCATGCTGGTGCTTGCACCTTGTGGTGGGATTGTGTTGTTATGACTTGCACTGTGAATGTTGCACAGCTATAGATATGCTACACCATGTACTCTCAGTTTTAAGATTTTATTTGTGGTTCGCTCATTTGTTTAGATGCACTGGCAGCAGTTCTTGTAACGGTTGTCTTTCTTAAGGTGATGCTAAACAGACATATGTTAAGCTATATTTGTAGACTACTCCCCTGGATTTAAGAATGCACAATTATTATCATGGTCACAGGCTCGACGAGTCAGAAAGGATGCGCAAACTGCAGTAGGCAACATCACCTTGGCCCTAACCTGCTGCTGTGGCTATGATAATAAGGCAACAAACTGGGCTAGTTGGCAATACTTCAGGGCAAAGTGCACAGCTTGTAGCTCTGAATGATGCCGACTCACGTAACTAGTAGACAGCAAAAAGACAACACTGGGTTATTCTGCTAAAAACAGGGTGGCCAGTACATTTCCCCGCCATGTAAGCGACATTCCGATGTGGGAGGCTAAAATGCAAAAATGTTTGTGTCTTGAGTTTTGGGTGCACATCACAGAAGCCCAGTCAGTTAAAATTAATCTGAAGCCCTCCACTGCTTTGTTTTGCATATCCCAGGCTTTACTTTGGGATGTTAAACATTGCCAATGTATCAATTGGCCAATAACATTCCTGCATGTGCTCCTTGCGATGTGTAAGTTCTGGCAGTTTGTTCAAAGGCCTAGTTAACTGTTTATCAAAAGAAAGTATGTTTCATTTCAAAGTGAAAATAAAATGTTCGTCCCATGAATGTATGCAAAATTTTTCTGTACAAGAACTGTCCACGTGTAACAAAAGCAGTATGTTCGATGGCCTAGTTTACTATTTATCAAAAGAAACAATTATATTGCATTTTAAAGTGAAAAATAAAAGGTTTGTCTCGGAAATGTATGTGAAATTCTTTTGCACAAAGACTGACCACATCTGAGAATATAACTTAATATTCGTGACACCATGGTGACTTCACTAGTACCTCAGCTTCAGCATGAAATTTATGAAGGCCAAAGTTAGGTCTCTGTTTTCCATTCTAACTAATGTTTGCTCCAGAGGAATGCATATAGTAACTGCTCCAGGTGTTTGAGGACATGACGGCAACTTCACGACCAGCAAAGATATGTTGGACAAGAATCGGTGGATTTGTTCAAAAATTTTTAGATTGTTTCTTTTACTGCTGTTTTCTCAGTCTGTTGAATAAAGCCTTCTTTAGCCTCAATTATTGACTGGATTCGGCTTCGATTACTGCTGTATGCTCAGATCAGATATTCCATTGATGATGGGTAGTGCTTCCACAAAGCATCATTGGGGAGTTTTTAGCATTATGTGACTTTTTATTGGTTGCCCTCTCAGTGACACTTCCCATACATAGCAGTGTAGCAAGCTTATATTGGGAACTGTAATGCCACACTGTTGGTGATGTAGCTGCAGAAATTTGTGTCGGCGTTGTGGGTTAAAAAAAATCGGTTACCTAGGAGTGGCACCCAATGACATCATGCACAGAAATCTTGGTTGTTGGCTTTGACTCTTGAAGTTGCTCTGTAGTGACCATAATTGGCTTTTTAACATTCTCGCTCATCATGGCCTCCACTTGCTGGAGAAACTTAACTGCCTGAGTGGTGTCCTAACACTGGCAGCTCAAATTTTTCTTACTCTGAAATGATAATTAACTATAAGCTGTTGTCTCTTCCCAAAATGAAAAAAGTTTGGTGACGCCTAAGAAGGCATTTGGTGACATTTAAGAAGCTCGAACCTCCACGACTCTGTGGTCTGCGTGTAAGGTGACTAGGACAGTGTGCAGCTTCATCTCCTGTGCTAGAATAGAAGCTTGTGCCCTGGAATAACTGTGCTAGGTGGGTGACGGAGGATTTGGTGAAGAAGAAGTTAAAGCACCTAGACGGATAGAGCGAGAGTGTTAATGTATGATGTGGTTCAGAGCCATGCTCTCAAGTACCTTGTATACCTGGTAGCTTTGAAACTAATATGCGAATCTAAACTGGTGTTCCTCTAAGATCAACTGTTAAGCTAAATGGCCTGATAAGCTCAATGCTAGGGAATTTTTGCCTAGTTTCTCATGGAGCCAACATACTTCTTTTACAATGAACTTCAGTAAAGATGAAGAGGTTTTCAAGGTTCAATTCATTTTCTCCTAAAGGAAGTCTGCTCTGTATTGACAGCATTGGGGCTGCAAAAGAATCTTTCCCAAGTTGGCGGGCTTCTCAGTGGCCAATGTGTGAATTTTTTTATGGGCAACATGTACTGTTTAAGCTTCACCCACAAGAGTATGAGAATTCGTTATCTAAAGCATGAACTATACATGCTAGATTTTCTTTAAATAGTAGCCACTGCTGTTGCACTGTAGATTTCAAAATTGCAGTTCGATGACATGTAGCTCAAGGTATTCATTTCTTTTTTATATATTTTGGCCAGCATATTTAAATGAAGCTATAAAATTAACAGCTGCAATCATATACCTTGTGTCCTCATTGTTGAAAGTTTCTTTCTCTAATTTTTCTTCTTTCTTGTTGTCTTTTTTTTATTTTTCACTGCTTGTAAACCAGACGGATGACAATTTGAAATTACAAGTGTGATTCTATATTGGTGTCATAGCTGCATATTAACATGGGTGTTAAAAAAACTAAATGTTTCTTTGGTTTTGTCGTAAATGTGCATTGACTGCTTGTCGCTCGTCTCCACTGCATGTTGACTGCAAGACTTTCTTGTCTTCTGGTTGATGCAATCGCTGCACCATGTGCCTCTCAAGTGCAAAACTTTTCCATGCACTGTTTTGTATTGCACTTTGTGCTGTCTTCACTGCCTTAGATAATTACTTAGTGCCGCCATATCTCGCACTCCTTTGTGTGTAACCTTCTGCCACTTTCCTTGTGCATGTCCTGTTTGTTTCAATGTTTCTTGCACTGACAATCTGCAGTACTGGAGAACCAGGCTTGACCTTTCAAAGTGCTTCATCACAAGTGCTATACCGCAGTCACATGCTCGTTTTCAGTCACCATTTACGAATGATTATTAAAATCCACAAGCCCCATTGGCTCCCTTCCATGAGCTCACACAGATGAGATAATTAGGCACGGGCATTTCTTTGGATTTTGGTTTCAGTGGCTATTGAAAGCGAGCACGTGGCTGCAGTATTAGTTGAGTTAGCTTATCACTTTTCTTCGTAAACAATCGCCATGTCCTTTGGCTGCAACAACTTTATCCATTAGCCACTTCTGCATGACAAGCTATCCATAGGATGGGATGAAGAACTGCACATGGGGCGTCGTCCATTGTAAATTTCAAATTTCTATGTGGCATTGCTAGTGCTTATTCTTGTCCTCATATATTGTGCTCCTTTCAGACCGGGTAATGCACATTTATGCTTCAGACAAGTTATTCCTGCCTGTGTATGGAAGGTTTAACAGCAGCAGCAAAAATAAAGAAAGATGAGGAGGCTAACAGGCGGAAAAGCAACAAGGTCAAAGATATCAAATGCTAGTATAGGGGATATTCTAGTTGAGAATAAGTGGAGTTGGGCAGGTCATGCAAAGCATAGAACAGGTTAGTAGTGGTTTTCTAATGTAACAAAATGTGCCCCAAGGGAAGAGAAACTTAAGTGAGGGTGGCAGAGGATTAGGTGGAATGCTGAGATATGGAAAATTGCAGGCATGGTATAGGCACAACATGCATGACAGGGGCAGCTTATTTGGATATCTCTGGGAAAGGTAGTTAACTTTACCCAGGCTTATGATGATGATGAAAAACAGTGAGTCTGTTGAGCTAACACCACATAATGTTCACTCCTGTTTGTGAGTAGTGCTCAGTATATGGCTAACTGCCATGATGTTTCTTCCACAGAGCACTGGACAGCAACGTCACGCAGCTGTCGAACGGCTGCTGGAACATTGGTGGAAACACTGTAGAATCATTGTCTACAAAAGTGCCTGAACACCGGCCATCTTACCTTGGCATCAGCTGTGCCATCAACGGATACACGAGCTACAGCCAATTCTGCCGCAGCCGTGACAGCAGCCCTGCCCGTCCGAGCCCCCGCACGTCAGCTCCACTCGCCACAAGCCCAGGAAACAGTCTCAAGGTGGAGCCCATCCTGGAAATCAAGGCCAGCAACGGCCGTGGGGAGCTCACCAATGGCCGCCACCATGGTCCCCAAGAGACGGCAGCAGCGCCCGAGCCCTGCATTTCCCTTGTACAGCAGCGGATCGCGGCTCTGTATGGGTCAGAAGCAGCAGAGAGGGTGGCGCGTTCACGCACTCGAACGGCCAAAAGCCCACTCAAGCTGGAAAAGGCCATGTCAAAACGCAGCCCATCCTGCCCTGCGCAAGTCATCCGTGGTCGCTCCAAGAGCCCACCTGTGTTCAGGCACCTGACACGTGACTTCAAGGAGCACCTCCGTTTGTCGGAAGTGTCCGCCTCGCCCGCCGAGAACTTGCCAGGGTTCATTCCTGCATCGACACGCCTCCCTCTTCCGAGCTCGCCCGAGAAGCGAGCTCCTTTCTCTGCGACAGCATTACGCATCTGTGATGTGGACAGGGGTGACAGTAGTGCGCTGAAAGAAGACGTCCTGGAAGAATCTCGGCATTTCCAGATTGTGAATGGCAGTGGTGCACCAAAGCTCAACGGGAGTCACGCTGCTGCTGTTGATGAAGGTAAATGACATGTGGCGTGCCTTCATGGTTTATTGTGGCCCTTGCATGGTCTGCCATTCTAGATGGCACACCTTTCAACACCACATCTCTCACGATACAGTTGAATCTCATTATGATGAAAACACATCAGACATGAAAATCCGAGCTTATATCAATACTAGAGTTTGCTACTATTTTTGGCAGCCTTAGGCAAACTCTTTCATAACTGCCAAATATTCATTATTCATTATAAGCATGTCTTATTACTTGCTATCGGCAAGAAATATGTTACTTCATTTTATCCGATAAATTTTTTTCTGCTTTATATCAGCGTTTCACCTGTAGTTTCAAAAGTGTTACTGATACTGAATTACTTTCATGTCACATATTCCATGTGAAGGGTGTCAGAAAGAGAAGTTGAAGTGTCTGTATGATAGTTGTCATATTTTAGTGGTATGTTTAAGTTCTCAAAGAGACATAATTGTATATGGCACACTTTTGACATCTCTCCTTCATGATATTCTTGCGGACAATGTCGACTCAACGCAGCACTTAAGCATATGAGTGCTATGTTTTGGTGAATGGAAGTAGCACAGTGGAAAAAAAGCTATACAACACCTTCTTCATCAGCTAGCCCAGAATGTAAATTACTGATGTTTCCAGATTATCATTCTAGAGTTTGCCACTACCTTGGGTAGCATTAGACGATGTCTTCGAATAACTGTTAAATAGTTTGTTGGAGGTGAATGCCCTGTCTGCATTGTGAAACAAGAAATGCTTAAATGGAGGAACTCTTCTCTGGCACAGTCAAGTAGCTGCGAAATTTCTTTGCATTTGTGAGGTCATCATGTAATGTTGTCATCTAGTGGATGAATAGGCAACTGCCCTGTCATTTATCCTGCCGCAACAACCGAGCACACTTGCATTCCATCCTGCCATATACTGCCAATCACTTCTGCTCCCTTTCATACCTCTCGCCATACTTTTTTTTTTGTGGTCTGTGGGGTCTGCTCATCCCTGCTCTTGGGACAAAGGAACGACAACACAGTAGTGCAAATAATCACAAGGGCACTTATTGCACCTTTCATATACTAATGCCTGCTAGCCGAGTTGCTATCCACAAAACATGCTGATGGGCGCGTGACAAATCTCGGAAGTCTGACTCACCGCGACCGTATAGTGAGCGAATATGTTCGCCCCATGCTAGACACTAACGCCTGGTCATCTGCACATATGGTCACGCAAATGATGGTGCATTTGAACGATCGTGTTCGTCCATTCTGCCTTAGGCCTCGCGAGACGGTCTCACAGAAACGTGGATCGCCGTACGCGCGGAGCGCTGTCCCGCTTGCCGACCCGGAGCCAAAAAGGAAAAGCCTACTCCCTGTCGCGCCCGAGCAGTGCCACGCTCACACCATCTTTAGTGATGCGCCGCAACCAGACCGATCTCCGCCGGCACTAAGCAACGCGCAGAAGCCAGATTACAGGAGACGCGTGACATGCAGGGAAAACAACACGTAAGGGGACACGCGAGAGTCGCACATCCCCACAGGTCTTACACAGTCGTCGCATTGCATAGCACCATTTAGCAACATCCACAATGAAACGATATGGTCTGAGCAAATTTGGTAAGAGTTTATTTATGGCACATCATTCTCCTTTGTACTGTACACCCCCTCTTCCTCTTTGTTGTCTTATGTTGCACAACAAACTTGCACTTCATACAGTAGACTTCTGTTAATTCAACTCTGGTTAATCTGAATTTTCTGGAAATTCAATCCTGACCGAAGGTCCTGCCCAGTATCCATGCCATGAGCCTATGGGCCCAGTCTTTCGTTATTTTGATCTCAAAATTGGCCTTCGCCAGATAATTCAAACTTTGCCAGTCATCACATGCACGCCTGAGCCCTATGGTGACCCAAGAGAGACTCCTCTAATGGCAGCGTTTGTCACAGCAGAGCTTAGGGAACAGTGAATGTGTTGAACACATGTCATCTCCTATCATTAATGCCTATATTTGGCCTGCTCTATAAAAATTTTCAAGCGATAACCGTAGCTCACCATTTCTCATTACGGTATCACCCGATGCTAATGCGCACCTTTTAAAAAAGGAAAATTTCGCCGAAAATTGCCTTCGCTGTGTAATCAAACACGAAACCAAAAATTTGGAGGACGCTTAGCTTCGCCTTTAAGAGTGGAACGCAATAGCATTGAAACATCCCCAACTGCTTCTCACGCTTCCTGGCAACTGAAGCATATGTAACCGTAATGTTTACCTGGAAACGCTTGCCGCGCATGCTACGCACAAAGGCAAGCTTATGGTAGAGCCGCGGCCTCTTGAGTGGGCCACGATGTGGTGGAGGCGAGCACCAGCTGGAGTCAATATGCAAGGAAACGGGCACGCTGACTGCTCTGTGGCCCCCAAGACACCCATCGCGCCAGCACGCCCCGAATGGCAGATGCCACGGACGGTCTGTGAACGCCACGGTTGATTTGTGTGTGTGAAGGGGTTTCGTTGAGTTTTCGCATAACAGAATTATGTTTTCTCGTATAGGCAAATTACAGTCCGAGAGCTATCATGTCTTTAGGTTGTGCGCAAGTCGTAGTTTACGATTTTTATACGTATTTTAGCTTGAGAAATTCAATTAGTTCAGTCAATTTCTCGCATCATATGGAAGGCCTGGGTAAACGTGGTTCAAAAATCTTTTTGCTGATGCGACGTCAGCTGCCGGACGCAGGGCGCTGGATTTTCTGCAACACAGGCTCTTTAACGCTATCGCGTTAAAACTGCCTTTGTAGCACTAATATGCTTTAGGCCGCAGCACTGATCTAATGCGGTGAAGAAGACTTTAAAATTGTGCGCTGAAGCTGACTTTAGAAAACCGGCCACCATTGTGCAACGAATATTTGACCCTTTCCCATTTGCTCAAAAATTGGGCGCGCATTAGATCTGTACTTTGTTTAGCAGCTTTAATTTAGACACATGGACAGTGGGCGAACACTTGATTTGGGGATGTGTTAGAATCCGACAATTCCTGCCGGATGAATCGGCAGTATGCTTTGGCGCTTTTCCTGCATCTTGTTTAATTTGACCCGCCATATAATCAGATTAATTTTGTCGGTCCAGTCAGGGCTTAATTAACAGAAGTCGACTGTATTTGCTTTCCATGGTAAAGGAGAAAAGAGAGATCTGGGGAGGTATCCTGTAAGAGTCCACCTAGTGGACTGTCCATTTCGGCCATTCCTGATTGGCTAAGGCCACTCGTCTCCTCGCTTGTACAGCTGCATCCAATCAGCAGCGGATGAAATGGTCAGTCCACTAGGTGGACTCTTATAGGATACCCCCCCTCCCCTCCCTGTACACCACTCATCAGTCTATGTTGGTTACTGTCTAAGGGGACGTGTGCATGCACATACACTGAAGAAACCACATGCCAGAATTTTGTATTCGCTCACATTATGCGTTGTTGTACCAAAGAGGGGCACTGCAGGTTACAGTCTGGTGCTTCTCACACTCGGGCTTCATTTCTGAGAAATTTTCATTTGTCTCCAGGCATGCAAATTTATATGTTGCCACAAAGCAGTGTTACCACGCAGGCAAGCAGGTGAGAGATTGCAAACACTAGCAAAAAGATCGCTTAATTTGGTGACTCTGTGCCCAGAGAATGAAGAAAGCTTTGCAGCTATAGTTACTACTGTATGATCTGCATTAGGCAGATACTATTTTATCATATATAGATGTAATTTTATTATTTGTAGATATTATTATACTTCTCACCATGAACACATTGCAGTGAACATGCAGGCAACAGTGAAAGTTGTCAAGTACATAGGCCACAAACGAGAATGAATCTTCGCGTTCTTGTTGCATATAATTCATGTATACTTGGGCCATGTCACAAACAGTTGTGCAGAGTCCTCCATTCCTCTTTCTCTCTTTCCGATATCCTGGCTGCATGCTTTGGCTGTGAGAGAAATCTTTTGCTTGGCTCCTGTATTCTGAAAATTTTTCACCGTTAAAACGTAAATAAAATGGTTTGCAAAGGAATGAACTATCAAAGATCGTACTATAATAGACCCAATTATTCTTGCTCTATCACATTGGCATTAGGGTGTTTCATTCAATTACTTAAAAACGTAGTTTCTCTATTTGAATAGTTGAATAGTACTAAACTGAAGCAGTAACGTTGCCTGGCCGCATACCACAATGAGAACTGGACATATTGAGAAGTTCAGTTGCTTAGCTGACCTTTTACTATCTTAAACAGGAAGCTTTGGTGACTTATTTCGGTATTTTAGGCAAATGTAGCACAGAAACAGAAACATGATAATGTGGGGCCAGGATGAGATGCAAAGGAACAAAGCCTTATGGATGTGGCACTATTTATTTGGTTATACTGTTGCTCTTTTGCTGCTCGATGGTAAAAGCAGAGCACACAACATTTGAAATAAACAGACCAGAAGGGCGTATCTGAAGGAACTTTGTATCCTTCTCATGCGTTTTCCTCCCGCTTACTGTATGTTCCATTAAACAGGTCATGGTGCCAGTGTAGTGAGCTGCCTCTTCTGCAATGAAGAAGGTGCACTTCTTCTTTGTTACACTTCCATCAGCATCAGCTTATTTTAAAGGCACTGTAAGACAGAGACCATATACCAGGAATTTGAGTTACCCCTGTCCTATATCAGCTAAGCCGATCCTGTGCCAGTGCACTTGGTAACACCAACTCCGTCTAGTCTTCTTCCACCCTCAACTGCATTTCCCTTCCCATTTCATTTGGCCTCTATTACGTTGCTCTCTTGTGGTCACACTGAGTTGTCTATTCTATCCATTCCATCTTTTACTCAGCTTCACTTGTCATCCACACCCTTCTTTTTCTACCTTAACATTTCACCCAGCTTGCCCAAAAGCTGTTCAACACCTTCATGTTGTTGAGAAACACGCATCAATGTATTCAGTTTGTTACCAGCTGCATTATGTGTGAATCTGGTTCTTGTGGCTCCTGGACAGTGTCCCCACTTAATTACTTTCCTTCACTGGCTCACTGAAGACCTCCTTCATTACGGTACATGCAGCAAACATTTACAACGAACTTCACATCTCAAAAAACAAGAAGTGGCATGATGCAGAATCTTTGCTGACTTGCGCTATATCGAGCATAAAAAAGAGGCAGACGCCACCGCATGTTCCCTGTGCCACTATCAGTGTGACCAGATAGTGCAAAACTGTTTTATTATCTACGTAATGAACAAAGTAGCAGTTTTTGGTATTACTTATTGTTTGTTAATATCGAAATAACTTTCCAATAACTAATATGTTTAATATTGCCCCTACACTTTTCATTGCAATAGCTCGCTCTGAACCGACAGACGGAGGGGAGGGAAGGGGGGGGAAGAAGAAAAGAAGTGCTGCCACCTGTGTAGCCCAGCTAGTATTGCTGCTTCAGCAATTTTGAATGAAAGGGATCAATTCTATAATGGTGTTACTGCTCGCAAGAATGAAAGAAAATCAAATGGGTTTCTCCAATCCACGCATTTCACAGGGAGGCGGACTGTACCACTGCAGTAAAAACAAAGGAAGATGGCAGTTTCAGTGCAGAAAATTTGTCCCGCTGTCAAACACGTTCAATAACTTAGGCAACATTGTGTCCAATTATAGTTTGTTAGAATGTCTTTCCGTCACCAATTTATGTGAACTATGTGCAGAACTCTCCTCTACGACATAACCGAAATATTCTGTCGCTGCTAAAAGCACATTTATTTCAGAACTTAGAGAGTCGAATTTGCCATGTTGACAGTGAAAGTCTGAAGAGAAATACACCATTATAAATCATGCGAATGCCTGCTTCTAGAGACAACTGCATGATTTGGGATTGTCTCCTGGCTGAGTAGTGCAAGGAGCATATCCAACATGGCCACATCTCTTTCTTACATTTTTGAGAAAGCAGGTTGTCTGATACCAGTTCACTTGAAGCTTTAGCTACTGCAACATGCCACCCATCGGGACATTTTTTCTTCTCTATTTGTGATGCTACATTCAAATATAGTACTTGCATCAATCCAAGATAATGCCACATTTTCTTGAAAACATAATGGGCACCATACAACATCCAATAGGCAATAATGTTGAATTCCTGTCCGTGTTGTTGTGAAACTTGTATACCATTACAAGCGGACGAAACGGAATCTAAAGCATGAAGCTAGGAGCAATTCTGCATGTGGATTGGCTCACGTTCATCGCCACGCGTAGGACGCTCCTGGCGGTAGTGCTTGCCTGACCAAAATATCTCGCGAGGCCACATTAGCGGCTGGTGCCAACTATTCTGATGCAGGCTGCCTTGCGGTCGCCAGTGGATGAAGTTCGTCGCTTGGATGTTGTATTTCACTCCGTGTACGCCAGGCTTTGTTTCTGTGGTGCTGGCCCTTCAGGTCGCCACGTCGTCATCGACACTTGTGTAGCCGTTTATGTCCCCAGTGGCATCATTTGCTTCTTGTACAGCTGACCTCCTGCAATTCTGCTGATCCAAGTGTTCCGTTAAGCCATTTGTTACTGGTAGCTGCCGAATACAGCCTAAACACATCGATGATTCGCATTAAGCGAATGTCTTTCGCATCAGGTCTATGGAAAGCCAGCCAAACGTCCACATATTATTTTGCATATCTAGAAATTTGGCTCAGCAGGGCTCATTCTTAACAGGGGATTATTGTATTTCTTTCAGTTGACAAAGCATTGAACTTGCCTGTTCAAATGGCGCCCACGCAACACATGTCATCACTCCTGTCGCCTGTGTGTGCCAAGGCTCTCTCGTCATCAGACCTGCCTGTGCGGGAGGGCCACACATTCCTGGCCACTCTGTCAAGCACACAACAGGTCCTCGAGTGCCACATCAGAGATGCCGAGCAGGACCTGAATGAGGCTGCCATCTCGGAAGACATGAAGGGCCGGATACGGGCAGCGATAGGCAAGGCCAACCTCCTCATCACCAAGAAATTTAAGCAGTTCAAGGAACTGTGCCTCAAAAACATTGTGAGTGTATTGATATTCTTTACTACTTTTTGCTACACAAATACCCATAATGCCCACACAATATTTCATATCAAAGAAAATCAGAACTTGTTCACTGTAATTTCTGGCCATGGAGTGTACATTCTTACAAAAAGCAACTTACAAAAGCAAAAGCAACCTAGAGCTACTTCTTCTGTAAAACATTTCAAGCGCATCAATAAACTGAAAACTGAAACTATTACTTTAGTAAAAGTTAGTTGCTGACTGACAATTCGAACACCAATAATATGGACATGCTCAATTATTCTAACAGCTTTATGGCACCTCCACTGGCCCCACAGACTTTAATATACTAGGACGATAGAAATTTCAAGCATCTTACTGCGTGCCGTTCGATGATTCAGGCTCCGCCTGCATAACGGCATGCTAATTTGACCACTGATTTGAGCAGAAGTAGCTATATTTGGGCTTTGATATGTTGTCGGCATAGTAGTTGGCCATGTTGGTGGTGCCTCCATAAAGCCAAAACTAGTGAAGCCTAGTCTATGCAGCACTGATCACACCCAAATCGCAGGACAAGCCAAGCCTATAAGTTGCATTCGTTCACTCATACAATTGCGGCTTGTCATGCAATTTTTACGTGTTTGTTCAAGCAGTTTCAAGTGGCACAAAACTCCACCCTTGATGTTTGCACCAACTAGGGCAGCGATTAAATGCACAACAACATGCATGCGATTTTCTGGTGACAACGACAAGCAACAGAATTTGCTGTCACGAAAGGCAATCCACTGCTGTCTCTTGTCACATTACCAGTTTTTGGCCACCCAGAAAATTCTTCTTGTTGCCTGGAAGTCTGTGCAGTGGGTTGCGCTGACCAGGCAACATGGCAGCAACTCCCCTGCTTTGATCTGAATTCACTCTTGCTACTTGCTATCAATCGTCTGATCTTATGCTGAGGACTAAGTATTGAGCTGTTTGTTTTATGATGTTAGGCCTAAGACACCACTGAGAGCCGCAAAAGTGTTTCCTCATTTCTACTTACCACATTACACCATGGCATTTAAAGCTGGCGTCTTGGAACACACTTTTATTGGCGATGACGTCATAAAACTAGTACAGTTGAACCTCAATATTTTGAACAGTGTGGTGATTGTTAAATACTTCAATATAGCCAGAATTCGATGTATAAAATCGCGTGAAAAATGCGTAAAAACTTTTACAGGTCAATCCATGAACCAAGGGCAAGATCGGGGATCGTTGTTCGGAGCACGCGATCAATTGCGCCACGAGCGATCGGCTAGCCGCGATGACTTTGCACAGCTGAACCAAATGCACGCTCCAAGCAATGATCCCTGATCGCTCCCCAGTGAGCTCGCGCTGCTGCGTCTTTGTGGCTGCAAACCGTCATTCCTCGTGAGGCGCAGCAGGCGCAGAGCCACGGCACCAAGGAGGAGTCATTGCAGCAAATGCAATGCGTCGTTGATGTTGTCAAACTAGCCAAGCCGCCACTTTGTACGCTGCTATGCTCAAATGGCGCCCTCGGCACTTTTAATGTGTGCATCTATAGTGCACAGCACTTTGGCAGCTCATCATGCCATCGCTATCTTCCGAGAGCGTTGCGGGAAAGCTCGCCGCATTTCAACAGAACGCAGGTGGTCTGGGGTGATGCAGTTCGATACATCCATTTTACGTCTGACCCTGTTCGAAATAAAAAATTAACAATGCATGTGATTTTCCAGCTGATATAAAAAGTGTTCGATATATGCAACAATTCAATGTATCCGTGTTCGATATATCGAGGTTTGACTGTATATCTTGTACACTCCGGTTAAAATGCTTGTTTCGCAGCATTATATCTATAGGGACCGAGGTTAAGTTTACTACAACAATGAGTGAGTCGGTGAGCGAAAGACATGAGAACTCTTCAGACCAACTTCAGGAATAGAAGACGTTCTCTTTTATTCTCCTTCTTTTTTTTCTTATCTCAAAGCATGGAGGCACAAGATACACGTGCCAGTGGGCGCCATATATAGAAGGCAGCCAAAGAAGAATGATGGCTGCCAGAAGGTTGCCCCCCTCCTTTCGGGAGAAGTGGTGCAGTAGTGCCCAAGAAACGCCCTTTGATGCCTGGCGATCGGGTAGATCCGTCGTTTCAGCAGTTGTAAAGTCGTTCAAAGCAGATAATGATGACAAGGTCGCTAGGTAGGCTGGTTTGACCCTGTCTATCGCCACGACTTCTTCATGTGCGTTGAGATCGATGGTAACAATGTTTTCTGTCCCCTTGAGTACCTTAAGAGGGCCGTCATAAGGAGATGTAAGAGATGGTCGGATGCCTTCATACCATATAAAAATGTGGCTCGCTGTGGCTTGTCTTTGCTGACGAAAACATTACTATAGGATGCAACTCTACTAAGGCAAGGACGCAAGTGTGCAGACAGGAAGCGGAGCTGCTGAACATAGCTGTCTGGATCA
Source organism: Dermacentor variabilis (assembly GCF_050947875.1). Taxonomy (NCBI): domain Eukaryota; kingdom Metazoa; phylum Arthropoda; class Arachnida; order Ixodida; family Ixodidae; genus Dermacentor; species Dermacentor variabilis. The sequence goes on from NC_134572.1 coordinate 67,895,398, forward strand.
GCCGTGGCAACAGTACTAGCTGGTTAAAAAAAAATCGTCTAGCAACTGCAGTGTTGTGCCATAGACCAGCTCTGCAGTTGTGCAGCCGAGGCCAGGCAGGCCATCAAGGCGGCTTTAAGTTGATGGTGTAGCTTATTTTGTAGGAGCCACAGAAGTGAAAACTCACCACAGCATATCGGAAATGCTACTATGGGTTTCCTGTTCAATTTCCCAGCCGTAAATAATAGTTTTGAGGTGTCAAACATAGCGTATCAAAAATGGCTTTGTGGGGATAAAAGACCAGTGATAGTTTAACATGCCTTTAGCATGTTGCCCTGTACAAAAATGACATACAAGTGAGCTGGCAAACAGAGAATATCAAATAAGGGACTATGTACAAAACAGTAAAAATAAGGTGATAATATGCAGTGAAATAAACATCATACAATAGGTTACATCCTCTGTCATCCTTCACTATGTTCCCTTCCCTTGGCACTAATTCTGTTGCTCTAGCACTATTATATAGCAGCTTTTATTCGAGAGCTTGAATTCGGGGGATTTCATTTGGTGAAAAAATGAAAGTAATTCACGCTGAATCTGGCCCATTCATCATGTTGCTAAGGGGTCACACTGTGGGATTTATAAATCTAGGAAGTCTAGTGCAAGCAGAAGAACTTCACTTTGGCCTAGTTGGTATTTACTGCATATCATATTGACCGCAAAAAAGATGGGGACAGAGGGAGAGAACACATAAACAGCACGGGTGGTTGTTTATGCCGCCCGTGCTGTTTATGTGTTCTCTCCCTCTGTCCCCGTCTTTCTTGCGGTCAATATGATATGTAGTGCAAGCAGTTTAGGAAATTGTAGGTCTTCACTAGCATTACAAAAATCAGGTCCTCGAGAAGATTCAGTTACTCTAAGTGCGGCACCAGTTTTCGATTCTGTGCATTACATGATCTGCCCGATCCCACCCCTCTGGTCAGCTATCATCTAGCCACGTTTTATCTCAAATCCATACTGGCATATTTCTCTCCCATCGTTATGATTAATTAATGTTCCATTCCACTGCTCACTATGTAGTCCTGACTGCCTTACTTTTTCAAATTCACAGATTTCAATTTGCATGTTGATATGTTTTTTTTTCTCTCTCTCTCTTTAGGAACAAAATGTTGATGATCCTTTTCCAACCACTGGATCTGACTTGGCTGGCTTTTGGGACATGGTCATGTTGCAAGTTGACAATGTACACATGTTGTTTGAGGAGCTCAACATGCTTAAGGCAAACAATTGGGTAGAACCCTCTGAAACAGTGAGTAGAACCCTGTGACTATTGTATTGTGTTAAGCCACCACACAAGCGAACCAGACATAATGCATTTCATACAACAGTGCTGTATGCCAGCCTGTAAATGTGCCATATTTTTGCGCATACATCATAGACCAAACAGAAACCTTAGGCAAAGTAGCACCCGCTAATACATTCTTCACTGATATACTTTCCTTGCTATAGCATGGCTGAAGCCCAGCTTCTGTGACACTGTTGGTACACTCAGCATGTTCACATATACTGTATATACTTTTCAAGCTACTTTCATGCATTCCGTTCTAGCGGTCCCACAAAACACTTGGAGGAGCTCTGCTGTGCAAGTTACGTGGGGGTGCAGTTGATGTGCAAATGTGGCCCATGTCTACAAATTCATTCACAGTTTTGTGCTCCATGTTGTTGCTGTAAAGGCAAAGTTCATATATTAAGGCATTTCACATCGCCGTAAAGCTATATTGCACTTCAGCAGAGAGCACCACTCGCTGAAAATGATGACGACTGAGCATGCATGACAAGATTGTTTTTCCAGCTTTGCCTTGTGCTCACAGTTTTTCCGAGATGCTCTTGTAATGATTGGAATCTTGCTTTATGTGGTTATTTGTGCATTTAGGCTTTTATTTCTTTATATAAGGGACGAAGGGGTCGTTATGGGCAATGCAGGTTACACACACAAAAATACAGCACGCACTATAAAGCAAAAGGAAGGCCCGGACGTGTTGCAATGTCATTTGTATGCTGATATAAGTGGCCACTTTTGCTCAATTCAAGCAGACTTGGCCTCGTCAAATTTTTCACTCACTTGTGGCGCTTTTCTTTTTTCCTTGTCCCTTTCTTCAAGGGACACTAAAGGGGTATAGTAAGTTAGGCTGAATTAGTAAACTATGCTTCTGCAACAGCAAAGTGGCCCCACTTCTGAGAAGAAGCTTAGTAAGCCAGAAATGACGTGAGAATGTTTGGTGACGCTGCCCTAAAGTTCCCACCTTCCATAAGGTGGATTTTGACACTCTACTTGAATTTAGTCAATTGCTCATCACTAAAGAAAGACTAGTTTGCATTCTAAATCAACCAAAAACTTGACCTAGCAAGCTACCAGAACTGTTCAGCACCAAAATGATCCAAATGCGAGAAAATGATTTGAGATTTGGGACATCACGCTGACGTACAGGTGTCAAAATTTCGGCAGCATATTTCAAAAAGTAAATTTTATCCTGTAGTATACTCAGATATTTTGCACCTATTTAAGGAGAATAGGATTTTGAATAGGACATTTTACTAGTCCAAGGTGATTTAGAGTAATTCCCCAGTCAGAAAGGCAAGTTTAGCTGTAGAACACACTCACCTGGGTTCTGCAGCTAGTGCAATCAATCTTTTCTATGTGACATCCTGCGAGTAACACTAATGATGAAGTACACTCGCTCAAAATTACCTTTTGGCCGTCTGACAGGGCTATAAGTGGCACTTTAATGTCCCTTTATAGCTTGGTCCCATGATCTAACCGATATACTTGGCAGGAAGTATTTCATGTCTTTCAGTCTCTATTTATTAGAGCCACGCTGCTTATCTTAGATTTACTTGAAAGGCCATCAGTACATCTGGGCCAGATATATCTGGCATAGCTCTGATCATAGGTCCAACCGCTGTACTGACTTGTCCTTTTCAGGAGAGCACAAGAGCGGTAGTGCCAAGACCAGTGAAGAAAGTGGCTTCCCGGTCTGTGCCAGCAAGTCCAAAGAGATCCGAGAAGGCCGAAGAAGCAGCCAAGTCACGGTTGGAAGCACGCAAGCGGCTCATGGAGGCCAAGCGGCAGGCTCGGCAGCAGCAGCAGTCGCAGCCAGCCATGGCCCGTGACGAGGACATTGCCATTTTCGTACCACAGGAAAAGACCAACTGACTGCCCCAAGGCTGTATTGTTAGGCAAAAACAACACACAGGGAAGGGCTCGGCTCTGCTCTGTTGCCTCTCAAGTAACATGAAAAGGAAAGCCTGCCTCGCACACAAGTGTTTCCTGCATGCAAGACTGCGGCACATGATGGCATGGCACATTCTGACAGTCAATGTGCGAGGTACACATCTCACCACAAGACTGCAAAAGCAGAACAACATATTGCAATGAAAGCGATTTGTTCTTTCCACAGATGCCACAAGTGGTTATCATTTGGGCTACAAACGAAAGGTGGTCGTCAGTTATTTGCCGCTGCCCTAGCCCTAAAATCATGATAGCCCAGTTGCAGGAAACATTGCATCGCGTTAGCCAATTCAAATGACATGTATGTGGCAGAAGAGGCCTATGTGGTAGTTGCAGTCTGTGCACTATATCACGCAATATTTTACATTGGCTAAAAGCCATTGCCAATGCAAAAACACGCAGTCTGGCATCACAACCTTCGCTTGGCCAACATCACCATGCATAATTTGTGTGCAAAACACCACCTCTATGACTTACAAAACAGAAAATACTTCTATAAAATGGGATGACAGCCTAAGCAAGATCATTTGCATGTTCTTTCTACCCCCCCCTCAGTAGAAGGCTCTGCACAGCTCTCTTATCATTGTCAACACATCTATAGTACTTCACTCCACACAGTTTTTTTTTTATTTCTTTCCCTTTCCCCATTTTCAATGACACATTTACGCACAAGGTTACTTAGGAACATGGATGTTAATTTTAAACATTCAGTTGCACTGATTGAAGGAAAGCTGCTATGCTTACAGAGTTTTGGGACATAGAACTGAATCTCTTGAACTGTAGGGATATGTACACAGAGCTGTACAAAACGAGGGCATGTATTGTGAATGCTGCATATAGACGACATTGTTGCCATTTTAATAAGCGCCAGCTAGGTATAGCAGACTATTGGCTCGTCTAGCGGCATAAATGCGTGTTTAGCGGATAGTGGATTTGTTTGTAAATCTTCTACAAAATTTATCTTACTATTATTTTTAGTCAACGCGAAAAATATTTGGCAGATTCCAACTTGTTTTGAATGTTGCTCTTCATTAACAAAAATGGTAAATTAAGATTAAAAAAAATGGTAATTAAATTAAGATTCCTTCCTGGACATTTTATTTCCCAAAACACACGAGCTTTTTCTGTGATGTACTCGTAGAACGCACATTTCTCAAATTTAAAGTGGGACACCACAAATATTTACACTTCATTAGACATGGCTCTCTATTTCTGAGACTTAATGTGTTTACTACATTGAATCATAGTTCACAGATGATAGTCTTTGTTGAAATTCTTCTTGGTGCATCTTTGCTGCTTTCAGCAGATGTTGAATGTTGTTTAGTAGAATATTTTAAAGAAAAATCACAACTACTGATCGATTACCTGTCCTAAATGCTGTGCAATTTTCATTGTCCTAACCTGCAGTTTGCACTTTTATAAGAGGAACAGCTTCTTTGTAGATCTTGCTCAAATTTTGGGTGATAGGAATGTAATCTTTACTTACAAAATACAGAAATAGGAAATACAGAAAACAGCAACAAAATTCTACTTTCAACGAGACATGTTTGCCACTGTTACCATAGGCATTTCATCATTAATGTGAATGTTGTCGTGGGAGCTGTCATTGTTTAATTACTGGGCTTATGCATTCCACTGTGTCCTATATAGTCATCAGCACAAGATTTTAAGATTTTAGGAGCTGCTGTTTAATTTAAATCAGTTGGGTACAAGAAAACAATTAAGCCACAATGCTACTATTGATTATTAAGTCCTTTTTAAAAATTTATTGTTGTGGCTTACATTAATTCAGCATCAGCAGCAATAATGTGTAAAATATAATAGCAATTTTCACAGGCATCATTTGCGATTGATTTATTGATTCACAAAGAAGTATCGACACTGGCATATGCTCTTAGATGGCCAGCTGTCAATAATGCGACATTGTTGTCATTACTATTGCTGCCCGTATCGATTCTTGTGTCTTAGAGGAGCCCAGCATAAGTTGTTTTCCTGTCTATAGTTGGTGTATTTGTCTGGTCGTTTCAGTACTCTGATGGTCATGTAAACTAACAATGAAACTGTATTAAATGGGCAATGTACGTTAGTAAAATTATTTTGATAACGTCATAAGAGCGTGCTTGACGTCCCAAAACAGTTCAGTTACATTGTTAAACGGCCTTTGAAGCTTCGCCAGAGTGCTCAGAAGTGACCAGTAGAATGTGCCATGTTTCTTTCATGCTTCAATTTTTTCAGAGATTACGTTTTGCAGTGCATCTTGATTAGTAATAGATTGTATTGCTCACTTCTTGCTTACTTTGTTCCTTGTGAACCGCAAGTATATGTGATCTCTACATGCCAGAAGAAAATGATAATTTTTTTGGTGAAAAAACAGTGCAGTGCCTTTCACCAGAACCGTTTGCCTTGTAGTCTCTGTATCGGGCGCATCACCCTATTAGGACAGACAGTAGCACTGTTCCTTTCACAGAGAAAATTGGTTTTCCGGTGCAATATTGTACACGGACATATTATTTTTTTTACTGATTTATTCAACTTTGAACGCAAAAGTACTGAATGTAAACAAGATATTAAACAAAGTGCACTGTGAAATTACATTTCTGTGCGAAATTTCAGCACAAGTAAGCCAACAGTCTTGCCACAAAAATCATTTATGCAAATTATATGAATTCTTTCTTCTCAACACATCTGATAGCTTAATGATCTTAAGAGACTGAGGTACTTGCGCATGCTCACAAGGCAGTCTGGTCATAAGCCTAGCAACAAAACTACATTTTAGTTTTGAATGTTCAAGACTTCTTTTTTAATGTCTTCAGGGAAGTCTTCAAAAGTCTTTTATGACTTTGGAGATACGACTATTTGAAATTTTTGGTACAGTCGATACAGCTGGTGTACTGCTTATTCTTACTTTCTGAAGTAAGCAATGGTTGACATTGCAAGGGCACATGAAAAGTCAAGTTAAGGTCTGTAAAGGAGTATTGGCACTATATTTTCGATTCTTCATATTTTTTTTTTTTTTTGCATCAAATGAAAGTCTTGGACCTCTAAACCACAGAAAAAATAGTGGCAAGCCTTGGAACAGTAAATAGCTTACTGCAATACCTTTTCTATAGCCAGTTTGTTTCATTTCCACTGTGTCTTGACGTCAGTGCGCTGAAGGTAGTCATGTGGCAGCAGGACATTGCGAGGTTTTGGCGGCCACTGCGGCTCCCATGGGACTGCATTCTGCGTCATGACACATTAACGTCCTGGGGAACAAAACAAACTGGCTCTAGAAAAGCTAATATATTAAATTATTTAGGGCACTCTGAGGGTTGGCAGCATTGTTTCTAGGATTTATAGAGGTCTTGCACCTTCATTTAGTGCAAGAAAAATGAATGGACGAAAGTATCATGTCAGCACTCCTTTAATATGTTGGAATTGGTTGCTGAAAATATTTTGCATGTACATTTGGCCACGAAGTTTTGCAGAACATTTGATTTGGAAAGAAACCGAATATCCGCGAAACGTGAATGCATGGCCTCGAATTCAAAGTTTCAATCTAACAGTTTTTGTAACCTACACAGTGAACCATGAAATTAGAAGCGCCAGGCCTTAGCAGAGCAGGAATTCACAATCGTCAGGGAACATATGTCCCCCAAACTTTTGTGGCCAGCTTTACCTGCAGATTCCAAGCGGAACCAGATGTACAATATAGTTTTGCGTCGTAACCTACTGCAGTCAACTTTTGGTGCATTTTACCTAGAGCTTTAAAGGTAACCTGTTTAATGCATCGGGTTATCACGATTTATGGTTGTAAACATGAGAAAAAAAATGCTTGAATGCACAATGAAAGCTATGAACACTGTGTTCATTTTAGTAACTCTGTATGCAGAATTCTACTTTGAACCTTAGTTTGATGCAACTGCAATATTTATTGATAAGCAAGTTACCTTTCCAAATAAGCAAACTTCAACGAGGCACCTTTGTTGCAGAAATACCTTGTTCGTTAACCTCACATTGCGATCACACACAAAACCTGACATGTCTCCAATGAAAAAGACTGCCGGAACCAGCAAACGGGCATTGCTAGTAGCAATATACAAGTAATATACATGCAATATGTATATGACTCACTTTTATCAAAAATACAGACTACTCCCTTTAAGACAAATTCTATTAAAAGGAAGTTGCAGCTATTTTCTTCCGTGTTCAAGTATGTGTAGAACTCGGAAATGTAAAGCTCGTGGAAATCACTGGACTGTCTCAAAAAAAAATTGTTCTCTCCCTATACAGACGTGTGAAATGCAGAATTGATTGTATTAGGTAATTGTTGCACCTTCCTGAATTAAATTTGTTGCATTTAGAAGAAAAGGTTTAATTTCAGCGACACTTACAGCAGATATTTTTATTGAACTGAGAAGTTTTCTTTTTTGTCATTGTTATCAGCAACTTAAAATAAGTACGCTTGGAGTTTACAACTTCATAATGTCACAATAAAATAAATATATCGCAATTCTGTAATGTATAGAATGCAGGTTACAGAAATGTGGTATCAGTTCCTAATGCGTAGTCGGGAGTCGGACTCTGTTTTTATCAGAGAGTTTTAGATTTTGCATATGCAAAGTTAGGGGACGCAAACTGCCCGGTCTACAAAATGACTCCAGAAGAGTGCAAAAGGATGCAAGCCGGGCTTGGTGCTTAATTTATGTAAAATCAAAAGCTCCCTATAATATTTGCATATTTTCAGCAATTTTTGTTTGGTTTGAAGACCAAAGTCAACATTTTCTCCAAACATCCACTAAAGCTTTAAAAATGTTAAGCAATCTTTATCTGAAATAATTTAGTGGCCAACTGATGATAGAATTTTGGCAGTTCATGTGTACTGGAATAGAAAAATTTGATCTGGCCCCAAACTAAAGCTTCCTTCCGGGTAAGTCTAAGTCTCTGGTACAGTTCAGAGCTCTTTGTAGCCTCCAATATGCCCAAAGCACATCCATTAATCCGAACTTCTGAAACTTTGAATGCATTTACACAAGCGCTTCACATTCTTCTTGAAAGGACTTTACTGTGGAGCTCAGGACAGCATGACTTACATGGATGTCTAAACTCTTATGACCCTTCATTATTGGCTAATAATAAAGGAAACTGTGTGTTTCTATCAGCTGCTTATGGGTGATGTGTCACACTTGGAACACACTTAGTTTTCCAGTCTTGATTGCTTTTTACGTGAGCACTTTTTAAAAAGATCCAGAAGCAAATATTGTCGAGCAGAATTGTGGTATACATTTCAAGCAACACATAGAGAGATTTAGGATAACAGATCATTGGTGTGCGGGCTTGTACTGGAGCACATATTCAACAAGTGGCAACTGCTACTATTACTAGTGGCAACATCTTGCGATGCTGCCTTCGCCCATATAGTGCACTATGTTGAATAAATAAGAGTGCCAGGTATACATGACTCTTTGTGCTAAAACTGCTGACTCTTTCCTGCTCTAATTTGGTACAGAGGCAATATTCACTGCTGGATCCAAAGATTGGATTCTGCCAGCCCCCCCCCCCCCTCACCCTCAGCATGCTGCCCCCTGCTTGCCTTTAGACTGCCCTGGACCTACCCTTGGCAACAATTTTCAGTGAGTTTAGTTTAATACCATATTTGTAGGCATTAATTACAGGTTTCATCCACAATAAATCCAAAGCACACGACTTTACTCAAAAATTTTTTTTTTCCGCTGCGTAGGAAGCACCATCTGTCATGGCAACGTTCAAAACACTATGTTCACCACAGCTGCGAAGGATGGCGCTTTCATTCTGCTGACATGTTCTCTGAGGCGAGTCACTGCAGTCAACAAACACTTTAGATTTATTGTGGACAAAGCTGATGGGAGGGGTAGTAAGTAATGCCTGCAAAGTATTCAACTAAGCTTGCTGCGAAATGATACCTCTGAACAAAATTAAAGCACGAAAAGTAAGCGGTTTAGCAACAAGGAGTAATTTATACCTAGTGCCCCTATTTATGCAACAGTTGGTAGATCGAAACATACTTTTGTTGCACAACCTTTTCCATAGAACGAGTACATATACAAAAGTACTTTCTGCAGTGATTATGCTGCCACCACCTTGTTTCCATTACCAAATTTGTGGAATGCGGTTAGTTAATGTTGTAGGAATTCAGCGTGCTTTGGTAAAACACGAGAAGCCTCAGCGTGGGGCCACGGCAGCTGCATTTCGGTGGGAGCGAAATGCGAAAATACCCGTGCACTTAGCTCAAGTGCACGTTAAAGAACCCCAGGCGGTGCATATTTTCGGACTCCCCCACTACAAGTTGCCTCTACAGCTTGCCTCATAATCAGATCATGGTTTTGACAGGTAAAACCCTATAATTTAATATAATTTTTTAATAGAGTTCCCTGCAATAATTACTAGAAGAAAGTTTGATGCTGCGATCATTCAGCTCCCGTGGGAATAATGGTTAGTACATGGATTTCTCTGATCATCTTGCTTGTGGCTTCAGACATCCTTGTGGCTTTGCTTATTACACTTTAGCTGCCTTCATTGTTCTATATTTCAAAGTAACATATTCTTTTCTATATGTAAAAGACTATACAACACGCATAATCACATCTAATTGCAATGGTTTAGCCTATCAAGATTGCCAAATTGAAAATGTGCCAAGCGTCTCAACGCGCTGGCTTGCTTGCGAGAAATTCATAAGAGAGTTCAATGCCACCTGTTGTTGCCTGCGTTCGTGGTGCAATGGTTTCACTATCTGGCTTCTGTTCTAGAGGTCCTGCGTTCAAATCGGACCATCAAACAGTTTGAATAATGTTTCATTATAACGCAGTAAATCACAAGGCGATTTGAAGCCAGAAGGACAAAGTTCAAGTAAATCCATGTATTAAATATCATTCTCATGCTAGCTGAACCATGCTCTGCTTGCAGCTCCTGTAGACATTAGCACCTAGTAATTAATGTATAAAACTCTGACCTTAACGGTACATTCAACTGGTTCATACCGCGCTCCAGCTTGGTTTGCTAGCAATGCAGTGCTTTCTGGAACATGAATCCTGTGAAAACCTGTCCTAGAATAATGTTTAGCCGCTTCCAGAGCAATGGAAGTTGCGATGTAATTGGGTTATCCTGTTGGATCTCGGTCATGCTCCCAGCTTGAAGGTACGAGTGCTTCTGAGCACTGTTAAGATGAACCAGACGAATGTGCTCCGAGTATTGATTACGACCAGCCAAGTGTAAGCCGCATGGCCAAAGTGCTCAAAAGCGACCAGTTGAGTGTGCTATAGATCTCCCATGTACCGGTGGACCCTTTGTTTTGTTCGGTAAAACGCAGTGTGGCAAAGTGGCACCACCAGCACAGCTGCTTGAATTCCATCTTTCAGTATTTCAGTACAGGCGTGCGCTAGTTGTATGCTAAAACTAAACCATGCTAAAATTGTCTTAAGCCACTTTCACGGAGACATATTTGGCAGGTAAGAAGAGAACTTGCAAGTAAAATCAAAAGCGAACTCGAGCACTCTGCGCGTATCTGCCATGCTTCATTGCCTGTACACGATGACTCTGATGAAATCTCAATATATTGGCCATAATTTTTGTAGGTGTTGTTTGTTTCTTTTCCTCCTGTTCCCGTCCTTATGAAAACGACCACCTTTCCTTTAGGCCATGTCGGGCTGCAGAGAAAAGGCCAATTTCATTTGAAAGTGCAAAAAAAAAGAAAGGTGCTCAAGGACCATTAAAAACCCACTCTTCACAGATTGTTCTGAGCGTGTTGCATATTTTTCTTAAGCCTGTATAACCAGCTCATCTTTTACATTCCGCAGGGTTGATGTTGCTATTGCATACTTTTTAGCCTCGTGTGTACTCTTCTTGCCCAAGATATTTTGTATGCGCGACTTCTTTTTTATTACATGTTGCGCGAGTATTTATTTGGATATCTTTGGCACTGTTGTCAAGTCTCTTCTTCTTCATATGGCGTGCCACTGCAACTTGTGAAAGCTTTTCTTTTTTTTCAGCGGTGCATGTAAATGAGCACGAAAGGTACCTTGTAACAGCAGTGCGGTAAGAAAAGAAATTAACTAGGAACTCTTGTGCTAAAATTATCAGCTCCTGCCTTTCTACATGTTGTCAAGTTGTCATGAAAACAGTACTTCAAGTTTAGCAGATGTCATTGTATAAAGTAGTTCTTATTTATTTAGCTTAGCAGTGCTATTCAGTTTGTCCTGTTTTGCTTGATTGCGTTTAATAGTTTGTTAGTGTGTGCATGAAAGTTGCAGTGTCGCATTCGTTCTTGGTTGCAGTGTCTTCATTCTTGTATGTGATGTAACTTTCACTCACATGAGCTGCATAGTTTAGGGAGGCATTTGCTGGTGTTAATGATAATGCCACACCTGCAAGCTAAACAGTGTTGTTTCATGCCTAATCGCTTTTCTTCTTCTGAAATGGAATCTGTGCTTCTTTTTTTTTTTTTTACTGCCATGAATAATTTTACTGTTGAGTGTACCACTGTAGATAACTCGTCCTCTGACAAGAGATTCCCCAGAAGTGTTGTTCTTCCACACATTATTCTCCAGGTTGAATAAAGAGCAGCGTGGTGTGAGTGAATTTCTCATGCCACTGCAGAAAGCGTTTTTCATACATGGGTATGTTGACAATTCGCTTTGCAAGGAATAAATTGCATAAATGATTATGTTGGTGTTTTTGAAAGCTTACTACCAAATATCAAAAGGTGCACATTTATCTTTTTTTTGTATTACAAAAAAGCAACAGTGGTTAGAGAAACGTGCACTCAATATTTGGTGAACTGGTGCCCATGAAACTGAAAAAACATGTTGGTGACAGTGATAATGGCTTTGAATCAAATGACAGTAAAACTCAGGCCTTCTTATGGGGCATAATCAAGATGTTTAGATCAACTGGACAACCAAGAATATCGGTAAGAATGTGGTTCTAGCATTACCTTCGTCTGATAATGATGGGCTCGAGGCTAGAACAATCTTGACATAAGAATCTTGTTCTGCAAAGCCATCTTGTACAAGAGCTGAAACTAAGCATTTATGACAAAGGAAGCAAATGCAGGACAGACTGTATAGAAGAAGGTCAAAATTGCAAAAAGGGCCACATGGAAATCCAGTAGAGTGTTGATTATGAGAAACTCTTGGTACCTCTTAAAATTTGTTGTCTTCCAAAACTTGTGTGGTCCACAACAAGCAATAGCCATAGCACCAATGCGAAAGTCAGACATTCTGGTTTGCTTTACAATGAATCCTTTGACTTAGCCCCTTACTACTTCAATTTTTATTTTATTTTGAAACAAATATGGAACAAGTCTTTTTAGGCTAGGTATGCCTAAACCAGCTTCACTGTTGTAAGAAAAACGATTGGTTGCAATTTTATGAGGCAGAGTTGGTGAATATCGTATATGATACATCGTGCAGTTACGGGTATATCTTGTGACCATGAAAACAGACATATGAATTGCAGAAAACTTTCAAAAAAATATTGCGACCACTGAAAAGATTATGCGTTGCCTTAAAAAATCGAGTGTATTTCTCATAGCTCCATGTCCTGCAAGCTTAATTAAAATTTAATGATGCCATCCTAGATTAATAGCTTTAATATCTAGGCCAGGTCATTGTCTATATAGGACTTTGACACAAGCTGAAGGAAACCTTCTATTTCTTCCTAAAGTTATTTGTTGCTACTGCTGTTATTAGCTCTTAGAATATGGCATGACCCACACTCTCTTCATTGTAAAGACTGCTGGCATTGAATCTTTTTTTACATATTCTACATGAATAATGGTGCTAAGAGTATAGCCCATAGAAACATTTTATTTTGCTACCGCACTTGTTTCTTTTTTTTTTTTTGCGAGGAAACAAATCTATTATCTCTCTCCCAGAAAGTCAATTATTGCATGCTGGATCTCATCATTATTCATCATCAGCCTATATTTTATGTCCACTGCAGGACGAAGGCCTCTCCCAGCAGACTCCAATTATCTCTGTCTTTTGCTAGTTGATCACAAGTTGCGCCTGCAGATTTCCTTATGTCATCACCCCGACCTAGTTTACTGCCGTTCTCAACTGTGCTTCCCTTTCCTTCGCATCCATTCTCTAACTCTAACGGTCCGCCAGTTATCTGCCCTACGCATTACATGGCCTGCCAAGTTCCATTTTTTTTTTCTTAATGTCAACTAGAATGTGGGCTATCCCTGTGAGCTCTCTGATCCACACCGCTCTCTTCCTGTCTCTTAATGTTACGCCTAGCATTTCACTTTCCGTCACTCTTTGTGCGGTCCTTAACTCGTTCTCAAGCTTCTAGAATTGTTAACCTCCAAGCTTCTGCCTCATATGTTAGCACTTGTAGAGTGTAATGATTGTACACTTTTCTTTGAAATGACAGTGGTAGACTCCCAGTCAGGATTTGGTAATGCCTACCATATGCATTTCAACTCATTTTTATTCTTCAGTAAGTTTCCTTCTTGTGATCAGGGTACCCTGCGATTAATTGACCTAGATAAGTGTACTCTTGCACAGGCTGTAGAAGCCGAATGGCGATCATTAATTAGTCAATTGCCAGGCTAGTGAACATTACCTTTGCCTTCTGCATAATAATCTTCAACCTACTCTCAGCTGCTGTATTGTAAATGATATAGCATTAAATGCTTGCCTCACAGAACCACCCGAATATATTTCTCGATCAGGACAACGCAGGAGGTGAATAAACAGCAAATAAACGTCATGATATATTTTGTGTGCTGATTGTATAAATTGTTAAAGCAACTTGTTTATTTATTAACCTTTTCCGTATTGTGTGACGAGCCGCGACCGTATATTCTGGGCAAATATGCATGATTTCTGTTCGATTCTGTCACACTAGAGGAAGCCGTTCTGTACATATCGCATATGATAGATACATGATGCGGCAAGGAATTAAATTTTGATGACTTTCTTGATAGTTCTTGCGCCATTGTTGTCGAGAAAACCCTTCTTGAATACGCAAAACTTGCTTGTTTTTTTTCACCTACTACATGGCCAACATGCACGTCAGTGTGCGGTTTTCAAGTGTGCAAGACTCCACGAGACTCATGAATTCCCTAATAGCCACAAAAATACAGCAAAAATACCTGATTGATCTAGACATCTAGCAAGAAATTGGATGTCCTGTGGGCATACATTACATGCACAAGCGAAACATATATTTATGAATACATCTATGAAATTGTCAAATTTAGGTACAAAACATTTAGATGTCCACTGTCCAAATAGTTTATACTTCAAACGTACAGTGGACAAAGCTTTAGATGTTCATAAAACGTCCATAAAAATTATACTTCAGATATATATTGCACAAATATTCAATGTCTATGGGACGTCCATAAACTTCGTTCTTTAGACATGCATAGTATGCCACACATAAAATTTGAATGTATATAATCTGTGACCAATTAAAGCCATCTCTTCGGTCATGCTTTTTGCCATGTATTTCTCCCTGAATATGAGAGACATATCAACTTTAGTATCTCTATAGCTACCCGCCGTGGTTGCTTAGTGGCTATATATGGTGTTGGGCTGCTATGCACGAGGTCGCGGGATCGAATCCAGACCATGGCTGCCGCATTTCGATGGGGGCAAAACACGAAAACACCCGTGTACTTAGATTTAGGTGCACAGTGAAGAAACCCAAGTGGTCCAAATTTCCGAAGTCCCCCACTACAGTGTGCCTCGATCATAATCAGAAAGTGGGTTTGGCACGTAAAACCCCATAATTCTTTTAGTGCCTCTTTAGCTCATTGTCCTTGCCACCGTCGCTGATAGCACATCAGCTGTTGCATTAAGACAAAGAAATTTGCTTAACATGCTGGACGACAAAACTCATGGCGATTCAGATTTGTATCATCCACCATGGCCTGAGAGAGCATTCAAGTAAACCCAATGGGTGTACCATCACTCGACTGTGAATTGTCATCACCAGTTTCATGGCAGCTTGATACTGTTTTCCTGACTGCTTATAGTAATGTTGATCTTCAACAATGGGAACTGAGAACAACATCCCACAGAGGTACAGTGCTCAAATGGATAAACCTGGTGAATAGCCTGTGTGTTGGCTGGCGCTTTTTTGCTCCACCGGTGTGTGCTGGACATAATAGCTGGGAGCAAAATGCAATCACAATGTGTCAGAAAGGCCCTTGCTTTCATCGTATACACCACAACGCATCAGCTTGATGTCCCCAGTGCCCACCGGTGGTGCAAAAAGCACCGGCCACTCAACAGCTACTGTGGGCTGATTATCTCATTTGAATTGCAGCTTCGCTGAGCACTGTGCATGACGAGAGCTTAATTCTCGCGTTTGCCCAAACCAAAAGCCCCCAGATAGAAATCTGGGCACTTATTTCTGGGCAGTCTTGCTTCTAAATGTGCCTGCCTAGGTACTATATGGAGGACAAAAACAGACTTTGCTCCGTATAACAACGTCACTTAACTTCATCCAAACGGGATCATAGCGACCAATACAGAGTTTGTAATGGTGAACATCAGTTTTCTGTCGGGAGTGGTTGGCCTGCGTCAGTGGGGAGTGCGTAAAATAAGATTTGCCACTTTGCAGTGCGTATTCGGCGCTCTGCCAGTGCCAGCAGCAACGAAAAGAATGCGCGCTACATGGGCATGCTCTGTCACTCTGCTTATGTGCTGCCCAGGCATGAAAAATAACGTAAATATGATATGCAGATGAATATTTTACAATACAACCATTTTGCTGTAACAACTTGTCATTATCCATTGATCTGTGGCTGCTAAAATTGCATCTACCAAGAGCCCTCCCGTCCCACTGCCCCCGCGCTTTGCTCCAAGTCTACACCTGGTTGTTCCAAGAGTCATCGAAACCGTTCTGTTGATTGTGAAGAGGCAGTGCTGTACGAACTCCATTTTCCTGCAGTAGAAAATATGGCTAGCGGTACATTGTCTTAACGACTGCTTAAGAGAACACAGATTAAACATAATTATACCGTAACAGTCATCTATACGTTCACTGTCAGGAGTGCGACTGCGCTCCTTTGTATAATGATTGTATGATTCTTGCCAGGCATAGTTATAAGAATGTGAGGAATATTGGGCCGAGTGGTTAAAGATGGGGTGGCTCCACATATCCCTTCTCAATAGAGAGACGGCCTCTTTAGGAAGAGCAGTATGACATGTTGGCCAGGAGTGGGGCTATTGTGCATGGTACACCACTTCCATCAATTCAACGTTGATGGGACTGACGACATTGATTGAATTATCCGGCTTGTCAAATTAAACAAGATGAAGAAAGAATGCCAAAGCACACCACATTTGGCAGTATTTGCCCGATTCTAACTCACCTCCAAATCAAAGGCGCCCACTTTCTATGCGTCAAAAGTAGAAAACTAACGTAGAAATGACATTAAAGCTCCTAAACAAAGTCGATATCTAATGCGCACCCAATTTTTTAGCAAGAAAATTGTTGTGCAGTGGCGGCCGGTTTTCCAAAGTCAGCTGCGCCACACAGTTTTTTAGACTGCAGCTCAGCGCCGTTCCTGCGTTGAGTGTTGGCGTCCCTCAGCATAACTGAGCGAATGAGCACAGCGAAGGACAAAAGAGCGAATTCGGAGCGCAGCGAGGGATGAAAGTCAGCGATAGTGAATAGAGTGCGACGAAGAAAGCGGAGGAGGAGGGTGCAGCGGAACCATAAGGCGGAAAGTGGAGGAGGATGGTATGGCTACAATGCACTAGAAGGTGCGCTGGAACGAAAGAAGCCGCGCCGCCGCACCCCGCATGTCGTGCCAACAGACGATCGTAGCGGTGGCGCTGTCGTCGCTCACTACTGAAGCTGTCCAGAGCGCCTGCATTTGGCGCGCGCGTGTAGTGGCCGGCGAAAGCGTGTATAGTTGAGTGTTCTTAGCACGTTTAACGCATACATTAGCTCTAAGCAGCGCCTGAACTGCTGCTACGCGCCAGAGTGCACAATTGGATATGCACGGGCCGAAAATGCGCATAAACATTCCCTGTTTAAGGCGCCTGCCGATTTAGATCGAAAGAAGGCGACAATGGGAGAGAAATTTGCACAAGGCCAACAAAAGCCGCTCGCTGAAAACTGTGTGGTTTTGTGAGCTTCACATCGAGCCGCGCTACATCATAAGCGATTCCGGCTACTGTGCTTTGATTATGCCACCTCCGAGGGCCTGCGTTCATCTCTGCCCGGAAGCCGAGTTGAAGGTATCTGAAGATTGCGGCGATCACCTCACAGACAATGCACAACATCACGCGGACGTCCGAAAAAAAAAAATCCTGACATCCCACGTCATATGAAATACATCCCGTGGGCATCCATGGGACGTAGGATTCAGCGAAGTCCCAAAAACAATCAACAATTGCAGACATTATCAGGATGTACGTGTTGGCAGAGTTAGCCAGCAGCACGTATGTTTGAAAAGCATACAAAACGGCCCAATACGTTGTGCATTTCGTTGCTTCTATTTTCGCGACTAACCCAAAAACGCTGATGGGCCATATATTGGTAACATATGTGAAGTGTATGCGCACTTTGAGGGCCAATTACTCTTGTACAAATGATAAATACCGAATTTCCTCCCTGTCAGTAATGGAACACGCAAATTTCGCCAAATTATGCTGATTATTTCCTCTGTTCTCGCCTTACTAGCGCTGCCGGTGGTGTGGCAGTGGTGGTCTTGGTACGATGTTTATCTTTTCTTGGGGCCTGATGACTGTGCTGAGAATTCATGCACTTTGACACTCTATCACAAGTTGCAATAAAGCTGTGCAAATATTACAGCTCCACTCACTTGCATGCAAAGCCACTATGCGCTTAGAACAGGCACGACAAGCGACATTCGTTTTACGTCCCGAGCCTGGGATATAACCTCCATCTCGCATCCAGATAACATCCGAAAAAGATCCGGCCGGGACCTCCGTGGGACATCTTTCGATGTTTCACATGGGAGGTTCTCTGGATTAGCGTAAGACATTTTAGGGACATCCCTAGAATCTCCTCAATATCCTTACAGGGACGTCCATCAAACATCCTTAGGATGTGTTGTCTGGGCTCCGATATATCCGAGGCATGAACTGCACGAGTGGTTCTGCTGAGCATACTAAAGAATGCAGATGTGTCGCCCGTCTCAGGATCCTAAAGCCACTGGAAATAGTTTACTTTTTATTCCAAGAGCTTGCACTCTCTTTCTATTGTATTCTGTTAGTGGCAATTTCAGCGCAAGCAAGCGGACGCTTGCTATGACAGAGCTTTTTATAATGAATTGTTTCGATGCATAAACAAGATCGTTCTTTGTATGCAGTGCACTCGTACACTAACCTCAATGTCCCCTCATAATGTCGAAAACAAATAATTATTAAACAGTGCATTGCCTGTATAAGTATTGACACACCCTTCACCGACATTCTTTCGACAAGATAATGTTCATAGCACGACAGCTATTTGAGGTACAGCTAACTTCAGGTGACACGGATAATGATGCCGATCGGTCGGCAGTTTTTTTTTCCATATTTTTCATACCTTCCAGCAGTCGTCCTCACTTGCAATCTCTCTCGAGGGTGTTTATGGAGCAGGCATTCAATGCTTTAACGGTTCATTCATCAAGGGTAATGAAAGCATGTACAAGATATGAATGACAGACAGGCACAAAGTTAGCTGCATCAAAAAAACGTGCGCAGCTTGCACTAGTGGTGCAAGGCTGGAGTCAACAGCGGAGCTTGTGATCACCTAGCCTTTAAGTGGCTTGCCTAAGTTGTTTGTAGATTTTGCGAGGTTATGCTAGGTTTTGCTAAGTTGTTGGTAGACTTGGCTAAGTCGTTTCTAGGTTTTTGCGAGGTTATGCTAGGTTTTGCTAAGTTGTCTCGGCGGGCTTGACGCTGGAAGTTTTCGAGCAGTCGCAGGCCGGGATCGCTTTCTCGGCGACGTCGAGCGTTCAGGCGCCTACTCGAGCGTTCCCTGGACTGAAACTCGGTATCCTCGACTCGGCGTCGCCTCTTCTCAGCCGCAGCTTCGGCGCGGTGTTCCGGATCAGCTCGGCGGCGACGCATTGCTTCTCGCGTGGCAGTACGGTGCTCTTCCTGGTAAGCCGCTCCTTCTTCGGGCGTCCGGACTTTCTCCTGTCTTCCCATGGCAGCAGCACGTGCGCACGGAGTAGAGGAGGCGAGAGGTATGTCGCCACGCCGGCTGTTCTCTGAGCCCGCGCAGAACACTTTTACTCGCCTGTGACGTCACGACTTCGCCCTACGCGCGTTCGATGCGAGGGTGTTACGTGGCTCTATGCTCTCGCAGGTGGGCAACGCGAGGCGGCGCATGGCTAGGCTGAGTTTTCTGGTAACGCTCCACGGCGGGAGAAAGCTTAAACAGCTCCGCTGTTAAAACAGGGTCAGGCGCCGAAACGCATAGCAGTTCTTGCGCACGGCGCGGTACGCCTTCAGTCGTGAATGACTGCAGCGCTGCCGGTACGGTTGCCGCGAAACGCGTCAGGTGGCGAGGCGCGGTCCCACCACTCAACGTTTCTATAGTACACTCTATTGTGGCGAAAGCGTGAGACGACGTGTTCTACGGCGACGATCGCTACGAGATGGCGCCAGATCGAGTAGCGCGCGTTGTCTGTTCGTCGATGACCCCATCGATATAAGGCATGCGGCGAGCGCGTCCACCGATACGGTATATGGAAACAAAGCGCTGCATCAGCGGAGGTCTGTTTGCGACGTCTGCTGTAAATCGCGGCCGCGCGTCACCCATGCGCTGCCTCTCCCGGTCTCCCCATTAACAAGGCAGTCGCGCCACACTTTGCTCTGTTTGCAACGTGCCGCACGATACAGATTGTCAGCGCCAACCAATACATCGCGAAATGAACACACGTGTAGACGTAGAGACTGAAATATTCAGAAGAATGGGCTGTGGTACGTTTGGCAGGCTTTCTCAGATCATGAACAGCAGGTTGCCATCATCCCTCAAGAGAAAAGTGTATAACAGCTGTGTCTTACCAGTACTCGCCTACGGGGCAGAAACCTGGAGGCTTACTAAATGAGTTCTACTTAAATTGAGGACGACACAACGAGCTATGGAAAGAAGAATGATAGGTGTAACGTTAAGAGATAAGAAGAGAGCAGAAATGAGGGGGGGAGGGGGGGCATGGACAGGGCATGTAATGAGGAGGGAAGATAACCGATGGTCATTAACGGTTACGGACTAGATTCCAAGAAAAGGGAAGCGTAGCAGGGGGTGGCAGAAAGTTAGGTGTGCGTATGAGATTAAGCAGTTTGCAGGGACAACATGGCCACAATTAGCACATGACCAGAGTAGTTGGAGAAGTATGGGAGAGGCCTTTACCCTGCAGTCGGCGTAGCCAGGATGATGATGATGATGATGATGATGGAGCTACACTCAAATTTCACATTAAGAGGAAGCTTAGCTCGAGTGCTCCTATCTAAATACATGTAAAAGGAGAATTCGTTTTTCTCGGCAACCACGGCACCAAATTTGGCGAGGTTTGTTGCATTTAAAAGAAAAACCTGAAATCTAGTGCCTGTTAGTTTCTAATTTTTTGATTTAGGTCGTCAGTTCTTTTACTGAAAGGTGGCAAAAATAAAAAAAATTTAGAAAACGAAACTATTAAGTTTACAACTCTGCAATTCTGCAATCAAAAACGATATCACAATTCTGTGAATTGCATCTCCTAGTGCATCTAAAGCGGACAAAATTGATATTTATACTTGAATCTCAAAAACTTAGTAATATGGAAATACAGCTTTTGCAGAACCATTGTACACAACGTAACGAATTCACATAAGGTATAAAATGACATATCGAATTTGTCTGCTTTCAATGATCTAGTGGATTCGTTTACAGAACCGCGATATCTGTTCTTGGCGCAAAGATGCTAATTTGTAAACTTCGTGCTTCTATTTCTTTTTTTCAAACTTTCGAATTTTTGAAAATCTTAATAAAATGCAGGCCCTAAATCGAAATTCCGCTTCCAACAGTCACTAGAATTTAACTTTCCCTCTCAAACGCAACAGATTTCATTAAAATTTGTCCTACGGTTAATCCAGAGAGACGTTTTTTAGTTTTACATGTATTTGAATAGGCCGCGTCGGCGTTGGGCCCGAGTCAGATTTGCCGCAATGCATTTTTGTGATGCGGTAAAGCTTACAAATGTTGCGAGGGCGGTTTTGGTTTCGTGTCCGATTGCACTACGCAGGCAATTTCCGGGCAAAAAAAAAAAAAAAAAAGGTGGGGTGGGAAGGCGTGCGTTAGAACCGGGCAAATGCAATAATCTAGCATTCTGAGCTACAGTTATTGCTTGAAAATATTCCTAGGGCGGGCCTAATTTAGGTATTTTCGGCGAGAGATGTGTGTTCAACGCATTCACTGTCCCCCAAGCTCCACCGAGACAGACGTTGCACTAAAACGTCGCTATCGCGTTCACCATAGGGGTCAGGCGCGTGCGTGCTGACAGATAAATTTAAAATTATCCAGTGAAGAAAAATTGTAGGATCGAAATAATGAAAGTGGGAACCAGCTGGGATATTCGGCCTTGGTCGATCTAAGCGAAAAATCGAATTAAGCGGAGTCGTAATAATGAAATTCTACTGTATATAATATTATGAATTATCCGGGAATATACTGTTGAAGTCAGTGCATCGTACTGTCTACGTCTCCCGTCTGTCCTTGTCCGCTGGCGCTAAAATTCTATCCAAAATAAAATACTAACACGGGGGCCCAACGTAGAGCAGTACCAAAAAAAGTTATTCGCTTTAAAAGAATGCTCCTCCAACTCTTCCATAGAGCTTCTTGCCTTCTACTGAAATACACAAGTGCCAAGTAACGCGTGATGGATGGTTGGTTGGTTTCCTCTATAAGTGGCTCATGCGCACAATGTGGAATCGGCCAATAATCGGGTGAGTCAGGGAAATAATTAGTCGAATCTAAAGAGATACATCAATCTGGAGTATACAATAGCTAAGAAAGATATAACGATTTCAGCATACAGCAGTGAAATCGTCCCGATTTTATAAACCTCACAGGAGCTGCACAGACATCCCTATGACAATGTCCTAGAGAGAAGGTTCCCAAAGGTAGAGTATGGTGTTGACGTGAAGGCTCGAGGATGATTGGCCATCAAACGAGTGGTTAACAAAGAGGTCCTAAATTTTATTTTAGGCCTGCTTGATGATTACCAAACGGAAAGGAGCGTGGTAATAAACAAATGGGGCGTTTTCAGATATGTGGCAATACCTAGAGGTTTGGAAAAATATAGGCTGTTGTTGTTTCCTTTGAGGTAAATACAGCAACGGGCAGCTAGTTTCCTTTTATTTGTCCTCCTTTATATCTTATGCACACGAACTTAGCGAAGTCGTCCAAACATGCGCATTGACGGGGCCGATGACCTCCAGCCCCAAAATATACCGCAACAGTGGACCTGAAATGGCGCTTCTATGTAATGTTATTACATGCGTAAGCATTTCTATGACTGCCCAACGAGGAAACCTGTCCGTCGCATAAGACAAATCGCTATAAATATGTATAAAACGAAGGTTTCTGTGAAGGCTTTGTTGAAAGATTTGGTGTTGGTGGAATAAAAGCCATCTCTAGAACCACGAGCAGAGCCGACTTGGAGCATTATAGACATCAGAAAAATTCCCAATTTGCGAAAATTTAATGCCAAACACGCCACATCCCCATTGCGTTTCAGTGGTCGCGGGGTGCGCCTTCCGTTGGGGCGTTGCTTCACCGACCGAAATGCCACCGACCTATGAGGGCTTATGCGCTTCACGTCATGCAACACAGACAGATAAGCAGTCAATGACTTGATAATTAAGGATCATAGGAAGTGATGAGGGGACGTGGTCTCATCACGGTTGATAATGGTTCGACGTGTCTGGATAAGATGCTAAAGAGGGATGAGGGCTTATAATGGTAGGATCAATTCTGATAATGTTAATAAGCAATGATAAGAGTTTACAAGGCTCGGATCGAGTCTTATAAGTTTGATAACAACCGATAAAGATTTATAAGAGCTGGATGTAGTGTGATAAAGTTGATAATGATTGCTAGTTGTTGATAAGCTTTATACTGGTCGGATCAAGTTTCGAAACACTCATAATGAAGCCGGGCGGCATGGATTTGAGCAAGTGGCACAATACTTACGCATACTTAGACAACTGAATGTCTAAGACAACTTAGACATACAGTATGTCTAAGACATCTTAGACATACTTACGCATATACTAAGACCATGATTTTTTTTTGTGTAGCTATCTTCGTGAGCCAGTTTGGAAGATATAGTGCAGTCGTCGCAGTGGCTAAAACCTCACGATACGGTACTACCGTGCGGTGGAGTAGTACCGGAGTAGACGCTGAAGCTCCGATGGAAAACGCAGACGCTGTCGTTTGGGACGCTGCGCCTCTGGTCTCCAACGCTGCACGGGGTTCCGAACTCGTCTTTGAGAAAGTGACGCTCGACGTAGTGGTTGGATATTCCGCGCTCGGGTAGGACACGGTGGTAAGGGGAGCATCAGCCATAACACATAGTGCAACGTAGTGCGCCGCAAATAACCACCTCCCAAAACGGGCCAAGTGCATTATTGAATAGCAGCCGGGGATAGTTAGTTCTTCATAGATTTTCTTGCTCACTCAAGGCACGCGCTCCGCAGTCATCTTCTCGTGCGTTCCAGAAGCCTTAAAAGCTCCACCACTCAAGAAACTCGGCGTTCACTGCCCGCCTGAATTCATGACAAAATCTCAGGACTTGTAAGACTTGCGCATACTATATGAACAAGCTACAAACACAATTTAAGTCAAAGCATGTCATTGTTTAGCGTTTTTATTTGCTTTTCTGTTTCAAAGGCGGCGCAAATATCTGCATAAGATCTCAAATTACAGCTTCATTATAGAGCATTTAATTTGAACGCCGTGTCTCTGGGAGAGCGTGTCAACGTGATTAAGGCCGGCCGCATACATGCCTCATACATGGCACGTTTTAACGCTGGAAATATGGTGCGGCACTACATTGCCTCAATGCTAATCTCATTAATGTCGACATTCGTCGTGAAATGGGTTCTATCGGATTTTTTTTCTGTAGCACTTAATATTTGATATTATGATTTTCTTGGTTACAAACTTATTGAAAACACATGTAAAACCATTATTATTATGATTTGTTTTGAACACATATATACAATTAACAGGAAAGGGAAAGCGAGGAGCAGGCTCGATAAAACCACCTGTTTCTTCATCATCAATCATATCCACTATGGAGGATTTGCTAAGGAAAACTAAAACCACCTGCTGCTTCTTGGCAAATCCTCCGTAGTGGGTATGAGCCATTGACGGAGAACAAGAAGAAGAGTGTGGCGACTGAGTGTCGGATGTGGCGCTGACGTGTCCATAGCAGGCACCTGCGCAACGTCGTCCCCCTGGACCACAGTCGTTCCATTGGACTGCGGTCGTGCTCTTGGACCAAAAAGCGAAGATTCCCCGATTGACGGCAAGTTGTGTCCGCATTTTGCTCGTTCTCCCCAAGATAGTTGAGCAATATCGCACGAAATGTGGTCACACGGGGCACTTTCGGTCAAGCCTGATCGGGAGCCATTCGTTATAGAGAAATTCGGTTCCCATCGTGCTAGATCGCGATCAGAAGTGTCCATTGTGAGTGTCGTGTTAACAGTGAGCGATGGAATACTCTCGGGAATGCTGCCCACTGACTAGCGATGGTTCCGAGAAGACTTGCTTGCCCAAATACGCTATAGCCGTTATTATTCATGACACCTCACCAAAAGCAGGGGCTTAGGTGGGGAAAGGGGGGGGGGGGGCACACCGGGCACGAGGCCCCATTGCCTCGCGTGAGCCCTGCTTTGTAAAAGCATTTTCCCAAAACAAAATTTCACCAAAGTGTGCTGTATGGCGGCTTTGCCTGAACATCACTATATTTACGGCGGTGCATCCTTTACAGGGGCACAGTTCAATATGGTTACGTTTCTACTATATTGGCGCTAATTACGCCCGTACCCTTATCTTTACCTACTCTGCGATTAATTAGCCCTTCTTCTCACGTTCAGACCTACATATTGACACCTCTCGTGACTCGCTACGACGGTCTTGCAAACAAAGGGACAGTTCTTTTTTTCACTCTCTCTCTCTGGGAGGGGTTCCCAGAGATCCAGATGCACCGAGATCCCAGATGCACCAAACCTGTGTGAAGTCAGCTAAGAAGACCTCATCTTCAAAAATACATTTGGCTATATACAAGGTGCTCTGACTTTTTCGCTTCAGCAATGTGCAAAGAAATAGCAAAGAAAATTTCTTATAGCGGTCAAGCTTGCAGGGCCGGTTATTGGCGAAAGGGGGATGGTCGTTGTGTACAAGGCTTTCCGCGAGATGTTCAGTCGTCTCCCGTGGTCGCTCGCCGTGACCACTTGGGATTTGTTTCCAGCGCTGTACATGTACGGCGGCGACTCTCAAATGCGAGTGGCCTTGCCTGTTCATTTGACAGCGCATGCTCAGAAGCAAGTATGTCATTCCAACTTGCTCCGGTAGGTGGTGCCAAGGGTCACGGAAGCGCTTGTATTTCTAGACGACGACGATGATGATGATGATGATGATGACAACACACCGCTCCTGTGATCTGGGCAGCAGTGACGGGGGCGCTATTTTTTTTATTATTATTTCGTGTTCTCTTTGTAGCATCTGGACGGTGCTTTTTAAAGTGAGGAGGAGGGCACTCACTTGCATACATTGCTTAACTTTTTTCTGGCGACCGTTTTTCACCGGCTAACACTGTTACAAAGTTATTGCTCGGTGCAAGTCCTGCCTTAATGTGTCGGAACTTTCCCGAATGTAGTTGCCGATTCTGTTGGGGGCGAGCTCAACCTCTGGAAAGACTGGTGCTGCAGTCGGCTTGACGTGGCACAAGGGATCACGTGAGCACAGCTGCCGCATGGGCTGCATCGAAACTACGGGATCGGGCTGAGAACGAACGCTTTAGCAGCGCCAGAGAAGGCTTAGCCACGCTGTGCTTCGTTACTAAGCTATGATCAGCAACGAGACCAAAAAAAAATTCAGAAAAGAAAGATTGAATCGTTGTAAGGTGCTATCGCGTGTTCCTGTTGGCGACAAAGTATCTAGCTGCATATAAAAGTATTTCCGAACAGCTTCGAAAGCGTTCCCAGAATGGCATTTGCTTTGACATGTCAAATGTTCATACGTGTCGACTTATAACCCGTAGCACGGTGCAAACATTTGTGTTAGGTACAGTTATATCGCGTTCGCCACAGAACGAAGAGAAAAATGAAAAACTGCGCTTCGGAAAACAGTATAATTAAGGGCGGACAGAACACCGCCTTGTCCCGTTCGCTTTTTATTGCTTCGCGTTGCTCGTTTTGCGGGCAACGCGAAGCCGTATGCAAAGCCTAAATGCAGCTACTTTTGCAATATAACGCGATCTATCTATCTATCTATCTATCTATCTATCTATCTATCTATCTATCTATCTATCTATCTATCTATCTATCTATCTATCTATCTATCTATCTATCTATCTATCTATCTATCTATCTATCTATCTATCTATCTATCTATCTATCTATCTATCTATCTATCTATCTATCTATCTATCTATCCATCTATCTATCTATCTATCTATCTATCTATCTATCTATCTATCTATCTATTTATTTATTTATTTATTTATTTATTCGATTGGCATTCTTTGCCTACTTCAGCGAAGCTTCTGCACAGGTGTTACTGCGCGAAGTAGTCCAGCAGCGTTTGACAGCGCGATTAGATTCTTGGAACATACAGTGAATCAGCGTAGCTTACACGTGCGAGAGTTTCGCATTATCCCAAACGCGGAAAATCAAGAAAAATAAGTCACATTTAAAACTCAGTGGTTTATATTTTTTTTCTTCTTATTTTGCTCTTGTATATAAGAAGCTAATGTTTTCTCTTCCTCAGTCTAAACTAACGCGAATTTAGTACGTGGGTCTATTTTCAGGAGCGCTCTTAATCGCGCGCTTTCCCTACGTGTAGCTTTTCGTTCATCACCACAGAAAGTTAACTGCGTCTATAGCGCATCTTTTTTTAATTGGCTACATAGTCATCTCAGATTGTCATGCAGATATGATCCGCCTCTTTATGTAACCCGCTTGAACGGAGCGAAGTGCGTTATCCCTCACAGGCTATATTAAAAAAGGCCGCTGCACCCAAAAAATAAATACAAATAAAGCAAACGAGACACACAGGCGACACCACTCGCAACGAAATTGAAATGTCACACGATAACGTAAACGTGCATGCGCAACTACTCGTTGAAAATTCGTTTGATCACTGTATTGAGACAACAATGATCGCTGTTTTATAGTACACAAGGTGAATTTATGTGATTGCTTCTCTCACGCAAAAAGCAAAAAAAAAAAGAAAGAAAACGCCTGTTTGGCAGCTTTTATTGCGAAGACTGCACCCAGCGTTTATGCATTGTATTTTGTGAAGATGCGACGTGGGTATCGTGTTCTGTAACTCAAATTCGCCCAGGAGCAGTCATATTGCAGTTACCAACTTCCCTTGTTCCGAGGGCCTTCAAAGGTCCAGCAGAGCGCCAACGCGGTGCTTCGTTTGAACGCCGGCAGCGAAAGTAACTGTAGGAGCGCGCCGTCCCGTCATATCTCGTGTATCTCAATGTTACCAATCTCATCCTTCATATCAGATGAGTCTTGTCTAATCATATTGAGCGCGCGACGCGATTAGTGTTGCGGAACGTACGCAAGCACCAGCGGTTACGTTGGAATGTGCTATGAGTCATGCCTAAATAGCCGATCGCACAATCAGCCCATCGATGAGATTTCGACTACCGACAATCGTGCTTATCGCTATCGTTGTGCTCTGAGTGTTTACTTGTTCTTTTTTTCTGGGCACATGTCTGGCCAATAAACAGTTAACTTCTTAAGTCATAACCGTGGCAGTGTCTCGTTCTTCACCGTCACGACAACGTGACAATGCAGTCGTTACATGCGCCCCTCCAATGGAGCGTCATATATACTGAGCCCTCCAACACTGAGTGCGCATTCAGGTTGATTCAACGCATGCTGACGGCCGTTCATATTGACCCGGTCTAGATTACACGATAACAACAGACAAGTTTCAGCCCGAATTTCCGACTCAAACCACTTTTGTCGAGTGTGACGCCATTAAGGTCACGATCGAACGCCTCTACGGCGTTGTCTCGTTCACAGGTCTATGCTGCTGCCATGTTTCCGCAGCAATGCCCGTAATCATTGTGGCTACCGTGCTCGGAATCATAGTGCTCTGTTTCACACTGTACATGCTTGGACACCACCGGGCTCAACGCTCCCAGGCAAGGAACCTCTCACGTAAATTTCACGCAAATAGTGCGCGCCTGCGTACTAATGCTTTCTTCTTATTTTTTTTTGGGGGGGGGTCGGGGGGGGGGTGTAGGCGGCATTATACATATGTACTCCACAGGCAGTTTAATTTATGCAAGAACTGACGGCGCTGCCATAAGGGACTTCGCATATTTCGCCTGTATACACCAAGTATATCTTTCCAATTAAAGCTACTCGCCGTGATTGCATAGTGGCTATGGTGTCGGGCTGCTAAGCACGATGTCGCGGGATCGAATCCCGACCATGGTGGCCGCATTTCGATGGGGTCGAAATGCGAACCCTGCGAACTGCAAGAACGGAATAACAAAAATGAAACCCAAAGGATGGTGCTTACTTCAACTTGCAAGTCAGCGTTCCTCGTTGCTGTGTCTCTTCTTATCCCGTTATCGCATCGTTCAACGTCTTTACTTCCAAATAGGACTATCACTTGAAATATTCTTGATTTTTCTCTTCATATTGAACGTTCAGAATAACAGTGGAATACTGACAATATCCGTGACCTTCATGTGTGTTTTCTGTCTCTCTTCTGCAGATTCAAGCGTCAAAAGTTATAGGGTCAATTCAACTAGGAATAGGTTACGCTGTTGGTAGTTTGGCGTCGAAACCGGAGAGAAATCTATTGATCCGGGACTTTGCTGTAATAGAGTCAATCTTCTTACCTGGGTAAGCGTTCTTGTTGCATTGTTAATGTTCCTCCGTACTTCGTATCATTGCCTAGGTCCCCCTCATTCTCTGAATTACCTTGGTTTAACTGATTACAACTTCAGTGTAAGCTATTTGATATTCTCCGAGATTCTCTGGGGATGGCGCACAATCTTCGTAGACAGATTTGTCATGCACTAATATTGGATGACAATTTCCCCTCTATAATGCAGTGGCCCGTGAATTAGCCAGTTCAACTCTTGGCTGATGTCATTGTCTTTAAAGTGGAACACCTTTTAATAGGCAACAAAGAGAAAAATAAGTTGAGTTATATTAGCAAATTACACTAATGCAATAATAAAAAAGCCACTCCTACCGTGAAGTGTGTGTGTGTTGAGGGGGAGGGGGGCTTGATAAACTAGGTAAAACGAAAAAATAAAAGACTCGTGGCGATGTAACCATGAAGTTACCACACCATCTCGGCCCTGGTTCATTTTTTATTAGTAAATATGGACTAGAATTGGAGATCGCTGGGCGAGGCCTTCGTCTGGCAGTGTGCATAAAGATAGGCTAATTGTGATGATGATGGATCGTATTGTACTGTAAGAGAGCCAAGAATTGTACTTGGAAAGTTTCTAAAAACATTTACTGTGCCACAGCTGCCCAAAGACGAGAAAAATACGTTGACATTCATTACGTCCCACTGACGTACACTAAGGTTTCACTTACCACGGATACACTAAGGTTTGATTACGAAACTAAAAACCTTGAAGTTTTCCTTTCATTTTTTTTCTAGTAGTCAAACCCTTACAGCGAAATTAACTAGTATAAAATTTAGAAAGTGTACTTTAACCTGCTGAGCTTTAGTTCTTCTCTTTAGTTCGCTTTAAAAAATCTTCATGGCATACTTCTTCCTTCTTTACCATAGAGAATCCAAGTAGACAGATTCTAGCAGCTTTTCATGCACCACTGATAACAACGCATCTTTGTCATTGGATTGGTGACAGTTTTAATGTTTCATTCTTGTATTAGAAGAGGTGCAACTTAGATATGTATATGAAACTTCAGATTTTGCATCGGATATAAATCATATGAGGATGTCTTGATAGCAAATCAAAGCAGTAACAGTAACTAGCATGCCTGATAGGTTTTCAGTGGCCATCTTTCGTGGTCACATTACTATCAGCTGTATTACATTTACAGCTTCAGACTATAGAAGTGCGTAAAAGTATACAGTTATGAAATAATGGTTGGGATTGTACACTGGCAAATTCTTTATTGTTATTCATTACAAAGAATTGCTGCTAAGGATGTTAAGTTGTTGTGACTGACTAAGTAAAACATCACCCAGTGCAATTTCACATTCACTGGTTCAGCAACTATAGATGTCACGTTCTTAGTAGTGGTACACATCTAACCAGTCATAATTCCATTGAATGCCGATTTACAAGTGTGTCATTCATTGCATTCTATCAAATGAAGTGGGACCAAATGCAGCTTTATCACGGGCCAAAGTTCAGTCAAACAGCATTTATTTTTCACACATTTATTACACAAGCGTAGTTTAAGACACTGTTTTAATTGTTACTTCACTCTTTGGTAATTTTCTAGAGAGGGAAGCAATGTCACGCCAGCTCACCACTACAGCGACTTCAAATTTAAGGCATACGCTCCGGTCGCCTTCCGATACTTCAGGGACCTATTTAGCATAAATACTCAAGATTTTTTGGTAAGTCGTCTCTCCACATCTACTAAAAGAATAATGGGTGCAGCTCCAGGCCTTTTTGAGGTCAGGTGCCGGAAGAAACAGAAATGATAGTCTGATTGCTGCGAGTCCAAAGTGCACAGTTTAGTATGATAATTGAATAAATTAAATTCTAGGGCTTTAGGAGTCATAGCCTCGTTCTTATTGTGAACAAACCGTAGTAGAGGGCTCCGCATTATTTTGACCACCAGGGTTTCTAAAACGTGCAGTTGAATTTAAGCACACAAGCTTTTTTTTTTTGCATTTCACCACCATCGAAATGCGGCCGTCGTGGCCGGGATCGAAACCGCGAGCTCAAGCTCCGCAGCCCAACGCCATATGTAACTGAGCTATGCACTAGAAGTTTCAACCTGTCTATTCTGGAAAAAAACGGCTGCTGATTTTTGTGCTGGAGCAGGGGCTTAGGACTGGACGTGAAGATCGCTGAGGGCTTCATCTTCAGTAATTCCCACACTGCATTTTTTGAAACTTTTGCTGTATATTTCCATACTTTGAAAAGAAAATTCAGTCA
Organism: Dermacentor variabilis; assembly: GCF_050947875.1. Lineage (NCBI taxonomy): Eukaryota > Metazoa > Arthropoda > Arachnida > Ixodida > Ixodidae > Dermacentor > Dermacentor variabilis. The sequence goes on from NC_134572.1 coordinate 67,927,005, forward strand.
ATGACGTTGCTGAAAATATGTCCACTATGAGGTACAACAAAAACTAAGAACTGTTGTAAATTTTTAACGAATTTCTCATAAAGAAGCTAGGTGCCTCGGTGGTCATAGCAATAGAATATTGGAGAAATAAGCACGCCCAGGCAAATTTTATATTTACTTCATTGTGTCCGGTAATTTGTTACATTGAGCTTCATCTTTACAGCTAAATGAATTACGTTACCTTGTTTCGTGGCCGATTTCAGATGTCGCTGTGCCACGAACCCTTGAGGGAGCTCTCGAACCCTGGTGCAAGTGGGAGTGCGTTTTATCTCACTAGCAACGACGAGTTTATCATCAAAACAGTTCAACACAAGGAAGCGGAGTTCTTGCAGAATCTGCTTGCAGGTTACTACATGGTGAGTGTGTTGAAGGTAAAACTAATAAAATTGTGCCAAATAGTCTTTAAATGGCTCTTCGGAGGCACTAGGCGTTGCGGATACACATGAACTCTGTGTAGATCACGTGGTGACAATTCTGTTTGTAAAGTATTACACTGATTTTTGCTACAAAATTTCGCAGTTTAGCCGGCAAGACGAAGCATTGATTACGATAGCAAATTAGTAGAGAGCTACACGAAGTAATGATAGTCGTTTTATCGGCGTATAAACTTGTAAATATTCGCTTACTAACTAAATTAACAAGCATGCTGTCACGCGCGCACAAGCAAACATGAACACATCTCATTCGATGACCGCGGAAACTCGCTGTCAAGACGCTGGAGTGAGGAAGCACGGCAGCAGCAGCGAGCGAATTGACCTTCGTACTGCATCTCGCTTTAACGCGAAATAAGCGGCGAGAGCACAACGCGCACGAAGCTGTGAGCCCTCGGCTCACCTAGAGTCTGTGCTCATCGCAGGTGGCGTTCAAGATATGGCCTGCGCGCCCGCGCCATGAGCAGCAGCTGCTCCCTTCCCTCCCCTCACCCCGATGCCTTGCACGCGACGGAAGACGGCGCGCTTCCTCCCCGCTTTTCTCTCTTGCGTGTGCGAGATTGAGCCGCCATCGTCGGCTTACCCTTGCACGCTCTCACTCGCACATACAGCATACAGCGCGCGGCGACGATGTTATCGCCCTTCGACCTTAAACAGAACATCACGGCGACGGTGACGCCGACGGCAGAAATACACCTGCAGTGTCCATATAAATAATTGCTATAGCTATAAAACACCTAAAGTTCAAACCAAAGACCGCGCGCCCTTCCTCTAGAAGTCACTCTCCCGCCCAGCAGAGGCATTTGTAAGAGTCATACCACTAGAGCGCTACATAGGTACCATCTGCAGTGCCCAAATATCCACCAACAGCACTAACAACTTGGAATTTCCAGAAAATGGAGATTGCGTAAAACGCCCTCTGGAAATGCGCCCGGCGGAAATATGGGATTCATTGTAAGGTTCGTAACAGCGCAACAGAAGACACTGACGAAAGGAAGGTAAAAACGTCGTCACAGCGCCGTGTCGTCGTTCTTACCTTCCTTTTGTCCGTGTCTTGTATTACGCTGTTACGAGCCTTACAATGAATCATAACCAACTGGCCCAACTTGCCGTTTTGATGCAGTAAAGATGGGATAAGAGAAGTTAGGGTCCGAGACAGGAACATTCCATGTGCCCCGGCTTATATTTAAGGGAAAATATTCAGACGAAACAGCATGGCGATAAAAAGGACGCGTGGGAGTCTGCCCGAAATCTACGCACGTGCACTGCGCCATCTCTACCATACTTAAACAAGAGCCACCAAGTTTGCTTTTATTGTGATCAAAGGACAAGTATTGGCCCCAAAACGTGAAATTTTCATTTACTACGCTTTACTTCTTGGCGAGTGTTCGTTTTATTTCACAATGTTCATTCCTCGCTGGACGGGTTTCCGTCGAACTCTGGATTATTACCTACAAGTCTGTTTACAACTTCTTGCGTTTGACCAAAACTTCCGAAAGGCCCTGGTCAGGGGCTCTATATGGGTTTGTTATAGTGTCTGGATTATTTAAATGCATGACGTAACCGCTAGCGCTACCTTTAGGGTTGACCCAGCGCCTGCGCTATTGCACAGGGCAGGGATTTGTTACAAAGCGCACGCTACCAGTCCAATTTTTGCTATAATATGCTTAGCAACCTAATCTGCTTAAAGGTATTCAAAAAAATTCCAGTATAACTCGTCTACCATGACTATCCAAGTATTCGAAGAATATCCGAAACCGCGAGAGAGGAACCGTACTACAGATGGACTCCTCTCTTGCGCTTGAGGACGATTATGGAGGTTCTTATCAACATTTCTAAGCAAAGACCAGTTTCGTTCACTACTGGCAGATGATGAACGTACGTGCAGCAGCCGTGTCAACCGCTCACTAGAGCAAAGGTCTTGGCGCCGGGTTGACGGTTCCACGTGCTTCACGGAGTCCCAGACACAAGTCCTGGACTAAAGGGCATCCTGTATTCCTCTAACTTTGAAAGCTACGCTGCGTTTTCAAAACGACACTGAAAGCGTATAATGAGGAGACTTGAAAACTGTGATGCCGTTTTGTTGTCGTTGTCGCTTCTAGAATTGCATGCTGCACAGCAGAGAATGGCAAGTATTCATATACGTGAAAATCTTAACGTTGCTTTTTTCTGTTTCTGGGCTAAAATAAATAAATAAAACGTTTTTATCACCAATCTTTCCGGATTTTTCCTCGGCCCTTACATCTCTACTCCAGCGCATCACACTTTAATGTAGCACTGAGTGGTAATAAAAGAGACGTTTTCTATGCATAACACATTGTCCTCACACCTGCAAAGGTGATGATTCCCCTGCTCTGCTTAATGCACCGGACATGACATTGTCTTGCCTCACTGGGCAGATAACTTGCAAAACTGAGTTTCGTTAAACTGACTTCTTGATGCTGTAGTCACTGCTGTAGTTGATGCTATAGGTTGTTTGTTTGTTCTTTTGTAATAAACAGAGAGAGAGAGATGTTGCTTTATCCTGCAAAATTTAAAAACTGTTCGGAGATCTTGAAGTAATAGTTCTGCGGAAAACCCGCAAGGTGGAGAGAAGTAATTAATAAAGGGAAAATGAGACATCCACCCAAACGTAGCTAAGTGCTGCAAATGAAACCCATACGGTTCCTTGAAAGAAAATCTTCGCAGTTGAAGAAAAATTCATCCTGGACCGGGACAAATTTTTCTTCAACTGAGAAGCTTTTCTTTCGGGGAACCGTATAGGTTTCATTTGTAGCACTTAGCTACGTTTGGGTGGATGTCTCATTTTCCCTTTATTAACTGTTCGTGTATACTTGTTCAGGGATGTGTCTTTGCACCAATTGCACTCGAATCACCGAAATTCACCGAGTAACTTAAACATGCTACTTTCGGCTACACTTGGCTATGAATTAAGTAACTGACCCCTATTTTGCTCCAAGGGTCTATAAGTTACTTATGGTAAACAAATCATACCGTAACGAAATTCAAATCTGATTGTCAGTGTAAATCACTGACAATCACTGTAAATCAGTGTAATAAAAAGGCATGTGTGCAGAATTTACACACCAGCATCTGCTCATAGTGCTTGCATGCCACCCAACTTAGGCAAAATTACCTGAATAGCCTGCATAATGATATAAAGCTTTAGTTCCAACGCAATTAGCGCTAAATAGGACAATGCAATTTTTCTTTTAATAACACAAAATAACACGCAACAGGCAAACAAGGAATATTACTTCAACACCATTCTCTCAATTTGTTTGTCGTTTTCTCTGTGTGTGTTGATGTTATACAAATCCTTGCAAAGCTTGTTAGACATTTCTGGCGCAATCCGTATTGTGTTCTTTTTTTATATTTATGTTGTTGGCATCGGTCTTAGTTATTACACCTGTGTAATGCCTTATACCTTTCCTAATGCGTCATTCTTCCTACCAGCTATGTTTAAAACATTTGTATAGTAGAATAGATGCACTACAATGTATTTAATGTGCTAGTGCCTCCTTTAAGTGTTTCTATGGTCGATCTACTGGTCTTATTTTCATACTTTTTCAGTAATCTTAGTAAAATCTATATAGTGTAACGCCAGAAGACAAGACGTACTGAGGGATAACTTTAGGAATATTTAATTTGAAGTGTATTGTTGAGCTACATGCAAACATATAAAAGACTACTGTTGCACCCATCCGGTAATTTTGCAAAAATTTCCATGTTGCAGTGCGAGCTCCGTAGCGGCTCCAAAAGGTGCTTCAATGTTGCCTGAACCACCTGGATCACCGCAAATGATTAGCACCCCGGCATAATTATCTAAGCTGGCTTCTTCACAGTGCAAACCAGTCAGTGTTTCATGGGAAGATGCAGTCTCTTGAAGGCATTTAAAAGTGGTCGAACAAGTGAAGCCTCAGCCTGAGCTAACGCTACAACTTTAAGGGGACTTGTTTTCGTCTAGCCGTGAAGAAGACAATTGTCATTGTCGAAACGTTAGCTCCACGGACATCTCTTGTTCGACGACTATTGACCTTTCAAAGTGGAGTATATATTACACCGCTCTTATTCCGACAGCTTTGTGAAAGCGAAGCTTACTTGGTCAGGACTGAAAATTGAGCAAATTGAAGTATGCATTCACTTGCGACTCAGCAAAAAAAAAAATGGAACAATAGAAAATGTGTCAGCACTTGTCCTGTGCACTTTCTTTTCTGTTGTTCCCGCTTTGTTTTTGTTTTCTTGCGATCTCCGCACAAATCACAATATCAAAACATACTTGCTGGATCACAGAGGTCCGCTGTTTTTTATGTCATCGTACTCGTGTTGTACAGAGTATGCGAGGTTGTAGAAAGGCAAATCAAGCAAAAATAGAAGCGTCCCTGTCATGTGTTTTGCAGAATCTGAACCATAATCCGCGAACACTGTTGCCCAAGTTCTATGGTCTCTACTGCTACCTATGCGGTGGCAAAAGCGTGCGCGTCGTGGTGATGAACAACCTGCTGCCCTCGGTGGTGCCCATGCACCAGAAGTACGACCTGAAGGGCTCCACCCTGAAGCGCAAAGCGAGCAAGCACGAGCGCAGCAAGCGCTCCCCGACCTTCAAGGACCTCGACTTCCTCGAGCAGCATCCTGACGGCATTCTGCTGGAGGCCGACACGTATAATGCCCTCATCAAGACTATCCAGAGGGATTGCCAGGTATGGCTGTGGCTCTTCGTTTCGTTGACTGGTTTGTCTGGAGGATTGTTTAAACAGCCAAGTGAAGTTGTGGACTTCGTAAATAGCCTATTGTCAAATAGTGTAGTTATGAGCTGCCTCAGTGCAGAATTACTTTTGAAATTCGAGAAGATGCGCCACGAAAAGGTCATAGAAATTGATCTTTTTAACACCCAAACCAGAAGAACCGCCGATCAAGATGCAGAACCGAACACGTTGAGAACCTGCACAGCAGATGGGTTTGGCCTCCACATGCGGGTAGTGATGGGTAGTAGGGATGAGCTGAAGATCTCAGAGGCCTTGTTTTGGGATTTGCATAATGTTCGTTAACCGTAAGAGGCCCGTGTTGTCTGCTAACCTACTGTTTAAACCCTGGTAATAAAACTTAGACAATCACCAGTGCTACACCTTTGCCAAGATTTTTTAGGTAGTATGGCGATGAAATGCGGAAAATCGCGGGCGCTTGTTGGAATCTGTTGGCGCAGGACAGGGGTAATTGGAGATCACAGGGAGAGGCCTTCGTACTGCAGTGGACATAAAAGATGATGATGATGATGATGATGATGATGATGATGATGATGATGATGATGATGATGATGATATACCGCACTTGAACCTTGTTAAAATAAAATAGGCTATAATGAGACAATTGATATAACAAGTAAATGCAATTTATCTTAAAATCTGCATAGAATCCATGTATTTAAAGCCTCGTATAAATGTGCCGAGTATGCTGCTTTCCACGGAGTATGTCTTTACACCGGGTGTAAATAAAGTAATTTTGACGTCAGTGCTCTGTATTTGCCACTCGTTTGTCAGATCATTTCTGCCGTGCATTTTAAATACGCCATCAATATTATTCTTTAAGCCGCTTATTCTTTTCCATTTTTTCTTGCTACCGCCGCACAAACGCGTTTACTCGCCTGTTCGCTGCTACTTCGTTGTGGCCTCGTGCAAGAGCTGTGAGCTGGGTGTGCAACCTTTCTTTTTCACCCTCTCGTTTAGGATGCTGTCAAGGGCGCATCAATGTGATTACAGTGCATTAATCGTGACAGTGACCAAAACGGTCGGCACTTATGAGCAGGGGCACTCAGACCACACACTGCGCCCAAATGAGACGAGCATCCAAGCATACAGTGTGGAGTTACAGTGCGATTTCGGTTTGATAAGGGCGGTCACTTGGCGCTCACGCCATGCTGAGTAGTAAATTTTTAGTCACGTGACTCATTGGCATGTACTAAAGGCATGGCAGTTGTGCACTTCCGCAGTTCATTTCTGGTTTTCAAAGTGAAAGTTGCAAAAATGAACAGCGGCAGTCTTTTTTTTTTTCGTATGTCTGGAAGCGGTATGAGCTGCTCAGATGACGGGCTTGCAGTTTTGCATTAGAATTAATCGTCTGACTTTCTAATGTCAAGTGCGCTAGCGCGTGGATGACGCAACATATCGTGAAAGGAATCGTTAAGATTTCTGCCTCTGTATATTAAACTTTCGAGAAGTCAGCGGTTCTTATGCGGTCTATGCTTGGCCATGAAGTTTTGTAATTGTGCATGTCTAAAAAAATGTCTTTCGCTTTTTTAAAATTTCGAGTGTATCGGGTTTTACTGTATACGTACTTTGGTACACAACTTCACACTTTCTTTTCACACTGATCTCAGTAGCTCTTTATGGATAGGGTGTAGCACAACCATCGTCGCCACCGATTTATTTTCCAGTAGGTGCATAATTTAATTCGATTCCTGCTTTTCTGGGGGTTTGAGTTAATCACATCTGGCGAATCAATATGGCTATATTTGATATTTACTAACCTTAAGCGAGCTCATGAATAAGAAGACGCTTACTGCCAGCATGCGAGAGCGCTGGCCTTCTGTCAGAAGACGACGTGGAAGGAACAGCGTCCGCCTTGGACTGTATTTGAAGTAATTCCTGTAAATAATGCAAATAGACCTGTGTTTCACGCTCTCCAAATAAGGAGCCATAATAGGATCCTGGAAAACAACGGTTGCTACCATGTAAGTAGCCCTTCTATAGAAAGAAAGTTATGGGCAATTAGAACATAACCGTCTGCAAACATGGAAGCGTCCATCTGATGTGTGCCGGGCGAAATTGAAGAACAATCCAGAGTTTGCTGTACAATATGATACCACCATCAGGAACTATATGAAGATGGGGCTTGTCAAGAGCCCCATCTTCATATAATTATAATTATAGCCAAATTGAGGTACAATCCTCTAAGCTATTCTAGATGCTGTATCGCGCTGCTGTTCGGAGCGAGTCAACAAATTCTCGAGTACGCGTGGTATTTGACACATAGTCGCACGGACCTGATCCTTCGTCCCTCAATGATCATCTTGAGAAAGGATCAAAGGTATTGGCCGACTTGGTTACTGTTCTCATGCCTTTTCGCATGGACCACATTGCTTTGACGGCCGACATTGAGAAAGCTTTTCTCCAGATTAGCGTCAAAATGGAAGACAAAGATACATTGTTCTTCGGTCCAAGGATCTCTCTTCCGTTCATCGCTGCGACGCCGTGTAACCCTCGCTCTCAGAAGCCTGTTATCCGCGCAAGCTCTCGCCTGCGTTCTAACTTCGCCTCGGTAATCGCTATAAAGAAATTAATGCATAAAAACAGAATAAATTTGACAGGAAACACGTTGGCCGTAGTGAGTTTCGAACCTACGAGCCCACGTTCAGAAACCGACTGTCTTATCCACTAGGCTATACCAGCGCCTCCTAGATAGCAGTCCTGTGCACTCTGCTTCATGAAATCTTGCTGCTTGGACTGAAATTCACATTGCCAAGCCCGGCGTCACAAAAGCGCTGAGGCCAAGATCACCGCGGCTTACTCGGGAGCGTCCACATTGCATTCTATGGCAGCCGAGCAAGATACCATGACGGCACGGATCGAAGTGCACCGGCCTTGTGCTATCAAGGGGGCGTTGGCCAAGAGTCTGAACGCAGTCGCTTGCCCGCCAGAAGTTCATAAACTCGAAGGATTGATCAGCGGCGTTCAGATGGACATTGATGCCTTCTCATTAACAACTCAAAAAGCGCTTAGGTGTTGTCGGATTTTTTTTTGAATATCCCTTCGCCTTCAGTGAGCTCGTGAAGAAAAAGAAGTTATCCGCTAGCACTCGAGAGCACTGGCCTCCGGTGAGAAGATGGCGATGTGAAAGAGACAGCGTCTGTCATCGACTGCATTAGAAGTACCTCCTGTTACTTAAGGGGTCCCAATACTGTCTTTGACTATGGGACCTCCTTTTGTATTTCATATCTATCAAAACTTGTAACCACTTTGAAGTAATAAACTTATTAAACTTACTTACTAAATAATGCAAATAAACTTGTGCTTCATCCTTGGCCGTGAACATTTCTTTCTATATTTACCATGACAAAGGAAAGCACTGGCTGGTTGTAATGAGTTGGCTTTGTGCCACCCTTAAAGAAACCGTAAAAGAAAAAAGCGTTGAGCTGTATTAATAAAATTTCACTTCTACAATATCAAAATGGCTCATCATATCATCACGAGAGACTTGATAAACATTAATAGTTGTAAAACTAGGAAAGACATGTGGTGAAGCCTTCTAAGGTTCCCGCACCGGCACCGGCGCGTCTGCTGAAAAATTGGTTGATTGTTTATCGGTTAAAGTGGACTATATTATATTCTAAAGGAGCCAAAGACTGAATGAACTTAGAAAGTTATGAGAGCTTTCGAGTTATGTGTAACCACACTGTTGTTGATCATTTGCACAGGTATTGGAGAGCTTCAAAATAATGGACTATAGCCTCCTTATAGGCATTCACAACATCGACCAGGCGGCCAGGGAACAAATAGTAAGTTCTTTCGGCGTCCTTTTAACTGAGTTGTTAAATATGCAGGTGATGTCTACCATTGTTGTTTTTGTGCCGAATGAGTCTGATTGAAAGAAATTAATGCATTCATATAAATGGCAACTTCCAAGTTTATTATATTGCCCCATACATGTTTAGTTCCTGTTGAGTTGTTCTACCTATCTCGGTGGTCTCCTAGAAGTAATCGCTGTCCATAATTCTTGTTTCATAAGTGAATTAATTTAGTAATAAAATAATTTCTACGTTAGCAATCGGAAAACTGTCTTTTGGAAGTCCACTTGCAAACCAGCTGGCAATCTTCTTCCTACCAGATGTTTTGCAGTGTGCTTCGGGAAGTAGACTTTGCCGGTAACCCAAAATAATGGTTATCCATTAAGACACATTTGGGATTTCAGTGTTGCAGTAAGTGATATCGAAATGGGGGGAGGGGTGTATTTGGCCTGGGGGGTACAGCATGTGTACACACGCTGTTTTCCCCCTGACCACACATGGCCAAAAGGTCTTGTCAAATTCTTTGGGCGCATTGTTCAGTGAGCTAATCCTATATCGAAACTCCCAAACGCTTAACCTTCACAAATATGTGCACATACCATATTTACTCGCCAAGCCTGCACATTTCTTTTCAATTTTTACAGAGTGCGGCTTTTGCATGAGTGAGGCACATGCCTACTCGCTAAAACCGCGGACGGCGTCGCAAAATGATGATGGTTCATCCTTTGTTGCTCATGCTATCGATGTCGCTAACGTCATCAATAGAGCTTGCTACCTCACTATTACACTCCCTAAGGTTATCATTATACCAACGCATGCATTGCAACAACCAAATGTGGGGAAACATTTTATTCCATTACTATGTGTATGTTTTTCGAACTTCTTACCTTAAAAAGTGGGCGTCTGGGTTTCAACCGAGTAAATATGGCATGTTTATAGTCAGCGTTCGTGGAATAAATCAGTGTTCGTGGCATAAATGGCCGCAAACATGCTGGTTTTTTACGCGTTAATGTGGTTGTGAACAGCACTGTGCAAATGCTTTCAGGCAAGCAAAGAAACTCATCAATTATTGTACATAGTGAAAGGTTGTAGTACTTGGTAGCATGTAAGCAAACGTCAAAGGCGCATTCTTTTCAAATGAAGATAGCGCTTAGTGCTGTGCTTTCTGTGATATTAAGAAATTAAACACTTTACACGTTCATGTTCAACCGTATGGTTGTAGGCTCAAAGTGGTTGTACATTACATTGATGAGTCGCTCGCACGTAGGAGCGGCAGCCTCAGGGTGCAAAGGATGAAGTGAAATTCAGTTCACCTGGCTCAGAAGAAGGCTCCAGCCTCAAACCAGCAGGTGAGGCCAATCACAGATGCTTCTACCTTTTCTTAATGCAGATAAAAAGGGGCATCGACTTTGTTTTCGCCTTTCAAGTGTCTGTTTTAAATAAACTTGGCAACGCATTTACATAACAAAATGTATAGCTGCTTCTACTGCTTTACAAATTATGTTGCTATTACAAGGTAAGCATTCCATACATGGCTAGTAATTTCTTGCTCTACTTCATTAACGTGGCACTAAGGAGGGTTCATTACGCCAGAAAATTAGACTTGGACCAAACGTTAGACCAGTATATATTGATGAAATAATCCTTACAGGCGTTTGCATCACGGAAGAAATGTGGGCAGAATTCTTCCAAATCATCGTATCCCAAGGCAGATTCTGTGATGTCAGGAGGATTTTGCATTGTTTTAATAGAGCTGGGCTGTTATGTTGCTATCAAATTCCCCGAAAGGTGCCAGTTTATCCGAAGCTCCCCTAACAAGAAGCTTAAATTTTCTTGAGGCATACATAATTAGCTAGCCCGAAGCAGACTGTGTAAATAGCCTACATTACTCGGGAAAACAATGAGTTAATGTTTTGGTGGCATTGGAAGGTACCTCTCACTTTCTCGTCCTTTCTGGCATACCAAGTTTCAACTTGTCGTAAGGCTTACCTGCACGGTATTTCTGCTGTGCATCTTAACTGAATACATTGTATTTTTGTTTATTGTGCCTGTCTCAATAAGGCTTGACAGGTTTAGTTCTCTCGGTTTCTCTGCGTGTACGAAGTGTACGCGTGTGGAAATATGGTGGGTAAGTCGCCTAGCGGAAGAGTTGGTCATTGGTGTCTCGAGAAACGAATTCTAGCACGAATAAACAAAAAGCATAAGGTCGCTGAAATTTATTTACCTAATTATGCCTCCAGGATCTGGGATTAAACAGAATAAGTCCACAAACCGGCAACGGCTGGCGAACTTCTCCACTGCCATGGAGTCGATTCAGGCCGATGTAGAGCCAATCGATCATGACGAGGATGTTCCGTAAGTTCCCTTTATTTTAATTTGCGCTTTGTGAAAACATGCCTGTCATCACTCCCGAAATTTTGATAAAGCTTACGAATTTAAATTTGTTACACGATTTTAGAAATGTCAGTAACGTTGTTTTGCGAGAAGTGTATTTTATTTCCTTAATTGTTTTAAAGCTCTTGAAAGACGGGGCGGCGCAAGATTGAGAAAAATGTACGCGAAGAAGGAATTGTGATTGTAACCGTTCCAACCTCATGCGGCAGCAAACGGTAGCCACATAAACCATAAAATACATGCTTCGAGCAAAATTAAGATAAGTTTGTTAAACAGGCAGAATTCGCCAACAGAAATGTTTTCGAAAAGTCGTTGTGATCTAAAAACAATATGTTGCATTTCAGTATCTGCTGTTGTAAATTTTTCTGCTGCTAGTGGGATGCATACAAAAATAAATGATTATTAATAAAGTATATATGTCTCAGAGAAGATGTGTTCAGCACAAAGTTAAAAAAAATGCATGCTACCCGGCTACCCTTACCCTTTTTGTCGTGTTCGTGATATTTTGCAACTATTCGATTTAACAAGTTGGAAGATATACGCACTCCCCTACATATGAATCTTGCATCACCAGAGATTTATTCCTTTGACCATTGTCTTTTTCCTGGAGTACATATCTCTCCCATAGCCATTCTTCTTTCCATTTCTTTTTCCTTTCTCTCTCTCTCTCTCTTTCTCTCTCTCTCCTGCAAGGTTATTTTTGTTACGAGGTGGTTTCTTTAAGTTAGCTGCACTGAATTTTCAGCCTTTAAGCATTTTAACCTGTCAAAACTGTCGTAACGCTTACGTGTACTGTACATTATTTATTTAAAGTAAATTTCATGCATTCAATTTTTTTTTTCTGTTTACAGAACCGGTGGCATCCCAGCGAAGAACTCCAAAGGAGAGCGGCTACTCTTGTTTATTGGAGTAATCGACATTCTGCAAAACTACCGCCTTTTAAAAAAGCTTGAGCACACGTGGAAGTCCACGTTTTACGACAAGGTGAAAACCATTGCATTGTGAAGGCTGCAGGCAGTAATTGTAGGCCCCATCAGGCCCCATTGCAAAGTTTTGCTTCCTCTTGAAGTTGTAGGGTGCCATCTAGGGAGTGTCCTACCACAAGAATATTTCTTTCTTTTTTTTTAATTGGTTCGTCATTAGAGAAGACAGGAGAAATTCAAATGTGTTGACATGCTGCCAGAAGGCGAGATTCACTGCCAACATAGACACTTTCGCCATATGCCTCGACTTGCAAACGCAAGTGAATTTTCCTTCCTGCCTTACCGGAGCCGAGAGCTCGACCACCTCACGTCTGCGTCGCGAGTCCCGCCTCTACATTTATTGCGATATCAACTATATGGACACTTCAGCCGCATTTCTGCCGTCGCCGTCGCCGTGAGGTTCCGTATAAAGTACAAGGGCGATAAAATCGCCGCGCACCGTATGCTGCATATGCGAGTGAAAGCGCACGAGGGTGAGCCGGCGGACGGGGCTCAATCTCGCGCGCGCGAGCGTGTGTAAGCGCGCCCTCTCATGTAGTGCGCGAGGCCCGGGGTTGAGGCCAGGGAGGGGGGGCGTTCTTCTCCGGCGGCTGCTGCATACGACGCGCCCGCGCGGGCCTAATTTTCAAAGCAATTTGTGATGTTTTCGGAGTGCGCGTAGTGCCGGTAACGTCGCATGCGCTGTGCTTTTGACGTTTTGTTCACATTAAAGCGAGAGATACGCGAATGTCAATTCGATCGCTGCTGCTGCCGCGATTCCTCACTCCAGCATTTTGACAGCGAGTCTCCGCGCTCATCGAGCGAGATGCGTTCATGTTTATCTGTGCGCGCGTCGCACCATACTTCTTAATTTACTTAAAACGTGTTGGCGGGCTAGTTGGTTCGAATCCATGATAGAATGTGTAAGCGCGACTGAGCGAGGACGTAGAAAGAAACAGACACACAGAGACAGCGTTGTCTCTAGTGTGTTTGTATCTTTCTACGTCCTCGTTGAGTCACGCTTACATATTTATTATTAATTTAGTTAGTAAACGAATGTTTACAACTTTATACGGCCGATAAAACTACTATCCTTACTTTGTATGGCTATCTACTCATTTGCTATCGCAATCGGTGCTTCGCCTTTCAGGCGAAACTGCGACTTCTTATAGCGAGGCTGTTAAAGGCTACTTTCCCCGCTATCGTGTCTCCGCGTGTAAACAAAATCCTGAAGGTAGTGCAATGCCGGACCGACCAACGGTAGAGGTGACGCAGGCGTTAAGCAGTTCCCATACATGGTTCGATCCCGAGGATAGCACAATACCGGGCCGACCCGTGGCGGAAGTGAAGTAGGCCTTAAGCACTCCCCATATACGTGGGCCGGTCCCGGAGATAGTGAAATGCCGGGCCGACCCACGGCGGAGGTGCAGTTCACCCTTAAAGGGCCCACATACACAGCTTCGCTCGTCACCCTTCTTCACAGAGTGGAATGGCAATTAACTTTTTTTTAACTTCTTCCCTTCTTCGTTTTGCTGCATAGCGCACATTTAAGGACACTTGCGCATTCTACATTGCACTATTTACCAAGGTCAACTACCAAAATCGGGGACATTCAAGACAGTACATTTTGCGCATAGTATGGGTGACCTCGACTGTCTACTTTTTTTTAACTTCTTCCCTTCTTCGTTTTGCTGCATAGCGCACATTTAAGGACACTTGCGCATTCTACATTGCACTATTTACCAAGGTCAACTACCAAAATCGGGGACATTCAAGACAGTACATTTTGCGCATAGTATGGGTGACCTCGACTGTCTGGCTGGAAGCGGGGCGCCCTCGATAGAGAGAAAGGGCGCATTGGCTTTTGGTTTTATATTTCAGCTGTTTTCGCGCCACTGCAGTCGCTTGATGCGTTACTGACACAAAGAGGCAGTACGTGCTCTGTGGTCCTGACGTATAATGAAAAGCTAAATCATTATATTAAGCATGAAATGCTTTTAGCTCCCGTTGTCAGCGACCTGCAAGTCACCTTGAGCCAAAAGCGAGATCCATTATCCGTGCAAGTTGCAAATACAGAATGAGGTCATCCGGGCAACCATTAAAATTTAAGAAAATGCGGTCTCTGGTCCCGAACTCTTTTGTACAGGACCACATTACACACGCTAGTTACTGCCCAAAGAAGTTACAAAAAAAGTTGCTTCCGAGTTGTTGTTCACAATATCACTCAAACTTCTAGTACGCTGAAGATGTATTTGTCATTTCCAATAGCGACATTCAAACGTCAGATACAGGGCACCATACACTTCATTGTCATCTCTTGGCGCTGAGACAGGGTTGCCTTTACTCGTTTGAACGCCAGCGTTCCGTGAGTTCCCCGGCGCGGATTTTGTATCGCCTCGAAAGATGGCGCCACGCTGCGTGGCGCCTCCTTCAGGCGCTTCTACCCACCGCGATGGCTTAGCCCTTGTGGTGTTGCGTTGCTGAGCACGAGGTCGCGGCACCAAATCCCTGCCGCGGCGGCCGCATTTCGATGGAGGCGAAACACAAAATAGCCCGTGTCCCGTACATTTGGAGCACGTTAAAGATTCGTCAAAATTAATCCGGAGTCCCCCACTATGGCGTGCCTCACAATCGAGTCGTGGTTTTGGCACGTAAAACCCCAGAATTCAATTCGTTCTTCTTCTAGCTCGGCAGTGCGCTCTGTCTCCCTGGCCTCTTTCGCTGCCTGTAGTGCCGCCTTCAGCCGGTTTTCTTCTTCTAACCAGTGCACAGTATGGCGCGGTGTGGTGTGGTGGAGTGTGCCATTGCGAACATGCAGTACAACCTTTTTAAGATTATGGCTAGTATCATCTTAAACCATTCTACTTTGCCGGTTGCCATTTCATGCCTACATATCTCTACATTACGGGAGTGCCAGCAATTTTTTACGGTGTGCAGCGTTATCGGGGTATGCGGCGCATCAAACCTTCGCCTTCGGCTTGGGTTTTTCCGAAAGGTTGTCCGTGGAAGGCAATCAAATTTGTCCAAAGTAACCGTTGCATGGTTTGTGTAGCTGCCATCTATTTGAGTTCTCGCCTGTTCAAATACATACAACCTTGCTATAACCAACCAACCTGTTTAAATTGTCCGTCAGTACAAATTAATACTCAGAATTTCAATGGGTATGTGTATATAATTTAGCACATTTATATATTTTGGCAGTGTCAAGTTTAATCAAAACCTACTCATATATAAAGTTTAAAAAAGAATAAGTGGCATGTTTTAACTCAACACATTCATTTTGCAAATTTCGTCATCTACTCAGGAAATAAAAAGCTAGGATGCCAACCATTAAATAAAACTTGGAAAAGCCACCTGTGATTTTTATGGATTTGATCAGTTCCGGAAAAGTCACGAAAGAACTACATTTTCACGCTGGTTGGTTTCAAATGGAGAAATTTGTAACTACAGTCGTTATGGCAAAGCTAGCCCGAAGGAAGCGAAGTTTTCAATTGAACGTTTGCAATACACACAAAATTGGTGTCTTTTGCGTGTTTCTACAGTATAAGTCTGGCCGAGGGGTAAGCATATTATGAAACAAATGATTCAGTCAAATCTGATAATGTATAACACATTTAGGGCTAATTGGTAGTAGTTGCTGAAAATTACTGGCTGGCGCAGTAACTTCGCAAGCTATCAGTCCCCAATTTTTCTTTTCCCTTGAACACTCATTGTCATGTAGTGGTATGGAATTTTCATCAAAGAGTCAAAGAAAACCAGGAATAACAGATGAATTTGAACATTCCAGCGTAGCAGACACCTTGAAAAAGCTCAAGAGTGCATTCTAAACACATTAACGGGCTGTGCTTTCGAATTTAAATCCTACCAATTAGCTTCACAGTTGATTCTCTGACTGTGCAGGACAGCATATCAGTGCAGATGCCCAGCTTTTATGCAGAACGGTTTCAAGACTTTTTGGCCAAAAAGGTCTTCAAGAAGATTACCTCTCGTGAGTAGCGGCATCGCCTCAGAGATCTCGCACTCAATTTTTTTTACATTCTCATTCTACTTCACCGATGAAGGTCTTTGTCGCACTTTCATTGACTATCCTGCCATGACTAGCGCTGAGCACAGATGATAATTTCTTTCAGCAGTGCAAACAGTGACTCTGGAGGTATTTCCTGTGGGGTGCTGACACACGGACAGCGCAGGGGAGGAAACGGCAGCATTTTTGTATTGTTTCTCTTTTAGTTGAAAAAAAGAACGTTGTGCTTTCTACATTTTATTTGCAAAAAAGTTCATGTGATGTTATACTCATGTCATTCATAAAATATTTTGTCGCCATGCATCCCGTGCACTAAAGTACACTTGGCCTACACGACTGCTGTAGCTAATTGCTCTACAATAGCTATACATAAACACTAATTATGCGCGCGCTTCATCTGGTAATTTAAGAAAATGTGCAGGCGTTCTCCGGCTTAGGTCCGTGTCACGGCGCGTGGACAGGAATGTGTGGTCCGGTCAGTGCAATATCGGGCCGACCCGCGGCCGAGGTGAAGCAGGCTTCAAGCACTCCGCCAACTTCCAAAAATAAGTTATAAAAACGTATTGGCGGAGAGCCGCGGTCACCGCACCTCTCGTGCATCTGCCGCAACCGCTGCTGCAGCCGCGCCAGCACCTCCGACGCGCGTGACGTTATAACCACAGAAGCGCAGGCCACGTGCACAGGCGCCGTCGCCACTCTTTCCCCTTCTCATTATTCGCCAAACAGAATAAGGCAAACTTGCTACACTAAGTGCACGTTTATATATATATATATATATATATATATATATATATATATATATATATATAGACGCGGTTCCGCAAGTAAGTTTTCATTCGACGAAAAGCGCTGAATGAGTGTTCTGCGAAACTACAGATGCAGGTACAGAAAAAAGTTGCATGTATTTGACGACTTAGTCTAGCAGCTCATGAACTTGTTCAGATTTTGCTTGCAGTCATCGCAATTATTTCAATTGATAAACACATGGCATTCGACCAAATAGAAAAGTAAGTAGAACTTCGCGGAGAGACAGATTAAAATCAGCCGCGTGCTCGCCTAATGTCACGTTTAGGTCGTCAGCCGAGAATTTTCTTCCTCTGGCGGTGTCAATCAACGTGCCTTCTAATTTCACTAGCTGCAGTGTACCAGGCTGATCAGAGCACCGCCGCATTTCATTCGTGATATGGTCGATCCCCTCAATGTAGTCTTTCCATAACGCTGCTTTGGGATCGAGCACAACTTGCGGGATAGACGTGCTGGACATCTCAAACGTCCTTGGCGGCTTTGTAGGTCTTCGAGGCTTCTTCAGACCTAGCTGAATGGCAACAGCCCTCGTGCGGTCCCAGAACTCTTGAAACGCGGTTGCAGACCGAAGGCGGGTCATTGCCTCGCACAGAGTCTCTGCAGCTTCTTCCACACCTGCAGCAGGAAACGTGAGCGTTGGAGATCCCTTGATAGTTCCTCACACGGACCAAACATATTTATGGATATATTTACTTCCAGCGAGGTTTCAAACTTTTCCAGGAGTGCTTGGTATCCCTTCGAAATGGCTCTGCTGTTGCCTGCCATCGAGCCGGTTCCTTGAAAGATCTCGCTCAATGTTTCTCGGGCCTTGGCATAGTTCTCAGTGAACCTGGCATTGACTCTGGCTCATCTGACGGCTCCCCTGCTGAGGGAATAATAATAAACGAATAATCACTTTTGCGCCTTTTGATGTGAAAGCATTAAATGGGCCCATTAGCGTCTGAAGCCACGAAACGGCACTTAAATTCCCATTGGCTGCGGCGACACGTCACAGCGAGCCTCGACGGAGCAGAGCGGCCGAATCGAAACACTTGCCACCAGTAGAGTGCCAGGTCTTGTGTGGAAAGAGAGGGCATCGCCGCGACGCCACGTCACCAGTGCACCTCGACGGAGAAGATACGGCGACGCGACGGGTTGCGGGGCGAGACGGGCTGTCGTCGGCGAGGCATTTGCGCGATAAGCGCATGCGTGTGCCGCCGCCCTTCGCCCTCGGAAGCCATTGCGCAGTCCGCATCTCTTTCTCACCCCCACTGGGCTTACCTGCTGCGCGTGCCTTTCTCTCCCTTCCCCCTGGTGCAGTGCCGTTGAGGTGTATTTTATTGAGAGACAGTTACCGCGCTGCGCTTAGCCCCACCTTTCACCCCCAATCAAGAATCTCTCTCTCTCTCTCTCTGCCGGCCTTGGTGGCCGCTGCTGCTTCCTCGGTCCCTCGTCTCGCAGGACGGCGGTGGCATGCGGCGTCCTTAATTTCTCAGCGATATCGTCCAAATGATTCCGGTCTACAACCAATATGCTAAACCACTTGAAAAAATGACCCGCGGCAATTTAATCGCAAAACTCGATAACATGCCCCGCGGGATAACTCGAAAACGTTACTTGCAGCACAAAACTAAGAGGACCGCTCTGTGGCAACCATTTAGACATTAATGTTTTCGCATTTACAACTTACATGAAGTGCTTAGGTGTCCTCCGATTTTTTTTATTCAAGAATGACTTTGGAAATATCTTTTACGGCACTCAGTGCATCGCCATTGATATCGCACGCCTTATTAGTTTCCTGCAATACAAGATCTAGGCAATGGTTACTATAATGTACATACACATATCTTAGCTCAGAATCACTCGTCTTTTTCTGGACTCCTGCAAAACGGCACGATGTGTTCGCTGCTCCGTCAAAGCAATGGCCATGAATGTTGTGGAAATCAATGCCAGAGCGCAAAATCATATCTTCGGGGGACGTGTACAGTGTTCAGCCCTACTATCTGGCGCGTTGTACAGGCCAATATATAGTGTTCGTGCACGTTGAGTGCCACGTCAGCCCAACGCACACAGATGGCAAACTGCTTGTCACCTGTCACATGAATTCTTCCGTCAGCTGTGATACCGTAGAACGGTGAACAGATCGCGTCTCTAACGATTCCTTGCTAGATCGTGTGGGCTATAATATCAATTAGGCCTTTCTTCACATCACTGATTATCCATTTGTGCATTTTTGCCATCCATTTCCTCTATGCGGCATCATCCCCTGACCTTTCACCAAGCAAATCGAGATTTCCATCATATTTAGTGCGCCCAATCAGAGCTTGGCCCATTTGACACAGGTAGCGGACGGAGCTTGCAATGACACGTAGTGCCGTCCTGGTTTCCTCCTGCCGCTTGCTACACTGCTGTGTTAAGAGCCTTAGGAGCTGTGTTACACGAGTACCCCTCCGCCTCAACAGGTTGTGATTCAAAGAATCTAAATGGACTGGCTTCGTGTCTTCGAAACCTCCCTATAGCTTTTTTACCCAATTATAAAACCAGTCTTACCAAAAGCTAGTTCTGCTGCTCCAGGCCTGCAACCCTTTCCCTTGGAAATTGAAATGCACTCGCGGCCAAGCACTACATCGCTTTTGTTGTAAGATGTCTGCGCGAATTTCTCAAGCCAATCCCACTGGCAGGACCTGTTACTCCTGTTTCTTGGAAATGTCTAGCTTTGGGAAGGAAAAGAGCGAAGCCCGGATGGAACTGATTCGTCCTCACTCGGTTTGCTTCACGGTGAACTCCCGCCATCAAGGAAGTGCATGCTGCCTGCCTTGCTCAAGTTCAATCTTCTTCCAGTTTGGGCGACTGGCCCCGACGTCGCAGGCGTTTCTACGAAGACAAGGAAATATGCTTTTTTACTTTGGCCTGTGTCAGCGCGCGGCAAATCTGTAATGGCTATATACGAATACGGAGAGTCTATCCTCCTTTTAAAGTTGTGGGACACGCATTATAGCCTCAACACTGGAGACAGTCTACCTGCGGAACAGTCTGTGGACGATGGCGATGATTAGGAAGACTAGATGCAGTCAGGCTGTAGCGATATATATGGCGGTCGCAAGTTCCGATAGGGTTCCTGCGAAAGTCACGAGATATAGGTTTATTCCATTAGATGCTATTTAAAACCCAGTTTTATTCAACACGGCTTACCGTCAGAGCATAAGTTTCTTTGGTAGTATGACTGTATTGATGGGACGGAGACTCGGGACAGACACCTACCTCTAACTTCGCAAAATGAGGAAGCGGATAAATAAAACAATAAAATTTACACGTGCGCTCAAGAAGTGTGAAAAAGCACGTACCTGCGTGAGATGCTACACCTTGTGGAATTTCTGTTATTGCGCATAAGCGTTTTGGTACTGGCACAAAGAAACTGCCTATCTTCTGTTGAGAAGCCGGCGTTAGGGCACACGTACATCGCTACCTCTGCAACCGTGTCGCATTTGTTCCCGACAGTCCAGACACAACGAGAAGAAAGTTGTTTGAAGAAAACTTTAAGGAACCGCCAGCTGCTGCTCACTGAAAAACTTGGGCTTCAAGTTGGGCAGCTCCGCATGTGGAGTCCCTGCCAAATTTTCTCCCCGACATGTGTGAGGGTAGATCAGACACCGCTTTCTGCCCATTTGAACCACCGGCATCACCGGAGAGAAAGGGGCAGATAACACGACAGACAAGGGAAGGGGTGAATTGATTACCAGTTTTTTTTTTTATTCGACATGCCGGCAACAGGCAGCAGACGGGGCTATGAGAGGAAAGGGAATCAGGGATGAAAGACAAAGGGAGCGGGGGGACTGAGCCCCGTAAAGAATAACTCCGGGAGGGAAGGGCTGGAGACCCCCCCCCCCCCCCACTCCCTGCACCCCAGATTCCGGAGTCACTGACTGCAAAGTTCCGCAAGGACTGTAGAAAAAGTTCTCACTATGTTCCGCCTTGCATGTTAACATGCATATTCGATGATTCCGTTTTTGTGTAGTTGGACTAGACAAAACACGGAATTCTTCAAGCAAGTTTCAATCCCTTGGTCTGTTTCTAATTCATTTCTCTAAACTGCTTAAATGCAAACAAATTGGGTTAAGGTTCCCGGTAATTAAGCATTGTTGGCTTCGCATAGCAGGCAACCAGCCCCGTGGATGCAAAACGGAAATTGTCAGGACGTGCCAATTTTTTAATTTTCAAGCTGGCTAGGCATGCCGATGAGTGTGACAGCAAAATGACAGCATCAGCATGGTCGCCTTTAAATGCAACTAATTAAGTAATAGTTATATATCTCTCTCTCAAAAGGACTTGTTGATGGGCAAGGTGGGGCGGTTTCGTTCGGCGTTCTGATCCGTAAAAAAATATCTATACTAATAAGTGTCTGTCCATGTTGAAATCATGGATGTGTTTAAATAATATTTTATTCCACTTCATAGAACTGAAAGTACATCTGTTTGCCTGACAACTTAATGATTAATGAAGTGACTTAATCCAAGTCGACTGTACCTGAAAAGCCTGCTTCAGGGAATTATAGTCGTTCACTTGAACATGCTAACGTACAGGGCTAGAGGAACTGCAACCTTAAATAATCGACTGTGTGAACGCAGACTGTTGCGCACAGTTGCCTGGTGTAGCTAGATATGTGGCAGGGCCTACGGACATGCGAGCCCAAGGAGCTTGTAGGAGTAGCTGCTGTAAAAGAGCAACGGCTGCTCCATGCAACAGCCAGTCCTCAAACTTTGTAACTCTAGAGCTATTCATAGAGTACCGTCGGCGTCACCTTTGTTTAGAGCGCGGAAACGGCGGCCGCCGGGCCGCTCCGGAGGCAGCCAGCGACGTCTACCGGTAGCTTCTGGGCTCGAGATAAGAAGTGTCTGGGCACGCGCAGGCGACACATCTAATCTCGGACCCAACCACTACCGTTAGACGTCGCTGGCTGGCTGCGGAGCGCCCCGGCGTCGCCGTTCCCTCGCTCTACAGAAGGGTGACGCCGACTGTACATAAACAATGGTACTGTAATGTCAGTGCGTGCTAATTTCAGTGCGTGTAATGTCAACCGCTATAATTTTCCTGAAAGAAACAAGTGGTTAGAACGATGACATGCTAAAATCAGCCAAGGCTTCTACAGAGCAGTTGAAGTGGGATTTTAAGAATAGGTTGTGTAGCGTTGCACCTTCTACAGGTGACACTGTGTAATCTTACGGCCATGGTTCAGCTGCCAGTGCTGACATATACTGGTTGATTGATAAAGTGTTAAGAGGTAAAGGCATCCAGACTTATTGTACCGCTGTAGGTTTTCTTAATGTTTTATTTTCATATTGTTGCCATATCAAGTATATCGACAGTCCAGGCGAATTGCGCAGTCGCGGCGTCGGCGTTCCACATAAAGTCCAAGTGCGATAACATAGCGGCCGCGCGCCTTACACTGTAGGTGCGAGCGATAGGCTTGACGCGGCAGCGGCTTCTCGCGCTCGCGAGGGAGGAAGGTGGGAAGAGCGCGCGCCGTCTTCTCACACGCGCAAGGGGAGGAGGGGGATATGTGCGTTCCCTAGGAGGGAGGTGGGGGCAGGTTAGAGGGGGAGGGGGGAGGCGCATCTCCTCTTCTACTCCAGCTGCGACGGGAGCGCGCGTCTTATCTTGGAGGCAATCTGTGACGGGTTCGAAGGCTAACGGACCTAGGATAGCTTGTGGCTTCGTGTGCGCTTTGTTCTCGCGCCCCTAGTTCGCGTTGAAACGAGAGGCAGCACGAAGGGGAATTCGGTCGCCGCTGCAGCTTTTACTCTTCATAGCGCCAGCGTTCTGACAACGAGTGTCCGGAGCCATCGAGTGGTATGTGTTCGCGTTCGTGCGGCGCGTGATAACGTGCTTGTTAATTTAGTTGGTAAGGAAATATCTAAAGCAGTTTATGCAGCTGATAAAACGACTAGGCTTACTACGTATAGCTGTCTAATGATTTGCTATCGCAATTTGATTCACGCCTTTCGGGCGAAACTGTGATTTTAGTGCTACCAACGTCGGAACATTTGTGTGAGGGTGTTTTGTCTACGAGCAAGATTAACATTCAAAAAAGCCAAAAAGCAGGAACGCTTGTCCTAGATATTCATGAGTAACCTGAATTTAATATACTGCGCGAAATGAATTTAGCAGGTATAATTTAGCAAGCACATATTTAGTCAGTTTACACAAGTACAATTTGCAAGCAGATTGTTTGTCATCTGAATTAGGATTTTCAGCTGCTTCAATGGCGGGTTAGCCACAAGTGCGTGCAGCACTGGGATGGTAGCTTGTAAGCATAGTTGGCATCGTAGTTGCTGTAGTAAAAATTGAAAAAAATACAGTCACTGCTTTTCGTATAGTAATGGTCAAAGCTTATTTCTCCTCACTACATTTATATGGTTGCTCTGTTTGCAATAATTTAGCCGCTTTTCCTTCATTCAGCTGCATTTTACTAATGGCTACATTCTCTGTTACGTCGTTGTGCATATTAATTGTGTGGCATTCAGCGTCTTGACAGTTCCTTACACGGGTATGTTTATATTGCATGGGTTGTGTATTTGATATTTAATAAAGTTTGGTGTACAGTTTCAGAGAAACATTTGAATCTAAAAATTACCATCAATACCTTGAAATACTGACAGCAAATGAGTGTTACTTTTAAACGGTTGTATAATTGCATTAATGTTGAATGGTAGCGGTTTTTAGAGGATCCTTGCCTTTAACGCATTCGCTAACGTAGCCACCACTTGAGCATGCATAAGTGCAGCAATGCACGAACATGTGCAAGAGGAATGCGCTGCTCTTGTTTAACGGTATGTTAACTACTCACACACATACGATCGCTTTACACTGTCGGGCCAACCCTTACAGTCACTCAAGGAATCATCGATTTGCAGCCAGCCCCGTGCAGGATCGCCCCGAAACGGATGAAATTCCAGAACCGCCGAGTTACACAGCGAGGTCCTGCGCGCGGCAGCGGACGTCAAGGTTGAAGAGTCAACCCGTCGCTGTGACAATGCTATCACAGTCACAGTAACTGACTTCAACTTCACACCTGTACAGCTTGCTTCCGGGCAGAAACCTGCCACCAGGAGAAGACGCTTCCAGTGCCTTAGACTGAACTCTTCCAGCGCTGAAGTCCTGCCACACAGCGCCATTTTACATATGCGAGTGTTTGTTTGAATGTGTTATATTTCTGCTTAATTTTATTGCTTCTGTCTAAAAAAAGTAAGCGCATTTTTAGTTCTCAAATCGCACTTTCTTTATGTACCCACGGCGCTCCAGTGCTCAGAAGCGGATGGCGTTTTTATTGCGATAGCAGTTGTATGTGCACTGGAGGCGAAATTTGGCTGTCGCCGTTGCCGTGGTGTTCCGCACGAAGTCTATTTGCGACAAGATCCTATCGCGCGCCATATGCCGTGGATGCGAGGGAAAGCGTGCAAGGGTGAGCCGAAAGGATGGTGACTTGATGCGCGCCGTCTTCCAGTGCGCCTAATGCTGGCGGCCAAGTAGTCACGTGCGCGCGCTGAGGGTGGGGGGGGGGGGGGTCACCTGAGCGTGCGTCTCGTACTCTAGCCCGGTCGTAGCTGCGCATAGCATCCCGCGTGGCTGAGCGCATGCGCAACCCATGCACCGCATCTTGGAAGTAATCTGCGGAGGGTGCAGAGACTAATGGCGGACCGAGATCTGTTCTTTCCACAACGCGCGAAGCAGTAGCGGGCGAATATTGCATGGTTATGAAGATCAAGAAAACGCACTGCCTTGAAGGGCGAGCCTGAGATCAACAGCTTGCTTTCCTAATGTTTGATGGCGCTGCTATTCCAAGAGTGCGGGCGCTCAGTCACCGCGGTATTCTTTCATATTTCGCGTGGGCTTTCTTCTTTTGTCGGTAAATGCAAAGGTGCGATGTGTACCTTACCAGAAACACCTCATTTGGACTTATGATTCACCACAACCGCCAAAACTGACATTTCACAATTAGAACAAGTAGAAGTTAGATCATTACTTTAATTAAATAATTGGATGTCAAAGTGTGTGCGTGTGTGCGCAAGAGAGAGAGACAGTGTCGGTTGGCCTCTGCTAGTCTTGCCGCGGCATGGCTCTGCACCACCACCACAAATAAACAATAAAATTGACCGACAGCCGGATTTGAAAAAGAAGCTCTGTAGTACGGAGGGCCAATACTCTAGCAATTAGGCCGCCAATGCTTACCTCAACAGGCGCAATAGAACACCATCAATAATTTACCACATGCAACAGACGTTTCGTGGCTGCCAGGCCATTGAATGCCTTCTACCCAGCAGTAGTAATTGCCTTGTCTGCTCCGTCGCGCCAGTATGTCGCATTGACGGATAGATTGAACATCGTTTGAGGTGTCGTCGTTACAGTTAGAAAAGCGAATAATTAGATTAGTTTACAAAATGCCGTGCTTGTCTCACACCCGAATTATTTGCGAAATTACACACAATAAACTTCCTTCACTTTATGAATTTAAGCTTTCTCACTACTATAAGTTATGTATGTATAAAGAAGAAAGACGCTGCATCGCAAATTCTTGCCAATCTTGAAAAAATCAGTTGTATATGACACTCGTAATCCGGAACTATGGCATGTAGTATGGTGTCCTACAAACTACGCAAAATAAATGATTCGATGCCGGTTACCCCCGCTGTTAAATAACTTGCAACAACAAAATGGAGTCGACCTTGTAAACATATCACTGCAAGAGGTTCGTGACATTTTCTTAGAACAAATATTTGTATTTTTTCTTGGTTTTACCGAAATATGCAATTATTTTTCTTTCGTCGTCGTAATTGTTGAACTGTTTCATATGTTACTATATTACATTGTCGCGCTATCTATTTCTGTAGACTTTGTTGTAGACTTTGTTTCATTGCGCTAAGGTTGCCTGATAGACAAAGCATGCCAGTTCTGTGTTCAAGAAATGTCAACTCTCATTGTGACGTCTCTACGTATTCTGTTTTGTTCTGCGAACTGCCCGTTGCTGCCATTTAGAGGGGGCAGTCGCCTCATAAAGCTATATACTCTCTATATTAGCCTCTTGTGACTACTGCTTCCTTTCGTAGAAAGCTAAATAAATTGAATTTTGAAATAATTGAAATTGAAATGAATTGAATTGAAAACCGGTGGCTCATGCCTACTATGGGGGATTTGTCAAGAAATGGGTGGATTACACCAAGCTATAACCACAAGACTGCTGTAGAGCAAGCTCTGCTAGAAGGTGAAATTATGTTTTAAGGTGAAAGCAATAATGGCAGAAAGAATCAATAATAACCGAAAAGCACCGAAAAAAGGAGAATTAGTATACAGATTTAACAGTTGCATTCCGTTGGAGCTCATAAGAAATTCCTGCACTGCGGAGCAAACATCCCAGTGGCTGAAGCCCAAAATAGAAACCCCAAACGAGAGTCCAAGCGCAGCGCTAAGCCTTGCTATTGTTGTCAAAGCTTCGCCCTTTTGGGCGAAAATGGCACTTCTTCCTTTCGTAAATTGTGGGCTCTCTCTATTTGCCGGAAAAAGTCAGCAAGCGATGTGCACCTTGCTGGAAGCGCCTCACAGTGACGTGTCTTGCGATTCTCTACATCTGCCTAATTGGCATATTTACAAATATAATAAGTAAATGGGAGAAGTCCCACCAAGCGACCGCTGCTTCTTCTGTGAGCTATTTTCTGTTTTCTTCGAAGAATCAGTGCTGTGTTGAGACTTTGCTGTTGTCCAGAGAGAACGAACATGCCGTGGGATACCTATGTGCTAAAGGTCAGGCACAATATCGCGTGGTTTTGCTGCGCTCTGCAGCACATCTACGCCTACCACGGCGGCAGGCAGCAAAGAACACCGGCACGAGCCATATGTCCGACAGGGCATTCCTAGGCGCATGAGTGCTGCAGAATCGGCGCCGCACTCGGAAGTGCCACAACACGCGCCTAATGTCATCAAGCCGGCGACGCTAGTTTTCAGCGCTGCACTACTTTCCAGCGCACCTTCAGTGAATATGGCTGAGACAACGGAAAGTGAAACCGAGAAACCACGGATTGACGAAGACAGGGCATCTACCTATGAGCTAAGTGAATATGAAGACATAGACTGCGATGAAACGCCGTTCTCCTTGGTAATGTATAAGAAGAAGCGGCCTGGGGGAATTCCAGTTGTTTCGACCCTCACAGGAAGGCCGCAGCTTCTGGCAAGTGAATCCAAATCGCGCTGCGTCGGAAATTGTTTCCGCGGCAAAGGTAAAGGTACAGTCATTCCGCGTGAGTAGAGATGGAAGTTCCTTTGTCAACATTACTTCAATCTCATCTGCAAGACGTCTACTGTCGATGAGGGAAGTGACTGGTTTGGGAACCAAGCCATTCATTCCGGCATCTTATACCAAGAATTTTGGCAAGATACGCCATGTGCCACTTGAGTATACGGAAGCACAACTGGTTGACTCCCTGAAGGATTTTGGCGTGACATCTGCCGTCGTCAGGCGCGCTGCTATCGCCAAGAAGACGGAGCGATAGACTCACGCCCTCTGAGAACCGTCATTCTCCATTTAAGAGAAGACAAACCAATGCCGCAACGAGTGCATTTGGGTTTCACGAGTCATCCCGTAGAAGAATACCATGGCCCTGCTCTGAGATGCTACAACTACCAGAGATTTGGACATTTAGCGAAGCACTGCCGCAGTCCACGTCGCAGCAAGATATGCTCGGAATACCGCAACCATTCAGAGTGCAAGCCTGTGTGTCAGCGAAAGTGTTCCAACTGTGGCGGAAACCATACAGCTTCCTACTACAGGTGCCCTCAGAGCAAAGTTGCCTCAAGGTTATGCAGACATAAGTTGAAATACGGAAGGCTGCCTCCTCGTAATGCGCCCCCACCCTACCTTGATGCTGTAAGATACGCGCCTCCCACTACCAACGAATAAAAAGAACAAGGGGTCAATATGAACTATTCTGCAGTTCTAAAGCACTCAGGTAGACAACGTTCTGACAGCGAGCGACATGATCCATCTTCAGAGAATACTACTCATCTTGCCCAGGCATCGAGTGGGATTCGCCGACCTTCTCAGCAACACCCTCTGCCATTGACACAACAACCTCATTTAACATCTGAGCGACTAGTTAAGCATTCGCCTCAACCACAGCAGTCATCCCAGCGACCATCCCAATCAGCTCCTCAGCAATCTGCTTCGATCACACATGCAGCTTCAGCGTAGTTTGTTGATTACGCGTCTTTACCCGTGGCACAGATGATCCTCCCCATGCTATTCACAGCTTTGCGTGCAATTATCAGTGCCATTCCACACGCAAACAACCTACCAGAGGTAAAAGCGCTGCTTTCTGTGGAATCGTTGATGCTTCCACAACCACCATCATCTCCACGGCAGGCTTATAATAATCGTTACAACGTCTTCATACTTTAGTGGAATGCTAATAGCCTTCGAAATAAGTCAGCTGCTTTTCGCATACTAGCTCAACATAACTTTCCTGTTTTATGTATACAGGAGGCAGGCGTACGAGATGACTTATTTTTCGTCTTTCAAACTATGCTATATATATATATCATCGCGCATTGCTGGAAGTAGCAAAGCGATGTTATGCGCGAGAAAAGACCTGCAGTCCTATTTAATACAGTCGAGCGATTTAAATATACTGGAATTCGTAGCATGCAAGATATCTTTTATAAATACATGCGTCAAAGTGATCAGCCCTTAGCTGCAATGTTCTAGCAAAATATCAGTTGACAGCTTGGTGAATGTGTTTGGTATCGCAAACTCACATGTGCTGGTTTGTGGGGACTTCAACGCACATAACGTCATATGGGCAGTAAATATAATGATTCCCGCGGAAGCATTATAGAGTCTGCCGCAGAAAAGTAATCTGATCGCGGTAAATGACAGCTCTCCAACGTCCTTGCGGGGGTTTCGTTACTCAAGCTGTATAGATGTTACGCTCTGCTCACAAGACCTTCTTGATGGCGTTGGATGGTCAACGGACATCGAAACGCACGGTAGGGATCATTTTCCGATCCTGGTAAAAAATCGTCTCATATGAAGTGAAGGCACACGGCGCTACTCAAAATATACTAATTGGCAAAGTTTTCGTCACTACTTAAGTAACTCATTGGACGAAAATCCGAGCTTTCAAAGTTTTGCAAATATATTGTGCGAGCCTTACAAGATCTGCACAAAGCAAGTTATTGTTACACATCAATACGCTGTAATTGATGGAGAATATGAATGTCTAAAAGAAATGAGAAGACTCTCAGAGTATGCTTACCGCCGCACTGAAAACTGGATGACTGCAAGATGGCACAGAAAGTTCAGTCAACTTCGCGCAGACGCTTACAAAAATTAGGCACGAGAAGACGGCGTGAATACTGCGCATCATTGTCTCCGTTTACTCCAGTTCCCAAAATATGGCCAGTTGTCCGATCTTTAAATGGTCCAGTTACCCAGAGCCATCCTTTCCGAGCCCTTGCCGTAGCTCGAAGCACTCCGGAAACATATGTTGCTGACGAATTCTGTCAACTTATATCTAGACCAGGAATTTCGTTTATTTGCCTACAATTTACAAGTTCGACAACACTAGCAGAACAGAAGGTTCGTGCGTGCTTTATGTCACAACATCCTCAACTTGACTGTGAGTTTAGTTTAAATGAATTGAAATGTGCTCTTTCGTCATGCCGTACAATGACAACCGGAGGCCCAGATGGTGTTACAATGGGATGTTAAAGAACCTAGGTCCAGCAGGAAGAATGGCTCTTTTGGAGATATTTAATGATATCTGGATAAGAGGGACTCTTCCAGATTCATGGAAATTAGCTCGGGTAATTCCAGTACTGAAACCAGAAAAGACTCCCCTTTTTCTTGACTCCGTCAGTCTCACAAGCTGTTTTTGCAAACTAATGGAGAAGATGGCAGACAGTCGACTGCAACGGTGGTGTGAACACACAAATGTGCTTTCCAACCACATGACCGGTTTTCGACAAGGTCGGTGTACAATGGATGCAGTATTAGACATTGCCACATGCGTCGAACATGAAAGAATGTGTTGAAATGACAGTAGCAGTATTCTTGGACATCCAAAAAGCATTCGAAACTAAGTCACATACACGTCCTTGCTGGTAGGTTAGAGCTTGGCCTAAATGGTCGAACACTGCGATGGGTATCAAATTTTTGAAAGAAAGAAAAATATTTATGGAAACACTCGAAGGAGAGAGTAATTATCACAGCATCACGCAGGGCGTTCGGCAGGGCAGTGTTCTCAGTCCGTTTTTATTCAACTGTGGCATGGCAACCTTACCACAAAGACTCCCGTCCGGTCTACAGTATTCTCTGTACGCAGATGACATTCGCATATGGACCTCTGGATCTTATATACGAGACATTCAAACAAGGCTGCAAGAGGGTGTTGATAGTATCGACACCTTTTTAAAAGAAAGAGGCATGTCTCTTTCATACGCAAAGACAGCCGCACTTCCTTTCACTAGACGACAGCTGAATAGTTTCCAACTTACGCTTAATGGGCAAACTTTGATGTTCGTGAAAGAGCATAAATTTCTTGGAGTTATTCTTGACCGCCAGCTGACATGGGCATCACACATCCGCGCAATTGAGAAGCAGATACCAATGCTGTAATAAACGTACTTCGACGACTCGCTGGCACAACGTGGGGGGGGGATCAGTCTCTTCACTATTACAAGTACATAACGCACTCATAAAACAAAAAATTGCTTATTCGGCGCCTATTCCCCATGGTTTATCGCAAACTTCTGAGGAACGTCTTCAACGTTTACTGGCAAGGGGGCTGCGAGTGTGTCTTGGGGTTCCGCAGGCTACCTCGAGTTCTTTAGTAATTGCTGAAGCTCGCCACCCCCCATTTCCAGTCATACGAACGGTTGAAACATGCCGACATATTTATCACATCTTAACCCAACACGAGAAGCATCCATTAAACCTCGCGCTTACCGAAAGAAACAAAAGCAAAATTCACGATGTTGTTCGAGGACATAAAGCATTATTACCAAGATTTGAATTACGCAAAGTGGATGCTAGTTACCCTCCCTGGATTTTAACATGTCCTAAAGTAGAATTGTCGGTCGACGGGATTATATATAAGAGAGACATGTTCATGGTAGCCGCACAGCAACTGGCACTCTTCCAAATTTACTCATTATATCCCCAGTACATCCACGTGTTTAATACAGATGGTTCGCGTCATAAAAATTCCTCGACTTCAGCATTCGTCATTCCACATTTAGCGCTAGAGCAAACATTTAAATTATCCCGAGAGACATCTTCCACCGTGGCAGAACTATTTGCAAACCTGTGTGCTTTGCGTTTCATAACATCAGAAAAGCATTCGCAAAAAAATGGGTTATCTTTAGCTATTCGCAAGACGTTCTCACATAGACAGCAATAAGAAAAATTATTTGACCACACTGCTAGTGTATGAGGCGCTCAAAGAACTTACAAAAGCAAGCGCAATGAACCACGTAATTGCATTTCAGTGGATACCTGGCACTGCAATATTCCTAGTAATACTGCAGCGGGCGCAGCTGCGAATCGGGTGCACAATAACGCAGATACGACCAATCTTCCCCTATTGCGTAGTGAAGTACGTCTAATCCTGAGACAGATTTCCTGTCATCTGAGCAACACTACCTGGTTTGATCAGCAATCTAAGAACTCGGAGTTATACTTTATGAACCCATGTATAAACCTATCAATGCCGGAAAATCTAATAGACAATAGAAAATTTGAAACATTGGTGCACCGCCTGCTTCTTGGTACTGAATTTACGAGACACTTCTTGTACAGGATAAAACTTGTGTCTAGTCCACAGTGTTCTTGTGGCCATCCAGAAGAAGACGTGCATCTCCTCCTCGAGTGCACGAAATACGATCCACAAAGAATGGTACTGCATGCAAGCAAATTTGTTGGTATTAGAAGACCATGCACCCTAAAGAAGATACTTGGCCCATGGCCAACTGCGGGCCTTCAGAAAAGAGCATTTCTTACTTTGAAGAAGTTTTTTGAGGACACCAACATTTTGGGGAAATATTAAGTTTCAGTTGATCCTAATAAGCTAAATAAGTGATATGGGTGTTGTTCTGGATTAAAGATTGATTTATGTGGTGATCGTGATTTTTACGCTGTGTGTTATTGTGTTCTGTGCTTGCAGTGTAATTACATGTGTTGTGTGTTTGGCTATTAAAATACCTGACTTTATATATGCGTATGTGTACTGAACTCATGCACAAAACTTTGCGATTCATGTACTGTTGGACTGTATAGTTCTTATTCATCCGGTGTTCTACTGAGTGCCATATTTTGCGTCACTATTCTCCATTTTCACGCAAATTTGTTTCTTTTGCCAAGTGACTAGCAGTAGCCGGTGCCGCCGTAAAGGCGCCAATTTCTCCTAATATTCATTTCAATAAGAAAAAAACAAGTAAAAAGTTAGATATATATATGTATACATGTGTGTATGTGTTATATATATGTGTGTGTGTTAGATATGTATGTGCCCATTTAATTAAGTAATTAACTATTAAGTGTCGAGGAGTAAAAAATTTCGTACGGTTTCTCAAGAAGACTGTGAACAACATGCACTTGGTCTTAGCGTAGATTATTCCTTACTTTAAAAAAAAGACTGTGCTTGATAGTTAGAATAGTATACTGCGATGATAAAGTTCTTTGGAGATTGACAGAAAACGCATCCGAGCTGTTGCGCCTCGGTGCTTCCAATCAACGACAAGGCTGGCTGCAAACCACCATCAGGCAAGGAAAACTTTATAATAGAAAATGACACTTTGTTATAAACACAGAATAGTAATTACCTCAGCAAAGAAAATGTAATTATAGTTATACTACGAGACACACTAATAAGTTCAAGAGGCAAGATAGAGTTCACTAAGTTACCTAGTGGCAACAAAGCAAGCAGAGCTCGCGTGAAAATAAAGCATTCACTGGTTATAGGCGGTCATAGCATTCCAAGGAGTCAATTTTGGGATGGCACCAGCGAAATGCGTGAGGTCGGATAAAGGGAGCAGATACCGAACGGCCGACGTGACGACGTGCTCAACCGAAAGCCTTGACGTCGAGAAGTGATCAGAGCCTGACGTGACGAGCTAATTCTACAGCAGGCCCATGCACTGCGATCTACAGTGGAAGGCAGATATCGGCCTTCCGTGCTTCAGTTCGTTCCAAGCAGTTCGTCGTCCATGCTTCCGGAGAGCGCTTACTGTCGTGCAAACCGCCGCCTGCTGCGGGAAAACGCGATGTCGTTGGCAAGTGCAGAGCCGGCCAGATAGAGGCCTCGTGAACCCGCATCCAAGAACCCGTCAAGCCCACACCTTTCTGCACCCTAGCCGCCTTCACCTGTTCCAACTGCCGACGTGTCTTCTCCGCCGTTTTCCCTCCTGTGTGCCTCGCCGATTGTAGATGCAGAACCTTGTTCTGCATCTACATCTAAAGCTCCCCGCGCGACACACGATAGCAGGCTAACCAGCCTGTCTGGCGGGTCTGGTAACACGGTCGACGCGCGTCTGCGCTAAAACGTCGACGAGGGGTTGCGCCCGAAGAACTTGACCGATGCTGGGAAATGGTCCGTACCTAACAGCTCCTCCTCGCCTCGGAAGTTCGGAATGGCCGGTTAACTCAATTTGCTAGCGATGTAGAACACTGATGACGCTTGTAGTGCACTGGCAACGTGCTTCGTGTGGCGAATTCAGGATCATGCAAGCGCCCGTATGTATGACGAGGGCCGGTCGCGCGGCCGAAACGTCACTAAAGTCGCGTTATTTTTTCTTACATGTTTCTATTCTTTGGAATATATATATATATATATATATATATTCGACCGGTGACTGTTGACGTTAAACACTTCTACAGATGTTTTCGTTTAAGCTACGAACGTTACAGTGATTTAATAGCTTTAAAGCTGTAGCTCTTGTTATACTAAGCACTCATATACTGAAGGTAAGTAGTTTAGTACATAACGATGTTGGTCTCACAACCTAAGCAAGGTCAGCTTCACATGTAACGTGAATTCATCGCGAATTTTCTGGCTTGCACAACAGGATCTTTCCTTGAGAAGCCCAAGAGGACATCCACTATGTTTCCTAGCGTGTTTGAATTGCCTTGCCTATTGATCTCGTTTTCATTAATAGAGACAGCACTCATCTTGTAAGGAAAAGTCAGTAGCTGCAGCTAACCTGTTACTGCCGGGGTCTTACGTGCCAAAACCATGATATGATTACGCATTGCGTAGTGGGAGACTCGAGATTAATTTTGACCGCCTGGGGTTCTTTAAGGTGAGCCCAACGCACGGTTTACGGGCGTTTTTGCACTTCGCCCCTATAGAAACGCGTCTGCCGCGGCCGGGATTTGGTACCGCGCCCTCGGCCCTAAAACAGCGTGACGCCAAAGTCACTGCGCCACTGTGGCGGGTGGCCAACCTCTTCCTCTTGGCTGCCTAAACAAACCAGTTGCGCACGAGCCAAGCAATGAACTGCACTACAACGTTGGGTTTTCCCTTGTCTTTTGAAAGTACTCTGTGCACCATTCCACTGTTAGACAGCGTTACACAGTGTCACTGCTACTATTACATGCTATGCCGTTACAGTTTCGCGACTGTCCTCGTTTGGACCTATGCTCATCTGGCTCATCAACTGCAGTGGCGTAGTCTTGCTTTCCCAATAAGCCGGTGCGTCGTTCATCTACACAGGGAGCGTTTCAGATATTAGATGTAGCTATAGAGGTCAATGCCGGAAATAGGCTCCCCCGACTGGTCTTAAAAAAAAATCCCAAGATGTACTCGCGGTTAGCGCATTTCCTGGAGGCTAAACACGCTCTTAGGGAGAGGTGGAAAATGCAAAAATTATATCGCCGACTACGAGCAACGCTGACGTCACTAAACAAGGAAATAGAGCGGTATTCCAGACAACTGGCCTTGCAACAGTGGGACGAGACGTGCAATGAAACGGATGGTCGCATGAGAAGAGGTAGTTAGTGGAATCTGCTTAAAAGCCTCCTCAACAACAAACAGTCCAGGAATGCGTTAAATCTCGCCATCGATAGGCTCATGCATAAGCAGGTCACCTCGGGCCTCACAAACGAAGTAATTTTCAACGACCTGGCGCGAACTTACCTACCCGTCAAGGAAGGACATTCGCAAGGTATAAACGCTAGAGCGGGTTACACGTGGCTAGACATGCCAGAATTAGACGAACCTTTTGCAATTTCAGAAATCAGACTCGTACTTTTCAACTTAAATGGAAGATCCTCCGCGGGGCCAGACGGGATCACCAACAAGCTCCTCCGGAACCTGGACAACAAGGCCATCGAAATCCTAACGGAAGAGATAAACGAGGTGTGGAGCTCGGGGCAGGTCCCGTCGGAATGGCGTACCGCCAAGGTGGTGCTCATCCCCCAAACCGGGGAAACCTCAGCACATAAATAACCTGCGTCCCATCTCTCTAACATCGTGCACTTGCAAAGTGGCCGAACATGCAGTACACAATAGAATCGTTGAACACGTAGAAAACCAGGAACTATTTAGGCATAATCTGATAGGTTTTAGAAGGGAACTCTCCACACAGGACGCAATGCTCCTCCTGAAAAGATCCGTATTTGACAACGAGACGCGGGACGTACGAGGTATCATTGAACTCGACCTCGCTAAGGCCTTTGATAAGGTGGCTCACGAACACATTTTGAATCAAATTTTCTATCTCAACCTAGGGCGGAAATTCTTTAATTTCACTCTCTCGTTCTTATCGGAAAGGAAAGCTTTCCTTCGACTGGGCACGATCTCAGGTGGTCCTTACGAACTGGGCAACTGCGGAACCCCTCAGGGCTCGGTCCAATCCCCGCTACTATAAATTATCGCCATGCACAAACTCTCCAAAAGGCAGGCCGCACTCCCAAAAATAGGCCACGCAATCTATGCAGTCGATATCACAATCTGGTCCCCGGGGGGATCTCTGGCCAATCTGGAGCAATCTCTCCAGGCGGCTATAGATGTAACGGAAGAATTTCTCACATGCACGGGTCTCAAGCTGTGACCGACCAAATCCGAAGTCCTCCTCTACAGACAGTCGAGGCAGGGCGTTAGGAACCTCGAGCCTCTGGAAACGCTACCAGTCGAAATTCTAGGGCAACCCATTCCGAGGGTGAACTCCATCAAAATTTTAGAACTTTTAAGCAACGCCAAAGGGTGTAATGCAGAAGCTCTAAACAAGCTAGGCGCGCAGGCGAAAAATATACTAAGACTCATCACTAGAATCGCAAGCAAAAGGGGGGAGGGGGGGCACTCAAGGAGAACAACCTACTCCAAGCTTTCTTCATCAGTCATATTGCTTACACAGCACCCTACCTCAAATGGAGCAAAATTGAAAAGAACAAACTCGACATGCTCATCAGATCCGGCGTCCAAAGAATACTCAGTATTCCACAATCCGCTAGCACGCTAAAACTACTTGAACTCGCAATTCACAATACCACAGACGAACTAATTGAAGCACAGTTTATTGCACAGATCTCCAGGATTTCGTCAACTAAGTAGGGAATTAAGATCCAGCGCTTGTACTCCCTATACAGGCACCGCTCGACAGACACCCCCTGTCTAAATTAGCCCGGGAAGGTATAAAGGTTGAGCCCGTACCGAGGAACATCCACCCAATATATAACGAAGGTCGCAGCCGAGCGCGGGCTAGAACCATCCTTCGACGAATCGATCCTTACGGGGCAGATGCATTCTTCGTCGACGCCGCCAAATATGGCACCGAAGACAGGTTTGCAATCTCGGTCGTTGACGCACGCGGAACACTTATCAGCGCCGCGTCAATCTACACTAAATACGCGAACGAGGCGGAGGAAACCCCGATACCTTTGGCTCTTCAAGCCGCAAAAGGTCCGACGACAATTTTTTCCGACTCGCGCACGGCGGTCAGGGTTTTCTCGTCCGCACTAGTTTCCATGCAGCCGGCATCGTCAACAGATCCTTTCGTATTACTACGGGAGAAGAAACTGGATGTCACACCATAGTGTGGTTCCCGGCCCACGTGAACGATGTAACTATAACCAAGCGGGTTGCAACCCTAACGAGCGGGCCAACTGCCTGGCGCGTGAATTCACAAACCGCGCCCGAGCTAACGGTCCGGCTCTCCCACAGGATTGCCCCTTCAAAGATCATCTTACCACCTTTCACGAAATTACGTTGCATTACAGACACAGCAGGAGGAAATTCCCTCCACCCAGCCCGAAATTGAACAGGGCTCAGGCCGGTATACTTTCAGGCTTTTACAGACGAGATCCTACCTCACCCCCAGAGCGCTAAGTTGGTGGACCACAACTACCCGCAGTCGTGCTCCAAATGCGGTCACGCATGCTGCTCCTTCGACCACATGCTCTGGCTGTGGCCGTACAACGCGGGCTCTGACCTTCAATACAAGTCCAAGTGGACGCCTTGCTGAAGAGCTCGGATTTCACGAACCAACTACAGGCCGTCCAGAGGGCCCACGACGTCGCGGAGAGTCACCACTTCCCTGTCCCGTCGTGGGCGGAGCCACCAACTTGATTGGGGAGCCTTCGATTCCCTCCATTCAAATAAATTTCCTGGCACTGCCGTACGCGCTCTCGCGTGCTTGCTACCTCAACGTATGGCAGCAGGAATACGGACTCAGGAGCCCTGGAAACTCAGGCTCAAGTCATTAAAAAAAAACGGCAAGAAAGGCATAACCTGAATCACTCTTCTTTACTACAACAAAATGAATGAGTGCAGAATTCCATATGACTGTGTTCTTTTGTTTTATTATTAGAACGAGATACTTCGTTGGGATGACCATACATAGGTCTTAAGAGAGGCTCAATAATCTCACTTAAAATAATGCATTATGTTCTTGCAGTACTAGATTTACCACTCCTGGTTGGGTATTCTATAAAAGTTTCATAAAAATTGGCAATGGCTGTTTCTTTTGAACGTCTCTAAATGTTCCTGTTCTCGCTATTTACGCAATTTTGTCATTCTGGGGATTTTAAAACGAAATAAACACGTGGTGAAGTTGCATGCCTTTTTTTTTTTTGTGATACACCTTTTTGAAGATTTGTCAGAAATATTTATCTTCATCGCCTTAACTGAACTGACTCAATATAATCCCAGATTTATGGGTCAGTCAGAGACAGTTTCTGAATAAGCAAAGTTTGACAATTTGTCAAAAACATAGTCTGGGTGACATAAATTTACGGTCCCGCGGGTCGATAGTAGCATAGGTGTAGATTTACCGAAAAGAAATTGGCGGGTTAAAATGTGTTAATTTTAGAATGATAGACCTTCGGATCTGTAAAATCTCACCATCGTCATCATTATCAGCCTGGTTACGCCCACTGCAGGTCAAAGGCCTCTTCCATACTTCTCCAACAACCCCGGTCATGTACTAATTGTGGCCATGTCGTCCCTGCAAACTTCTTAATCTCATCCGCCCACCTAACTTTCTGCCGCCCCCTGCTACGCTTCCCTTCCCTTGGAATCCAGTCCGTAACCCTTAATGACCATCGGTTATCTTCCCTCCTCATTACATGTCCTCCCCATACCCATTTCTTTTTCTTGATTTCAATTAAGATGTCATTAACTCGCGTTTGTTCCCTCACCCAATCTGCTCTTTTCTTATCCCTTAACTTTACACCCATCATTCTTCTTTCCATAGCTCGTTGCATCGTCCTCAATTTAAGTAGAACCCTTTTCGTAAGCCTACAGGTTTCTGTTTCGTAGGTGAGTACTGGTAAGACACCACTCATCTCTGCAACTCGTTAAAATGCTCTTTTCCACCTTTAGTGAAATAGGAATCTTTTTCTAGAAATCCATGCTAAGTTTCGTAAAACGAAAGTTGATTCTTTTATACAGAGACATTTTACCACCTCACACAAAAATTTTGCTGAAAACTAAAAATAGTCGGGACTCCCGTTAGTCTGTTCTTCTGGACACACCCGGGTGCTGAATTCAATAAATATTGTAGCCTAATTTACTGGTGACTTCGCAACCCTAAACTAATTCCTTTGTAGATTAAAAAAGAAAAAAAAACATCCATATTATGGCCCACCAACTAGACCATCAGTATCTATTTTCTAGCATTTTGAATATATTGGTGCAGACATATGCGGTACAAAAGTAAAACATTACCATAGCCATCCTACGCGCTTCCAATATGAAAGGATGATCTTTCTGTACGCTATCACAAATGGATACTATTTCTTTTAATTCCCAGCTGCAGCCAACTTTCTTTAATTCAAACCCGACAGTACGTGTAACGCCCTTCCTCCTTAGTCTTCAATATTATACTGCCAGTGCAAATAATTGTCTGTAATGGCCCATGCAGATGTGGATGTAAATGTAGAGGACATACCCACTTGGGGGTATGCCAATAATCGGGTACCTCTAGGCAACTAAGCCAAAGTGTGAAGCTAAGAACTTTAATCACAATTTCTGCTGTATTTTTTGCTAATTAAAGAAGACCTGTAACAGGTTCGTGCCAGCAGGTAAAACTTAATTTACTTATTTTGTTTATTTCGATACTTTCGAGGCCCGAAGAAGTTACAGAAAGGAGTGGGGAACTTTATACACAGAGAACAAGAACAAAATAATGCTGCTACCAAGAGTATAACATTCGACTGCAGTTTTAAATGCAATTACATCGGTCATGTGGGCAATGTTGGGCATGTAGTTCCAGTCATTCGAGGTACATGAAATAAAAGAATCATAAAACAACTTTGGACAAGAGAAAGGAACATGGACTTTGTGTTGGCAATCAAATATGTTCTGTACGCAGAATCGCTTCGAAGAAGATCATGTTTTAATTGCCGATTATGATAGGTCTTTATGAAAAGAATTAAATGAAACAACTTTCTATACCATTATGCGACTTATAAACAAATATGAACGTTTTAAACTGCGCGGTGAAGGTCAATGTCGCTGTCGATGGGAAGCAGCAAATAACGATAGGCTTGTAAATATAAGCGATACTGAGAACAACTTCACCACTGCAGAACCAACAAAACTATATAGTTTACAGTAGTAGTTGAGTTCATAATGCGCTTTAAAATAATGAAACAACAAACAATCATGAATTGAGCAGGAGCCGCGGTGACGGTTGCAGCCGTTTTAGCGCTGCAGTAACCGCAGTGCCGTACGCAGCAGTGCGTCGGGTCACGTGATCGTTAACTCCTAAATGCGCGCGAACATTCACGCGAAGTAAATAGCGCGAGTAGCTCGTGCGGCTGTTCCTTTTCACGATATACGTTCAACGGGCGGCCATATCGTTTGCTATCGTAGCAACTTTCTGACATAAACCCGCAGGACAGCTGTCAGCCATTCCTGGAATATACGGAAACGTGCGTGTTTGCTTTTCCATGCCTGTGTTTGCTTTTCCATGCCTGCGGTCTCTAAACCATAATAAGGTTGATTAATTGTTCTCTTTTGGTTTAGGTACCCAAATATGGAACACAGGGGAGCGCGTTCGGGCAAGAAGAGCTTGGTCACGCCGCGTACTTTAATTCCTCGGCGGAGCTCTTCGGCCGATGTGCGGACGGGTCGCAGCAGCCGGTCTGCCTGGACACCCGCCATGTCCGGTGGACGAAACAGACGGTAAGCGAACTTCTGTGTCATTCCACACCTTTGTCGGCCAGATAGTCAAAATATAAGTTAACGCTGTGCATTCGACGATTTCGCTTGAATACGCACACCTCGAGTGTGCATCGGTCCGAGGATGTGTAGAGTTGCACAAGTCAGGGTTGGAAGTACTGGGCGCTACACTTGAAAGTCAATGTTCAGACGCTGCCTGAATTTCCTGGACTGCATTGTGCAGTTATAAACTCCACTGCCTTTGAAACGCGAGTTCGTTCCTGAGTTAGTGCTGCAGTCAGTCCTTAATTCATACCGCTTCGATAGCTTCTGGAGGAAAAGTTGTCAAACCTAGGTGGTGACCAGTCACGCCCAGTGGCGTAGCAACAGGGGGGGCGTGGGCCCCGGGTGCAAGGGGCTAATGGGGGGGGGGGGGGGGTGTCATATACGTCTGAAGACACCCTCTTTCCGCCGGCTTGACTGGACGGAAATGGCAAAGAATGCTCCGGTATCCAGTAGCCCGAGCTCATGCACCCGACGCGTTGCGCCGCAGAATTGCCGGCTGCAGCTCTATCAACACCCCACGAAATAATTTCACGAATGTGCGGGCTAAAAAATTTACTTCGCAAAATGGTCGCTGAACTATTCGCCTTAGCGGAACGTTTCATGTGGGGTGCGCTCGTGCCGTGCGTTCATGCTGCGAGCAGGCGTCGCTAAACATATAGTCGGGCGTTATAAGGCGTTGAGGTTCTTGGGTCCCTCTTCCGTTCCGAACGCGCAGAGAAGAGGAACAAAGACAGCAGCGAGAAGGCGTTCAACGAGCGCGCCCGGCGCTCGCGTTTACAGCGAAGCGTTCGTTGAGAGCGACATTGCATAAGTGCAGCCGTGAAAAGTCGCGAATGGAATTCACTGGATCGTCTTCAGACTCGGTGCCTGGAGTTCCTGGAATTTATCGCCAAATGGAACTTCTTACTTACTTACTGTTACCTTTCGCTTGTTCCTCACAATCTGCGTGTCAGTTGCATCATGCGAAAGGAACTTTTCCAAGTTAAAGCTGATAAAGACGTCCCTGCACTCCACCACGAGTGATGAAATGCTGTCAAACTTGACGATACTGACCATAGGAAAAGAACATGTAAAAAATATATAAACTTTACTACTGTAATTAATGAGTTTGCAGAAGCGAAGTGTCTGAAAAAGAACTTCTGAAGGAAATGCGTCCTTATCGCGGTCATTACTTTAATGCAAAAGGCTCGATGTCCCACCATGGTTTGTGCATCTGCAATATGTATACAATTTTTTATTTATAAATTTTGAATCGTTGTATTCGTTCTTTATCAGTTTCGCGGTGTTCAATAAAAGATATTTCTCCTAGTCCTAGCTAACAGTTTCTTTATCATTTTGTTGTTGTGACTTCATGTCACAAGTACAGTGTCTGTGTCAGCTACACGGAATTTTATTTTTAAAAAAAGTTAATTTTGTAATAATGTTTCCCGATATTCTATGACGTTATGTGTCTTTGTGATTACTAGGAACTCGGTAGCGTGAAAAATATGGCGGATAAGTTATAACCATATCCTGAATAATCCTTTAATTAGTACTTGTAGAGGAAGCACTTCAATTCGAGAATCGAGGACTCAAAGTCATATTAACTCGAGAAAAACTTCTTAAACAAAATCGTTTTGGGTGCTACAGCCTACAGTACTTTGGCACTGCGGGCGGCGCCCAGTATGGCAGCAGCGACAGAAGTATTAAATAGTGGACCAGTGACGTTGATCCCTCAATCGTCTACATTGCGAGTGCAAACCAACAGTAGTGCAAGCTTTCGCTGGCACGGGCTTCATCACGCCCCCCCCCCCCCCCCTTTCTTTTTTTAATGGTGACTCCAAGAATCGATGCGAAGCGTGCTCTATTCTGTGCCCAATCTTGGGGTGGTACTGCAGCTCGGATAATCACGTTTGTCCGTATAGCAGCAAATAAAAACAAGGCTTTATTGATCAGAATATAGAGAACTCGCAATTGTCATAGCATTGACGCCCGCGTCGCAGGGAGGCAGGTGGCATTTTCTAATAGGGTGGGGAGATCAGCAACACTGACAGACCTATGGGCCCCGGGTGCAAGACAACCTAGCTACGCCACTGGTCACGCCCCCGCCCCCCACTTCCTTTATCTTTTATACCTCTAGGTGCAATTTGCAGCTATACTCGGCAAAATAATGTGAAAACAGAAATGTGAAGAAAATGCAGTGCCTGTCCCAACTAAGCCATTTTACAGGAAAGTCAATGTTCAGACACTGCCCGGATTGCCTGGACCGCAGTGTTGAGTAGTGCACTCCTGTGCCTTTTGCCTACGGATGCTGATGTCTTTCTCGCTTGAAAGCTGATAAGGTTATGAAGGCGAAGTTGTTCGAAGTTCCACTTCCATGGGAATTGGAATGAATAGACTTCTAATGCTAGCTGTTAAAACTGCACTGCAGGTAAAGAAAATTAAGAAATAAAGAAAAGGTAAAGAAAAACCTAAAATGTCGGGAACCAGACAAAATAAAAATTTTGTCTTGGTGAAATGTGCCAGGTCTGTTGGAACGGTTTCTTGCCCTTCGTAATACGGTAACTAGCTGGGTGAGCCGGTACGTCTGCATTATTATTACTTACAGCATGCACTAAAAACATGGATGAAGAGATGAAACACGAGCGCTTACGTTTCGTCAGTTCTTCGTCCATGTTTTTAGTGTGCGCTGTAAGTAATAATGCTCTTGTTAATTCATACTGGTGTAATAAAGCTTTTTTTGTTTTTGTTTCCTTCAAAGCTTCTCAAAATTTTTCATTCACTTTTTCATCAACTTGTTCCATTATCTCAGTAACTTGCAATACCAGGAGGCGTTATTCCTCCAAAGGTTAGTGAACTGACTAGTTTACTGTACCAGAATTGTCAGAGTACATTGAATGTTTTTTGCTCCACAACTCAAAGTATAATGTGTACTGTTGACCATTCATCATTGGTAGACATGTGCCCGTAAAGGGTGTCCATGCAAAGTGAGGCTGCTCGCCTTACTGCAATAATGTTGCTTACATTTTGTTTTATCTTTGTTTCCTGACCCTGCTGCCACATGGCCATTCCCACCTACCCTTGCCATTGAGGTGGCCAGCATCGTTGCCACTTTTACAGTGTGGTCCATTATTAAA
Organism: Dermacentor variabilis; assembly: GCF_050947875.1. Lineage (NCBI taxonomy): Eukaryota > Metazoa > Arthropoda > Arachnida > Ixodida > Ixodidae > Dermacentor > Dermacentor variabilis. Next base: position 67,971,022 of record NC_134572.1, read on the forward strand.
GGGGACACTCAAATTTTCGGCTCTCGCTTTTCTGGTGCCCTAGTGGCACGTGGCTGTGGAGGCAATGTCAGTGCACTGCAGAAGTGTGTTGAATGTAGTCTGTGCTACCAACCACAAGTTGCCTGCTGTAAATCTAGGCAATTGCACTCTTGTGGAGGAGGAAAATCTGAATGTGCTCTGCACACAAGTGTTCTCTTAAATGTGGACCATTCTTTACAATGGGGTATGGTTGGTACATGCTCCATTTCCTGCCATGCATTGCTTTCCTCTTGCTTCCACCGTCAAAAAGCTGCCTGTTCCTAAGTGTAATTTGATTTACAAGAGCTGGGAATTTATCTGTCTGCTTGATCAGCACCAGCGTTAGCCACCGTAAACAATACACAGGTAAGAATGGCATTGTGCTGGCAGGGTGAGAAAACAAACATAAAAATAATGTAAGCAACACTATCACAGAAGGGCAAGCAGCCTTGCACTCTGCGTGGAAACCATGTGTGCATGCACGTTTCCAATGCACTGTACCTTTCAGTCGAGAAAATGATGCACTTAAAGTCTAGAGTCAAAGAAATGCAGCTATAATAAAGCAGAGTATTATGGCAGTACAACAGCTATGAAGTAGTTGGAGGACTGTGGAAATGGGTAATGGATTACGGAAAGCAGTGCCTGAAAAGTCGAGTAGACTGTCAGCATAAGTGCACACAGCTTAGTCATTTATTCTCTCTACTTGTGGCATACACAAAAAAAATAGTATTCAGTGTGCTGTGCCTAATCTGTTGCTGTCTTTGTGGGTTAGCTCATCTAGCCTGGCTCAAATGGACCGTTTGAGCCAAGGCGCACAGAAACCTGCAAACCTGAAAGACCAGAGGAACTTCAATGACAAGGCCTACCTTTTTGAATGTGTGGACAACTTGTACACTGTGAGTCTACAATGCTTAGATGTCTTACACCCTCCGTGGTGGTTTAGTGGCTATGGCATTGCGCTACTAAGCACGAGATTGCGGCATCGAATGCTGGCCACGGTGGCTGCATTTCGATGGGGGCAAAATGCAAAAATTTGTGTGTACCATGGATTGCATGCATATTAAAGAAATTGAGGTAGTCAAAATTAACCCAGTCTCTCCCACTGCGGCCTGCCTCATAATCAGATCGTAATTCTTGCACATAAAACCACACAATTTAATTTCTTTAATTGATGACGTCTTATCTACCTCTCTATAGAAAGAGTATACGAATAGAATTATTGTATTTTTCAGACAACAGTTGTACAGATCTAAACGTCAAATTTTAATGCTGTACATAACTGTATACGCAGACAATAACATTAGCACTCTTTCAAGGTTACTCGTGACTTTGAATGCTCAGGATGATTATAACAATGTTTTCATACAGGAGCATAGCAAGGGAAGCAATTAAACAAGTGTGATTTAGTAGTGATGGAATTTTCTCACTAATACTACAATGGCTTCTGAGAAAATAATAGTCCATTTCTTTGTCAGATTTCACAACTTTCTCTGCAAAAGTAGATATTTAGTCAGTATGCCTGGTTTTTGCATTAAATACCTGTGGACTACAATCGGGTGACTATGATTGAGGAAGAGCCAAAGAAAACTGTTGCTTTAATAGACGTGCTCTATTTAGTTCGAGATAAGTGTCATTCAGCCATTGCTCTGTTTCCCCAAAATTCTTCTTGGACCTTGTGTGGGATTGTTGCTTGCGCAATGCCTTAGAACTAGTTGGAAGGTGTTCCCCTAAACATGAGTTTGGGGGCTCAAGTAATTTAACCTGAAAGGAGCCACTATCACAAATATCTGTAACCCTTTTAATGTGTTCTTGTGAATGGAACTTTTCTGGCCAGTGGCTAATTCTGCATTTGTACTCATTTTCTTATGGCAGTTTCTCAAGGAGCAGGGATACCCTAACCACACCACTCCCCAGATGTTGAGCAGGATGTCTGCCAAGGAATTTGAAAATGTCATCACAGTGAGTGCTTCCTACTTCATCAGGAACAAGCTACTCTTGCATGCAGTATCTTGAACACTGCCTTCTGTTCATCTTATCCTGAAGTGGATTTACCATGCTGACGTAGGGATAACGAGGGTAAAAAAAAAAGTGGCTGTATTCTCTTTTCATTTTTGATTTTTGAATAGCACCAAAAGGAATTCTTCAGCAGTTTAAAAAGGTTGGTGATCCTAAATGAAAAGTTGGTTTTGGTGGAACTGGAGTAACCAAAGCAATGCAGCATGATTGAACTATGTGGCGCACAATGTATGTGAATGCACCTTAAGCATTCTTTAAGGTTCCAAGAATGGAATAGTGCAAGATGTTGCATTTATCCATCAATCTCTTGACATTTCATGCATTGTGTCAGGCTTACCTCTTTCGTTTTTGCATAATTTGAGCACACTGGGCTTCTCTTTGCACCATTTGTTCGCTTGCGTTTTTCCAATTGCGACATGAAGCAACGAAACCATTAAAGCATTGTATTTCAGTCAAGCCAATTGTGCTTAGTCGTCTATCTAAAAGAAAAATGCCTTTAAATGTTTCGGTGACCCATGTATGCTTCAAGATACATTGGTGCTTTTTCATGTATAACGCGGCACACTCGCTCGAAATCTAAAAAATAAAACAAAGACGGGAAGATCATCAGGAAATATTTCATCCACGCACGTCGACTTCATTTTGCTCTCAATGTCTTTCAGTGTTAAATAGGAGTGGAAGAGTTACAACAGGTTACCATGTAGCAATCATCTGAACAATGAAGTCTATGATGGAGACAATAGAGGACTGCAGGCGTTTCCATTTGAAGCTGTATCTTGTTACGAATGAAGTGCAGCAATGTTTTGTTAAGCATCTCGCTACACTGGTGGTTGACTCTTAGCAAGATGAAGCTGAGGAACTAAATAGTGTTTGTTTTAGGCTTGTATTAGCATTATAAATTTTATGGAAGAGACAATGATACAAGATGCAACCTTGCATTGCAATGAGAGATCAGGAAAGCCTAAAATTTTATTTGTGAAACGCTGGCACAATGAGAGAAGTTGGAGTGGGTGAAATGTGCAGGCTGATTTTGCGCGGGTTGATGTGGGCCATCTAGCCTGTTGCTTCACGTTACTGCATTTTGTTGCACGAGGCAGGAGTGCGAGAAAGATGGCAACAAGGGAAGCCAGGGAAAAAGTTGCATGAGTTTGTACCTAGGTGGTGTTGGTTTGTACACATTATTGAACTGTTGCCATGCGCCGTATCCTTATGACAGTAGCAGCCTTAGTTTCACTCAATTACTTGAGGGAACTGCTGATCTGGTGTCTGCAAGAGCTGCAAGCAGAGCACTTCGGCCAGCATAGGAATGATAGTTAGTACGTGGACTTGCCTGAACTTTGTCCTTCTGGCTTTAAACGGCTTCTTTTATTTGATGAACTGATCATATTCAAGGAAGTGCTGCGGTATAAGTTATTAAAATTGTCCGGCAGCTCGATTCGAACACGGGGCCTGAAGCACACAAGCCAGATATTGCAAACATTACTCCGCAAATGCATGTACAAGCGGAACCATTGCAATTAGCAGCGATTGTGTGGCTTGGTTCTTTCCTTTTGCATTGAAAAAAAGTACATTGCTTTGAACCTTATGCCGTTGAAGGTAGTTAACACGTATAAATGAAGCCGCAAGCACGTCGAAGCCACAAGCACGAAGATAAGACAAATCTGGGTACAGTAGAACCTCATTACCACATATGTGAAAACCCGTAGGGGAAACTCACTAACCGGGGAAATGTACGATCCGAAGTAACTAAAGAAAGTAGGCTAACTAAACTGCAGTTGACGTGACACGTCGCTGAACAAGATGACTACACACGACGAGCTGATGAGCCTCTGGCGCGTTGAGACAAGTCTTGTTTTGCTATTGCAGAGGGTTTTAGGATGCCCCCAGAGAAAAACGTGCCACTCGCATGGGAATGGTGGTGCATTGGGTTATCGCCTACGAAAAGCGTGTATTGCACTTCCAACGCCACATACGCCCCACGCGCTGCAAGACAGATAGGTGAAGATGTTTATCGCAATAAGGTTGACGGTGATAGCAGTGAATACGGCCTGTAACAAAATCTGCTGCTATGAAAACAAGAAACTGAGTGCACGCCAGCGCTTTTACGCGAGATGGGCAGGCGAGTATTGCAGGACAGCTAATGCGGCGGGTGGCTACTGTCTTTGATTGTGCGTGCCTCACTCCTTTTCTTGTTTACGTTCTTGGATTTTACATGCCAGAAGCACGTTTGGGTTGAGGCACGCCGTAGTAGGGACTCCAGATTAATTTTGACCACCAGTGGATCGTTAACTTGCCCCCGATGCACAGGACACAGGCATTTTTTTTTTCATTTCACACCCATCGAAATGCGGCTGCCATGGCCAGGATTTTTCTTCACATGAGATCTAACAATCGGAAAAATCCAACTCCAGTGGCCCTATCTTGAAAGTGATCTGCGGCGGGGACAGAGCGTGCCAAGTGCTGATAGCTTCATGTGTGCTGCGTTCTTGCCACTTAGTTTGTGTTGAAGCGAGGGGCAGCACGAAGGTCAATTCGCTCGCTGCGGCTGTCGCGCTTCCTCCACCATTTTGACAGCGAGTGTGTGCGGTCATCGAAAGAGATGTGGTCATGTTTACTTGTGCGCGTGAGATGCCATACCTGTTAATTTAGTTGGTAAGCAATGTTTACAAGTTTATGTGGCTGGTAAAACTACTATTCTTACTTTGTGTAGCTGTCTGCTAATTGGCTATCGCAATCAATGCTATGCCTTTCTGGCGAAACTGCGACTTTTCTTGTTTACGTGAGATCTAGCGGCTGGAAAACCTGTCGAACGATCGCAGTCTGCAGCAAGGAATGGTGGTGCATTTAGGTTGCCGCCTTTCAGAAGGATGCAGTATGCTTCCAACGGCACCGTGATTTGTGGAACAGATAGGTGAAGATGCTTATCACATTAGAGTTGGCGGCAATAACTGTAAATCCGGTGTGCGACGACCAGGGATGAGTTTTGCTGGTACCGGAATAAGAAACTGAGTGTGCACCAGCGTTTTCACATGAGACGGGTGGGCGAGTATTGCTGTGAGGCTTCCATGGCAGGTGGCTATTGCTCTTGATCGCGTGCGCCTCGTACATTTTCTTGTTTGCATGGCATCTATTGGCCGGAAAGCGTATCATGCGGTCGCACTTTCGCAATCTATTGAACGTTGAGGCCGAAAGACTGCCTTTTCAGGGAACATATGAAACAGTAAAAAGCAGTCGAAACTCAATTGGGTCATTCTTTGTGTTCTCAGTCGGCAATGTTGGCCCTGGGAAATTGTGCGTAACAGGATCGTATCAACGAAGTTCCACTGTACTAAACATCATTCACATGGCGGCTGGACGATCGCAGTGCCAGAATTTCCACGTATTGTAGGGAACTCCATGTTCGAAGCAGCATCGCAGCTAGGTTATGGGGACGAAGGATGCTTCTGCTGTGGCTGAGAACTGATAGCCAGAACATCGTGAGTGATAGCTAGGACTTCGTTCCCCCTATTGTGGGGCCCAGGCAGTGCTCTGAGTAATGAAAGTTACTTGCTCTATGCAAGTGGCGGGCCGTTCCCCCTATGAATGAAACAATAGTAAGTTGGCAGCTGTGCATGCTGGCTTCCTGCTGTGGGCAGTTGAAGTGTGGTTACAAGGGCTCCCAAAGAGTGTTCGGGAAGTCAGCAGGTTTAGCAATTTCGGGTACCTATAAGATCTTGTACAACTTGGACACAGCCTATCCTGTTACATACACATCCAGTGCACCAGCAAGCGAGGTATTGTCTGGCGAGCAGCCGTACCATCTCTTTAGTTAATTGAGGGTCAGCACCATCAATTTTGTAGAGAGCAGGGCAATGTGGGACGGTTCACTATGCTTAAGACAGTCGCTACAGCATTGGGGTAAGGTGAAGAGGATGAAAGACACTGCTGGTCTCGAGTAAACCTTTTGGCTTATCAAGAGTGATGGCGAATTGAAGGCGGTCTTGCATAAAATCTGCAACGAAACACCTTCTGCATACACATGCTACCACACAAAAACTGCACAAAAAAAGCCACGACAGCTGGATGATTTGACTGTTACCGCCAAGTCACTCCTGCTTACTCCTAAACGTTTTGTATGTTTAAACATTTCTTTACAGATTGCAAGTTTTCGTCATGTTTGCATTAGTGGGAATTTGCTGTGTTAATTTATATTGTGCTACTATGCATTCAACAAAAAATAGCCATCTATTTGATGTCAGGGAAGTTGAAATCTTGTGCTGCAGACAATAGAAGTTTTCTTGCATTACTTTCACTTATTTACACCCAATCTTGGCATACTGATCTATGCATGTTCAGAAATGCATTTGGCAGAGGTGCTTGCCTGCCTTCTTTGGCAAATTCCACCACGGTAGTTCAGTGGATGTGGTATGCTGTTGAGCCCAAGGCTGTGTGTTTGGTTCCCAGCCAATGTAACTGCATTGCAGTATGAGCAGAATGCAGCAATGCTTGTGTACTTGTGTTTAAGTGCACATTAAAGGGCCCCTCACCAGGCTCCATAGTAAATTTTGGTTATACGATGGAAGTTGTTACTTGCCCTCTGGGCAGTGTTCTGCCGCAACAATTTTTCAGATCAGCTCATTAATAGCAGAGATAGCAATATTTCAGTGCCCCGAACCAGTAATTTCAGCAGGTGAACTCAACTGTCAAGTGAGACTCTCCACTTGCCCCATCTAACCTCCGCAAGCGAAATGCCTTCCCTGCATTCTCCCATACCGGACCTTGAGGATCATGTGACACATGCGTTGCAGGCCCCGCCTTCATTTTTTTCTCCTCACTTTCTTGCAGTGCGGTGCACTTCCGCTGACGGCATCGCGCATGAGCTGTTTTGTCACATTTCACACAGCGCACGATTTTGTGCACTGTGCATGAGGACACCTGACTAGTGCCATAAGTCAGTGCTACACAAACACTAAGGCAGACAAGCAGATCACAGAGCATGATTCCATGCTGGAACACGATAGAAAATGACTGTTTCAGTGTCTGCATGTGTGACTGCACAACGGTGGGGACAAGCAGACAAAACAGAAGTACATCTCTTGCTGCGGTGCCAAGTAAAACAAAAACATGCAGACATTTGGTTTGTGTGTTTTATTATTTCTCTTAGCTTTAATTCGTCAATTCAAGCAACAGATCACACAAGTAACAGATGTTGCCTTGAATAATTCTCGAAGTTGTGTGTCTCGATGATTGACGTCGCACTGCGAACACGAGTACGTAGGCGCAGGAACATGTGCACATCACCGTCTGGCTTCGAGTGCGGTCGCCGCGGGGGAAAGGGAAGACGGCGTTCGGATTGAAATTTCAGACATTTGCGCTGTGCATAGCGATATTATAGTTCGCAAACACTATCAATAGCGCGCATTGTATGCTCTGCGCGCTTGTCAGCCCAAAATGGGCCAGACCTAGTGAGGGGCCCTTTAAGGAACCTTATTTGGACTTTCATAGTGCATTCTTGTGATGCAAAGGCAATCAATTATCAGATAAGGAAAGACAGCCATTGGCAGCAATGGATATTCTCAACTGTGAACCAATTTAGTTGCAACCTGAAGCCACACTTCTTTATTCTTTTAGCCCTTCATCGTTGGCTCACACACCACTGCCATTGCTATTGCAATATAATAGAAAACACAGTGATGGATGAGGTTCAGTGCTGAGCTCTGTTAGTGTCCAGCTTGGCCTTGATATTTTGGACGTGCATAATGTGCATTCATTACTGGCACAAAAAGTAATTGAATGTTCATGCAGTTTTTAACAAAGTTCTTCGAGCCCAACTTCAAGCTGGGTGGCGGATTGCGGATGGAAGATGTGGTGCTCGAGCAGCTGCGCCGGCTGGGTTATCCATACCCATTACACAAGAGCATGCTGTTGGGAATCGGTTCCCAGCCACACAAGGCCCTCGCCATCATCACCTGGCTGGCAGACTTGGCCAAGGTAAGCATGAGTAAACAGGGAATGTTTTCACCAGCATGCTTACTTCTGCAAATGTCCTTTGTGTTTCCAGATGAGTACTGCTGGACATAACTGGTCCATGGGCAGAAAACGTCGCCTTTTTTTTTTTTTTTTTTTTTTTTTTTGCAGCTGAGTTTCTTTCACCTGGTGTCCAATCTGTGGCTTTCGCATCTTTTTAGCAGTAGTGTTGCGAACTGTCACTGTTTTAACCAATGTCATGGGAACAGTACAAATACAAATGTTTGAAGAATGATTTCTTTAGCCTTGCGGAGCTGCTATGACAGCAGGCATGGTTGGTATTCTAGAATTCAGTTCTCTTTAACCCAAGCAACAGAAAAAAATTTATTAGGGCACGTCCAATCAAGCTAAAACGCACTGTTCAGGTTTCTGAAGTATCTGTACACGTCTTCCCCTTACACTCTTAGACAAAAGTACATCCTTTGGGGTGTATATCTGCCACACAACGATAATCATCTACCTTGTTTGCGTTTCCTTTCTTGAAAACGCCGCACCCGCTACTTTCCTGTCGGGAATGCTATGTCATGCTGATAATGCGCATACCGTTCATTATTGGGAAGTACCACGCTCGCCACATTAAAGAAAGGAAATGCGGACAAGACAGATGACGATTATTGTTATGTGGCAAAAGGGCGTAATTTTGCTTAAGAGTGTATACTAGTGGCCATAGCTAAGAGCCTTGAACGTTAAAAGGGTGCATGCAAAATATATGCTTGTAAATCTAGTAGTAACTAAAAGCTGGTGGGCAGTTCCATTCACTGTTTTTGTTCAGCTCTAATAACATAGTATTTGGCACACTTTTTGGTGAGGCTGGAAATTAGGCAAAGAAAATGCTGTGTTCTTAGTGGCTTTTTGCTGGTGGTTTTGTCTTTTCTTTGCAGTACCACGACTCTGTGAACCCACTGATGGACTTCTTCAGCTCAGTAAGTTATTGGCTTTCCTTTTACCGTAGCCTTATTTGCATTTTTAAGAAAATTTACTGTGGCTCTCTAGTGCTCCATAAGAATTATGCACAATTTCAGTGGGGCAAATGAAACATAAAGTGACAACCCCACTTCACTTCAAAAGAATCCAGTGTCCCAATTGGGTACTGCATACTCATGCATAGGACATATAATATACTGATATGCAAGGAGATGTACAGGCGCTGACAAAAGTGGCATACTCCATGCAGCGGGAGCCGGAGCAGCGGCACACTGTATCGCGATGTCATGTACATTGACATGAGTCAAGCGACATGTCTGCCGATAATAAAAGGCACCCATTGGCTGTCTCGATCCCAGATGCTGCCTGTAGATGGCGTTGCGATGCAGTTTGCCGTTGCTCCGGCTCCTGCTGCCTGGAGTATGCCACTTTTGTCCACGCCTGCACAGCAGGTGTGGATAAATTCAAAGAGTCTTGAAAAAAAAAACAATTTGCACAGTGCTTCACTTGTAACCATATCTATGTGCTTTGTCCAAGATAGGTTATTTGGGATCCATAAGCCCAGATATTTATGTTCTATTACCTCTGAGAGTAATGCTGTTTGCTCAGTAATGAAAAAGGAGTAACCTCTTCTTGCAAGCTATTTGCATAAAGTTTTTTTCTTTTTTCAAAATTGTAATCTGCCATTTCTCTCACCACAATCTTTTTTAGAGGTTTTCGTTTAACGGACTTGATCTTCATTTGAACTAACCATTTCATAAGTCACGCAGACATTTGCACATAGCTTAATATTAACATTATTATCACTAATAATGTCATTTATAAAATTAGGAAACAATAAAGGGCCCCTGGGAACTCCAGAATCAATGCCAACACAATTTAAGGAAGCGCTGTTTAGGGAAACGTACCTATCGTGGTTTGAAGGTGAGCTCTAATCCATGCTAGCAGTTTGATTTGTTTTTACAAAAACATAATTTATGTAGTAGTTTATTGTGAGAGACTTTGTCAAATGCCTCACTAAAATCCATGTATGTAACATATGTTTTCCTTTATTTATTGCGGATGTGAAATTGCGTAATTCCAATTTGAGTAACTGCGTCTAAACCAGTGTTGAGCATTTGTTAGCACTTTGTGTTGTTCAAGAAAATCGGCTATATGTTTATAAATTACGTGCTCGAAAATTTTACAAGTAGGTCTTAATAAAATCGGTCGGTAATTTTTTATTAGATTCGTCACTGTATTTGTGCAGTGGTTTGAGTCTGGCTGTCCTTCAGATGTCGGCCAATATACAAGTTTTCAGGGGCTTATTAAGCAATACAAACAGGTACTTCACACACCATTTTGCATAACATCCTAAAAAACCACTTGGGATATAATCCGGGTCAGGAGATCTTTTAACGTCTAGTTTTAGCAAAAGGTTGAAAATGCCATGCTCATAAATTTTCACATCTGGCATAAACTTAAAGATTTGTGGTTGTCTGTGGTGTAGCAGATCATTCTTTCTGCGATTACTATAGAATATAGTACCCATTCACAGCATCCACGCATTACAAAGCCAGTGAGTCTCTCATTATAAAGTCAATACCTTGAGTATACAAGCAATATAGTATTCATCAAATTTTATGATGTTTTAGCTTTGGCTGGCATTTTTTATATTGTAAAGTTGGAAAGACGTTGAATGGGTTTAGCACAAAATTGCACATAGCATTAACAGTAGTGCTGTAGTGACAAAATGCATTTTTTCAGGGAGACTTTTCATCCGGCACTCCTGGGAAAAACCAGGCTGGAGGAGGCAGTATCTCGGGGTTGCTGCTGGAGCACTGCATGCGTAAGGGAGATAAGGACACCGACGATGATGATGACTTCCTTGACAACTTGGGTAAGATCTTTTGTGTATGTTTGTGCACTATGATAACCTCGTGATGACAGTGCTTCCCAAACTGAGATCCGGAGAAAATTTTAGGCACTGCAAACAATAAAATTGATATGGCAGTGTATGCTTGACTGTTATAATCCATAGCCTAACTTGGTACGTTGAAATCTTAATAACACAAACTCAAAGGTGCCAGAAAATATCTTTGAGTTCGAATTCAAGGGGCCCTGAACCACCCCTTGGGCTGGGTGAAATATAGGCCACGGGTAGCATACGCTGTTCGCACTCTCTTCTAGATGCACTGTTTCGTCATTCCCTTCGATGGCTGTTATTGGCAGATAGCTGACATCAAGCTGCTGTCAGCTACATGGCTTATATACCAAGGCAACCGCGAGGTGTCTCCATGAGCCCACTGGCTAAGCATACTGTGGCTCGCTGAGGACAACCGCGTTTGGTTTCCACAATCGCTTGGTTCATGATCCCACAACTTTCGCATAATATGAAAGTTGTGGGATCGTTCCCCATTTGCGGCAAGTTGTTTTTTTCATCAACTTTCATTCCCATTAATTTATCGTTTCTTTATTTCATTTATTAAGCACAAGTAATTTCCCCTATGTTCTCCTTGGTGTCAGTGTCTGTTGGCTTTTTATGATATGACTAATAAAAATCGGGCCCCTTGATTAACCAAATTTCTTCTCGTTAACTAGAAGGTTTGTCTCTCGTATAGTCGACTACTATGGAGCAAAGGATTAATGGTTTCTTTTGTTTATCAGAATGCTGGCATGCAAGCAAACACATGGAAAAAGAAAATGCAATGCCAAAATAAATGCAAATGGCAATAATTACAACTTCGTGCTTTAAGTAGGCATGCACATTCCTCAGAGAGGTGAGACGGCAAAATATTGCAAGAAGAGGTGGAACATTGCTATAAAGGAATATGCCTGTTGCAGATAGTATCCCAAGCTGGCTAGGCCAGTGCACTAGCTACTCTCCCCCCCCCCCCCCTCTTTTTCTTTTGGGTGGGGGGGCGGGGGCTTTGGTCACATCAGTCTTCAAAAGCAGTGAAGAACACAAGATGAGGTCATTACGAGTAATACAGCATTTGCACGCATCTCGGTAGCTTATTCTGAATACCCTGATCCATTCTTTTTTGTCTGCTTGCTAACACAGTCATCTTCGCGAGCTTCATCTGGCACCGGCGAACTCGTGTCGTGCTCCGGAGCTGGCACTTCAGTGCCTGCAACTCTGAAAAGGAGCAGACGCCTTCTTCTGTTTGGCCGGCCGCGTCCATGCACACGTACATGTCCATTGTCGCATCTACGGAACGATGCAAAATCCAATTTAAGTATCCCTGAGGCATTTGCTTGGCCATGCTGCTCGTTTTGCCCATCTGTTTACTGCTCTCAAAGCTGTTCAGCTTACCTTTATTGCCAGCCTCGTTTGTATGGGATGTTTCCGTGCTTGAAGAGGGTACAATTTCTTTTCCTGTGGAGTTGGACAACGACAAACGTCATTTTGCTGCTGGCTTAATCCTCGCTGACTGGGATTGGGGCTTCGGCTTGCTCAAGTACACCGGCAGCCCTTTGAACAGCCTAGGAACGGCGCCGGGCCGCAGCTTAGCCTTCTCGCTTTGCAAACACAACGTCCGTGGTGTCAAAATGCCTTTTGCACACTCGGATGTGTTGAGAGTCGAAGGTACAGCCGCCGGCTTCCTGTAGCGGTATTGCAATTTCCACTTCTCGCGCTCATTGGTGTCACTAGGCAAACAAAACAATACCTCTTTGCTCGTACCTCTGTAGTCAGTGCGACAACGCGGTACACAGCAAGGTTTAGGCATTGTTGCTCCGTGCACTATTCCTGTGCCCTTGTACACAATCCTCAAAGCCGTCAGATAAACAAATTATCTGTTGAAATGCAGAAAACAGACTGCCAATGCCGCCGTATTCGTTAGGCACCCAGCTCTCCTGACGCAGCGCATAGCTTTCATCTAGCCCCCATTGTGCTTCCAGCGCCCCCGCGCAGCAGAAGCTGTGGCAACATAGCAAGCTCTCCCATATCGTTACAGCGGAATTAAGTGGAGCCAGCTACGCTTTCGCGTGCACTCTGCCCCTGCAGCTGATAGCATCGCCCACACTGGGACGACGCTATCATGAAAATTGGGGACTGAATGCATCGTCTGCCTCTCGCTCCAACAAGTCGCTGAAGCTCGAGATTATGCTACCTCCATTACTAAACATGCGAGAAGATAGCTAACATGATGCCACGCCGTCTCGCTACGCCCACTCTTTTCAATCACCACAGATTACCTCTAAAGAAGGCTGCACAGCTGCGTATGCGCTCATCCACGCTTGCAGCCATGCGCAGCCACGGTTCCAGAATTCCAGAAATTGCAAAGTGCCAACTTACCCCTCCCCCTCACCCCTCCTGCTTGCGCTTGATCGAGTTACTGCGAGCAAGCTACCTTCCCATTTTTTTACCCTTTGCTTGCACAGGAAGGCAGCACTCCTGAAGCCACCACCTCTTTCTTGCCACATCCTCGCACATTTTCATTTGCACCTAAAGCACAAAGTGCGCGGGCCGCGTTAGGATCTTATCACACTTGAATTTTACAAGGAACATAATGCGGCTGCACTGCAGCGGTCGCTCATGTCTCGCCACGCGTGGTTTGAGAGCTGCGTTTGCAATCGCTCTTGTATTTCAATCATTTGACCATCAACATCTGCGGAAGTTTCCATTCATTGCCTTGGCATTCCTTTGCGCAGAAGCGAAATTCGTTCTATTGAAATCGCATACACACTTAGTTATCTTGAGGTTCTAAATACATGGTTTTCTATGGACAAGAGATTATGGAAAGGTAAATACTTCATCATATCGAGAATTTCGTTATGTTGAAGGTCCCTATATCGAGGTTCAACTGCATACGTGCAATGCAAAATGAAGGCCTCGCCTCACCCAGCAATCTGCACTTGACCTGGCCTTCCATCGGTCTACTCTATCCTATGCCTGCAAATTGCCTATTTCAATCGCAACTATCTCAGCTGTGCCTCCCTTCCCTGGTCATTTATTCTGCTCTCCACTGGAACACCAGTTATAAGCCCTACATGTTACGTGGCCTGGCCTACTATGTTTCTTCCTCTCGATCTCAACTAGAACTCTGGCACCACCATTCGCTATCTAATCCACATCACTGTAATGCCATTGAGATGCTGTCGGTAATAGAGTAATAATACACCAGTAATTTTTCATCCCATCGCTCATTGCAGTTCTTGAGCTTCTTCTCAAGCTTGATAATTCAATGGCTATGGAATTTTGTTGCTGAGTTTATGAAGGAGTGCAAATTGTTATCGCGACTGCCTCGCTTGCTTGACGAGGTTTCCGCCCACGAATCAAATAGTTCTGGTCACTAATAGCATACTGTACAGCGGGAATCACATTTGTTTAGTGGTCAAACAACCAGCTGCGGACTATGAGCGTCTGAAGTAGCGGTAAATGCTGGGTTATAGATCTGTATGTGGCTTTATAGCGCATTGTCCAAGCATGTGGCATGGCCATACGAGGTCTTATTGCGGCGTTAGCCAGTGTGTTTTTTACTTTCGTTAGAGGAGGATGAAAACGTTTTCTTCTTCGGCATTGTTCGTCCCGTAGTCTACGATGCACTCACTTGCTTTACGCAAATCGTGTCCTTGTAAATAACCATCAGATTTTTATTTTTTTTTCTGATCCCCTTTGGATATTCCTGCTTTACAGGGCCAGAAGGCAATGCCGAAGCACAAGACATATTTATTATGCTGGTTTACCAACCGCAGTGATCGATGTGTTGAGCAATGCCATCAGCGTCGTACAGGAAGCCAACATAGACATAGCATAACGATTTCAAGTCTACTAGATTCAAATGCGTGAGAACGATGCCGGTAGCCAACAAAAATATTTTATAACAATTGGCGCTTAATGTTTTGGGGCTGCATTATGTTGGCTGTGCACGAGCACTCTTATGTTTTAGTTCTTACGCCAAGTGGTCAGATAGGCAGATCTTCCAAATAATGCTGGAACCATTGCTCTTCGTTGGGTAACAACTGATACGGCCAACATAGTTTATAGCACACGCACACACCCTGGCTGATAGTGCATGTTGCATGTTTGCACAGCGAAATGTCACTGGCTTACACCGGCGACACATTTTTTTCTGCTTTCATTTCTCTTTTCTTTGTTATTTTCTAGGTTTCAATTTCAGCCTCAGCTAATTTTTCCCAATGCTTTCCTCAGCTTCATTGTCTGTTGGCTTTATGCGGTCATGATAGAGCCCCTCGGTTTCCTCTCTCTTTCATGCATAGCAAGGGTCTCAAATGTGGCAGCCTTCATGTAATTAGGTAGCATACAGGTGTTTTTTAGCCACGTTCCTTTTTTTTTTAGCCATGTTCCTGCTCTCCCAAGTTCACAAAAAAGATGTTTCATTTGCTTTCTTGCACACGTCCATTTGCCATGTAGTAGCTGAACGCAGTTGCAGGCTTCCGTCCAAATCAAAGTAGCCGCCGCCGGGCATGAAATCGACAGGGCTCCAAAGAGAACTTGTGCGAAAAGTTGAAGTGTGCTCATGTTGAGCCCCAAATGTTGATGCTTGTTTTGCGTGTACGTCTTAAATATACACACTAGAGCTTCCCTGCAAGTGTGCACACTGCGAAAGCATAGAAAATCACTTTGTTGTCTCTCAATGACAAAGCAAGGTAAAAAGGCAACACAAGTTATGGCGACTGTGCAAAGCACAGACATGTTACTGTCCTTTTAAAAAAACAAAATACATACAGCATACTAGATGTCATGCAGTCCCCTCTCGGGCAGTGCCTCGGGTCCCAAAAAGCGCACATAAGTACGTCGAAAACAGAGAAAAATGCTTGGCCATCTGCACATAGTTACAGCTGCAGTGAAGCAGATTACATTGCAGCTCCGTTGAATCGGACAACACTGCAGAGTGCTCTTACCAAATTATTTCCATTGTATAATTCAGACATCTGAAATGCGATCACGTCAAAGAAGATACGCTTACCGGCCTCCAAAGACAAGACGGCTTGTCGATTTCGGAAAATGCTATTGCAGGCTACTCACAACTGAAACTTGCTGCGGCCTATTATTGCCCACATTGTTCCCATAGTCTCCAGACAGCACTTGCATCATCATCATAAAGAAAACCATGGTGGCTGCCTACAGGCGCTACAAATTCTTGTCTATAGGTGTCCGTGATGGTTAGTCATACCTCAAACCTCATTGGTTCTTATCAAATAAGCATGTCTTTTATTCAATGGTGTTGTCCATCTTACGACTGTTTTCCGTAATATACAGTTTCTTCATAGAAACACTTTATTGCATGAAAAATTTAAACCTGCTTTGGTTTCATGTTCCTTGTGCAGTGCTGGAAGCTGTTGGTACCGTAGAGCCACTAGAGGAGATTGAGAAGCAGCTAGCAGAGCAATGCGAAGAGGTGCAAAGACTGACAGGTCTCATGGTGTGTACAGCGCTTTGCCAAATCTTAGTGTGCAGAGTTCAGTCTTGCACTCCAGAAGTAGTTTCTCTGCTACACCAGGCCACCAGATGTTCAGTGAAGCCGTCTAGGGACCAACTGCTGAATCTTCTTTGCGAGCTTTTTGTGTGTTTCAGCGAAGCCGTATGGAGGAGCTGTACAATGGTTTTCGGGCAGTGGCAGCATGGTTGATAGTTAAAGCTCGATCCAGCGAAACCCGATTTTACAAAGTTCCCAATCTAATGAAGAAATTTACATTGCCCGGCAGGCACCCATAGTTTTCAATGTTATCATCAACCCGAATTAACAAAACAAACTCTATTTAACAAAGTTTTTCCTGAAATAAATGAGTGAAAAAAGCGGTGATTTCTTTCTGATTTTGACAGATGGGTTCTTCAAGTGTGCGCTCTAAAGCTATCGCATTAAAACATCTAGGTGCCATGGTTGCATCCCTAGCTTTATTTTGACGAGACTGCATGCCACACCCATTCAAGGAACAGCCAACTCAACACTGCCTTGCCAGGGGCAGCGGTGGTTGCTTTCGTTATATTATGGTTTATGCGACAGATGACTGCATTAGCGGCAAGTACAATGCTGTGGTAGCCTTTGCGTGTTCCTACGTTGCAATTTTAGATTTCGAAGGACCGAGAAGTTCCTTTCTGAATTTTATGAAGTTCCCAATTTAACTAAATAATTTGAGCGTGGTTATCACATTGTTAAATTGAGTTTCAGCTGTATCTAATATTAGCCAGGAACAGCCCAATGGCCAGGGCATTGGTGAGGACTCCAGCTGTGTGTAGGCATCAGTGATGGGCCATCACTAAGAACAAACAGCACTGCAGCCTGGATTGCAGCCTTGAATTGGCCACATGACCAGGTCATCTGAATGCACAGCCGAATGCACAAACGGCAACATCCGTCCGATATAGCGGAGAATGCTTAAGTACTTTGCTCGGATACTAGTAAAGCATTTGAAGGCTCTGGTATAGCGAAGGACATGCGCTGGACATAGTGAAGTGTTTGCCACAGCTTGTAATATAAGCAGGACTTTGCAAACCTTATGAAGGGTGCGTCATCTTCCTTATGCAGCTTCACTACATTTGATGTTTGAGTTTGTTCGATTTGCATATGTCTGCAAAGGTTTTTACAGCATGAATTACGGGCTGATTGGCTTTCCTCTCCTGTGTTCAGTCTAACGGTTGTCGTTCGAGCTTCTAGCATGACATTTCAATCTTTCATGTGAAACGATAGATTCAACTGCATGCTTCTGTTTCTTTTTCACTGTTTTTGTTGCAGGAAGAGCGAGAGATGCTCAATAAGGAGCTGCAGGAAAAGAAACAGAAAATTCAGGGCTACGAGAAATACTTTGAAGGCATGGCTACGCACTTCGAAGAGAAGAGGCTAGAAGTGGAAAAGAATCAAGAGAAGCTAGCTGCCCTCGGTGCGTTAATTACTCCTCTCCTTCACCAGCTTAATGAAATGTGTTATTTGGCTAGTTTGCACATGTTGCAGGCCAGAAACATGGTGCAGCAATGAAGCGCACACTTCCAGATAGTTATTTCCAGAAGAAAGCTGTCATTGTGTACATCCATCAAAAAATGTGATCCTTGTGTTAGGGAGCCATCACTTGTGCTTCACAGTAGTGAATTTAGCTTCCTGAGAGATTGCTTTCAAATATACAGTACCTTGGTGGGTGTGCTTCTTTCTTCTCTTTTTGTGAGATGTGCTGAATTTGTCAGAGTTATTCTAGAAATAAATCAGTTGGTCAGCAGAAATGACATGGACAGGGACACACTTCAACGTCCTCATTGTTGCACCACGATTCCAATCTCCTTTGCCAGCACGCTGCGACACTGTTGATGCACTAGTGACATTGTTCGCCCTGCACTTCGATTCTGGCGACCCATGGTAAGTTGTCGGAGGACGTTTTGCTGCAGATGCCACCAGAAACAAATTGAAGGAGGAGCTAGCCGATGTGCAGGCACTGTGGCGACAGCAACACTCGCGCCACGAGGACAAGCCGACACTGCAGCAGCGGCAGCAGCGGCTCGAGCAGGACCTTTCAGCTGCACGCTCCCAGTACGAGGCACTCCGGCAGCAGCACGAACTTTCTAGCCTACAGTTGTACAACATAAACGAAAAGGTGGGCTGTCTTTTACGTACACCTTTGAGCCAGAATTGTGTGGTGCATCTTTTGCAAGAATACAGTAGAATCTTGTTAATTCAAACTCCGAGGGGACTGGAAATTTGTTCAAATAAAACTCTGTAGGTGAGTGGTGACGTGATCGAGCATGTGCTAGGTAGCTCTTTCTTCCTTTAAGCCGGTTGGGAAAAGAGAGTGTGCGGTGCTCTGGTTTGGTCTCAGCCCCTTGGGCGTCTTATCTCGTTGATATTGCAGAACGTGAAATTACGGTAGCGAGCAACGCATCGAACTTTAACTTGGGTTTGTCCAAAAACCAGTTCATAGGAGCGACAAAATTACCGTGTGCCGTTTTTCGAATTTTAATTCATGGGAGTTTTTCTCTAGTCAAGCACATAGGACTTTGCCGGGACTAACAGAGTAGTTTAGGTTATTCGTAAGTTCAAATTAAGAGATGTCGAATTGCTTGCATTTCACTGCACTTGTTGACTGCTCATGTGCTGGCAATGATTTGCTGAAAATGCCAAAAAACATGCATACTGAGTACGAACGGTACTTCAGTGTCGTTCAATGCTGCTTGTCAGCCTTGTTCAGCTTGAAGCAGTGGTAGCTAGCAGGGATTACATGTGTCCCTTCTAGCTTTAACAAGCAAGTGACTTCATGAGCGAACAGTCCTTCTGCCTCTCAAATGTAGCATCAAAGAAGCTCCCGCCGAAAATGCACTGTGCTCTGGTTACTACATACATCCAGAAATTGCCCAGCAATCGCAGAGTAGGGACCACCATAGCGCATACTTGCCTTCATTAATGACTGTTTCCTGTCTCATTTGCTTTGTGGCTATGGCGTCCTTGTGCTGTCAAAACTACACTAGAGTTCAATCCTTTTTCATGACAGCTCATATCCCTGCTAAATTTCACTGCTTCCGCAAAGGAATGCCGAGATAATAAATCCGTGGACGCACATGGATTAAATGATTGAATTACAAGCAGCTGTTTGCAAACGCACCTCTCAAACCACACGCCGCGCAACAAGAGCAACCGCTAAAGTGTAGCTGCATCGTGTTGCGTATAATGCCTAAGTACGATAAGATCCTATCACGCCCTGCGCGCTGTGTGCTTTAGGTGCGAGTGAAAGTGTGCGAGGGTGAGAGAAGATGGTAACTTCACCAGTGCCACCTTCCTGTGCTAGAAAAGGGAAAGAGGGAAAGGATAATGAGCTTGTGGTAGTGCGATCAGGCACGCACAAGGGGTGGGGAGGTAAGTTGGCACATGGCTGTAAGCGCAGCTGAGTGCATACGCAGCCATGCACCCTGCTTTAGAGGTAATCTGCCGCGTGTGCACAGTGAGCGTGCTGCGACGGCGTGGCACCATGTAGGCATCTTACCGCGCGTTTAGTATTGGAGGTTGCATAATCTCGAGTTTCGGTGACCCATTAGAACTAGAGGCAGACTAAGCATTCGCTCCCCGCTGCTGGCACTTTTCCTTACAGCATTGTCCCAGTGCTGGCGACGCTATCAGCCGCGCGGAGTTCACGGGAAGAGCGTGGCTGGCTTCGCTCAATTCGTACCTCATAGAAGATATCATCGACAAACGTGACATAAAACCGTATCATTCGTCGCAGACTCCCAAATTTATCAATATAAATTGTTTTCTCGTTCAAATATGCCTTTTTCAATTGCCCGATTATTTGGAAATTTTTGCGGCCCCTCTGCAAATAAAAAAAACAGATCAGCAACTGTACTTATTTGCATGAAAGGTCGAATTTCCATAGAACGAAATTTCGATATAACGAATTGCCGATTTTAGCGACTTCACTATATTGAGATCTATTTTCTTCAAGAAAGCAGTGTGCGACCTGTACACAAGTGCAGGCCTTACATGTGTTTATATGGTAGTCAATTTCATTCCCTTAAATGTAAGTGGACACGTGCCGTGATGTCTTCTTTTTAGTAACACTGTTCCTTGGTTTCTCAACTCCATTTATGGGGAAGGTTAGCATGCGGCAGGTGGAGAGAACTACTTTCTGCCATTGCATTACAAAAGCAGTTCAGAAAGTCTGTTCCTTCTGAATGTTTCATCACACAGTAGTCTTGTTCAGCTATGAAATAATGCATTCTTCGGTTTACAAGGTTTTCGCTCTTGATTGGAGGGATTAGGGTCATGCGAGATGTGAATGGACTGTAGTTCCACATTAGCACCTGACTGCTAAGAGCAATTGAGTAGTCCAGCTATGCCAATTTAACAAGATTTGTCATCACTACAAAGGTTCAAGAAGATCCATGCTGATGTATGTGATCAATCATCTGCGCTGGACATTTGACAACTAGCTAGACTAGTTAGTAGCTGCCTGTTGCAACGGCTTGTGAGGTTGGTACTTGAGAATGGTCTGACAATGGTGTGTTGTCGATACGAGCTAGCACAGTTGCAGCACAGGGCTATGAATGCATTGTTGCAGTTCTGGAGGACAATAAACTGGCACAAGCAGTTCTAGCAATTACATTGTTAACTGTTATCCTGTGCTATGACAGCAGTGATTGTGTGCATGTGCTCAGTTTCTCTTTACTTCTTTCTATGCCCCTCCCAACTGTAGGGTAGCAAATCTGATTTTTCTGGTTAGCCTCCCTGCTTTTTTCATTAGTTTCATTTTTTTCTCTCTAGTAAGTAGCATTGCACTAATGTGTACTGTATCATATTCTGTGCAGCTTCGCTCCGAAAATGCCCAACTACAGGCAAGCATGGAGTTCTCTACGAACTCCCTGCGCCGCATGCTTCCACGAAACACGCTGGATGACTTTGACCTGTGCCCTGTAGAGGATGCACGATCACTCCAGAGGCACATAGCCTCCAACACTGCAGCCACTGCTAAAGTGGCCAGCCTGCTCAGTCAAATGGAGAAGGAAATGGAAGGCTGCATTCTGCAGGACCAGGATCTTTGTGAACAGGTATTCATTAAAGCTCCTAGGCAAGTTTTTTTTTTTCTACATACCCTTCAGAGTACCAAGTCTCCAGTTGTACGCATCAAGTTGACAACCTAGAATTGTGTGCAGTAATGAAATTAAATCAGAACCATTTGCTGAAACGAGGGCTCCATCTTAGGAACCAAAAGTCACACTATGCTAATAATTGCAGAATGTGGAGGGACATGAGGGTCAAGTGTGGGCAAAGTTACGGGTTTTAAATTTTGTGGGGAGTGAGGGATGCCGTGGGTGCCTTTGTGCAGGCATTCACCTGTTCTATTGTCCCTACGCCTCCCTTTCCACTCGTGACGGTTGTCAATGGTGACCTTTGCCATGAACCAACTTGCAGCGGTGGTGCTCACGTTGCTGATGGTGGTAGATATCGAGCTTGAGAGAGATCTCTCTGGGACACCACTGGGTACACACAAGTTTTCCTTTCGTCCACTGGCCCCTTTGTTAAGGTCTTCGACTTGAGCTCGTCCAGTGCCTTTGCACTGTTAGCAGGCGCGTGCCTTGTGTGGGTCCTTTTCCGAACACTAAGTCAGACTGGTGCCTAGTGCTCGCACGTGTTCGTACTGCACCAAGCCACACTTATCGGAGGTCCGAGCCAACAGAGATTGCCCGAGCTCTTGCAAGTGGGGCTCATTGGTTATCACGAGAGCAAGCAGCAGAGCTGCAGGGACTTACCCTAGGAAAAGCTTTGAAAGGTGCTAGCCTCTCACAGCGATGTGCTAGCGGTGCCCCCTGTCTGTATTTTTTGTTCTTGGCACAGGAGCCCTTTGATTCCCGCACTGGATTGGGACTGGGCATTTGTGCTGGGTGTCACAGGGGGCAAACAGTTTCCATCAACTTAGGGCAATACTATGAGTTCTCATGCATGCACAGCGCTTGATGCCCCGCTCTCCTTTTTGCAGCCTGAGCGCCCACAAAGCACCGCGCTAGACTCGGAGAAGCGACAACTAATGTGGCACATTGGCTCACTAAGCCCTAACCATTTGTCATAGTTTCATGAAATGCTTTCCCAAGCCATTTCATAGTGTTCTAAATGGAAAATGGCATATGGGATGAAGGCAATAAGGATTAGAAAGGTCCACATAATCTGACATTTTAGTAAAAATTGAGGCATAGATTTAGGCACGTAATTTAAAGCATAGAGCAGACAAACTGCAGTTTACTAGAGTAACACGGTGCTTTCCAAGCGAAGGCAATAGACAGTCTAGAGTCCGATAGGATTGGGTGAGTTGATGAAATTAGAAAGTTTGCATACATGGGGTTAAGTTGGCTGAACACAGACAAAGGTAATTGAAGATCCCTGGCTGATGTCTTAGTTTCGCAGTGAATGTAAATAGCTGATGATTATTTTGAATCCACTAACCTTTTCTGTGCCAAACAAATTCTTTTTTTGTGAAAACCAACAAAATATTTTTTTAATGACCGATTTATTGTGAACAGCTTTTGTTATTGCAATATTGGCAGTTAAGTTGTCTGTTTATTGCTGTCAATTTTTTTCATCTTTTTGGGTTGCAGGCATGGCTATAAAAGCAATCTATATGAAAAAGAGCTTTTTTGTTGTCCTCCATGCAACGTGCAATTACTGGCACAGCGAAGAAAGGAAGTTGCAGAGCCTCTCTTTTTTTTTTTTTTTTTTCTTTACGTCGTCCACACAAGGGAAGCCACAAAAGGCATGGTTTCCCTCGCAAGCATCATTGCTAAGTTGAAGTTCTGAACATGGCTCATCGGAACGTTTCAGGCCAAATCATTTATTTGAAGTGAAAAAATATTCAAAAACACCACGGATGTGGCGTTGAAAAAACTGGTAATCATCACTACAGCGGCTTAACTCCAGGACACTGCCTTTAAATGCCATGGTGGCCAGACTTCAGCTGTGTTCTTGCTAACCATGCCCACAGAACAGTTTTCTGAGAAGTTTGTGTAAAATTCTGCACTACTCGATGGTGGAAAATAAGACTGCCACTCACCTGTGGCACCCAGTAAACGAATGAAAAGCCTGGACGAGCGGTATTCAAGAAAATTCTAGGACCAGTGAAATTTGTTCTTCGCACAGAAAGGGTTAATCGAACTAAACTTAATGCTTCACTCTTGTTGAAGACAGACTGATGTCCATTAGATGCAGTTTATTAATCGAACAGCTGTAACTAAGATGGTGCTGGTACAAGCCCTACCATCGCGCATCAACCTCTTCTTTCTATATCGTTTTCAACACTCTAGTGTCCCTCTGAGTCAAAGCTTTAGCTCTTGCTTTCATTATTCGAGGTTGTGCGAAACATAGAAAGGCCCAGTAACAACTGAACAGACTTCAAAGATACTGTGTTGCATTTAATGGTAAGGGTTAAGTATAAGCTTTTGTGACTGTGGGGAGCAGATTTTTATTAAGCCTCAATATTTTTACAGTTATGGTTTAATGTCTATAAATTATAACTTTCCACACAAAATGACAGCCTAGTTAAATCTAATGACTGAGAGTGTAGTAGACTCTTACATTTTGCACAGTACACCATGTAGTGCACTACTGGGCAGTAGTAGTATTGTCTAATTTGCAGATGAGGGTTTGGGTTTGATATTTTTTCTGTGCTCTGCAGTACGCTTTCAAAGTCGAAGACCTGGAACGTGACCTGCAGCTGAAGCAAGAGCTCATTGCCAAGCGCAAATTGTACTTGGCAGAGCAGACAGCTGTAAGTACCTGTTGTCCTATAAACTAAACATGGTCGCCTTGCCAGCATTTCCACTTCTGGAATTTCAAAAACTGTATTTATTCAACTATAAGGCGAGCCATTTTTCCCAGGATCCTTAGCCTCAAAGTCACCACCCACCTTATATGCTAGGCTCTTAGATTCAGTTCCTGTTTCCATTTGGCAGCAGCATCGCCGTATTTCCAACAATTCACATTTTAGACGGCAGTGCAAATTGTGGCAACTATTAAACCTTGGCATGTGAGGTGGTACCGTACCAACAGTTACAAAAATTTAATAGTAAAGGAGCGGTGCAGGTTACACGTAAATTTCACCTTGAAGTCAACAGCAGTGAGACTTTCACCTTATGGTATGGCTTTATGGCAGCACGCAGCGTACTGCTGTAAGAAGGAAGAATTCTGGCTCCACCGTGACTCTCGCCAATGGCCAGCACTTGACCAGCAGGAGGGGTGCAGCAAAGGGAGGAGGAATTAGAGCTTGGCAAAAAAAAAGTAGACGGAGACTATTAGGATTATTTACAATAGCTCGATTTACTCGGACATTTTGCCTCCCATGCAGTGGACATAATGAGTGCATGACAGCGATTCAGCAGGATAGGCCATTGTGTCAACAGGCCATTGTGGATAGAGCCATACTCCAAAAATTTACAGGGTCCCCACTTTTGTTCATGGGCCAATGTGAAGGCATTTACGAAGTGGACACACAACTTGACCCCACCTCCCCCAACCTATGCGATAACGTATGCTGATATATGGCATAAACAGGTCTGGGCATCACTCATGTCTTCCTTTGCAAGATACATCTGACCGACACCTAGGCAGGCTTGGTCTGACAAGCGCATACTGATTCCATATACCAAAATATTATTTCCATCAATGCATGCATATTGACATAGGAAGCGAGAAAACAATAACAAGTAAGAAAACAAGTGTAATTAGTTGCAACTGCATTAACATAATCTAGTCATCTCGACCCATTCGTACAAGACAGCATTGCGTCCAAGGCAGGCAGAAGAGGAGTGGCACGTTGACGCTTGTAACATTTGAAATCGCAAGGAAAAGTAGTGATGGAATTAGTGCCGGCCCTGAATTAAATATACCGTAATTTTGCTAAATATTTTCAGCTGCTATCGAGGTTGTTGCACTTCAACGCAGCAAAGAGGTTTTGACAAACGCACTCTCGCTTTTCAGAGTTGCTTCTCCTACCAGTGAGAGGTTGTTCTTCACAAGCAGCTTGGTGTTTGAGCCTGCCTGCCTGCCTAATGCCAAATTTGGGCATATCTTTCATTATATCTAGGGCGTCGTTCAGAATATAACCGAGAACCTACCTGCTTGTGCAATATTGCGAAGTTGGGCTCGTTGGTGGAGCATTTAAATGTTGAAGAAAAACTGCTGACGACTACGTTACTTCCTAATGCGAAATTTGAGCACAGCTTTTTGGCTGTTTCGGCTATTCGATATACTGAGGCAAAGAATTCGAGCAAGACATGTATGTACACTTACAGACAGCTTTTTAGTCTTCCCACATATTCCTTCTTCAAGAAACACTCCACTCCCAGTTCTTGATTGTCATGAAGGAAGCTTTGTGGTAGGAGAAATAGATGAATATATGCTTGACTTGCTGCGCCAATGCCTAATTCGGCATAGTGCACATCTGATTCTGGCGGCGACCACAATCATTTAGCAGCACCAGCAGACAAAGGACTTCCACCGGTTGCCTCGCTCATGGCTAAGAAAAAACTGGCTGAGTATAAGCTATTTATATTTGTAGATGGATTATATTATAATATAAACACGCAGTGGCGAAAGGAGGCAGCTGTGCGTTTCGGCTTGGACAGCAGCACATCGAGATCAGCCACCACCGAGCCGGCGCTCTGATTGCCACCGCACAGGGGTGGCATTGGAGGAGGAGCAAAGAGAGCAAGGCTTGTGCCATGTGCAAGGAATGGCACCAAGAGCGTGTACAGCTGGAGCAGCGCGCTGGCGCCGGCTGCGGAGCTGGTTATGTCGATGGACAATGTTCGAGGCACAACAGCGATCCAAAACGCAGCAATGGGCGCCAAAGAGCTGCGCGCTCTGAAATGGGGCTGGCTGTATACACGTCTGTCTCACTGTGGTTGTGTAGCCAGCACTGTTGCTCGGAATGTCCACCTGCTTGCCTGTACGCCACCATGTAGCAGTAACGCTTCACAGCTGATGTATTTTTTTCACAACAGCAATTTAAGTAGCAATTAAATAATCAGTTAATAGGCTGCTCTTTGGTATTAGTGTGTGTTACGATTAACAGATGAAAAAGTGTTTTCTTGCTAGGTTTCTTGCTCATTCATACTAACACGTTTTAGCAGGGTTATGTCCAACTGCTATTCTCAGCATATCGTGCCTCTCAAGTGAACCAGATACTGCCATGTGTTGTAGCAGTCTCACCAAGCTGCTGCTTTGCGAAAAACTGTCACTGCTGTTTTTCTAGGACACGCGCAAAAGCGCTCAAGACTTGGACAAGGAGTATGCTGATATCTGCAAGGAAACCTCCGACCTTCAGCAGAAGCAACTCATCGACCCAGAGATCAAGGCTGCCCAGGAGTCTGAAAAGCGGTATGTCCCTCTTGTCTGGCACCTCAACAAACATTAATGAAAAAAAAAAATTGTGTGCAATGAATGCAACACGAAGGGTAGCCTCTCAAGCATCATGTTGGACATTTTTCTTGTTTTGCATCGCCTATCATGTGGCTAAAGTAGCTTTAAGAAAAAAAGATGCCCACCCTGTACTAAAAGTATATGAAGATGCAACAGAAATTGTGCTCTCTTCAGTTTAAACTTCTACAATCATGTTCACATTTCGTAGCAAGGACAAAGGTGCATGACAGCAGTTTCCAATTTAGTTGGTCAAACTTGAATTCTTTCTGAATGAGTCAGCTTGAGGTTTGACCACTGATGTGTTTAGCAGCACACAAGTTGAATCTTCAGCTAGCTTGATACACCGTAGTCACTGCAGGCATGCATCAGCTAGAATAGCTCAATTCGTATGCCATCTTCTATAAATTTCTTTGCAACTGGCTGCATTATCTGGCATACCGAATTGCTCAATTTTGCAGTTCTTTATGGTAGAAGTTTGTGCCGGTTCCTAGCATTAAAAAAATGTGCAAGCCTCGGAGCTATTGATAACAATGCAGCTTTGTTGCTAGCAGTCCTAGGAACTCTTCATCACTTCTATTTAGTGCCATTGACCCCTTAAGTGTTTCGGATGAGCAGAACTCTTCCTAGCCAAAGCGCCCTCGAACTAAGATTAAGTTCTCCTTTTGAGTGTTCGGGACAAGAAGTGCCCGTCTACGGCTTAGATCGCATGTCGCCAATGAGATGGAAGCACTTACTTCAAGATTTGTTTCTCCTGCGGCAGGAGCGCGGTTTTTGTGAAAAGGTGACAGCGACACATGCATAGCTCACCCGCCAACCTGAAAAAGCTTTTCATCCTCATCTTCTTCCAATGAAGATGATTCAGATACCAATGTTTATCTTGCGTCCAGAAGTGAAGACGATAGCGATGACTCTGAATTGCAATGTTCGCTTCAGAGATGTTCTTGTCACCAAAAGAACTGCTCGAGTGCTCATCAGTGGGTGCAGCTTGATGGCGACAATCTTCGCATGAAGCCTCCTCGGCTTTCATTTTCGGCCGTTCCAGGCAAGGGTTTGATATTGTCAGATCTGGAGTACATACAGCTGTTTTTCAACAATGAACTCATTACACTAGTGGTTGATGAAACCAATCACAACGCAGCTGAAAAGCTAAAATGCTCGTCCCAGTGTCATTCCCTGCTTTTAAATTTACCATGCGGTCCCGAAGCTTCCAGAATGCAATAGCCAAAGATAGCCAATAGCCAAAGTTCCTACACAAGCAAAGAATGATGAGGTGCTTGCAACTGTTTTCTTTATGTGGTTTTTTTATTAGCAGCAGGCAACTCGTTTCTTATGTAAGGTTTCAGGGTGTCTACCAACTGGGAATACTAGGAATTCTCAGGAATCTTGAATAGTCTGGAAATACTTAGGGAATTTGTGCTCCTCTCAGGGAAAATTGGCTGTAATTTTATTGAAAGGGAGCGAAAGTCTCAGTAATGCTGGCTCGCGTAACAGAGAGGGATCGTAACGAATCATCTTTTGACGCCGTGTCATTGGCTGGAGGAGTTGCCAGTGTACAGTCAATGGCCGACCTCGATTTGCTTTCAGTGGAGTCTCAAGCACCACCTATGTTTCACACATATGTATCAGCAGTCAATCATAATTCGTGACTGAAGTAGATATTCGAAAACATTTGTTTATGTATGCATCTCATTTTGATTCGTATTTGAGAATGTTCCACTCGATTTGCAATGAGTTTTACCTTTTTTTTTCAGATATTTTATTTGTGCATTTTACTAACCCCTCGCTTCAGATTTTTCTTTAATAATATAAATGATACTCCCTACTATTCAAAGTGGATTAAGTCTTTTCTTAGCATACTTACTAGAGAGTGACAGCATTGGGCGACATAGTGTCAGCCTGTCTTGATGTAAAAAAAGTTCTGTGTCACTCAGGGAATTTTGCAAAGGCACCCAGGGAAAACCTGGAAGACTCGGGGAATTTGGGAATGTCAGTTTGGCAGACACCCTTGGTTCAGAAATAAACTGTATTGTGTTGATTTGACTTGGTATGTAGAGCAAATATTTTTTTTCAACATCAAGTAGTTGCTTTATAGTACAAAATGTTTTGAAATCTGCCATAAAAAAAACGGGCCCTTTTGGTTTGGAAATTTTTAAAAAAGAATGACATTACGGGGTTAATGGCCAACAACAATATTTCGGAGTGCATAATAAGCAGTTTGATACTGTTGATATAGAGTGGTACCCATGCAAAAGTTTACAACTGTGAATTGGGCTGGTTGGTATTAGTCTTCATTGTTTGCACTGTAGTAATTCTGAAAATTTTACATTTTAGATATGCTGCATTTACTCGTGGGAGGCCCACACTTCTTTTCTTTTTACTTTTAGAATTTTTACTGCGTGCAGGATTTACACGAGACGGGCTTATAGCTTCTAACCGAAGCTTTGAACTGCACACAGATAGCTATGCAAAATAGTGCAACCACTGGCAGCCAACTACGAACACATTTGCAGTCTCTAATTGATTTTTCAGGCTTGGACAATGTGCTCCATTAAAATGAAGTTTCATGATGGTCCCGAGTGTTTCACTTCAACCAATTGGCACAGGCCAAAAACAAGATTTCAAATGCATAGGCTTCTATGAAAACTTCTTACGGAATTACAGTTGTATGGCATCGGAAGTTTATTTACCACATAAGCACACTGCGTGACCATAGCTAGAAACTGTGTAAATAAGTGTTAATTCATTTTGTAACCCACCGAGTACAACTGGCAATATTGGAATGACTTGCCAAGAAAGGATGACAGTGTAATGCGCTTGCGCATTCAACTTCCTTGTCTCATTGTCCTTTCACGGTTGTCATTTGTACTCAGTGCATCACAAGACAGTCTTTACATTGTATGACTTTGTGCCAGAGCCTTATAAGTATATTTAATTGTATAGTCATGCCATTATCATTATATGCATTCATATGTAACACGAGATGATAAATTAATACTAACCGGAGGCTTCAACTTCCAGATATCAACTGGGACACTTTTTCTTCATATTCAGCTGAGTGCGGAAAGTGTTCTGACTGATCTAGCCTTTAACTTTGATCTACTACAAGTTGTTAAGGATTTCACAAGAATTCAAAATGATTCAGCATCCATTCTTGATTTGTTTTTTGTAAGTGTAAGACAGCATTTCGTGCATTGTAACATCAGGTATTTCTGATCATAAGGTGGTTGTCCTGATGCTAAAAAGGACTTTAATCAATTGAAGCAGTAAGGTTCACTCATTTCCAAATTTTTCGAGAGCTCATGATGACTGTATAATAGAAGTGCTAGCTTTTAATTACGATTGCTTCCAAAGCCTTGATTTTAGCACAAATGACCTCTGGCTTTTTTTTAAATGCCTCGTTTTTGATTGTGTGAAAGCTTTGTTCCTAAAATAGTGAAGTCCGAGCACTGTAATTTATGGATTACGCGGGGGATGCTACAAATGAGGTGCAAACTTAAGCAATTAAAAATGAAGGACGGTGAAGAACTGAAAACCGCTATTGATAACTTGTCTGAAACACTTAGAAAAATATTTTCAAAGATAAAGAGTACTGTCACAGCACATTACTACCAGACTTTATCAGACCATCTCCTGAGAAATACTGGAGGATTGTGATGCCACCTTCTGACACTTTTCTTATAAATGGCGAAAGTGTACGGTATGAGGCAATAGTGTACTTTGCTTTTAATAACCATTTTAAAAGTGTACTCACAAGTGATGACGGCTGTTTACCATGCTTTTCTGCTGAACTGCCTTCCCTTCCTGACACTGCTTTTGCAGAACAGGGTATTCTAAATTTATTGTTAAATCTTGACATTAAAAAACCTCCACGGCCAGCTGATATTCCAAACAGCTCTCTAAGGCGTCATGCTGAATGGTCTGCAAAATACCTGTCCATTCTATTTACGAGGTAAATCAACAAAGGATCATTACCACCGTACTGGAAAATTGCAAGACTAAAACCTTTACATAATTCTAGGGATAAATCTCCCATAAAAAATTAGACCAATTTCATTAACATCGCCATGTTGTAAGTTCTT
Organism: Dermacentor variabilis; assembly: GCF_050947875.1. Taxonomy (NCBI): domain Eukaryota; kingdom Metazoa; phylum Arthropoda; class Arachnida; order Ixodida; family Ixodidae; genus Dermacentor; species Dermacentor variabilis. Next base: position 68,001,890 of record NC_134572.1, read on the forward strand.
GGCACATATCATTCTTAAACACATGACTGGTTTTCTAGAAGGACACGACATTTTAACAAACATGCAGCATGGTTTTAGAAGTGGCCTTTCAACAACTACTCGACTAGCTGAAATACAAAACTTTGCTAGCACTATAAACAAAGGGAAACAGACGATTGTCATGGATTTCAGCAAGGCATTTGATAAGGTGGCTCATGTTAAATTGCTTTATAAGTTAGGAGGTCCGTTTAAAAATGAAAAATATTACCATGGATTAAACCCTATCTTTCATCCGTCAGTTTGTTACTGTAACTAAAACAACCTCTGACATAGCTGCCGTCAATTCTGGCGTCCTACAGGGATCTGTTCTCGACCCCCTTTTCTTTTCGTCATATATAAATTATATTGTCACCAACCTGTCCATTAAAATCGGGCTTTAGCTGACGACTGCATGCTGTATGATGAAATAACTGATGGAGACGAACTCAGGTTAAACAGGGTCTTCAATAATGTAGTTGAATGGTGTAAACCATGGCAAGCGAGCATTCATTTTGAAAAGACGGTATATATGCGGATAACATTAAAACAGAAGCCACTACTGTATCACTATGGTGCAGAAAATGCCCTGTCAGAGGTAACGCAATACAAATACTTTGGTTTGTGCATAACAAAGGATCTTTCCTGGTCAAAGCACCTTGACACAGTGATAGCAAACTGCTGCCGTAAGTTGTTTTTCCTATTAAAATCCTCGACGCCAATACCTGTCTATCTATTGTACATCTATTGCTCTTGTACATCTAGGTACATCGTTTGGCTTACAAAGCACTTGTCCGCCCTGTTTTGGAATATGCTGAATTTCTATAGGACCCGTTCACTAAAAGCGATATTGGAAAGCTGGAAAGCTTACAAAAAAAAAATTCACCTACAATACATATATGCGTGTGCTTCAATTACTAACCTCTTATTTCGGAGTGGCTTGCCTTCTGTAACCAACAGAAATTGTGTATGTCATTTAAAATTTTTTTTTTTCTAGCTAATAAATGGTCACTGCAACATCGCCTTCTCATGTGTACACCAGGCTACGCTACCAGGAACTTGCAAGCTGCAACTCCATTTACTACACATGTCAACTGCTTCAAGTATTCATTTTTTCCTAGAACCGCAGTAGATTGGAATAAGCTGGCCGATAAAACTAACACGGGACTCATTCACTTTTTGAGACATACCTTTTATGAAAAGCATTCTGCGCTGGCTGAGATTGTTTTGAGGTCACTGTCTGACTGTATGATTTTAAGATCGCTGAGATACGTCGCTTGACTTTTTTTTTTTTTTGTGTGTGTGTGTGTGCAGTTCGCCATTGTTTTGTACTTATTCGTGTACCACGCTGCTAAGATCTTGTATAAGATTGCAGTATTTAAAAATAAATAAAAAAATATCCCTAGTTAGTTATTTTGGGTGTACTGAAGAATAATGAGCGACACTTGTCCCTCTTTCTCCTCCAACCCCTTTCTCTATTTGCATGCTGAATATCAAGCCTGGCTAATCTCCAGGAGCAGTTGGCCGAGGCCAAGTCTCGGCATAATGAAACCATAGCTGCCAGTGATGATGCCCTGCGACAGTGCCAGGAGGCTGCAGCTGTAAGTATGCAGTAGAGTGCTCAGCCAGGATAATGTAATGATTTTATTCCAGTTACACATATTCCTTCCCATGTTTTGTGAGCAGCACCAGTGGCAATTAGCCCTTGTATTGGCGTAAAACGTGCTACTGAGCGACAAGAATGGAAGGCAAAGTACACGAAATGCAACAAACCAGCCCAAACCTTAGCCTTTTTACTTTGCCTACATTATCACCAAGACTAGCTAGTTGTGGTCAGCGGATAAGAAATATAGAATCAGTAGAATCTCGTTAATTCGAACTCCAAGGTGACTGGAAATTTATTCGAACAAAATGGAGTGCGAACTAAAAAAAGCATCTTTATACATAACATCTGATCACTTGTGTGGTACAGCAAGCAAAACCAAAACAATCACTGGGCTCCATGTGCTGGAAGAAGCCTGGGTTCCACATAAAGTCCAAGTGGGATAAGATTGCGCACAGTTTGCTGTGTGTGTGAGGGTAAACATGCGAGGATGAGCAGAGAAGAATAGTGGCTTGATGCATGCTGTCCTCCTGGGGGCCCAGTTTTGGTGATAACTTGATTGAGCATGCACAATAACACGATTAAGTGTGCGCTAGAAGGCTTTCTCCTGCTCCTTTTAATTTGGCATGGGTTTTTCTCTATTCAAATACATAGTGCTTTGTCAGGAACAAAAGAGCAGTTTAAATTGTCAATTCGAATTGGAAATTTCTAATTTCACTCTACTTAAACTATACTGGCTACATACATGTGGGTCGACATGCTTGGTCAATCATTCTCCGAAATTGCTTTCAGCATATGGGGATTTGTGAAGCCAGTTAAAATTGATGTTAGGAGAGGACTATAGAGTGCCAATAGGTGCACAGTGCTTGTAAAAGGCTTCAGAGCTTTTTACAGCTAAGCTGCTAATTGGGCAGACATAGTACTTTTTACGACTAATTTTTACGCGTTAAATGAAGGTCCTTAGACCTATGGACACTAGAAAAAATAGTAACAAGCCTCATAATGCCGTAACTAATTTATTACAGTAGCTTTTCTATATTCAGGTACAACTTAAGAAGGCAGGAGAGGCCGCCTCGGCCCCGCCCAGATGACCAAAGTGCGGCAGCTGATTGCTTCCGCGACTAAAGAAATAGTCCTGCTGACGCTACTCGGCCCAGTTTGAAGCGTAGGCTTCCCTATTCTCCATCGGCGGGGTCATCGGCTGTCCTGCTCATGACTTCAGACCAGAGTGCGCGCCCACTTATGGAGGCTCATGTGCATCCGCCTTTGAAGGGCACATGCCGCTGCCATCTAAAGTTGTACCGGACTATAGGAACCAAAAATGTTACGCGTAATGTCAAGAGATGGAAAGACTGTGGTGGGGATTTGAGTATTCGGGGATGTCCGATATTCTAGTTAACATAAAGATGGCAAAATAGAGCTGGGCAGGTAACTGGTGTTCTATTAGAATTACTTAAATAGGGGCCACGAGAAGGGAAGCACAGCTGAGGACAGCAGAGAATTAGGTGGTGCGATGAAATTAGTAAATTTGCAGGCACAACTTGGAATCCACAAACACGGCAGTGGCAGTTGGAGATTATGGGAGAAGCATTTGTCCTGCAGTGACATAAATATAGGCCAATGATGGAAACTAGCTTTTCTGCAGCCTGTTTCAGTATCGCTTCCCAGTAACTTAGTGTTGCGATGTCATGACACAGTACATGGCCACGTGGGAGCAGGATGTTGAGAGGTTTTGGGAATCGCCTCGCATGCTGGTACTCGTTGCGGGGATCAATGTGGCAGTATAGTGGGAGACTGAGTTAGCCGGTGCGAATGTCAAAAGCTCGCAATGTCCTGCTGTCATGTCACAACATACTGTCTTATGACATTACGGTACAAATGAAGCTGAAACTGGCTGTAAAAATCTATTAGGCAGCAGATTTTCCTTGATGTGACTATGGTTAATTCTATTCTTCATTTAATTCGATCCTAAAATTGGCCTTTGCTGACTCGGCTCACATGCACCTGACCCTTATGGTGTCCCCAATAGCGACCCCTTTAGTGTCAGCGTCTGTCTCGACGGAGCTTAGCGGACAATGAATGCGCTGCATGTCCATCATCTCCCATTGACAAAACGTATTTTCAGCCTGCCCTACAAAGATATTCCTAGAGCAGTTATCTTCCTAGTGCCCGCCCTAGGAAGTTTACAGTAGCTCACAATATTTGGTTGCACTATTTACCCGATTCTAACTCGCGCCTTATTAAAAAATAAATATTGGGCCAAAAATTGCCTACATGGTACAATCGGACGTAAAACCAAAACTGCCTTTGCAACATTCGCATGCTTTGCCGCATAGCACAAGTGTATTGCGGCGAAGTTGACATTAGAAAATAGGCTGCCATTGTGCAACAATTTTTCTTGCTAAAAAAATCGGGTGCGCATTAGAATTTTGCTTTGTTTAGGGACTTTACTCTAATTTTTACTTTAGTATTCTACTTTAGACATTAAAAATGAGCGCGCGTTTTATTTGAGGCGTGTTAGAATCGGGCAAATACTGCCAAATGAATCTGCGTGGGTTTTTTTTTTTGCATCTTGTTTTATTCGACCCGTCGGGGTAATTCGATTAATGGCACCGTACCCGTCAGGGTTGAATTAATGGAAGTCGACTTTTCCTTTGTCATGCATTATACATTGTCTTTCTGCAACATCTGCTAAAAGATGTGTTCTGCATTCTATTTAATATTGCCCCTAATCGATGGGACACTTTTTGGAAACGGTTAACTAGAATACTAGTGTACAATTTCTAAGTAATTTGCTGCTTATGGGCTTCAAAACAAATAAAATATGGAAATCGTAATATAGCATGAAAACAGACAAATAGGGGACTGTGAATATTCGAATTCAAAGTCTATATTTCCTCTTGTGTTGCCAAAAACTCCGCAGGATCTTCACATTTCACTTTGTTTAAAATTGAAAATATTCTATATATGATTCAATATTTAAAGGGACACTAAAGGCAAATAATAAGTCAATGTGGACTGTTTAAATACCATTCCAGAAACCTCGCAACACCTGTTTCATGCCAAGAAAAGATTAGTTTATGAGAAAATTGCATCTGACGGGTCCGAATACCTTTTTCGAAATTCAAATCCCCTGCCGCCCAACCGGGGGGAGTGGTGACGTTGCATATGCCATCACCACCTTTTGCTGCCGTCAGTGAGGAAAACGGTGCCCAACAGACGGCGGCACCGAGCCAAAACAGAGCGGTGGATTCGCTGCTTCAGTTGCTTTTTCGTGAATTGGCAAGACCGCTCGGGCATCCCGCAACATAACCTGGAAGTTGAAATCTCTGCTACTTGCAGTTTGTGCAAGTTTCGCGAGCCAGCAAAACCAGCGCAGCACTGAGCAATAACGAAACTGCTGAAACGCGAAAGTGTGGGCTGGACAGAGTCGAGCGAAAACGAAACCTTTCGACCGCCTGTGTCGTTGTCAAGGGCAATTTCAATTAGTTCTTTTTTCTAAAAAATGAAATAGAACTGGATAAGTGGCATTTAATTTAGTCCTTTAATAAAACACAATTATATTTTTTGCAACGAGTGGTTGAGTACTTGTGACAGAAATTAAGTGAGGAGTGCTTTTGTCATCGGGCTTGATTGTCCCGGGGGAGTCTCTAATCATGTCTTGCATTTACCTCAGTTTCTCGATTATCAAAGCCCTGCTTGTGATAATATTGACACCTTAGAGATGCTCGAGCACTACTCTATCACTTTAGCTTGACTTAATATTTGCCTTTCGTGTCCCTTTAAAGATTCTTCTCTACTATTTCTATTAGAATAGATTAGAACATTCTCGTTCGAGAAGCACTACTGGAAAATCAGCCCTTTATCTTCCTATTCTTTCTGGTATGTTTGGTGCAGAACACAAAAGGTAAAGCCATTCAAAGTCATTACCTTTAGTATTAAAACTGTCTTCCACGTGTAACATTCTCCTACAAATGTGTATGAAAATAATAATCACAATTTTCTGATGTTCCAGGCCGCTCACAAGGAGCTCTTGGACACGATGCAGGAAACGCACAACAGCGTAATAGATGCCATTGAAGAAAATCGCAGATTGAGAAAGAAATAAGTCCTATAGTTATTGGTGTTGGCCATTGTATTTGTTGACTTTTATTATTTATTGCTGTTTGCTATTTTTAACATAGTATTATTATTTATTGCGTATTTATTATTGCTGTTCTTTTAGTGCGTGAAATTGGTCATAGCTTTCAGATCTGTTTTGTCTTTTTAAATAAATGCGTTCCTTGATCCTGGATGTCCAAAGGAAGATTTACTTGTTTGTGAAAGGTCTGGAACTCTCCTTTTATTTCTTGTCTTCTATAAGTACATACTTTGAAAGGTGGCACTGCTGAAGTGTTGCTTGCTAAACTAAATTGGCTGTGCCTTCAACACTGTGCATGCAATGCAGCGTTTACACAATTGGAAATTAGCTTGCCTGCCAACTTGTTTCAATAAGCAGGTTGATTTGAGTTTATTGAGGCAGGTTGATCTGACAAGGCACATGCTGGCCTCATGTGATTAAGGAAACCAGCACAAATGCTGAGCGTGCACGAGGGAAAGCTTGATTTCCCCGTAGGGATAGGCAGAATATCTTGGCATGCTCCCGCACTTGCACCACAAAGATGACGACATTGACATAAAGCAGCGAAGGGGAGGCTCAATGACTGCAAGAGCTACAAATTTTTCATGTCTTAGTTATGCCATTACCCGCCGCAGTTGCTTCGCGGCTATGGTTTGGGGGATCAAATCCCGGCCACGGTGGCTGCATTTCGATGGAGGTGAAATGCGAAAACACAGGTGTACTTCGATTTCCAGTTCCCCACTACGGCTTGCCTCGTAATCGGATCGTGGTTTTGACGCACGAAACCCCATAACTTTATTATTTTTTTTTTTTCTTGTTGCACCATTCTGGATTCTATCGAAGCAAGCTACACTAAAACAAAGGAAACAAACTAAGAAGCTCTGCATCATGAACTGTATTCGAGTAGCAGTTCTGCCAGGTCATCTAGTGCGAATGAAGTGTAGTGCTAACTCTGGGAGTATTCTGCCATGTGGTCCTATCTGTTTGTCAGTCACTGTTGCCCAACATCTCGTGCTGGCCTCAAGAAATGTGGTGCCTGTTTACTTACCGGCTTTAGGCGAGTGATGAACCTCATTTCACCAGTACTATTGCTCATGAGTGTGAAAAGTTAATAACTATGGGGGGGGGGGGGGGGGGGGCAAATATTGGAAAGTTCAAATTGAATATTGCAAACTATTCATATTCTCAAACTAGGTCACATTTCTGAAAATTGGAAACTAACCAAATCTTTCGCAACGTACTGTGCCAGTATCACATATTCGAAGTGTCCACCTAGTGCACATGTCCTTTTTGTCTGCTGCTGAAGTTGTGATTGGATGGGCTGGGGAGTGTCAGGAGACAAGGCGCCCCCAGCCAAGCAGCACTTCAGCAGGTGACGAAATGGACATGTCCACTACATGGTCACATCACGTGCCTGATTTACGCGATCAATGGTCAACGGATTTGTGCAGATTGGCTTTCCCTAAAAAAAAAAAAAAAGCCAGGGTGTCTACCAACCGGAAAAACCAAGAATTCTCGGGGATTTTGAGTAGTCTGGAAAAAGTCAGGGAAAACTCAGGGAATTTGGGCCTCTATCAGGGAAAATTTGTGGCAATCTTATTGAAGGGGTCGAGAGAGAGTAAAACATCTTTATTAATAATATTTGAATGGCGAGAGCAATGTGGGAGGAACCCTCAGTCCAGGGCCCCTAATATGATTCCGGCGATGTGTCGAGCCTGTTGTATCACAGCTCGGAGGACCTCGGGAGGTCCGTCGTGGAGGGCATCGTCCCACAGCTCTTTGTTGCGTAGGGGGTAAAGGAGAGTTGGCAAGACCCGCCGTGGTTGCTCAGTGGCTATGGTGTTTGGCTGCTGAGCACGAGGTCGCGGGATCGAATCCCGGCCACGGCGGCCGCATTTCGATGGGGGCGAAATGCGCAAACACCCGTGTGCTTAGATTTAGGTGCACGTTAAAGAACCCCAGGTGGTCAAAATTTCCGGAGTCCTCCACTACGGCGTGCCTCATAATCAGAAAGTGGTTTTGGCACGTAAAACCCCAGATATTATTAGAGTTGGCAAGGGAGGAAAGAGGTTTGCAGTGCACTCAATCGTGACGTGGAAGATAGTGGGCGAGCTGCCACAGCCAGGGCAACGGAGGAAAGAGGTTTGCAGTGCACTCAATCGTGACGTGGAAGATAGTGGGCGAGCTGCCACAGCCAGGGCAACGATCTGCATAACAGTGTGGGTAGAATTTGTTGAGAGACAAGATCTGGAAAAGTTGCGGTTTGTAACTGGCGTAATGCCACTGCTTCCTCCCGCGAGAAGGACGGCGGCGGTGGTGCGGCGTGGGTGCGACGAATGCGTGTATGATGACGCAGTAGGTCTTCGTAATAGAGCAAGGGATCCCCCCACTCTGAACTAGTCTCCTCACCACACCGAGTTGCCCGGAGGGAAATTTCTCGGGCAACCGCATGTGTGCGGGCGTTACCTGGCAGCGAGGTATGACTAGGGGTCCAGAGTAAGCTGGATGCGGGGAGGTGTGGTTGGTGTATTTTGCGGGATCTGTTTGCGAATTTGGTGCGCTGCTCTCGGGATGCCATGTCCTGATAGGAATGCCCGGCATGACTGTTGCAAGTCCGTCAATATATACACTTCCTCAGGAACACGGATGGCGTATCAAATTGCAAGAGTAACACCGAGAATTGCTCCATAAGCGGCATTTGTTGCGCGCATTGCAGCAGAGTCTCTCAGGGATTCGGTGCCATCCAAAATTACCGAGGTATAGCCCTCTTGAGTGCTTGATGTGTCCGTGTATAAAATATGTGTTTCCGGGATGTTTGCAAGCATGCAGCCAATGTATCGTACACGGGCTTTGCACCGCCCTTTGTCATGCTCAGGGTGCATATTACGTGGCAATAGATGAATATTTAGTGCTTGGCGTATCGCTGACGACAAGATCGTTGGACAGGTTTCAGACTCAAGGGGTGGGACAGAGTATCCTAGCCGTGTGAGAAGACGGCGGCCAGTAGGAGTGAGTAGGAGGCGCTGGCGATGGCTGACCCAATGTGCCTCTTGCAGCTCGCCTAGTGTGTTATGTGTCCCTAAGTTAAGGAGACGGCGTGTGGAAGTACAATTCGGGAGGCCATGGGCCAGCTTCGTCGCTTTGCGAATCATTGCGTCTTTGCGAAGTTGTTGCGCTTGGGTCAACGGCTGAAATGGGAGATGGCATGTAAGGCGGCTGATCACGCATGCCTCCACCAAGCGCAGCAGGTCCTCTTCTCGAAGGCCCGAGCGCCTGTTGGAGACCCTCCGGAGCATGACCAGAATTTACTTAATCTGTCTGGATAGAAGCGAAACAGTGTAGTTTGACCTGCCATCCGCTTGGACGTGTAGGCCGAGAATGCGAGCACGATTAACCTGTGGTATCGGTGTGCCATCCACGTGCACAGTGATAGGGGGAGTAGAGGAACGGCTCCGGGGGCGAATGATTATGAGCTCAGACTTTTCCGGAGCACATCTTAAGCTGCATTTTCTCGTGTACTCGGAAACTGTATCGACTGCTTGCTGCAGTCGGTCCTAGATGGCTCCGTCGGAACCCCGTGTCGACCAGATAGTAATGTCGTCCGCATAAATAGCGTGGGCGACATCAGGGATCTCGTCGAGTAGCCTGGGGAGCCCTGCGAGCGCGATATTGAATAGAGTAGGGGAAAGAACTGAGCCCTGGGGTGTCCCCCGTCCTACAAGGCGAATCGTACCGGACCGATGTGGCCCCATTCCTACGGTGGCTGTGTGATCTCGAAGAAATGCGCGGATATAGTTGTACATACGAATTCCACAGTGTGAATGTGCAACATTGCGAAGGATGAGGTCATGTTCAACATTATCGAATGCGCCTTTTATGTCTAAGGCGATGAGTGCTCTCGTTTGGGCGGACGACGGAGGTCCTATGACTTCCTCCCGCAATTGTAAAAGCACATCTTTGGCAGACAGATGAGCCCGATATCCGAATTGAGTTAGAAAAGAATTTTTCTTCAAGGAAGGGCTGCAGACGCCGCAAGAGTACATGCTCCATGAGCTTGCAAATGCAGCATGTTAGGGAGATGGGTCGTAAGTTTTCAATCTTAACAGGCTTGCCCGGTTTGGGGATCAGTGTGATGTCGGCGTGTCGCCATGCTAGGGGAAGCATGCCCTTGCGCCAGCAATCATTGAAGATATGGGTGAGGTGGTTAATATCCGCGTCACTGAGGTTACGAAGGGTGGCGAATCGGATGTGGTCGGCTCCCGGTGCCATGTTGCGGCGTAGGTCTTGTAGGACTACCCGCACCTCGTGGCATGTTATGTCTGCATCGAGCAATTCGTTCGTCTCTCCTACATAAGGATAGTCAGGATACTGCGGCGACGGGCCTGTGGGTACGAAATGCTTCTCTAGCTCTCTGAGGAATGTCGAGACATCGTCCCTGTACTCGTGCATTAGGATGTGCAGCTGTTGAAATGTTTTTCCCTTTGTTGTGGTGGGATCTATGAGTGAGCGAAGAATCGACCACGTTTTTGCTGTGCTCAATGTGCCTGAGAGGCGATCGCAAAATCCTTGCCAGTTATTCCTCGTAAGGATCTCTGCATACTCCTGAGATTCCCGTGTAATTTGATCTATACGTTTCCTAAGTTTGCGGTTGGGGCGTTGTCGTTTCCATCGTCGTGTTAACCCTCTGCGGGCGTCCCAAAGATGAAGTAAATGCGGGTCTATGTCTGGTGTCTCGGTTGTGGTGCGCAGTGTGCTCGTGGTGGCTTCTAGATCCTGTGCGAGAGAGTCAAGCCAGCGTTCGTACCCTTGGCGCTCAGCTGGGTCCTGGCGACGTGCCCTGAATTTCGCCCTATCCGTTACACGCACATTTCGCTCGGGCCTGCGCGCACCCCGTAATGACAAGGTGGTCGCCACAATGTAGTGGTCACTACCAAGGTGCTCCTCTAAAGGTCCGTGCACAACGACTGGGCCAGTATTGTGCACCAAGGTAAGGTCAGGGCAGGTGTCACGAGATACGCTGTTGCCTATCAGAGTGGGGTGTTCTGGGTCGGTAAGCAGTGTGTATCTCATGTTACAGATGGCATTCCATAAGCAGGTCCCTTTAGCCTGCGATTTAGCGTAACCCTATGCAGTATGTGGAGCGTTAAAATCGCCGGCCACCATGCAAACCCGTCCAAACCTACCAAATTCTGTTAGTAGGTGCTGAAAACAGTGCGTTTGCGAACGGGGGGAACTGTATGCATTGAGTATTAACAGACTCTCGCTGCGTTTACCTTGCGTAATTATTTCCAATATTTGGTGAGGAATGTCAATGTTAGTGGTATGCATGCGACATGTAACATGTTTCGAAACTAAGGCTCCCACAGGAGAGACACACCCGAGCGCGTGCTGTAGCCGAATAACGAAGGGGTGCAATTGACTTCCTGTAAGAGGATGACATCGGGAGGGTTCGTGGATGTGGCGATATACTGCTGTAGGTAACCTCGTTTTCGGCGGAATCCCCTACAATTCCACTGCCACACCACTAGTTGCTCCGCGTTACGCGGCGCCATCATCGCGAGAGGAAGCAGGCGGTCGTGCATAGGGATGCGGGAGCCGGGTGCCCACGTTTGAAGGTTGTGTCCGAGAGCCTTGATCGGAAAGTGCGCTTTCGTTGTTACCACTAAGCTCAGGAACTTGCATGCGTGCGAAAGTGCACTCTATACATCATTTCACTTGCTCCATAATCCCTATTTGAAGGGCCTCCATTTGGCGTTCTATCCTGTCCAGAGCCGCCTGCATACTAGTGCTCATGTCTGCCACCAGCATGTCCATTTGTTTTTGCAGGCGCTCACAGTGCGCCTCCATGTCACGACGTAGGCGGGCTATTTCTATTAGAGGATCGGGATTTGATAACGAATTGGTAATAGGGGAAGGGGTAGGGAGATATTTACGGTGCGGAGCGAGCTGTGGGGGACGCTCCACCCGACCTACCTCCTGAGACGCCTCCATTGCTGTTTTCTTCTCCGGGGTCCGCTGCACCCCTGAAGGGACCAGGGTCACCTTGGCTGGGGCGTTGGTCTGCAGGGCCTTCTTGTAGGGTTGGTGGGAAAATGGGGAAGGAGGGCGCCTCTCTGGGAGGTGCACCGATGCCTCGCGGGATCGGGACCAAGACTTCGAGCGGGTCCGGAACTTGCAACGGGATCTCGAACGGGTCTCCGACTGGACTTGTCTGGACTCCTTCTTTGGGGCGTACGACGTTCGGGTCTCCGCCGTATCTGTGGTAGTGGTCGGGTCGCTGGAGGGTTGGAGTTCACGCTGCTCTTTCTCGAGAGCTTTCCGCACCCAAGCTTTGTTCGGTGTCTGCCTAGCACGCCGCGGGCAGTTTGGATCCGCTGTAGGGTGGGTCCCGTCACAGGATCTGCAGTGTATGGTGCATGGATGTGACGGGGTGGGGTTTTCAGTCCCACACGTCGCGCAAATGACCACGTGCGGCGTAGGAAAGTAATCATTCCAGTGGCCGAGCTTGTGACATATCTTGCAGAACAGTTGGCGGGGTCGACGGGGGTAGCAGCGGAGTTCTGCACCATAGAAAGGCACGTACCGAGGCACTTTAAGTCCTTCAAATGTTACCAACGCAACGTTGGTTTGACCCATCATTCGTGCTTGAAGTATTTGAGTTCCAGGAGCCAAAAGCTCATCCACTAGCTTGGAAGACGGTGTAGCGGCAAAAGACCAGGAACAATTCCCTTGCATGAGTTGTCTGAGGCCGCAAAATATGTTGTGATGGGATAGACCCGCTGACCAAGGTTCAGCTCCTTCAGCTCGTACAATGCGTCGGCTACGTGTGACTGGGGTGTGCTGATGATTGCCAAGTTCTGCTGAGGTCGCTGTCGGAATATGATGTCCTGACGATCGTCAGTGGTCAAGCCGGCTGCACTCGATAGAGCACTGGCGAGTTCTGGGCGCATCCACTTATCGAGGCAAAGACCTCCGTGAGGCCACAGAATTATCTTTTTCATCGTGCAAAGGAAGTTGAGGCAGGTTCTGATTCCGACTGCGCTTGCGTACGGTAGGCTGGGAGGTGTCCGGAATGCCCAAGATGTTCTCGGAGGGTTGCGTCTTAGCGTGCGTTTGACGAATGCGTCGCTTATGTATGACTGTCTTCCAACAGCCACCTGTATCGTCGTAAATGTTCGGGGTAGCATCTTCCTCCATCCTTTCCCCGGTCAGAGTGTCTACCTCTCGTTGTTGGGAGGGAAAATTGCCGACGATGGGATCGGCGGCGTTCTCCGTCGCAGATTGCGTCTTCTGCTCGTTGGAAAATGACGTTGCGGTAGATAAATGCTCCATCGAAACAGAGCGGTGAATTGGCCGAAGGCCCTTTGCACGCCCGTTTAGAACATGGGCCTCGGAAGAGCTGGTCGCTTGGCGCTCTTGGTTCATGGTGTAGAAAACACGCCAAGGCAGCTATGGCCCCGGCAAGGGCAGCCGCGTTGGAACTGCTTCAGAGCTGTAGAAGCGCGGGGAGCGGCAACAAAGTCCCGGGAAGAAAAGGCGGTCGGTGGGAAACGGCGAGAAAGCCGCTTCCCTTATGACTCCCGGCGAAAGCGGCCCAGGCAAGGGCGGTCGGTGAAGGTCGCGTAGTCTCGGTGGTTGCGGAGCGCGCCGACGACACGTCCGTTCAATAATTCGGCCGACTGATTGGAACTCAATGGACGAAAGTCGCGGTAATGCTGGTTTGAGTAAGACAGGAATCGTAATGAATCGTCTTTGACGCCCTGACGTCGGCTGGAGGAGTTGCCAGTGTACAGTCAACGACCGACTTTCCGGATTCCCGATAATTTGGACGGCTTCGCGGCACCGCCACGTACCCCATAGAGTCAACGTATCAGAACGTGTGACATTTCCGACGCAAGAACTCTTCGCTGTCCGATTTTCCGGACGTTTCGCCATGATCGCAGGTCAGAAACGGCAATAATCAAAGGCACCACCGCTGCCATTTTGATTACTTCGCCACCTCGATTCGGCACTCTCGCTTGTAGATCCGCTGGCAGCCGTTGCCGCCACTGCGGCAACGCTAGGCCTAGCTGCTTTGACGTTCGCTATGAAGCTTCTTGCCGTTGGATGCCGAGTTTTTTATTGAAAGAATTAGCTGCTGTCAGCAATAGCAGGGACGCCGCCTTTGTGGTCCTCGCGATTGGCTTAGAAACTTAAAGAACATAATGCGTTGCATAACGCCGGTTCCTGAAAGTCAGCTTCGCCTCTGTACAGAAATGTTACTTGGTGAAGCATACGCAAAAGTATTGCAGTGAAGCATAACAAGCGTGGGAAGGGGCTATTGCCACGGAACACAGTATGTATTCCTTATTATACACGCGTGCACCCGGTATTTCCTGTCCCAGTACGAGCACCCATATGCCTAATATGTGTAGCGACAGGCCTTCAGAGGGTTTTCGAACGTGCCTGTGGCGGTTTGAGCCCCTAAAGGCACTAAATGACACGCATTTTTTTTTTTTCAACTGGCCGATTTTTCGGATGTTTTCGTGGCCATTGGGAGTTCGAAAAATCGGCCGTAGACTGTAACTGACCAAGATGCTTCAAATGGTCTTTGAAGCTAACGAGTGGCGGAAGAAAAACAAGAACAGAAATGACCTACGCTTTGAGGAATAAACAGGAAAGGAATCTTGCTGCCGCCGCTTTGAAGGAGCTTGCGCTCAAAAAATTAAGTTTTGGCTAATGCCGACTCGAGATGCAAGTGCCCCTCATCCAAACCAAAATGAACTCGTTAAAGCAGTGAAACACAACACTCAAGAGTCGTGCACGGGCTGAGAGCTAGTGTCAGGACAGTTGAGGTTGACTTACGAGCTGTAGAGAGAGAATCTCAATTGTGACAGAGTTCGGGCCTCATACCACTGAGCTTGCTGTCAGTTCATAGAAATAGCAACCGCAACTTTTCCCAATCTTGTCTCTCTCAACAAATTCTACCCACACTGTTATGCAGATCGTTGCCCTGGCTGTGGCAGCTCGCCCACAATCTTCCACGTCACGACTGAGTGCACTGCAAACCTCTTTCCTCCCTTGCCAACTCTCCTTTACCCCCTACGCAACAAAAAGCTGTGGGACGATGCCCTCCTCGACGGACCTCCCGAGGTCCTCCTAGCTGTGGTACAACGGGCTCAAAACATCGCCGGAATCACCTTAGGGACCCTGGACTGAGGGTTCCTCCCACACTACTCTCGCCATTCAAATATTAATAAACATGTTTTACTCTCTCATATTCTAAAAAATTTCCTTCTATATATCCATCTCCTTTTTATTCGTATTTGAGAATGTCCGACTCCATTTGCAATTTTTTTCGAAGACATCCGATTTGCTGTGCATTTTACTAGCCCCCCCCCCCCTTCTATTCTCTTCTTGAATAACATGAACACTACTCCTTAGTATTAAAATTAGATTAAGCCGTTTTTAAAATTTTTTTTATATAGCTTACTAGAGAGTGACAGCATCGGGCGATATGGTTTCAGCCCGTCTTGACAAAACAGTTCTGCATCTCTCAGGGAAATTTGCAATGGCACTCAGGGAAAACCTGGAAAACTCGGGGAATTTGGAAATGTCAACTTGGTAGACACCCTGTAAGCATAACCTCTTCAGATGTCCGCCCAGTCATGCAGGTTCCACTCACTTCTCTCTAAAGCGCTGGTTCGGCGCATGCTTCCCGTGATAATGCACGTGCTGATGCTGATTTACGCGATTAATAAACAGATATGCGCAGATTCGTTTTCCGTGAACAATAGTAACCTTATTGCCTCTTGGATGTTCGCTCATGCCAGGTTCTATAACCTTCTCTTAATAGCACTGGTTCAGATCACACTTGCACTTCTCATGCTAACGCATGTGCTGCCATTGCTGCCATTGCTGCCACCGATTTGTGCAATGAGTAAACGAATATGCGCAGATTCCTTTTCAGTAGACAAACCTGCCTTGGTTGTTTACTGGCTATGGTGTTGGGCTGCTAAGCTCAAGGTCGCGGAATCGAATCCCAGCCACGGCGACTGCATTTCAATGGGGGCGAAATGTGAAGACACCCGTATATATAGATATAGGTGTACGTTAAAAAACCCCAGCTGGTCCAAATCCCTAGCGTCCCCCACTACGGCGTGCCTCATAATCAAGTCGTGGTTTTGGCACATAAGACCCCATTATTTTTCTGTAAACAAAGCTAACCTCACTGCCTCTTAGAATGTCTGCTTTTGCCAGGTTCCATAACTTTCTCTTAAGAGCGCTGGTTTGACACACTGCACTAAAAGAGTTCTGCAAATCGGCTTTTCTGGAAAAAATAGCCTATGGCCCAGTAATATGTCGGCAAAGGTGGGTCCACTCATTTCTCTGAAAATTCTGGTTCGTCACGTACAGTAAAACCTCGTTGATTCAAACTCTTAATTCAAAGGTTTTCTGCGGTCCCGTATTTTCCAATGTAAATTTTACCGGATAATTCGAACCGGCGGCCTAAGCCAACCTCGTTAATTCGAAGATTTGGGGTGCTATGCGGCAATTCCCGATCGCCATTCGGGGCCGCGAGGGGACGCCTCATAGCAATCGTGATTAAAATCCCTTGATAATTTGAAAGTAGCGACTCTCTTTGAACTCTGCCGCCGCGCGACCTCCTCGCCCCTTGCGTGTTCCCCCACGGTAATCAGTTTTGCCCCAGTTTTTATGCACGACGATTGGTCTCCCTGCCGTTGCCCTTGGAAACGCGCGGATCTTGAGTTTTGGTTATTTCTGTTTCGTTCGCGCCATTTTCCTCCTGAGCACGGCTGGCTCGGCGTAGCGAACGTTGTACGCCGTTTCCTGCTCTATGTGCTAGTGCTATGCCGGGCTGTTGCGCATATAACTGCAGCAAGAAGCCTGAAGATGGTTATGCCGTTTTTATGATACCACAAGGAAAGCGTGATGGCTCGCGCAGGAAGCAGTGGCTGCATGACATTGGCCGAAAGAACTTTGTTCCGACAAAGAACAACGTTGTTTGCGAGCTGAGGCGTCTTTCTTATAGCTCGTAGCAAAGCATCCCGTAATGCTGCATTTTTTTTTCATTCTTCCGGCCTGCTCACCAGCGCTTTTGCGGTTGCCCTCAGTAGGCTTAATATTCCCCTCGCACGTCGCTAACTGTTATTCAGTCGGAAGTGCAGCATTATACATTCTGCTTTGCGCCCTGAAAAAAATTAGTGGCAAGTATACCCGTGGTATTTTAGGTGATGAGCATTAGCCAGTCAACATTGAGTCTTTTTTTAAGTTTTAAGCCGAAAGCCTTTAGAACTTTTCAAGGTCGCGTTCTAAACGAAGTATCACGTGACCCAAGGAAGGCCAGAGGTGATCCAAATCATGTCCACCCCTGTATAAGAGAATGATTACCCAAGTTAACTAATGAATCATTAGTTATTGACATAAGGTGGATTAGGCAGGATTAATGTTGATTAGAGTGTATTAAAGAAGATTAAGGTTGATTAGAGTGCCTTAAGAAGGATTAGGATGCATGAATAAAGATTAAGGTGGGTGGAAGATTATGGTGGATTAGGTGAAGGGCTGATGAAAGGGTATTAAGACCGATTCGGGTGCATGAACTAGGATTAGGGAGGATTAACGTGGATAAAGTAAGATTAAGGTGACTTAGGGTTGCTAAAGGAGGATTAAGACCGATTAGGATGGATTAGGGTAGATTAAGGTGTATTAGGGACCATGGAACTGGATTAGGTTTGATAGAGGTGGATTAGGGGGTATTAAGGTAGATTGGGACTATTGAGCAGGATTAAGGTACATGAGTGAGGATTAAGGCGGATTATGATGGATCAGGATTGATAAAGGAGGATTAATACCGTATATGGTAGGCTAAGGTGCATTACGGGCGGTGTAGGTTGATTAGGTTGTATTAAGGTGGATGAAGGAGCATTAAGGTGGAATAGGGTGGTCTGAGGTGAATTAGGGTTCATTGAGTATTAAGACCGATTAGTCTACCATAATCCTCCTAATGCACATTAATCCACATTCATTGACCTTAATCCTCCTTCATTCACTATAATCCACGAGAGTCCTCCTTAATGCACCCTAATCCACCTTCATCTACCTTAATCTACTCTAACCCTCCTTAACGCACTTTAATCCTCCTTAATCAACCATACTCCCTTCTCATTCACTTTAATCCACTATAATCGTCCTTGATTCACCTCAGTCCTCCCTAATCCTCCTTAATCCATCCTTATCCTCCTTCATTCACTTTAGCCCACCATAATCCTCCTTAATGCACCTTAATCCTTCTTAATCCTTCATGCACTTTAATCCATCCTATTCCACTATAATAGTCTTTAATGCACCTCAACGCTCCTTCATCCACCCTAAGCCACCTTCATCGACCTTAATCCAACCTTGTCCTCCTTTTTGCACCTTAATCCACTTTCATCAACTTTAATCCACCTTAACCCTCCTTAATACAACCGAATTCATCGTAATCCAATCACTAATAAATCATTACTTTGTTAATCATTAATCATCTCCTATGCGCGGCTGCACATGCTTTGGTTCGCTTCCCGCCTTCCTTCGGTCACGTGATATTTTCTGTAGCTCACAACGGGACCTTGAAACAGAGGTCTAAGGCTTTCGCTTATTAAGCCAGACACAAAGAAATGTGTCACAAGCAATACTAGATCAGACGCACGAAGTAAATCATCTGATCATGTGGCATTGTCTGGAGTATAGAACTCGCCCCAAAGCTTTTACATCGGTATACCCCGTTCATACGGCTTTAAGAAAAAACCAACTTCCTCATAAACGTTGCCTCCAGCATTATCGATGCTGTTATTAGCATTTCTCAAAAATTTCAACCCCAGTGGGGCGCACAAGTGGCCCAACATAACAAGCCTCCATAGAATCCTGCGGCCCGTCCGCGGGAGCCCAGGAGGAAAAGCGCGCCGTGCGCAGCCGGCGGGCGAGGAGAATCGAGGAGGAAAGCGCCGTGAGGAGGAGAGTGTCGCTACTTTCAAATTATCAAGGGGCTTTAATCGTGATTATTGAAGCGCCCGACCCGTAGTACTACTTTTGAGGGCGAGCTCCACCACTCGAAAGGCTGGCGCACCGTCGGCGTGACACGAGGGATCACGTGGACACAGCGGCCGCGTCGGCTGCTTCGGAAGCGCCGAAGCGAGCTGAAAACGAAAGTTGAGTCCCACCTGCGCTGCGATTCTGATTAAGTGGTGAGGCTTTGCCGCCTTGGGGTGTCTGCTTGACAACATTTGTGAGTACTATAATACGTAGTGGCTGCCTTTGGAGGCGTGCAGCATGGTAGGTTACTGCTCGGTGCCGCAGTGCCGGACGTACGCAACGGAGCCCGGTGTCAGCCTTATTCACACGTATACAAACGCAGGACAAGGAGCCGCGTGAAGCTTGGCTCGCGAAACATAACCGGCAGACAGCCGTCGGCTACAACTCGGTTATGCAGCAAGCACACACGCGAGAAAGATTTTTGCTACAGCGCCGTGACTGCGATGTTCGGTGATTTGGAAAGATTGGACGCGCTTTGTAGACAATCACAAGGAAGAAGACGGGACAGGCGCAATGATCTTCCTTGTGATTGTCTACAAAGCGCATCCAATCTTTCCAAATACAATGAACCAACTTGCCCAACAACGCATACTGCTATAGATGTTCGGTGAGTAGCAGAAAACGCATACTGAGACGCTCGCCCGCACCCGCTGCTCGGCTCATGACGGTTTGGTCTATGAACTTGGTGCTTGATAGTGGCAAGTTTACTGGAACGGAACGGGAGCGGTAAGGCGCACATTAAAAAAGGCATGGCATATGGTCATGTTTGTGTTATGAATTAATGCACTGGATTACGAAAAAGAAGCAGAGGGAAATCGCACGCTGAGAAGAACGATAAGCATTCAGTGCGGCGCAATTAACTTGTGAAATAATATTGAAATGTCCAAGAAATTAGAGGACAAAAAAAAAAAAAAAAAGACTGAATCGTTGCGACGGCACATCGCAGACGTCGAAGTCTCTGTAATGAAATTATGTTTGAACAGTTCTGATAGCGTATATGCAACAATGGTTGGTATTGTAGTGTCAAATGCTCATATGCTGCGGCCTAAAGCTCGCAGCACGGTGCGAAAACGCGCTCACATCGAAAGCAAAACACTGTGCGCAGACATGCATGCAGACGCGCCTTCGATCGCTGCGAACCCGTGCGATCGCTGCATTGAGGCTTCATTCTGTTATGC
The DNA here is from genome assembly GCF_050947875.1 of Dermacentor variabilis. Classification (NCBI taxonomy): domain Eukaryota; kingdom Metazoa; phylum Arthropoda; class Arachnida; order Ixodida; family Ixodidae; genus Dermacentor; species Dermacentor variabilis. The sequence continues at coordinate 68,021,877 of NC_134572.1, forward strand.
TCCATTTGGTTATACAGACAGCCCACTATAAGAACATACTTCACATAGTTTACTCTCAGCGTTTGCCTACATTTCACGCAAGAAGCCGGTTCGGGAGACTCCATCGCGGCGACCGCGCGCAGTGGCGTTCACTATACGTATTCGGTAAAGAGATAGCGTCTGTGAACGATTCTGTGCTTTCAGTTTGCCCAAGAATATATCAACAGTCAAAAACTTCCCTCGATTTGAGAGTACCTACATAAATGTCCAGGAGGGCTGCCGCGTGGTGTTTTTATTGAGCGCCGTAAGCGAAACCTATGAGCGCGCCGCGTGATCTCTCGTACTGGGTGTACACGCCGCCCCCCTCCCCCCTCTTCCTGCGAGTCTCCGGTTGTCAAAGCGCCGGCTCGAACTTCCTTTCTTCGCTCCTCCTCCAATGCAACCCCTGTGCGGTGGCAATCAGAGAGCCAGATCGGTGGCGGCGGATCTGTATATGTGCACCGCCCGAGCCGAAATTGCCGCTGCCGTTCGCCCTGTGCGGTGGCAATCAGAGAGCCAGATCGGTGGCGGCGGATCTGTATATGTGCACCGCCCGAGCCGAAATTGCCGCTGCCGTTCGCCACTGCGAAATTATCTGCCAGTTCTTTCTGAGCCATGAGCGAGAAGACCGATGGAAGTCCTCCGTCTGCTGCTGCTGCTGCTGCTGCTGCTAAACGAGCTGCCAGAGCAGAGGCCCAGCGCCGTCGCCGTCAGAATCCAGAGGTGCGTGCCGCCGAAGCAGAAGCTTACCGTCGCCGCCGTCGAGATGATCCAGGAGTACGGGAAATATAAAAAAAAAAATTCTGTGATAGCGCATACATGTGTTGCTCGATTTCTTTGCCTCAATCTATCGAAAAGGTGAAACAGCTTATTTGCTGCGCTCAAATTTCGCATTAGGAAGTAACGTAATCGTCGGTAATTTTTTTTTCCTTTTGCTTCATTATTTCCTCGAGTGACGGCTCACCGCGACGCTGGCAGATCCTCGGCACCATATATCCGCTATATGGGTTAGATAAGGTGGAAAATAAAATATTGCGAAACAGCGTCCAACTTCAGACATTGCAATAACCGTTTAACCCATAAGCAATATGACCGTCACTCGTTACCTCGTCGGGGTTTTCCCTTATTGTGCAGCACTTTGCGAGCAAAATTGGCAACTGGAAAGAAGATTCGGAAGGAGATGAGAAATTAAGCGACCTAAGGGAGAAAGCCAAGGTGACAGCCAAACAGGGAGGAAAAGCGAAAACTTTGCAAAAATAATTATTAATCAACATCTTTTTATTTAAAAAGGAAGTAGAGAAAACGCCGTTGGATGTGGAGAATAATTCCGTGTGTTTTGAATGACGCTTCTACAGTTAACAATCGAGCCGCCTGACGTAGCCACTTCCCTGTTGTGCTATGGGGGTGTTTTTCTAACCTTCCGTGGTGGGCGCAGTACGTCTAGAACCGCAGCTTCCTGCTCTCTACGCGGTTTTACGGGACTCGTGACCACGCATCTTTACGTAACTTCCCAAATAACACGAGCGGGTTTTGGCACATGGTAGAGCAGTAAACGAGGGATCCAAAAGAACTGCGATTGTTGCAAAAATATTAATTTCTCTAATTCTTCCAGATTCAATTTTAAAAAACGCTACTAGAAATATTTATTTTGCGCTTTCGCTTGTTAACTTGTTCTCGGCAAGGCTCTTCCTGTCCATCTTTCATGCGCGAGTCCATTTGATGTGGTTCGCTGTTTGCCAAGAAGAGGTGTATATCTCACAGGCGTACCTGCGAGATACACGTTACTTCAATTTTCCTTTGCGGTATTACTGGTATTTATGTCGAACGGTGGGATTATTCTCATTTGTACTAGTAAAGTACCCTCCCTCTCATTTGCATAGAAAAGTTACACCCCCTCCCCCCCGAAAAAAAATCCTGGCCACAGCGCTGTTTCGGCGCTTGCCACTTATTGTGTACGCGTCGTGCGAAGGAAAGGTGACTGGATTTCAAATCGCTAAGGCCAGAAATATAAAGGCAGCTTCCATCGAGGTAACTGATTACGTTTCAGTTCAAGTCCGCTGGTAGCGGGTGCGCTAACTCGACGGCGCCAGGCCTAACCTTCGCTGAACAGGAATGTGGGTGATTATCGGATACGGTCCCACACCACAGCATGGAAGGCTATCAGCATGCATCAAGTAAGCTGAAAATCCTTGGAGGCATTTCAAATGCAATACATTTCAGAAGCTGCATTAACGACTCTGGAACAATGTCCGAATTGTTATTTCAGTTCGCATATAACTTCAGTGAACGCCGAGTTTACAAGAATATGCACTACAGAAAAGTAAAAATGTTTGCAACCGTACAATGTTCTCCACACAGTGAAAATATTCCGAAAGAAGAACACCTTTGTCATATTATTAAGGTCCAGTGAAGATTGTACAGCAAGTGCATGTTATAGAAAAGTACAAGTGAATGCAAGCCGGTATATTTACACTGGGCAGTGAACATTGAAGCACCAAAGTAACGGTGATGAAACAGTGACCAAGACGCAACATCGCAGGCCCGTGCGGTGGTGGCGCCCGATCTTTCTGAAGGGAGGTTCAGTATCTGGTTTGCTTGGCTAGTAGTGGTACACAGCTTTACCGCTAACGTGACTGCAGACAGGTTTTTTTTTAAAGTAAGCTTGGTGCCACGCCAGCACTATATTTCAAAGGGTAATGCTCACAAGCTAACGGAAATGTTTTAGTGCCTTTAATTCACACCATATGCTTTTTGTAACGGTACGCTGATGCTTCGCATTAGCCATGATGAAGTTGATAAACAAGGAAGATATGAACAGAAAATGTACGAACAGAGACTGCTTTGATAAGAAAAGTTGACGAGACAAGGACCACTGGACGCCTTTCAATTAAGGGTACCGCCCAGAGCCAAAGTTCGAATGATTTTGGAAAAGATTGGCGACCATGACTGCGGAACCATCAACGAGCTTTCTGAAGAATTCACAGATGAGACGCGGCGAGCCACCATTAATTCCATGGAATAAGTGAAAACGCACCCAGCTGAAAATGTGCCAACAAGCAGATGAAGTTATCGAAGTGGCACGCGCGTGCAATAAATAGACACCATGCATGCACCAACACACGCATACATACATACGCATGCTTACACGAACACATACGCGCGCAACTTCACAATGCGAACCAGCATCAGCGTACCATTACGAGAGCGCAGGATGCGAGTTAACGTGCACCAACCTCCAGATTGACAGCAGTGTACCACAGATGAGCCAGCATGTTACCTGGAATTCTTTTGGTCCGCTCGTCAAACAGTAAGGGACCCTCAATACGAGTCTTTATCGAACGGCCATGACACAGCTACCGGGCGGAAAGAACTCCCACATGGATGTCGTGATCGGTGTTCGCGTCACGACTCCGTAGTTGTGCTGAGTCATCGAGGCAGCGCGGAGCAGGCAGAGAGGGACTTTTCCTGCAGCTCAACATCAGCAGGCGTAGCAATGTGACGACCTGTACGTCTCGTGAGCAAGGCTTGCCACACTACGGTGAGCACTGGGCGTCATGGCCTACTACGCAGGCGGAACAAATCTTGAGGGGCGGTGGAAGTCAAGACAAGGATAGCAGACTGAAAAAAAAAAAGTTAGCCGTCAGCACAACGCCACAGCACGGGCTAGAAGAACTCTGGTTTACATGAGAGCAGTTGACGTACTGCAGGGTTCTTCATTGGCCAGGAAACCAGTACCTGTGTGGCTGGAGCAGAAGTATACAGACGGTCAGCGGCGGGACGAGAGGAAGCTTGAGGTACGTATACCTGAAACAAAAAAAAGGGGGCAGCTTTTCAAATTAGGAATATAACCAGAAAGTAGGTACTCACCATGATAAGCGCGTCATCTCACGAGCCGTGGAAGATGAACTCGTCAAACATGCTCCGCGTGTCGAGCGACAAAAACACAGCGTGGCACAAGGAAAAGAAAAAAAGTGGCTACGTACTTCGGCCGCAACGCGTCGCCCTGCGGACCAAAGAAAACGTCCGTGCTTCAGCGTAGCTAGATGAACTGGAAGTAACACGCCACTGGCTAGCCAGACACTAATTCCGGATGTCATCGACTTCCGCGATGGCGCGAAATTGTGGCCGGGAAGCGATAGCACTGCCGTGTTGCAAACGAGAGAGAGGACCCCTGCCAGCTGTGGCCTGCGCAGTGTCAGATTCTTGCCTAGTGTTAGCTAAGCCTGAAGCTAGAATCGCCCCGACCCGTCCTCTCCGCTTCCGTCACGGCGACGACCCGATGTGGCTGCGGCCGTCCAAGGAAGCTCGGGCCTAATTAAGCACCACAGTTAACAGCTCAAAATTTGCCAATGTTGTCAGTCAGTTTTGATTAAGTTAATGGCCGCGCCGCTCTCGCAAGCTAAACACGTCCACCTCGGAGATTAGATGCCGAAGCTACGCTGTGGCGACAGTTGCAGCGTTGTCCCTCAGGGCAGTACCACGGTCACTCGGTTGCACGAGCTGCACCTACGGTTGGGAAGATAAAAATGGCAAGTCATGGCAAGCACGGGCGTTTTGAAACATATCGTATTTGCACGTATATAACGCAACCACGAATACAACGCGATCTCATGTCGAAAAAGGAAACTGCATGCATCGCAGGGCTTTATTCATTGTTACTGGGAAATGCGGTCTCAAAACGAACTACGGGCTCGGACGTCTCATTGTTGGCGAGAGCGGCGTCATGCGTTGCTCTACAGTTACTGGACAAACATCATCTTTAGTATATTACGCCAACACAATCGAACGGGACAAAGCCTTTCGCGGACTTGTGGCGATTCACCGCGCGACTGCGAAGATGGGGTGACACGCCTGCAAATCTGTGTCGATTGTTTTGCGCAGAGCTGCGACGGCTACACTGTGAGAACGTTCACGCGGTGCTAATGGCGTTGTAAATCAGAACACGGCACAAAAATACGCAGTGGCAGCGGGCACGGAGAGCTGGATTACAAAGGCGAGTAGCCTTGTCTCTTCAGCAAATGTACACCCTCAGGGGTGTCTATTTGCCACACAACGACAATCGTCATCTGGTCTTGCTTGCGTTTCCTTCCTTGAAAAGGCTGCGCTCGCTACTTTCCTGTCGAGAATGCTCCGTCAGGCGATAACAGGCATGCCGTTCGTGACTTGGAAGTACCGGGCTAAAGGAAGGAAATGCGGACAAGACGTATGACGATTATTGATGTGGTAAAAAGGTGTAATTTTGCTTAAAATTGTGTAGAGCGCGTATCCTGGACCCCTGCGGTGCAAGACAGTGCTGTCTAACGTTAGCCGCTGGGCTCGACGAGCACTGCGCACATGCTAAGAAGAGCTGGGTGCCTCATCGCTTCACTGCCCATGCAGTTACCGCCTTTTGCGCTCGCTTCCGGCCGCAATGGCCGCGCTGCATGGCTATGCGGTTTTATACGAGGCGCAGTCACCCCGCCATCACTCTCGCTTGCTTGCCTGGAAGCAGTGACAACGTCATTTTAAAGCCACAATGGGGATGAAGAGCGGCCACGGCGGCTCGAAGCGAATGCACGAGGTGGGAACCGGTCAAGGAAGCGATGAGCACGCACCCGACTCTTTGCCGCGCGTGCGCAGTGGACACCAAACCCGAGCCCAGCGGTTAGGGTTAAGACGAGTTGTTCCGCAGGGCGCCGGCAACACGCCCTAGACAAGGCCGCCCACTTCCGTACAGAAAAGCATCAAAGACGATACAATCTTGCCACGAATCCGAAGACTTCGCGAGGCGCGTTAAGAAGCGAGAAATATCGGGCGAAAGAAACACTCGTATTCGTGGAAATGCGCTCGTTACGTATTAAGGGCAAAACATGGGAAGAGGTCGTCATGCAGGTATAACAGAGAAAAAGAAAAAACGCGCCACCGCAAAATATGGCGTTCCAGTTAACCTTAGCCAAGGCGTTACAGAAAAAAAATGGTGCCACACACACACACACACACACACACACACACACACACACACACACACACACACACACGGTGGTTCACCTCACAAGGTAGTTGAAGCACGTGCCGACGACAGTTTACTCGTTGTACCTCGGTTAAATGGCAGGGTGAGTTCGTTCGTGGGAACACGCGCACTAAAGGAAAGACCGCGACAGGCCAGGCTTCAGACTTGTCGGCAGCAACGGCGTCGTTGGCGTCAGGCGCGACCGCTCGTGCGTGAGAAAGGATGCAATGGCCGCCGCGCGTCGCATACGTATATATTCCGGGAGCTCCAATGGGCCGTACGAGAATTCTGGAGCAAAAGAGTCCTGTAACCGCAACTGCAGAAGTCCAGGCCGTAAGTGCTGCAGCCGCGACTTAAAGCTTCGAAGCACGCCATACATCAGAAATCAGCGCCGGAACCCATGGCTGTTTCGGGGTCAGTGATGTGGCCGACAATCGCTGCCAGAGCGCATACGGTACGATGCAGACGCTTAGCTGACACGGGCGGCTGCGGCGTGAAATGCAAAATGAAGGGCGGACCTCTTGGCGGTCGCTTCTTACAGCAAAATTTAAGCGCAACCCTTAACTGTTGGCGCATGCGCTGCTGTGCCCAGACGTCTTTCCTTCGTGTGCCGCACGTCATCGCTCGTCGCCACTGGACCGCAAACACCGTTATCGTCGAGATCAACAACTCGGTGCAATCGCTCGTCTGCAAGAAAAAAAAATCCCGAGGAAACAGAAGGAAAATGATCGTTGCCATAATCTGGCCTTCCACAATCCGCTGGTTTCGGAATGTTCCAGTAGGGTCCACTTAGTTCATCTGCGGCTGCGTGCCGCACTGAGGATTGCGGTACCGGCCACAGTCGCATTTTCTATCGGTGGGGCACAGGGACGCAACCGCTGCTGCGAACGCGCTATCAGAAACTGCGCGACTTGCAATCCATGGGAGCGTATATACTACGTAACGTGTCGGAACCACTCTCGAGTTTCATTATCGATTTCATTTTTTTATTCGCGCCGTCTCGTTACGGACTGCTAGCGACAATGGTTCGCCGTTCATTTGATGTGACCCCGTGTTCCAGATGTTTAGATTTCATATCCCGCGCGCTTATATCGTGATAATCGCGGTTCACGGTTCAAAAAGAAATCTCAGTGCCCTTCCACTCTGTGAAGAAGGATGACCAGCGAAGTGGTGTATGTGGACTCTTAGTGGCGAACTGCACCTCCGCCGCGGGTCGGCCCAGCATTGCACTATCTTTGGGATCCGCCCACGTATGGGGAGTGCTTAACGCCTGCTTCACCTTCTCCGCGGGTCGGGCCGGTATTGCACTATCTTCAGGATTGGCCCGCGTATGGGGAGCTAGTGCTTGACGCCTCCTTCACCTCCGCTGCGTGTCGGCCCAGCATTGCACTATCTTTGGGATCGGCCCACGTATGGGGAGTGCTTAGCGCCTGCTTCACCTCCGCCGCGGGTCCGCACGGCATTGCACTATCTTCGGGATCGGCCCACGTATGGGGAGTGCTTAACGCCTGCTTCACCTCCGCCGTGGGTCAGACCGGTATTGCACTATCATCAGGATTGGCCCACGTATAGGGAGCTAGTCATCATCATCAGCAGCAGCCTGGTTAAGCCCACTGCAGGGCAAAGGCCTCTCCCATACTGCTCCAAGTACCCTGGTCATGCACAAATTGTGGCCATGTCGCCCCTGCAAACTTCTTAATCTCATCCGCCCACCTAACTTTCTGCCGCCCCCTGCTACGCTTCCCTTCCCTTGGAATCCAGTCCGTAACCCTTAATGACCAGCGGTTATCTTCCCTCCTCATTACATGGTCTGCCTATGTCCATTTCTTTTTCTTGATTTCAACTAAGATGTCATTAACTCGCGTTTCTTCCCGCACCTAATCTGCTCTTTTCTTATTCCTCAAGGTTACACCCATCATTCTTCTTTCCATAGCTCGTTGCGTCGTCCTCAATTTAAGCAGAACCCTTTTCGTAAGCCTCTAGGTTTCTGCCCCGTACGTGAGTACTGGTAAGACACAGCTGTTATGCACTTTTCTCTTGAGGGATAATGGCAACCTGCTGTTCATGATCTGAGAATGCCTGCCAAACGCACCCCAGCCCATTATTATTCTTCTGATTATTTCAGTCTCATGATCCGGATCCGCGGTCACTACCTGCCCTAAGTAGATGTATTCCCTTACCACTTCCAGTGCCTCGCTATCTATCGTAAACTGCTGTTCTCTTCCGAGACTGTTAAACATTAGTTTTCTGCAGATTAATTTTTAGACCCACCCTTCTGCTTTTCCTCTCCAGGTCAGTGAGCATGCCTTGCAATTGGTCGCCTGAGTTATTAAGAAAGGCAATATCATCAGCGAATCGCAAGTTACTAAGGTATTCTCCATTAACTCTTATCCCCAATTCTTCCCAATGCAGGTCTCTCAATACCTCTTGTAAACACGCTGTGAATAGCATTGGAGAGATCGTATCTCCCTGCCTGACGCCAGTGGCGTAGCAACAGGGGGGGCCGGGGGGCCGTGGGCCCCGGGTGCAAGGGGCCAGTTTGGGGGGAGGGGGTGTCATATACGTCTGAAGACACCCCTCTTTCCGCCGGCTACACCCAGGGGGGGGGGGGGGGTGACAGAAGATCTATGGGCCCCGGGTGCCAGACGACCCAGCTACGCCACTGCCTGACTCCTTTCTTTATTGGGATTTTGTTGCTTTCTTTATGGAGGACTACGGTGGCTGTGGAGCCGCTATAGATATCTTTCAGTATTTTTACATGCGGCTCGTCTACACCCTGATTCCGTAATGCTTCCATGACTGATGAGGTTTCGACAGCATCAAACGCTTTCTCGTAATCAATGAAAGCTATATATAAGGGTTGGTTATATTCCGCACATTTCTCTATCACCTGATTGATAGTGTGAATATGGTCTATTGTTGAGTAGCCTTTACGGAATCCTGCCTGGTCCTTTGGTTGACAGAAGTCTAAGGTATTCCTTATTCTATTTACGATTACCTTAGTAAATACTTTGTAGGCAACGGACAGTAAGCTGATCGGTCTTTAATTTTTCAAGTCTTTGGCGTCCCCTCTCTTATGGATTAGGATTATGTTAGCGTTCTTCCAAGATTCCGGTGCGCTCGAGGTCATGAGGCATTGTGTATACAGGGTGGCGAGTTTTTCTAAAACAATGTGCCCACCATCCTTCAACAAATCTGCTGTTACCTTATCCTCCCTTCTTGATCAGATCTTTCGTCTCCTGCGATAGCTTACTGGTATCCTGTCCAACGGAGTTACCACCAACTTCTATTGCACACTCCTTAATGATGCCCATAAGATTGTCGTTCATTGCTTCAACACTAAGGTCCTCTTCCTGAGTTAAAGCCGAATACCTGTTCTATAGCTTGATCCGGAATTCCTATATTTTCCCTCTTACCTCTAACTCATTGATCGGCTTCTTATGTACCAGTTTATTCCGTTCCCTCCTCAAGTCTTCGCTAATTCGAGTTCTTAACATCCTATGGTCACTGCAGCGCCATTGCGTACACAGGGTGGCCAGCTTTTCTAGAACAATCTGCCCACCGTCCTTCAACAAATCTGCTGTTACCTGATCCCCAGCTGCCTTCCCCCTTTGCATAGCTCCCAAAGCTTTCTTTACTTCTTTCGGCGTTACCTGTGGGATTTCAAATTCCTCTAGACTATTCATTATTCTATTATCGTCGTGGGTGCCACTGGTAATGTATAAATCTCTATAGAACTCCTCAGCCACTTGAACTATCTCATCCATATTAGTAATGATATTGCCGGCTTTGTCTCTTAACGCATACATCTGATTCTTGCCAATTCCTAGTTTCTTCTTCACTGCTTTTAGGCTTCCTCCGTTCCTGAGAGCATCTTCAATTCTATCCATATTATAGGCCGCCGTTGGAATCTGAACCTGGCAACGTTTAACGCTAGAACGTTATCTAGTGAGGCGAGTCTAGCAGTGCAATTGGAGGAAATAGAGGGTAGTAAGTGGGATATAATAGGGCTCAGTGAAGTTAGGGGGACAAATGAAGCATATACAGTGCTAAAAAGTGGGCACGTGCTGTGCTACCGGGGTTTAGCGGAGAGACGAGAACTAGGAGTCAGATTCCTGATTAATAAGAATATAGCTGGTAACATACAGGAATTCTATAGCATTAACGAGAGGGTGGCAGGTCTTGTTGTGAAACTTCATAAGAGGTACAAATTGAAGGTCGTACAGGTGTACGCCCCCTACATCCAGTCATGATGACCAGGCAGTCGAAAGCTTCTATGAAGACGTGGAATCGGCGATGGGTAAAGTCAAAACAAAGTACTGTACTGGTGGGCGACTTCAATGCCAAGGTAGGCAAGAAGCAGGCTGGAGACAAGGCAGTGGGGGAATATGGCATAGACACTAGGAATAGCAGGGGAGAGTTATTAGTAGACTTCGCAGAACAGAATGACATGAGGATAATGAATGCCTTCTTCCGCAAGCGGTATAGCCGAAAGTGGACGTGGAGGAGCCCGAATAACGAGACTAGAAATGAAATAGACTTTATACTCTGCGCTAACCCTGACATCATACAAGATGTGCACGTGCTCGGCAAGGTGGGCTGCAGTGACCATAGGATGGTAAGAACTCGAATTAGCCTAGACTTGAGGAGGGAACGGAAGAAACTGGTACATAAGAAGCCGATCAATGAGTTAGCGGTAAGAGGGAAAATAGAGGAATTCCGGATCAAGCTACAGAACAGGTATTTGGCTTTAACTCAGGAAGAGGACCTCAGTGTTGAAACAATGAACGACAATCTTATGGACATCATTAAGGAGTGTGCAATAGAAGTCGGTGGTAACTCTGTTAGACCGGATACCAGTAAGCTATCGCAGGAGACGAAAGATCTGATCAAGAAACGCCAATGTATGAAAGCCTTTAACCCTACAGCTAGAATAGAACTGGCAGAACTTTCGAAGTTAATCAACAAGCGTAAGACAGCCGACATAAGGGGAGCTATTATTTTTTCTTAACGCCTACTTCACCTCCGCTGCGTGTCGGGCCGGTATTGCACCATCTTCAGGATTGGCCCACGTATGGGGAGCCAATGATTAACGCTTACTTCACCTCCGCTGCGGGTCCGCCCCGCGTTGGACTATCTTCGGGATCGGCCCACGTATGGGGAGTGCTTAACGCCTGCTTCACCTCCGCCGCTGTTCGGACCGGCATTGCACTATATATAGCTTCGGGATCGGCCCACGTATGGGGAGTTTCTTGCTTACCACGCCAACGACACGAAAATTTCCTTGGGCGGTAGAGGTATACAGCTTCGCAGCAAAATAAGAGCTCTAGAGAAATCGTAACATCTCCATATTAGCGGTATACTCGCGGACAACTTTCTGTGGTTATGGAGGGAAAGCTACGGGGCGGAGCTTCTGCGCATGTGTTACCGCGATAAGTAGCCCGCCAGCGTTTGACAGTGCTTTTGGTTGCTCGGAACCGACGCTGAATCGACGACTCTTCCATGTGCGATGGTTTCGCGTTTGCCTAGACACGGAAGCGAAAAGCCGCACAATAAGTAGACCTTTACATTCAGTGGTGTGTTTTGTCTTATTTAACTGTTGCTAATAAAGTGTTTAGGCTTTTCTCTTCCCCTGCTCAAGCTAACGTGGATGAAAACACGGGACTCTTTTCAGAAGCGCTCTCACTTGTGCGCGCTTTGCCTCTGTAGCCTTCCCTTCGTAGCCACAGAAAGTTGTCCGTACTTAGAACCAGTATTTCTTTGTCGTCACTACATATTAATTAATTGTTTATTTGGTCACATCTTTAATTATTGCTTGAATCTCTAACATTTCAATTATAAAGTTGTAGAGTGACTCAAATAACCTCAAATTCAAGCTTTTCTGTTTTTTTTTTTTTTTAACAGCGAAGCTGTTTAGGCTACTTGCCCCAGGATCGTGTCCGTGTGTACGTTTAGCGCGGCATAGGCACCAAATCGTAAATTTGAACTGCGCGCCACGGTTACGTCTGCGCCGTAGCCTTCACAGTGCAAGGCACTGAGAGGAAGGGGAGCACAGCTGACGCCGTGTTTGATTGCCGATAACTCCGCTTCTACTGAACGCATTGAAGTACTTTTTGAGGCAAAGTAGTTCTGAAATAGCCTACCTTCACTTCAAATGTCTTTCTCCACTTCGATAAAAAGTGGTTCAGGGCCCCTTTAATTTTTTTTCCCATCAATCTCGGCGCTTGGCGCGGCGTACGCTGGGTCGCCAGAGTTACTGTTATGGGCCGCTAGCTGGACCATGCTTTCCTCCATCTACGTCCGTCATGGCTACCGTTTTCGTTGTGATGCAACTTTTTTTTTACCAAAGCGTTGTTTGCACAAACCTTGCGCGAAAGCGCGAAACGTTTCTGAGCGAGACAGAAGCACAAATAAACGGTAACGAGCACTTTTCCTCACGTATTTATGTTCCTGCCTCGCTGCCAACCGTTTCGCGCTTTCACACAAAATGCTTCAACACCAACTAGCTCAATCTGCTGTTATGTTGCTCAGTTTTGGACACTTCACAAATAACTATTCCAAGGACCTTTGAAGCTAGCCCCAGCGCCATGGACAATGTCGAGAATCAACACAAACGCACATGTTGGTGCATGTGTAGGTGTTTCGTACGCGGTTTTGTTTTGGCCAAAGCGTCGCTACACGCCTATGCGTTTTGCGAACTGATCAGTTACATGTGTAAATGTCCAAATTGATGGATTCGTTTGCTAAGGAAAAACGCGAGCGGCTTGAAAGTGCCGATGCAAGCCGGAAAGGGGCAATAGATTCCAAGATTGTTGATGTGACCGACCAATTGAACTCGTTTGCGCAGTACTGTACGACAAGCTCATGCTCTGGGAGAATTATGATATTTTCAGGCGCAGAAGTAAGTCTTTCCGTCTTTGATAGCGCTTTAAGGTCTTAATTATAGCTGAGCCGTGCGCCGCTGTTTTTGTCCATGTTAAGCGCGTATTCACGAGCAGCTTGTTTTGTTCACAGAAAAACAAATTCCTGAGAGCTTTGCTTAGTCATTAGTCCCAGGAATTTCTACCGTCTGACAGTAAAAGCACAAAGTTATTCGAATTGAAGGACCCTTCAAGAGGTACTGATGGGAAAATTGACAGTTACAATACAATTAAATTGCCTATTTGTCCGCCCGTAAGGATCGTTACCGCACAGATACATCGCTAGAAATATGTATTTCTTTCGTTCTCTCTAGTCTGACATTGGGAAGCCAACGGTGAAAAAAGGTTGTCGATGGCACCTCGTCACACATGATCTTCTTACAGAGGATGAACTGGTACGTCGAGATCTTGTTATCTGCAGGTAAAGGAAATTACTGTGTCTGCAGTACCTGTGCATTACCTGCTAGCTTCAGTTTCGAGGTGCCTTTGAAGTGGCTAGGAACATCGGGAATTATTCCGAAAGGTTGACTTTACGTTGCTGTTTTTTTTTTTTTTCTGTAGGACGATGCTTTGGCGAGAACGACTAACTTTGCAACTTTGAAGTTTGAACCATTTATCCTCCATGTACGGTGTCACAATTTGGATGCAGCCCAGAAACTTGTACGTAGAAATGCCTTTATGGGTCCAAACTATTTTATTATCACTGTGGAGCTAGCCAGAGAATATTTATTTTGCTGCTTAAAAAATGCAGACAGAACACATTTTTGATTTTATGGAGATTTTTGGCGTATGCCTGAAATAGGTTCAGACTTTTGTTGAACTATACTGACACCATAACCTCTCACAGTAATTATGTATACTGCGCCTTGAAGTAATCTAACTTTCCATAACAGTATGCAGTGTACTGATAGGGGGATATTGCATTTTGGGCTCGGCTGATTGGCTGGTGTTGAACCAGCGGGAATGAAACTGGCTGTAAGTACTTGTTTCCTTCTTGCTGGTACCCCAGCCCAACCACTCAGCACTTCAGTGCAGTGCAGGGTAGCCAACCGAGCTTAGTCCTAGTTAACCTCCCTGCCTTTATCCTTTTCCTCACTCTCAGCTGCAGCTGAAATGGCCATGTCCACTAGGTGGACACTTACAAATACCTCTCCTGCTGTGCCTGTCATACATTGGTACACGCAAGTGCCCTAGTTACTAGTGAATTTTATCTGAATCAATTTTGGTGTTAACTTGTGCAACCTCTGTGCCCGAAAAGAGGCGTGTTCTTGTGATGGCTGCACACTCCAAGTACTGTAGAATCAGCATACTACCTGAAGAAACCACCAGGTGGCACAGCTTGGCAGGCTTTACTGTAGCATCACTGATGTGTAGCTTTTTTTGACGTTCTTGGCATAGTTCCATGTTGAACTGTAGTCATTATCATCATCAAATCAACTTTGCATCTGAAATTATTCCTGAGCTCACTTTATGGATGTGCCACTTTGTCTTACTTTTACAGCTGGCCATGAGCATAGGGGCTGGATGTCGCAATTCCGGCATAATGTTAAGCAAAACGGGCAAGGTTCATGTGGTAAGCATTAATTGTGGCACTTTCCTGCTGGAGAACGCCAAGCAAGGTCAAGAACAATATTTGTATTGCAGGCAGTTCGGTCCACACTTTCAATGGAGGTTCCACTTTCTGATAATGGAAACGTCCTCGTCACACCTGGGGTATGTGTTCCACAATGCCGATGAAGTAGTTGTATGCAAAATATATAGGTGCATCTCTTCCTTCTTCCTTATAAAATTTTAAAAATCTGTTCACTGCACACAATGCGTCTTAACTACGTAATTCATTGCCACGTTAAACTTCTTTTTCTTTTCAGTACCTCAAGTTTCTAAGGCAAAAAGCGAATGAAAAAATGACAGAAAACTGGAGACGGCTGCAAAGGTAATGCAAGCCCAGCACTATGTTTTTATATTTTGGCTTTCCCTTGCATATCTGGTTTGCCGTGTTTTGTTTGCACAAAAGCTCAAATTATCATTATCACAATGACACACCACCACTGATAGAAGTGCTGCATCAAGTGCTACTCGGAATGCCAGTTTGTGCAAAGCGAGTTTTAAGACCGAAAAAATTAATGTAAGATGCTGGAACTGTAGCTCTACCCTAACCTTTTCAAAGCTTAAAGGTTGTGTGCGCTGGTATCATGATTGAAGCTTCATTAGTTTTCGCTGTTGCTGCTTTGCACCTTATGTGGAACTACAACCCTTTTTGTTGCGTAATGTGAAATGCTGCTGTTTACTTGTTTTATTTGCAGGTTTTCTGCTGCACTTAACATGCTCAACTGTGAAAACGAAGGCAATGCGGCAACGTGTAGACTTCCCAGAGATTCGGTGGCTGCAAGGATTAAGAATGAGAAGAGTTCCGCTGCATTTGATTATGATGAAAGCATTTCTGGCCTGTTTGGCTTCTCCACGTGATGACTTCAAGGCACCATGTATGCACTGGGAAGTGTGACAGTGCTTTTATACCATTACATTTTGAAAAAAACTATAAATGCTTTTGTGTTATTTTAATGAATGACTGCTATGTGCAAAATGGCTTTTGAAGATGTGAAAAACACATGATGTGCCTATAGGCTCTTGTCAAAATACTATGTGGCAGTGCCACAGATGTCCCTAAATAAAGAGCTCACCACCTTATTTGATCCTGAACATTTAACATACATAGTGGCAGCATGGTAGCACTGTGCCTGTCACCACAGCACAGACAAAAGTTTGTGAGGAAATAGAAGTGGGCGGCTCTAATGGCGCAGTAAAGACGAGTAACAGCAATTGTATTGCATTTCCTGCCATCAGAGTGCGGTTACGGAGTTCCAGGGTGGAGAATGGAACCAGCATGCTCCACTAATTGATAGTACGCATTTAGATGCGCTCTGTGTTTTATATTAATGCACAGGGACAGGCAACGGCGGAGCGGAGCCAACAACAAAACCCCGTCGTCTTCTTCTGGCGCCCGCATTTGTCACTACATTACCTTTGCTTCATTGTGGTGCATATTTCTGCCACTTCTCGTGTTTAGTGCGCATGAGCACACATAGGCATCCATGAGGTTGGCGCCATTTGGCTGAAACTAAAGTGGAGTTGTACGATTGTACTTGGCAGTACCAGCTCCACGGCCTTGTGCAGTTGTCTATAGATAACATACCTCCAAGGAAACGACCGACACTGCACAGCCATTGTTCCACTGTAGACACCTGCCTGGTGGGCTGTGGCTATGCAAATTCACTTTATGGCTGGACACTGCATTGTCAACGTGGTGAGCTTGCACTGTAAATGTACCACCTGCCTGCAAATGAGCAGCTGACACATTCAAAGGTAAATGTTCAGCAGATATCAAAGAGCAAAGAAAACTCCAACCAAAATTTATTTTGTATATTGGCCAAGACTGAAAAAATTCTGGAAAGAATTCGTCAACACAAGAATGACCTTTGCCACTTAAACAGAGAATGCAGTGCGGTGGCAAAACACTGCAAGCTTTTTCGACCACCAGTTTAGCCCCAAAGCCACCGTCGTATTGGAAAGAGAAAAGAACCACCAGCGGCTGTGGTTCCTTTTGGAATCCTAGCACACCCAAAACATGTTGGGTAACATCAGTCATTGCTCAGGAACACTTCCTGCCGTTTACTCTCAATAACTGTGAAAAGTGTTTGCGCAAAGTGTTAAAAAACGCATATACCTAAGCACTGCTGCACCTCACGCCAGCTTACCCATGAAGGGGCTGGTCGGGCTCCGAAACATCGGGTTTTTAGAATTGAAACAAAATTTCAGTTGTAGTTTTCTTTGCTTTTCAATTCAGCTGAAATTTTGCATAGCCACTGCTCTAAAATATACACCTGCCTAACAGGCCGTTAACCTTTCATGGATGAGCAGGCAACGCACCAGAAAATTATTTTTTTCTTGCCAAATTTTGGTTTTGAGTACGGAGTTTCACGTATTCGGCCAAAATAGAACGACAGGCGGCAAGCATCGCAAGTGGATAAGGTCTCCTCCTGCTGTGGTATCATGCAGGTAACGTCGAGGAAATGCTATGTGCACCTCTGTTTTATATCCGATGAGAACTGCTCGTAAGTGGTCCACACAAAGCCATAGATTGCTTGGGGTGAAGCTTGCTTCCAGTGTTCTGCCTGGTGATGCCCCCCTGTTGCTGGAAACGTTTCCACAAAATATATATATTTTTTTCGTTGACCATTCTTATTCTCCAGATAATTTTGCACATACATTTCCTTCTATTATGTTTATCTCGTCTCTAAAAGGTTAACAACTTGGCGGGCTTGTACAACGGTTTACATACCGTCCATCCGCAAGTAGACATCACACTTTTCACTTTCATTGCTCCACCACACCACTCACCCCATATGGCATGCTCGGGAATAATTTTGTGAGAGAATGGACCAGTGCAACGTAGGCGTAACAAAACAATAAGCAAAAAGCAAATATATATTGCTATCTTTGTTATTTTTGAGGAACAATATCAGCAGCATTTCCTCTATAATTAAGCATCTATACCTTTATAACAAGTGCCACTGGTGCTAAGTGGCTGTTAAATGGTTTCAAAACAGTAGTCAATGCTACTGGGTTAGCCACATTTGCCATATCCCTTGCTTTGGGACAAGTGCAAGAGAAGAAACTACTAAGAAATGGAACAAAGCGCAAAAAAACGATGATGATCCTCTATTACAGCACGTACCCACAAAGGGGGATCCAATAGGCAAAGGAACGGGTGGCAGGAGGCAGCACTAGAGAAATAATCATTCTAAGAAGCGAAACTACAAATGCAAAATGAAACGTGAAAAAAAAAAAAAATACTCATCTGAGCAGTCAGACTAACTTAAGCACTATAAGAGAGGTGTTAATAAAGAAGAGATCGAAGATTGCTTTCATAAAAAATTTGAGGAAACAACAAAGAAAAAAATTTTGGAAAAAAATAAATGTTGCCAAGTTCTTTAACTGATCCTGTGTCTCATAAAGGGCAAAAAGCAACGAGGCTTCGAGCGAGGGGCTTGCAAAAAAAAAAAAAAAAAAAAAAGGAGTTCTATATCGCAATATTATAATGCAAAATTCTTAGAATAACTATAGTAGTGCCACTTTCCCTTCCACGCCTTTTCCCTCCCGGTAAACAATGCCAGCAGTGCCATTGTGCTCACAGGGAAGCTCAAAATACAAGTGTTGTCCACTTGCTGCTGCACCATTGTTTCTTACCACATCATTCCTGCGCTCTCGACACAGCACCAGCTCACTCTCCCAGCAAAAGACTCCCGTCAATACCACAGAAGGAAAGAAACTAAGAGTAAGTGTCAAACGATACAGCTGAAGCCAGAAAAAGTCTGCCCAGTACATGATCACCTTGCAGAAAGCTTTAGTGAATCCCACTGCTGCACTCGGTACATGCTTTTCAGAAAAGACAATGGGTCCGACAGCAATGTGCGGACGCCGCACTTGCAACAAAGATAAATGTGTGCGCTACAAGACATGACTGAAGATTGCACAAGCATATTGCGAGAATATGTACACACAGTACCTGGCAAAGCACACAAATAAGTACGCGTCGGATGAAACCTACTGGGAACCAAACATATTGTGCTCCAAATCTGCAATTTGCAGCACAGACTCCGAGGTCATGTGTTGGGCTGACTTTTGGGGGCACAGGAATGAAGACAAAAATTGAAGGGAATGGCTTGCTTGTTACACTGGTGTAACAAGTGAACACCAGCTCACTATACAAGCAGACCTTGTGGTTGTGAGCCTTGGCAGTAGAGCATGAATGGAAAAATGAAGCCTCTACAGCTACCATGGCTCGATCAAAATTATTGTTCACACTCTTCTGGTTGGTGAAATACCCGCAGTATTTTTACACATGAAAATAGAATGTTGAAGAATAATTTTGCAATCAAAACATAAAAAAGGTTTTAGACCTGCATCTCCCCCTTAACAGTGGACTGTACTATATATTCTCTGTAGGAGTGTATAGAGGAACAATGGTAGAGTATTTGTAGCATATACATTAAATTATGGGGTTTAACGTCCCAAAACTGTGCAGTGGGTTATGGGACGCTGTGGTGGAGGGCTCCAGATTAATATTGACCACCTCGGGTTCTCTAATGTGCACCTAAACTTAAGTAGACAAGCGTTTTAATCTGTTAGAATTAGGAGTACCAAAGTGCAAAGAAGCGTGTTCATGAAAAGTGGGAAGCAGGTCGTGTGGCAGAGGTAGAGAAGGAATGGGAGAGCTTAGAAGTGTGCGCACATGTGTGTGTGTGTATCAGGGTTCTCCCCAGAAATTTTTATGGGTGGATGTTTTGCAACCGGGGAGGAAGGAGTACACATGTGACTAAGCGTCTGCGTTTTTCTGCTTTTCCCATACGACAATTCCGCCATTCTGAATAGTAAATTGACCAATTTTGCACTTTGAACCCTTTTAAGGGGCCATGACACCAAATTTTTTAGCTTAAGTTATGCATTGCATGTCAAACTGTATGCATCCCACAGCAAGCTCGCAAAATTTGAGTGCATTTGGTGCAGTAGAAAATTTGTATTTGAATTTTTTTAATGTCACAGTTGAACTGCAAAGCAGTCTGGCGACACTGAGTGGTGACAAAATGAATGAGCACCCTTGGAAACTGCTACCTCGAGTAACAGATGCCAGTCTCGAAGGCCATAATTCTGTGTACTGCGAACACCGGAAGTGATTGCAGCTGGAAATACGTCACAGCCGCCACGCGTTGTTTCATTTTTGCATGTACATCTCAGCATACCTTTGTGTTTTGCTACTGCTTTTTATCACACAAGGGAGGAAATTGTGGGCAGAAATCAGCGGCAATGCCGTTGCTATCCCATTGGGTGGTAGAGCGTGCGGAGAAACGTTCGATGTGGTCTCGAACTGTTTCAAAGCAGATGACACAGAGATGGCTCCTCAGTTCCCGATATCACACAGTCTTGCCAAAATGGCGGTTGCTGTGGGTGGAGGAAGTTGAGCGGCAGAGATTTCAATTAGAAATTTCTGGTTAAAATAGAAGTGTTGGGCGACCGTGTCACGGCCCCTTTATTGAAACTAACAATTTGAGCCAGCGACGCATCCTAACATGATTGCCACATTTCGTCAGGACAAAGAAATGCACAGTTTGCCACTGTTGAAATGCGGGCGAAACGTGCTGATGATTCAAATTTGCATCAGCTAAATAGGAGGGCTTTCTGTCTGCATGGCAGCAGTAACCAATTGCAACGCTAGTTTTTAAATTTTTTTGTTAGCTTCTCTTACTTTAACGGCGCAATGTGGCACTATGGCTATTTGAAGGTCAGATCTCTCCTTTTACGATGGCTAAAAAATGACAGCGTTGCGTCAACGAAAAGTCATGCTAGTCACAAGCTTGATTTTCTACCTGACTGTTGTTCACAGCACCCTGCAAAAGTGAGATTTTCTGAACTTGAATGTCACTTTTCTAATATTTCCCCATGTGATAAAGGAACACCTGAATGTTGCAAAAAAAAAAAAAATAAAGAAAGAAAGGAAATTTTTTACTACTCTACTGCGGAGCGATGGACCTGATGCAGCGAGTGGTAAACCAGAGCGGTGGATGATATTTCCACCGCCATTCACAGCGGGTAGACCGTTGATATACAGTGGAGTCTTTAAACAGAAGCCCAAAGGACCAGGGAAATTGGTTCCGTTTATCAGGAGTTCCATTTACTGAGAGACAAAGCTGAATACAATTGCATGAATACGAAACCAACGAACCATTAGGACTGTGTTTCGTTTAGGAGGCAGTTCCACTTAAGCAATTTCCGTTTGTCAAGATTCCACTGTACACTAATATAATTTATTGGTATAAATTAATGCCGCAGCAGACCACAGTCACTTGCAATTAGCTCGTCAAAGAGGTGGGACATGTGTCGAGTGAGCTCCTGAACAACACTTTGCAATGAGGTGAACACAGTTTAAATCATGGATACAGGACCTCAGTCAGGTGCAACATAATGCCTCACACATTTCTCTTGCCATTTATCTCTAAATTGCCACTGAATTTTTTGCGTTTCACCCCCATCAACACGTGGTCACAGCAGCTGGGTATCGAACCTGTGACCTCATGCGCAGCAGCAGAATGCCATAGCCACTAAGCCACCGCGGCAGCTTTTTACAGCATCTATATTCAGTAGTATTATGGGGCAATCATAAGCTTAAGCTCATTACAGAAGACCAGAAAAGTCTTGTTTCACAGCCTGGCGGCAAAACACAAGTCCTTTAAGTGCATATTTCTGTAAATGATTCATGTGTTCTGCTTGAGGTGTTCAGGTTAAACCAAGCAGACTGTCCCAAAATAATTGAGGAACACAGCCAAGCAATTCAGAAAACAAACATCTTTATGTGTTGTTATATTTACAGTTTCAATCACTTCTACTAGACCTAAAATGCTGCGGCAATAAATTCGCATCCTAAACATCACGTGCGTGCTAACAGAGGCATCACAACTTTTGCTTGGGAAAAGAGAGGGGAAAAAAAAGCACTCTAGCAACGTACTTTACAATGTCATGTGTTGTCCACATAAGCCTCAGTAGCACAGTGCGGTAAAACATGCACAGTCAAAAGATCTAAAAACAAGTTACAATTGTTCATGTGCAGTTTTGCTCCCAAGCAACGACGATGAAAATGGTGGCAGGACAGAGCTTGGGTGCGCACATCCCAGGAGCCCCCGCCGAATGACTTGACGACAGAAAAAAGTGTGTGTGCTCGCACATGCAATAGTGACATTACAGATACACAATTCCAAAGATTCTGAACACAACAACCGATATACATATATATATATATATAATATATATACTATAAGATGAGATATTTATAAATGTGCATATTTTATCGTTTTTCTCCTTGCTGCTTTCTAATAGTGTCACAATAACTCCTCAAGTTTGTTACAACATTGTTGTCTCGTGCTCTCCTTGATGGTGGTAATTACAGCTAAAACTTCTATGCTATGTACAGGTTGACTTCCAGGGATCACAGTTGGCACCCGTAAAAACCACTCAAGGCACTTTCAGGTATCGTGTAACACATCACTCTTGATCTCACATTTTTCTCTCGTCGAATCAAAGAAACAAGACGTCGGTGCGTGTGCACACATTTGCCGACCAGAAAAATATCTCTCGGGCACGAAGCCCTGGCTAACATGTTATCTGTAGCTCACTCCATTATCTTTTCTTCAATAATTTGTGTTCTTACTTGCTCATTCATTTGTATTTTTTTTTCTTTTTACACAAGGTACCAAAGAGCAGGCTCGCTCGAGAACAAAGACAGGTGCCCATTCATCTGCTTTAGCACTTGCTAACACTAAAAAACACTTGTTGTTCGCATTTATCAGGAAAAAAAAATGTAAAAAAGCATGCTACCATGCAATCATGGCACACACGTACTATACGTACATAGTGAGGGGGTTTTGCGTTTGTGGTGATGGACAGGGAAACACTGAAGTGAGGAGTGATGACAATAATAATAATAATAATGATGACAGGAATAATAATTATAATAATGCAACAAAGATGGATGTGGACACAACAGCAGCAGTGAGGGCGAAGCTACAGGCAGAAACAAAGGACTGGAGATAAAACCCTATGTACACACGTCCCACAATTAGTGTAAGCTCGATGCATGGGGACAACAGGCGCCACCACGGCGGCAGAGTTCCGTCATTGCTGTGTGCACGTGCCAACTTAGTTCAGAAACTTGCGGCACCTCCGGGAGCCGCATGAGCACGGAATCTTGACGTCTTCGATGGGGAACTTATAGTCGTATGTCAGCTCCTCTCCTTTGAGAATGCTGGAAGGGGGCGAAAATAAGTGGACAGAGGAAACCGTTTAGAAGTTACCACATGCAAGCTGTTCATGAGCATGAGCCATAGTAGTTTGGTTCAGAATAATCACATGTGGGATTATGCACATGTTTGCACCAATTATCGAAGCATTATCTGCTCAGTCTCCAGCATAGTCTCAAATACTACAGCATTTGTAGAATGCCAGAATACCTTGCAGAATGCCACTCCAATCCCACACTAGTAAAATAATTATAGTCTAACCTTGTTGTAACAAAGTCACATTGGACATGAAAATACCTTCGTTATATATGATATTAACATACAGATACTGGGAAAAAAAAATTGCGATCAGGTTTAAGTGAAGAACATATAAGTGGGGCGACTCCAACGGGCCAGCAAAAGGTCTCCTGAATATTTTGATGGTCCCACAGAGTCTTGCTGTGCAAGTAAAATGGACTGGAACAACCATTACACACACGCACTGCCACAAATATGCAACCGTGCAATTAGTGTTATCATGTGGAATTGGCATTTTTGCTTGCCGACTGTGATCCAACCAGGCCAAGCCACCGCCGTCAGATTTTTCGGACATGGAGGGGATTGCATGTGGTTCTGCACTACTACGGTAATCAGTCTAGCCTGTGCGTCTGATTTTACACTCGAGTGCCAATACGTTCTATGAATGCAAACATATTGACAATGAGCTTCCAGCAGTGGCTTGTCGCCAGTCATTCCGGCGGTCGCACTGCTTAAGTTGCCAGCCCTAATTAGCACTGCTCCGTCGGTAGCCTGCAACCAAAGTTGCAGTTTTGGAGACAACATTGTTAGTGGCCGTTACGTTTTCAGCATCAAGCGCACATTTCATGCCTGGAACAGTGTGCAGTGTCTAACATTTTGGTTATTGCCGTCATGCATTGGTGCTAGGGGTACGCTGCAGGGCCGCAGAGAAGTCCGAGTAATCGTGCAGGTCTGGGAAGTCAGGCGGGTAAAATATTCATTGCCGACTGCATTTTACATTTTGCCAACAGAATAGAGTGGAACCCCGCTTGTATGTTTCTCACTGTTGTGTTTTCCTGGCTTCTGAGTTGCGTTTTTGCGGTCCCAACCTAAATTCCATTGACTCTCATGTATTACGTTCACATTTCATACGTTGCCATTCTGTAATGTTCCCACATCTTGTGCTGCATTTGAATGTGGTGGCCACATAAAGTTAGCAGCACAGAGAGAAATTCACTCGTGCACGTGACTATGAAGATGATAAATGTATACAGTTTACGTTGCAATAGGCGACGAGTACATTTTAATAAGTGACCAAAGTTTGCAATCAGCGACTGAAGGCCTAACAAGCATATTGGGAGAAAATGTGCACAGAGCACTTGGCGAAGCACCCAATCATCCAAATCAGCCAATCGCAGGGATACATTTACATTGGGGCCAGCAAGGGTCCTATATACGTTGCATAATTGGCAGTGCTCTTTAGTCAGTTTCGCCACAATAGAGCTGTGTTATGCAGTGAAGCATATCAAGAGTGGAAAGGGGCCACTGTCATGGAACATCACGTGCCCGCATGCACGCACTGTCCCTGGTCAGAGTAAGAGCGCCGAGACGCCTAATACCTGTTTTGCCGGCCATTCAAGGCTCTTACTGACACTGTGACAACCTGCGCCTTCCTCACTGTTATGTATTCCCGGCTGCTCCGTTTTTTTTTTTTTTTTCTTCCACGGTCCCTAGAAAAACATATCAATGGGGCTCTCTCCTGTATATATTTTGCGTCACGTGCAAACAAAAATTTGCTTCACTGTGACCAACACTGTGTCGGATCCCACATTTTCTATTTCATTATAGCAGGAGAAAACTCTGCTCAATTAAAGCACGGCCAACCGAACTTTGAATTTGTAGCCTGTCTTAATAGCCAATAATTTTTTATGTCTGTGTTTATCTCGAGGTTCGAGTGTATAAAGAAGCACTGCCCTTGTGGTGCTTTTATGTAGTGTGATTCAACTTGCTAGAAGCATTGGTGCACCATGTCAAATCTGCCAGAGAAGTATTTGCCTGTGCGACACAGAGGCCACGACTTTTGCAATGGATCATGCCTAACTTGTGCCAGGCACTGTAGTACTCAAACTGCGACAGTCATTATAGCTTGAGAGGGGTCCTGCAGAACATTGCATTCAACGTTATGAAAGGTCCTAAATAACAGCTGAAGTGACCGGAGTGAGCATAAAGTGCAGGCAATTGACAAAGCCAATGACTGCAGCAGATGACAAAACTGTACTGAGAAAGCGATGTCCTGCACTTCTCTTCTACTTTCAATTCTTCACTGTGAGGCATTTAAAAATATTATTTAGATCTGACTACTAGATTATGTATTTTCTTGCAGACCACTTAATGTTAAAAAAACTGCTTAGTACTCAAACCTTTTCTTTCATGGTGTGATGTCATTTCACTCTGAGGTCTCACCCTTTCATTTACGCACACCTGACATCATACTGAAGCCTTTTATCCATGACAATACAGTGAAACCTCGTTACTACGAACACCACATCAGCGAACTTTTCATATTAACAAACTTTTCAGAAATCCCCTGGTGACTGCTTATCATTTAAAAATATTTCAGCACAACAAACTTCAAAACACCGAACTTTTCCAGAACAACAGTTGTTATTCAGCTTCTATATCATGTTAACAACGTTTCAGTACTAAACATTAATTCAGAAATATGGGGATTCTTAGATTGCCATGTATCCTTCACGGTAGCCAGAACAGTAAGGCTGGCTGGCAGGTGATAAGGTGCAGAAAGTGGATGCTGCAGAGCATGGCTTCAGAAAAACATTACCTGAGGAAAAAAAAAAAAAGCGGGAGAGTACTTCTTTCTTTTTCTTTTGTTCTATTGTGGAGCAATGACGCATCAGGTTTTGTGAGCACATACTCGGGCCAGACAAGTGTTGCCGAGCCACGGAGGCACATTTTCCTTCTTTGGCCCTTCTTTCTACGCATGCCTCTTCGTTCTTTTCTGCTTCTTTTTGCGGCGAAACAAGCTACGCACGCAGAGACATGTAACATTCATACTCGCGGGGATGTCACGCAGTTGCACTTTGCACTTTCCAGATGGTGTCATTTACAAGCGCTGGCACTTTGTAATTGTTCAGATGTTGGCCTCGAGCGAGACAGTTGCGGTGTCTTACAAGGAATGTGAAAAACAAACATGCCACAAGAAACACTAGACTTTAGGGGGGGGAAGGGGAGGTGACATGGAGCTTCCTTAATGTCAGTGGTTATCTCGGCAATAAGCATCTATTTTGCGCGCATCGTGCCACTCTTACTTACGGTGCTTCAGTGATGCGCGCCAGCGGAACTATGGAAAATAGCAACAGCGTGGGACGAGGGCCAAGAGCAACGTTTTCGTGGATAGCTCACATGGTGACAACTGATGAACTGATGAGTTGATGGGCGGAATGGTTAATTTTGAGGCTTTCACTATAAGAACTTTTCAGCGTAATGAAGAATTTGCCACGCTTCCCTGAAGTTCGTTATGTAGAGATTTCACTGAAACAATGTGGTGAACTAAAAATGCTTGCGTGCCGCAAGTGCTGAGTGGGTTTCATTCTCTTTGGGCTTGGCAGTGGCCTTAAAAAATCATCACCCTGATCAGCAAATCTATACTTTGTTTCATATGCAGCACGCAACGCTGCTTAAGGCTAGAGATAGAGAGACGTCTCACTCCTTGCATTCAAGACCAAAATATCGTTTGTCACACATGAAAGAAAAATATAGGTATGTGTAATGT
Organism: Dermacentor variabilis; assembly: GCF_050947875.1. NCBI lineage: Eukaryota > Metazoa > Arthropoda > Arachnida > Ixodida > Ixodidae > Dermacentor > Dermacentor variabilis. The sequence goes on from NC_134572.1 coordinate 68,048,439, forward strand.
CATTCTATGTCCTATAAAGTCTCACACTTTGATGTCACACAATATAAAATAATTATTACATGAAAGGTGTCACAGATCTGAACCTATTTACCGCCAATCAAGCGAAATGACACGTTTCTGTGAAAATGGCTACAGCACACCATTAACGCTTGCGACCAAAACATAGTAGTACATTGCACACCAGAAGCACTAAAGTGCACAAATTATAGGCGATATGACGTAACTTTATTCTATAGAAAGCATTGCAGATTAAAAAGAACTGCACTGCTAAACATGCACAGTTGAGATTTCTATGACTACATTAGTTGATCAGCTTTTTTGCAGCATTGCCTGCTAAGTATGAAACAGAGTATAGTAGACAAAAATTTACATTGCAATAGCGTGGCTAAAGATGTGCATTGAGACTGTCTGCATTGCATGCAGGGCAAATGTGCCACACTTGGTGTGCTACAACCACTTTGTTTTCAATTACTCACCTTCTCAGTGCGAATATCACAATATGTTTCTTGTTGTCCACAGAAATCACCTTTGAGTAACAGTTGGGCTGCAGAAGAGAAACATCAAAGAGAAAAAGCTAAGTAAATGTGCTTGCTCACAGGTCCCTCAGAGAAAGAAGGACAAAAGGAAAGCAAAAGAGCTTGCAGGCATCTCAGCTACACATAAAATTAAGAAAATCATACGCAAGTCAAATACAGTAGATTCTTGTTACTTAAATCTGTGAGGAGAGTGTGAATCTGTCTGCATGCAGTAGAATTTTGAATTGATGGGTGTGCCTATAACATGAAGCTTTAGTACAGGAGCTCCTCTCTAAATAGTTAAATCTCGATATAATGAACTTGCTAAAATTGGCAATTTGCCCCGTTAAGTGAAATTTCATTATATTGAAATTCAACTTTTATGCAAATAAGTACAGTTGCAGATGGATTTTTCTTACAAGGAAGAGGCCTTAAGATTTTCCTAATTATTGGGCAATTGGTAAAAGCAAATTTGAACGAGAAAGCGTTAATTTTGTTGAATTTGAAAGTTGGCAAATAAAGATATGGTTTCATGCCGTGTAAATGATATTTTCTCATTGGCGGTATGAAAAGAAGCAGGCCATGCTCTTGCGGCTCATAGTGTCGCCCACAGCGGGACGACGTTATCATGGGGAGCAATGGCAGTGGGGAGCAAATACTTGGTCTGTCTCTCACTTCAACGCATTTTCAATACTCAAGATTACGCAACCTCCAGTTCTGAACACGTAGGAGGGCACCGCACACGATGCCACGCCACCTCGGCACGGCACGCCCACTCTTGGCACACGCAGCATATGATTTTGAAATCATATGCTGCGTGTGACCGTGGGCTGCATATGAACTTGACAGCCATACGGAGGCTATAAGAGTTGGGGTCAGGCATGTAAAAAGGGGTAGCTGGCCCATGCCGTCGTCCGACTCATTCACACTAAGAACGTTGTTGAAGGGAGGAACGTGTTCTCATCGAGAACGAGGAGCACTGGGATTTATTTACATTATCTACACGAAGAGTGGAGAATATTACATCTCATCAGTATAGCATGACTGAAGTGAAGCACACTGAGCAGCCGAAAACATCTGCTTAAACCCCTTCTGTCCTCCCCAGATCCATAGGTGAGGGGAACTGCCGTCCAACCTTTGTCTAATAGGAGCATCCAAAGTCGTCGAACGATCTGCATTGAGGGCAAGGGTTCACACACACACTCCCGCACCTTTGTTCACTGAACACACAGAAAGGAGGGGAGCCTCGTAGACAGGGGTTGTCAGGCTTGACTCAAGCTGGTTCATCATGGTTCCTGGGATGGCCCCGCAGTTAGCTGCAGCATTTGTCAAATGACCAAGGCAGTTACTGGGGTCCGTGACGAAACGCCTTAGAGCAGCCTTTTCCAGAAGTTTTCTTGCTCCCATTGGCCTGTGGAGGCGACACTGAACCAACAAACAATACTTGGTCCGCCAAACGTGTCTTGCCGGCTGGCACCACGGGTCTGTCCAAGGGGGGCGCATTGTTGCCTTCACGAAGCAATTTGTCGCAGTGGGGCAGGAGAGGCTAGAAGGTTACTACCCCCGCTGGCTGATGGTAACAAGTCACGGCCATGCTAGAAAACGAGAGTCACACCAACCTGCCCCCCACCCCCCTCACCTTGCGCACTTGATTGCGTTACTGCAAACAAGAGCCCTCCCCCACTTTCCTCTGTGCTCATGCAGGAAGAAATTTAGTCACCACCCTTCTCGGCTCCCTCTCACACACCTTCACTTACACCTTATGCATACAGTACTCGGGATACGATATAATTTTATGGCACCTGGACTTCGTGTGGAGCATGACTCTGCTCCTCTTCAGCGGTCCCTCTTGGTCATGTGGTATGTGATTTGAGGTCGTGCGTTCGCAAGCAGCTGCTTGTAATTCAACCGTTTGACTATCTCGAAGTTGTTATTTATTGTCTTGGAATCCCTTTGCGGCAGCAGTGAAATTTAGTTATATTGAAATCGTTATAAACACACTTTGTAATATTGAGGTTCTAGATACATGGTGTTTTATGGCCAAGAAATTTAAAAGCTCAATACTTCGTTGTATGGAGAATTTCATTATATTGAAGTTTGTGACACAGAGGTTTAGCTGTATTACTTGAAAATGTAGAAATTCTTTTTCTCAGCAACCACAGCACCAATTTTGACGAGGTTTGTTGCACTTAAAAAGAAAAGTTAAAATCTAGTAAGTGCAGCAAGTGAATTTTCAATTTATGCTATAAATTATTTTTGAAAAATTCTTGAAAATTGCAAAACCTGAAAATTGCAAACACCCTGTGTCAGCCATTCCATAAGGAAGGAATCTATAGTATTTTAACATGTTCGGAACACACAGTCTTTGATAAAACAAGTTTTATCTACAAATGTTTAATAGATGGTGGCCTAAAAAATGCACGTTATGAAAATATTACAGCCATGTTGAAATTGGAAAGCGAATTCCTCTTGGCCACTGAAGCTATGTGGTAGAGGTAACATATCCATCCAAGCATAGCATTTTTGAGATTTGAACCTGAAACAGCAATGACAATATGTGGCTTGTGCCCACTCACCTCACAAGAGTGGTTGATGAACCTGGCGGCATTGCCGTGCATCGTGGCATCAACAACCTCATGGTCGTCAATGCGGAACATGTAACAACCAATCCCCTGCAAACAACAATTGGTCACAATCAGTTTAACTTTCACAACCACAGATGCAACTGCACAGATTGTTATAGCCAAAGTGATTCTACAGTTGCATGTTGCAGCAAGGGCTTCATACAGTGGGGCGACACTTTGAGCTAAACAACTTTGTTTAAATCATAAGTTCTATTACGCTGAGAGTTGCACATTCTAGCATTTCAAAGAATGTTTCACAGTCCTGATGGATTGTTGACTAATGAAATAAATCAGTATAATCACGCCTTAAGTACAAGGATTCGGATCAACAAAGCTTCAGGCTGCCGTTGTGACAGAGCTGTGACAGTAACTGTCTAATTACAGATGTCTGTCGCTCCCTGACTTTCTGCCACATACAATCTACAAGCTAAATGTGCCTTGACAAATGCAGCAGTTAACATGCCAGGAAACCAGTTACAGTCAACAACAAATTTTTCAAATGCCCAATTTTTCTGATATGCCTGCTAATTCGGATGCCTTCATGGCACCACCACTTACCGCTTAGAGCCAACATATAAGGATGTCCAAAATTTCGGACGTTGAAACCCTTTGCCGTCCGATTTTTGGAATTTTTCGCCAACCACAGATCCAAAAGCACAATAATCGAAGACACAACCGCTGCCATTTTAATTATCTCACAACATCGAGCCAGCGCCCTTGCATGCTGATCGGCTAGCCGCCATACAGGGCAGCAACTCTATGCTTAACTGCTTTGACGTTCGCTACTGCACTTTTCATTTAAAGAATTCGCCGCTGTCAGCAATGGTGTTGACTCCGTTTTGTTATCTTCACCGATGGCTTCGAAGCGCAGAAAGTACGGAAGGGATAGAGTGTTGCATAATGCCAGTTTCCGAAAATCAGCTTCGCTGCAATACAGCAGCATCGCACGGTTAAGCATAAGCAATGTATTGGGGTGAAGCACACCAGGAGCAAAAAGGAGCCATTGTCACAGAACATATGCATTCTTAATTAGACATGCATGTACCTGGCGTCTCCTGTCACACTTTGAGCATTGACACGCCTAATAAGTGGCTGGCTTTCAGGGCAGTTTTGGACGTGCCTGTGGTGATTTGAGTCCTTGAGGACAGTAAAAGCATGTGTTCATATTTACAAACTACCCAATTATTTAAATATTTTTGTGGCCCCTAGAGAGTCTGAAAAATCAGATGCTGACTGTATTAAAATTCAGAAATTAGGTGAGGCAGTAGCACAATATCTTTTATCGAGAAATGGAAAACATGAATCAGTAGACATACTTTATTATTCTGTAATCATCCGATTTGAGGTAGCAAGCCCTGCGTTTAAGCAGGGCTGACATCTTCTAGCTTTCATTAAGCTTCCTCTTTCAATGAGTAAAAGCCACATTCAAGCTCGTTAAACACACTTCCCACCATGCTGGCTCACACAATGGATGGTGCACGTGCAACTGATGCCTAGGACAGGAGGTCACGTGATTTGTTGAGGGTGCGAGTGAAGTCGAGAAGTTAAGATAAGAAGGCTTGTGCTGTTTGATAAGCGTATTACAAGGTCTCCAGAGACACAAGGAACATGCAGTCTGTTTGGCTGCAAGTCAAGATCACTGCAGTAGTTTAGACTGCGTTACACGACCTTAAAGCTTTCTATCCAGCAAGTACACATATAAACTTGGCATGCTCGCTGTAGTTCTTGGCTGTTCACCAGTGGACCTCAACACTGTTTCTATGGCCCTCAGTATAACCTATGTGTGTGACTTCGTGCCCCATCACTGATGAGCTACTCAAACGTCAGCATAGCAGCAAACATTTTGTGACAGTCTGCTGCCTGCCTGCCTGCCTGCCACACCTGCTAGCAGCGAATTTTTGTTGTGGCTGCACTTCCTTGGCTTGTAGAGCTAACCAGCACAGCTTGAGCAATCAAAGTTAGTGTTTGGTGTACAGTTGGCGCAGATCCAGTTTCAGCGGCCATATTACTCTCAGGAAGCCAATGAACCAACTCACCAGTGAAAAAGGAGAGTATCGAATAGAACCCCAACTTTCCTCACGGCTGTCATTTTTCAGACATTGCGCATGTGGATCATGTCTATAAAATTGAGTGTTCTAAGTTTTGGTCAGTGTTGCATTTCGGTTCAACATGGTGGCAGTACTGCAGGATTGTTCAAATAATCAAGCAGGTATGAAAATTCGGTCAGTGAGAGTAAATGAATTCGTCTTCGGCTTGTCTTGGCTATGAGCTATGTAAATGACACTGCGAGTTGCTCATCAAGACCAAAACTATCGGCAGTATTCGTTTTCAAACTTATATACTGTATTTACTCTATCTAACGTGCACATTATTTCCAATGAAACAGGTTAAAAAATTGCGTACATGTTAGAATCGAGTACGAGCCTAAATCTACGTTACCATGTTGCCATCGGCATTTCAAAATGGCCGCCTTGTACATGCTTTGAGCCTAGCTGCCGTAGCTTCCTCCATGTGCTGTAGTACGTGTGCTTAGGTTAGTCCACCGTCCGTCTTCCCGTTTTCTGCATTTGCTCTATCAGCATAGAAGTACCGACTGCAAAGACAAGCCGAGTTTATCATGATGCCGCAATTAAAAGGAAAGTGATCGTATGTGTGGAGACGGACGGAAATCAGGCCACATCACGGGCATTCGGAGTTCCCAAAACTTGCGTGTGAAACTGGCACGAACAGGAGAGGCGTTCTATTTCTGGTGGTAGCCGCTGCATACGGTGTGGCCGCACGGCCCTTATCTTGAAAGCTATCTGCGATGGAGACAGCCTATGCACCTAGGTGCGCTGTGCTGTGTTGTTGCTTAGGTCGTGCTGAAGCGAGAGGCCGCATAAAGGCCAATTTGCTCAGTCTTGGTACTGCACTTCCTCACACCAGCATTTTGTTAAAGAGTTTCCTCGGACATTGAGTGATATGTGTTTGTGTTTGCTTGAGTGTCCATGACACCATGCTCGTTAATTTAATTAGTAAGCAAATGTTTAAAAGTTTATACAGTCGATAAAACTACTATCCTTACTTTCCGCATAGCTGTCTACTAATTTGTTATCGCAATTGATGCTTCAGCTTTAGGGCGAAACTGCGACTTTTTTATTTATCGCAACTTTAGTGCATTGGGACTACATCTATATCTTTCTAAATGAGAAAAAGCTGTATTTCTGTATAAAAGAATGAGGTGCGTGATACTGTAAAGGACTTTTCTTTTTTCAGGTCACAGCAAACGGGTGAGCATTGCAATCAAAGGCGTTTCCCCCCCCCCTTTTTTTTTTGGTCACAGAAAATGGGTGTGCGTTACAATTGAAGGCGCATTAGAATCGAGTAAATACGGTATTCGTTTGTTCCGAGTACTTAAAAAATTCTGAACACTGAAATTTAAACTGAAAAAATATTGAATAGCACAGCATTTGATTGAATGTACGTATTGAATATTCACACAAGCCTAGCCTGTACACATTTTATGGTTACTCTCTTAATGAAATACTGGGATGAAGCTGGTAACACTAGTGATATGGTCTGAAACCATTGTCAACCAAACCTTTTAGCGCCTTCTCTGGTTGCGTGTTCTTCCCTGCTGGTGTAAAGCTTTAGTCATCGACACAAAATTCATTACGCTCTTTTCCCTGGCAGGTGTTGTCAACTTTGCCAACAAATTTTCATTTGGACAACTATCACCGTCGTCCTAGCTGTTTATGTTACATCTTGGTACATCTTGCGTCACTTCAACGAACTTTCCAAACCTTGCGGCTTTTCGCAGAACCGCATTGCCATATTCAGCCTCATATGTCGCGACAAACCAAGACATTAATTTAATTTTGAATTTTTTTAAGCTCCTGCACAATACTGACTAATTCGACTGAAGATCCCCCTATCACACGAAAAAACGAAAAATAACCCACCTTGCTCTCATAGTACTTCTCCCTCTTGTCTGTGAGGGCTGCTCGGATGACTTCTCCAGCGTACTCAATTATCATCTCTCCTCCATCAATGTTGCGCTTGCAGTACAGGCCTCTTCCATGAATGCTTGACCTACGAGGGAACAAAGATAAAACACACATGCAGCGACATGAATCAACGCAACTTTTTTTTTTCTTTTGCTGAAAACCTTGTCCGCTAATTAAGTTGCGCTACCTTCAGTAATCTGCTGCCTTATATACACAGCAGTCACACAAGGCACTTTTGACTGTGATCAAGACCAAAAGGGATCAAATTTCTCAAATGTGACAGGCTCATTTGCACAAGCTGCAAAAGGGAGCCAATTGCAACAGCGAAATTCGATCCTGATTGAGCTGGCTCATGCTCCAAAATGTCCCATGTGATTGGGATATTACAAATATTATATTCACATTAATATAAAGTTACGAAGAACTATTGACCCAAAACATATATAAACAATATATTAGTTATGAAGTGAGCCATAGCCATGGGCCTAAAATAATTTTAGCATGGGGCAGCTGCATGAAAAAGAAAAAGCATTTAAGAGGAAGCTTTAGCTCGGGCCCAACTCTGACGCGGCCTATTCAAATACATGTAAAACGCAAAAACGTTTTTATGAGATAACCCCTGGACCGATTTTGATGAAATTTGTTGCATTTGAAAGAGAAAGTTAAATTCTAGTGACTGTTGGAAGCGGAATTTCGATTTAGGGCTTGAATTTTCCTAAAACGATTTTCAAATATTTGACCATTTGAAAAAAATAGAAGCACGAAGTTTACAAATTCATAGCTATGCATCAAGAACTGATATCGCGGTTCTGTAAACGGCATCCATTAGATCACTCAAGGCGGACAAATTCAATATGCCATTTTACATTTTACATGAATTTGTTACGTTGGTTACAACGGTTTTACAAAAGTTGTATTTCCCTATGATTAAATTTTTTTATATTCATGTGTAACATATCAATTTTGTCCGCTATGGATGTACTTTTAGATGCAATGCACAGAATTGTATTATAATCTTTAGTGGTTGAGTTACAGAGTTGTAAACTTGATAGTTTCGTTTTTTGAAAATTTTTGATTTTCGCCAATTTTTAATAAAAGATTGACGACCTAACTCAAAAATTCGAAACCAACAGTCACTAGATTTTAAGTTTTTCTTTTAAATGCAACAAACCTCGTCAAATTTGGTGCAGTGGTTGCCGAGAAAAACGAATTCTCCTTTTACATGTATTTAGATAGGAGCACTCGAGCTAAAGCTTCCTCTTAACGCTGGGATATCATGTGGCAAAACGACTATGAAGCTCATTATGCTGGGGATTATGAATTATTTTTGATCACTAGCGATTGCTTTCGCATCACACCTCAAGCAATAAGCAGCTGCAGCGGCCAGGATTGAACTCTCGACCTAGAGCTCAGCACCGCAGTGCCATAGCCACTACGTGACTGCAGCGGGTCATGTAGGAAACCACACAGTCACCTTTCACAGCAATGAATTGAGCCTTCAGCCTGGTTTGCTCCACTGTGACATTTTACAAATAGAAAGCAGGCCCCCATGCCCACATTCACACAGGTAGATTTGTTTTCCTCTTGTGGCACTGAAAGGGTGGTTTTACTGCACAGCCCAGTTGTCTAATGGCTGAGCTAGCTGTGTACAAAAGGATGAATTTGGAGGAATGCAAGGAAGGTTCCAAAAATAAGAAAGAGAAGATGGTACACTAGGTGAAACAAACATGCCATAAGAATTCATGGCCGTTGCTAGTTCAACGATGGAAGGAGCGTCAGCCGAGGAGGAATTACGCATGCACAGAGCACTGAAGAGAGAGTAGCAGCAGACTGGTGGGGTGCCTCAGGTTATTCAAGTACAAATCCCGATGGCAAACAGACTTGTGCTGACAACGTGGTCGCCAATGGAAGTGCATGCTGTTATCCGGTATGAATGGGCACCTGTTCCCTGCATTGGAAGCCGCACTCTCGGGATGTCACTTCAAAAACAATGCTGAGGTGGAGCAGAATGTGCGACAATTCCTTGCATCGTAGGGAACCAAGTTTTACCAGAGTGGTTTCTTCAATCTGATTGCACGCTACGACAAATGTTTTGATGTTGGTGGCAACTATGTGGGAAAACAGTGCAAGGTGTATAGTTAATGACGCCATGGTGTATTTATTTTTTATTTTTTTGGCAACAAAGCTTCCGTGTGAAAATAAATGACGAAACCTACTGTCAGAATCTCCCTCGTAAATTTCTCGAACTGCATTTGGAATAACTCCGGATATGATATGCTGCTTCTTAAGCAGATAATTTTTTAAGAAGTGTCATGCTATATTCATGCAAACATAACCAGCACCTTAATTATGAGATTGCTTCTAACTACCATAAAAGCAGCATCTTGGATACCCTTTAAGAGATACTGAACCGCTACGACAGGTGTAGTATTGGTCGCCAGATGCATCTTTGAGATGCATCTAGTGCATTCCCACATGTATTCCCCCATTACCACAGGTATCACAACTGTGCTGAAGAGTGGAAAAAAAAAGAGAAAGAGAGAGAAACGAAATTGCTGTGATATTTCACTGTTGTTCCGGCTTCCACTGTGAAACTGAAAATGAAGCTTGCATTACCCATTTTGATTCTGTATTGCCTCTAAAATTTTTGTTGTTTCTCTTCAGACAATCAGCGATACTTTGTTTGGCAGGTGGAGAACAGTAACTAGGCTAACATTTTGCTGTTGCAAAATCTTTGGTTAGTTTTGAATATTCATAAACGCCAAATAGTAGTTCCTTTTGAATACAAATAACAAAGTGTGTAGTACTCCATTCATATTCGAAACTTTGAATGTTCACCCACCCCTATTAGCGTGCTTTGTGGTGAAGCCTACCTGTAGACGCCGACAGCCTCCTTGGCGGTGTTTTTGAGGTGTCGGAAGCGCATGGCCATGGGAAGATCCAAGCTAGTCAGGCGCCGGGATGACTTGTGCAGAACCTCCACCTCATCTCCATTGTCACTGCTCGGATCGTATCGGGGCGGCGACCGGTGTGCAGACGCCAGGAACTTGAACATGTCGTGGTGTCCCCGCGACTTGAAGCCCTCCAGACGTGCGCAGCCTGATGGGTTCTCTGGCAGCTGCAGCATTGAAATGGTAATAGCATTTTGCACTGTTGTACTGAGCAACCGAAACCGTGCTGTACTCGCTAACAACTTTTTCTAGCTATGAAGGTGAAGGAACCAAAGCATGCGTGTAGCACTGCAGCCGGAAATTTTCGCACAACTTCACCAGTTTTCCAACGTTAGAAATAAGAAAACATGGTTGCTTTATATACTATAGCATTCAAGTTAACAAGTGTCATACAGTAAAATGCCATCAATTTGAAGCTGTAAAACAGTGAAAAATTGAGGTAAGAGGAGTTTCAAGATATGCGAAATCACAAAATAAAAGCCTGCTAACCAAGCATAGACAACATGGAGCCTTTTCAAAATGGCACCAGTAGTACTCTCGGTTGATCACTTTTACGTGACTCGGCAGCTTGTGTGACTCAGCATACTGGCATCTGTGGCAACAGCATTATTGGCATTATGCCAGGGACAGAGTCGGGGACTGAGTCGTCAGAACTATGCCAAGGACTGAGAACTTGGGACTGAGTCAGACAATTGATAATAATGCAAGACTTCAAGTCTATCATCCAGAGAGTTCATTACTGTCTCTGGACATGCAAGAGGTCTCGACGCTGCTAATTTCTACAGTGTAATGAATTCCAAACAATTTCCCTCAGAAAACCGAAACTGAAATGCAGATAAGTTAAACTGTCATGCCTTTAGCAGATGCCCACCAATGACGACCTGTTTACATCTCACTGTCGTGCGAATATGAAGCAGGCATTTTTATCAAGCTGCAATCACACTGAAACTGTGCTGTGGGCTCGCATGCTCTCCTAGTTTTGGCGCAGTGAGTGGACTGATTGCACCTGCTCAAAGGCACTGGCCATCTTGCTCAAGGTCATGATTAGAATGCTGTAACCACATTGATGCATCCATGACAGTGTCCTAAAGAAAGGCTCCACTTCCTGTTCACTGCTCTTGAGTGAGGCCACAACGGAGTGGCAGCGAGCACGCGAGCAAGTGCACAAGCGATATTAGAAAGAACGGGAAAGCATAAACAATTACCGCAGCATGTGTCTCGGCTACCTAGCACAGCGCCCTGTTGCCTAGGCAACCTGTGCGCAGCAGGAGGGTGGAAGGCATGGAGACCATCCAAAACATGGCAGCCATGACATGTTTCTGGCTCCTGTGATCACTGCTGGCCTGTGCCACCAACAATAACATAGCCTTCAAGATCGGTGTCTGTTACTAGGAGGGCGCCATCACTGGGGTGTGGATTTGGACACCACGGTTTGACATTGGTTGCTCTTTCCAACATGAACTTGGTTGGTGTGGCGCAAAGTGTGGAGGAACGTTTGGTGAGTGAAAAAAGGGCAGGTAGGGAGGGTTCTCTGGGAGTGATGTCAGAGCAACTCCTGCAAGATATTGCGCAAACTGGCGCAACCACAAGGCACGTGCCAAGGTTCGTTGATGCTGTTAATCGGAAGACGCTGTGGCCGCAGAATACCATTTTCACTTATTGGTAATACCACTGATAAACACAAATTAAGAGAACTATTGGGTATGGCTTTTCACTGGTATTTTAACAGTCAAGATTTCGCGACATCCGGAGTATGGCATGAAAACTTTCCAAGACAAGGGGTGAAAAATACATGGAGCTGACATTGTGGCAGGAAAGAATTACAACTTAACCGATATTTCGAAATATCAGAGTTCGACATACTGTGGGTTTAATGTATTGCCGAGGTGGTAGGGACATTTTTTTTTTACTTTGCTCTTTTGACTTCGGGCTCGAATGGATTGCTGCACATTTTACGCTCCTTTCAAAAGCAAAATGAACCTGCATCCTCTGGTGACTGTTCGTGGTGCACTAAATAGCTGCTCAGCTGACCTCCAAGACTTATGACAAAATCTCAGCAACAAATGGCTGTTAAAGTAAATGGTGTTCAATGTTTAAACTCAGGCTGCCTTTGTGGAAAAAATAAGCTACTCAAGGTCAGTAAAACCAAAAAATGGCGCCAAACTTGCCCGAACTACTGCAATAAAGTAATACATGTCCAGAAGATCCAACTCTGGAAGCCTTCATAGCCAGACAAGATGTTTCCACAGATAGAGCTGGGCCAGAGAACGTAGGCAGTGCAAACACATAAAACATTTGCCGAGCATCATTTACACAATCTTCCATTTCATATCGAAACCTTCCCACAGTGAAATGTGGTGTGAACCAGAAGGCACAACTGTCTTGCTGCAACCAAATCAATCACTTTTTTACTAGCGTTGCCATGAACAATACATATTTATCATTTATTCTAGACGAAACAGACAAGTGATGCACCCAAAATGTGGTATTAAACTACATGCGCTGCAAAATGCCACCTGTGTGAAATTCAAGAATTAACAAGCCAGCGGCTTAGCTGGACGAGTCCCGTACACCTGCCATTTTATTAATGCAGCATCTGCCATTTCTTCTTCTTTGCATCGGCTTTTTGTTTCAATAAAGCAATTAAGTAGCATTTTTAGCGAGCAACACTTGACACCACAGCACTCAGCTCAATGTGCGCTGTCAATAAAACTTGCCTTGGTGCTGTTCCGCTTGTGGTACTTGAAGATGTAGTTTTCGCAGTTATCAGCCCCTCGAAGCTGCTCTGTGAGGTATACAACAGCCTTGTGCGTGAGACCCATCATGGCGAAGCCGTCCACGTCTGCATAGCACATGAAACGAAACAAGCTCAATAAAGACACCGACTACAGATGTCACCCTGAAACTAAAATTGAGCCGCCAAAGCCAGAGCTGCTACATGATATGGTATGGAAACTGACCGGCATTAATGACTAGGTTCTTACGAAGCAAAGATTGGAGGCATTTGAACTCTATTTCATTTCGCCCACTGCGCTCCTGCTGGTATTGTCAGTCTTCTCTCCTAGAAATGTCTGATGCTATGTAATCGACTTAAACAACATTTATCATTACAGAGTGCTGCTCAGCCCCCAGACAGCTCAGTAGGTAACACTTGGGATGAACACTGTAAGGCTAGGCTTGCTGCTGGCGAACACCTGCTTTTCGAAGTTTTGAAACCTTTGAGTGCTGGGTGTTTTGGGCATTTCTGCCCACTTTGCACTATAATCCAAAGTGTGTCAATTTCCAAGATAAAGTGAATTCAATTTCTGTCAATGTAACATATTAGTAGGCGTTAAATTTATCTTGTATGTATTGGCAATAAGCTGCTGAACATTCTACAAATCTTGATGTTAATAACCAAACAAAAAGCAATGGCTGTTCTGATTAATGATCTTAATTGGGGTAATTGGCACCATACCATGGAAAAACAGAATCTGTGTTAGTTTATGAGAAGATACGGTTCAATATGTTTGCACACGACACATCAGAAGACTTTTCTTGTGTGATACTCTTGTGCCAGTCCACCATGTGATTCTAGACGTTCACCATACAAGCAACAGTGACTAATAACCTTTCTTGTGGCACCTGTAACATACACACAAAAACAGCCATGAGATTTCAGTATGACCAACTCTTGCGTTGATGATGTAACGAGCACACAAGGCTTTTCAAGGTTGCAAATTATCTCTGCAAAGGCAGGGAGTGACCAGAAATTGTGACATGGCTAAACTTGGGCATGGCAAGGGGTCTGTTCAGATGCACAAACACGATAAAACTAGCACAGAGCCTAAAGCGTTAATCAGTAAAGTTGATTAAAATGCCCCCAATTAAGCTGTGAAAACAGAATATGTGCCTTCACACATATCACACACATATATTTATTTATAAGTTGTAGAGTAATTATTTCATTGATGATTATTTGCGCACCACTTGGAACGAGGACTGGGGGACGACGGACACAAGCACAAACTTTCATTTGGTTTTAATGGTAGGAAGTCAAGTGGTTTATATATGATCAAAAATAATGTACAGCGCGAAGGACAAGGACTGCGAAGACAACATACACAGCGCTGTATCATGTATCATGTATCAGCGCTGTGTATGTCGTCTTCACAGTCCTTGTCCTTCGCGCTGTAGGTTATTTTTGATCACGAATTACCAACTAGCTCAAGCAACCACCCTGGTTTATATACATGCATAAATGTGACGTAACATGAAAGACATCATAAAATATGCATGTGCAATCAATAAGACAGACTTGCACACATGCATTTGCAATAGAAAGATAAATTCTAAATAATAATAACTATTGTACCCAAGGCACACATGTCGATGGCCTACGCATCTATCGCTTCACTTTTGCAAAATGCAGCCCCATTAAGATAATTAATTTCTTTTTGTGACAGTCCCAATGAAGCCACTGACGCAGTTTTTCACAAGGTGATGAATTTTTGCCACTTTAATTATGTCACGTGTCATCTGATTATTCTGCTTGGCTACAATTTTGCAGTCATTGAACAACAGCTTATAATCGCAATCCTGACAGTGCAAGCCCAGATGCCCTTGCACCGTCCTGTGTACATTACTGTTATTTTCCCAAAGCCAATCTTCAGGCATCTGCCCATTTGGCCAATGTACTTTTTCCCGCTGTCAGGTGTGATCTTGAATACCACTTTTTCTGCGCAATCTACATACTGGTTCTTGTGGACAAGTCATTTTGCATGTACTACTTTCCCCCGTTTCTTTGCATAGTGATGCCAACTTGCGGGGCCCCATAAAAACCACTTTTACCCCAACACGGCCTCCAATCTTCTTTAAATAGTAAGAGATGTCATGAAAGCAAGGTATTATAGCCATCCCTTGAGCCCGACTATTCTTGGTCTCGGATCATCTCGGTTCAGTACTTCGCCCAGACCCCCTGACAGCTCGCAACATAAATTATGAATTGTAACCAACTAGCCCGAACCAGTACCCTTCTAATATATATTTCATTGAGTTTCAATAATGAAACCTGCATTGTATAAGTTTCCATCAAGGCTTGACAATTGCTATGAGACATTCATTGCTCTTCGCACTCAACAGTTTATTGATGCCCCAATGGTGTATTTTACTGGAGTGTCACTTTTCAGATGGGAAGGCCTCAGGTTTGAAAGTGGTTGAGGTGCGTTTTTGTCTTCAAAATTTAAGTATATTTTATTTCATCTTGCCCATGATGACACGCCAATGATCATAACTGGAAAGCTACTTGTAGCGCAATGATTTAAAGCACCATTGAGGGTGCATCTGAAGATTCCCATCATCTAGTTCACCACTTAGCTGCTCCTAAATGCGGTGTAAATGGCAAGACTTCGGATATTTTTCACTTTACAGTGGCAATGCGTGCAGGTATCATCATCTCGCTATAATCATGTTTCCTTGACATAAGAAGTCACAAGAAAGGAAAACCCTATTTGTGCCCTCATGATTTTATCCTAGGTCTATGATGCATGAGTCTTTGTGACCGGGCCGTCATTGACTTTGCCGTCATGCCATTGTCGCCATCCTTCACTATTAAGCCAGCTATCGTTGTCGCTTTCTTTTAAGTCGCCCTCAATAATATTTTAAACTCTGGTTCACACAGTAGGCATTGCAGTCGTAAAGCTGAGGACCAAAGTACACATTACAGAAACGAAATAGACAGATGGAACAAAAGTAAGACAATCATCTCACTTACCATCATTGGTTAAGGGCTGCATGTTGGCACCAGCACGGGCATCCTGAAGCTTTTCGAAAAGGTATCGCCAGACTTCTACAGAAAGATAGAGAGACACAAAGCAAACGATCACATGTGAATGGAAGGTTTCAACAATAAAAGCTTTACAATGGTACGTAACCCAGCACCAAGTGTCGGTAAACACTTCATTGTTCGAAATGTGCCCGAAAATACTTACAATGAGTTCAACGAACTGTCCCTATTGGCTCCACTGTTCCACTCCTTTTTGTTGTTATACTATTTTTAACCTTAAAAGCTGCAAAAGTGGGGCAAAAAAGCAACGCAGTACCTCCAGGTGGATTTACACTCTTGCCAATAGAAAACTGCTTTTTACTACTCGACACTTTGACAGACGGAGGAAGAACAAAACACCTCGACATCATACGCGCCATGCAAAAGATCTAAAAGCTAAGACCTAAAAACAAGTTCTTCGCATGATACAAGTTACAATAGTGCCCTGCTGTTTGCACAGCACAGCTACAGTTGAACCTTGTTACGGCAGGCATGAATAACATAAACTTTTGCTGAAGTTTTATAAAATTCACATGCATCTAAGGGCATCTGTAGTAAACCTGCTCGAGCGTGTTCTGTATGTTCTAGATATACTGAACTCTTCAGTGCTGAAATGCGCTTGCCCAGAATGCGTGGGGCAGGCTTTTCTGCAGTGGATCAATCCTTGGTGGTGTTGAGGAAAGTGCGAGAGACTCGCTACCGCAAGCAAGCTTAAAACTATCACATCCAATGCACTGACAGCGTCACTCTTAGCATAACAGCATAAACACTCGATGAAATAGTCAACCTTGGCGCATGGTTTCCAAGGCCCAGTGGCATGTGCAGGCATGCTAATGATATTGGAGCTGATTGCTGTGCACCCCACTCCCACACAGGAAGCAAATCACATTCTGAGCTTCCGGATTTCGTGTCACATTATCATATGTCATCCGTTTCCGCAGCACTTCCTCGGTTTGTACGAAGCACTTCACAATAGAGCGGAAAGCCAAATCACCGTTGAGATTTTTGGCTCTGTCACCCATGTGTCTGGGAGCCACAAAAGGGTTGCTCCATCCATGCTGTCATCCTCTGTTGTGTGAACGCTAGCTGCGAAGTTATCCGATGCGCATTGCATATCACGTGACTTATTCGTCCGCAATCACATCTGTCATGTGAATCCTGCTTAAATGCTGCTTGTTCTGTGCAGTGAGATAGTCGATGTACATGGCCATGCGGAATGCATGGCGGAAAACACTAAGTGGAAGAGAGCTCTGACATACACGGTGAAGTCAATGGTCTTAAACATACCTGTCAACCTGAGAACATTAAAATTCGTGAAAATCATGTGGATGGGGACGTGGAGGACAGCATGCATTTTCATAAACTTTTCCTTTAGCACACACTAGTGTGGCATACATATGGAGTTTATTAATGATGATCATACTTTAGACACGGCACTGACACGGCAGCAAACTCTGAGCAATAGACTGATTAGCAAGGCATTGTTTTAGATCCCACTGACTTTTTCAGCGACTTTGCTGTTGCTGATCTCACCTGCTTAGGGAACTATACTAAATAAACTTGTTCAAAGCAAGTACGCCTCTGGTATATGGCGCCTTGTGCCACTCTGTATTTGAATGCCTTTAAAGAAACCCTGAAATCGATTTTGACGATTTTGTACAAACGTACTGAGTAGTCAGAGTAGGTCCTTCTGATCATTAATTGATGCATCTAAGTGCCCTGCGTAAAGCATGTAATTTATTACAAAGTTTTAAAATGTACATCGCTGCTGATTGCAGCACACTACGCAACAGAATTTTCAGCTGCCCCTACCCATATGATGTAAATCGCCAATATGACATCATTAGGGCGAGCTATCCGATTGGCTGCCCAGGGCGTGTCATCGATAACTCTTCCACCTTTATGGCGAACAAATGTTTGTAGTAGTTGGAATGTTAGTTAATTTGTTTCTAAAAAAGAAAGTAACAGAAAGAGAATGCACAAGTACAATTTCTCACTACACTTTAGCACTTCCGGCGCACAGCAAGCGTCATCTGCTTGTGTTACGACATACTCCATTTTGACGAGAGCTCCGTGGTCAGAGTTGATCTCAGTCTTTTCGCGAGCACTATGATTAGACTTTTTTGCGTTGTGGACTGCAAACGTAATGACTGGCAATATGTCAAGCTGAGACAGCATGTCCCTCTGCAAGGCAGCAGACGGGCGAACTGGCTGCTGCCCATCGGACTGCTACTATCCGATCGGCGCCAGGATTTGCGGATTTGCGGCCATCACTCTACACCGGAAGATTACTAACGCAATAGCCTTTTGCGAGTCCGGTATTAGGGCAAACGCAAGAGCAAGGGGACAGAGTCTAGCCGCTTAACTGTGCCGCAACGGGATCAGCCATGAGATGAGCGGAAGGGCAAATGTGAATGGTCTGCACGGTGCAGCCACCTGGTGGCACAAAGCTCAACCATACACAGTAGCAACAACTAAGTGTATTCTTTGTTGCTGGTGTAAATTCTTTGCAGGAGTGTAATCATCAACACATTGTTTTTGTAAATGTTTAAAATGTTTTACACTTGGTTAGAGCAATATTAGCACTTTGTTTGGCTGGTTAAGCGCTGCGCCAACATGTGGCTGGACCATGCAGACTGATCAGGCCGCTCACGTACGTCTACGTTAAAGTTCCTTCATCAGCTTGAGTTTATGCCTCCAGCCATCAGCCAAAATGCCCAGCTTGCCTATGGTTACCGGAATATCTGACATGTTTGGCGCTTCGACAGACTGCTCACAATGCATGCTGCTTTGATAGCTCTCGCTTGGGGTCGACTGCCAAGCAGCTGGTGGAGAGTTCGGAGAGGCTTTGCGCGCACGCTCCTAGAGAACCGGAAGTCGATGATACGACATGCCATCATGATGCAGAGCCAGTGAAGGCGGAGCTTAGCCCCTGTCACTCGGCAAACGAGTTGAGGAGAAAATGCATGACCGTGGAGGAGGGTAACTTGTAATCGTCCGTAGCTCTCTTAATATGAGACATTTCACACAAATTGTGGTAAGAATTATTAACTTTAGCTGT
This sequence comes from Dermacentor variabilis, assembly GCF_050947875.1. Taxonomy (NCBI): domain Eukaryota; kingdom Metazoa; phylum Arthropoda; class Arachnida; order Ixodida; family Ixodidae; genus Dermacentor; species Dermacentor variabilis. The sequence continues at coordinate 68,067,379 of NC_134572.1, forward strand.
ACCTTACGCGTCTACAAAGTTTGTCCGAACCATTTCAGGGGCCCTTTAAAGCTTTTTCGCGAACAGAACTTATCTTTCTTAAAACATGACACAGCATTAATAAAATCGTAGAATCAGCCTAAATTTGTAAGCTTCACAAAAGAATTCAGGAGATTTGGCAGGTATGCTAACATCATTCTTCTTGCATAAGTTTATGACAACGAATTTCAGCTACGCCAAACTACATGGATTTTCACTGTTTACTATAATGAGGTTTGACTGTAGGTGCAGCATCACTGCAATGCAAACTAGGAGTGAAAAAGAGCAAGCTGGTGAATACACACTCAATTTTTAAATGTGTGGTTCTGGTGCCCATAATAAAGAGTTGCCTTACTAAGTAGACATATGCCACAATGGATGTCTGCACTGCAGCAAAAAGTGAAGATAAATGAATTTATCACGGACCTGATAGATTGCAAAAAATGATGGATATTTAAAAAGTCACTAAATTGTGCAATTAGGATTGATCGAATAGTAAAATCTCCTAATTGAATCGAATATGAATATTCGAGGAAAACGAACCCTGAATATAGAATCGAATATTATTTTTTTTTAGTACACATAGTGAAATATAAAGTTAGTGCGGAGTCCCCTTTGTATAAAAGAGGCCTACTGACACGGCCTACTGATTATTTAGATGGCTTACTTAAAGGCATAGTCAAATGTATGCAATGCCATCAGCAAATGGTTGTCCGGTAAACTGAGGAGCTTGTATAAATGAGGAACAACTGCTTTTAAGTTATCTGGTGCACCATGACAGTGACAGTAATGAAGAAAAAAGGAACTGCACATCATCAGATGCATGCAGATTCCATTCAAAGAGAGAAGCGTTGATACTACTTTACTGATACTACTAAGATGATACTACGGGGAAGTATGCAGCACATGAAAATGCGCTGATGCACGTGCGCGGTATTGTTTTCTATTATTTCAGGCCACAATAAGTGTTGTCATCTCTGACGTACTTAAAATATATAATATATTCAACAATTTCAAACAGCAAATTCTTGAATTGTATACAAATCAAATAACAAAGACATTTCAATTTGTAGTCAAAATTTCGAATACTTGCACACCCCTACAAAAAGAATATATCACACATCAGCCATAGACAACTGCAACACACACTTTTTCGTTGGAACTCTGCTACCAAATACACAAGGTGCAACATCAAGCAATCAAACAAAAGCAGGAGACAGTAGGTAACAAGTGAAAGACAAGCACAGACAAAGAAAAAGGAGTCCCATACCATGTGCATCAGGTGAAGAATGCAGAAAGCCATCCTCGCTGCTGATTTCATAGACAACGTAGGGCCGGTCAAAGTGCGACGAGCGCATCTCCTCTCGCAGCGGCACTGCTGGAGGCAGCGTTCCCACCGTGCTATGCACAGGTTCCTTGCCTTCTGGAGGCACGGCCGTGGACGATGTTGGAGGGCATGGCTCAGGATCACCATCAGTTGGCCAGCCATCCTGGAGAATGCGTTGAGCAGCTTTTTGGAGCAGTGCAAAGATGGACTCTGCACCGAGAGAACCCGAGTCGCCCGCACCACGAGGACTCTCCTGGGGGCTTGGGCTGAATGGTGGCTGTGGCGGCGGCAGAAGCACTGGTGACACGCGTCCCGGTCCGCTGAGGAACTCCGTTGATGAGTCTGGCTCGGGATAAACCTCGGGGGACGGGGCACTGCGTGGTGCATCAGTTGCTGCTGGCAACACTGGTGGAGAAGGAGCTGAAGTCGTGCTTGTTGGCGTGACTACTGGCACTGCTGGTGGGGAGGTGGTTGTTGCAGGTGCAACTTTCACAGCATCACTCACAGCAGCGACTGCAGCAGCAGAGGTCGCCGCTGTACGCACTGGCAGAACGACGCACTTAGTGCACTGTTCCCGAGCCACAAACGTTTGGCTTTGGGCCACAATAGTCTTTGCCACCTGTTTCCCGGACTGCAGCAGCCGCTTCCGCATCATGGCTGCCTTGGCACACTGTTTCTGGGCAAGCATGTTGCGGTGTGCATTTGCATAACAGGGAACGCGCTTGGACGTCGGGCATGACCTGGAACCTGGTGTTGGTCCAGTGCTCACCATGGAGGTCTGACTGGTGATTGACGTCATGAGTCCAGCCGAGGCCACACCGGGGGCCATGACACCAGCATTTGCTACGAGCCCACTGCCTGCTACAAGGGGCACCTGGCCGCACACACCAGGCGACTGCAAAGCAAGGGGCATTACAGGTGCCGGAGCCTGGCCTCCGAGGCCACCAATGAACGCAAGCGGCGGCGCTGCTGGCTGCATAAAGGGCGCTGCCACCAGAGGCAGTGAGCCCAAGTAGGCGACTTGAGCCCCTGCTGCCATGCTCAGCGTAGACACACAATTTTCAAGTCGGTAGTGCTGCCGTGGTATGATGATGGTGCCGCCAGGCACTTCATACACCTCAAACTTGTCACAGCTCACGCTCGTCATGTTTATGGTCGACGGGAACTGGTTGATCATGGGAAAGTTGTAAGCATAAGGGGAGTAGCTGACCAGGGGCTGCGTGGCGGCCACAGGGGGAATGCCGAGGCACGGAGACTGCGCCTGCAGGGCGGGTGGCACCATTGAGGTTGCTCGTTGCTGCTGGTGATGCTGGTGATGATGATGCTGCTGCTGTTGCTGCTGCTGCTGTGGCTGATGCTGGTGTTGATGGGGTTGCTGCTGGCAAGAGGAAGGCCTCGACCTCTGCTGACAACCCTGGGACTGGGAACCTGGCACCTTGGGCAGGATGGTCTTCGGGGAAGCAGCTGGCCGCGACCGCGCCCGGCTGGGTGTCATAGCCAGTTTGCTAGCTACTGTCTTGGCTGTCCGGTTTTCACAGGTGCACCCACACACGCTTTGCTGCTGCTGTTTCACAGGTTTTGCGACACACTTCGGAGTAGACGACGTTGCACCACTGCTGGCCAGTTGCTGCCCACTGCTCTGCACCGTCACATGTGCCTCAGGGGATGGCACAGTGGACACCAGAGGTGGCTCAATGACCCCTCGGGCACTATCCCGATGCAGCGGCTGCTGGTCCTTGCCACCGACTGCAGGGGCAGTCACTGCCTCGCACTTAGCTACATCACTACTCCTCACCGATTTGTCCTGGCACACTGTCAATGACTGGTCTGCCACAGCAGGAGGTGTCGCAGATGTCGCCGCCTCTGCAAACTCACTACCACCACTATTTACACTGGTTGTCGGTGCAACACTGGTGCTACTGCTGCTACCGCCATCAGCACTTCTGGAGGAAGCAGCCACCGGGTCACACGACCTCGATATGTTCTCCAGGAGCTCAGCAAAGTCCATCTGGCTGTCGCTGCTCTGGACACACCGAGCAAGTTCATCAAGGATTTTGGCATCAAGGTCATCCAAGTCGGGGGCAGGCGGAGCAGGCAAGCCGTCACTTGATGACACACTGAGCCCGCCACCCGTGCTATCACAGTTTGCAGACGAAATATCACATTGTGCTAGGGCACTCCCACCGGGGGATGGGTCGTCGTGTGCAGTGGTCACATTTATTCCCCAGTCCTCCTCGCATGGTGGTGGGCGTGGTGGACGCACCTCATATGTCCGGCACACATACACCACTCGCTGCCTAGGATTCTGGGTGCTCCAGAACATGCGCCGACACCTGCACCATGCAAAAAGAACATCCAGATTGTGCGTTTTTTTTTTTCCTCCCACAAAGGCAACGTGCAAGAAAGGCCAAGAAACACCATTTAGCCTAGTTGTCAACCACCTGCAATAAAGTTTTAAGGGACACTAAACAGAAAAATAAGTTGAGCTGTATCAGTGCATTATCCTTTTAAAATACCAAAATAAAATTCTGCAGATCCAACCCACATGTCGGAAATCTGAGAAGCGAAGCTTTCGTGAAGCTGTTAGAGAAATTCCATGCAACTGATTATATATTCTGCACAGCATATTGCACCATAGTGGTTAGCTGCTCGCCACTGAATCTCAAGACGCAGAAACCTCCACCACACTACCTATGTGCATGCATTATACTGTCTCCTGGAAAAGACCCATTTGCTTCTACACTGTATTCAGGGTCAGCACACCAACTAGAGTGGGCTGATCCTGGAGATAGTTCAATCTATCTAGAGTATTCTAGAGTGCTTGCACTGCACTCTAGAACAGCCAAAGATGACGTTTACCAAGCTTCAAGAGCTTTTATGAGCCACAACAGCCCTAATAAGAAAAAAATACTTTGAAATCAACGTCCCATTGACACACCTTCGTTGGGGTTTCGATGTGAAAATTAAAAGTTACACGTTTAAGTTTCATTTTTTTCTTTAATGATCAAGAAATTACCACAATATCATAAAAAATGTTATTTTGAAGGAATATTTTATCAGTCTATACTAACTTAATTCTTGTTTTAGTGTGGCATTTTGTACCACGGTGTCACACATAACATTCAGTGCAATAAATGTCTTGATATCAGCTGAAGTGTACGCTTGGGCAAGTTTTTCGTACATCTCTGGAAGGGGGACAATGCAAAAAGTTTATGAATCCCATGCAGTTTGAAACAGTACCCTGGCAGCTACCAGGCATCTGACAATGCTGGCAGGATGAGGGTTGTTGCCAGTGGCATTGAAAGTGTCATATTTCCATGGTGCATGAGATGAGACCGACAGGAAATCATCAGAGTTAGTCAGTGCCCAGTGAAATACTAGATAGATAAAGTTAGCTTGATGTTTATTGTTCATTTTGCTCAGACTGGCGCATACACAAAGCAGCACAGCAGGATTGCTAGTGTGCTTATAGTGTGTTTACACACAACGCTCATACCAGCAGCAGAAGCCATCAAGTTGATTGAGTGGCACATTGATGATGCGTAAAGTCCGCTTTGTTGCTTTTGCAGCCATACGCACTCGGCGTCTCTGGAGACTGTCTAACCTTCTGCGCATGATTAGTGAATGCATCGTCGATAGTGGGACAGCATGACCACAGCACGCCTAAAGCATTTGCATAATTGATGTCGTAATAAAGGACAAAAGAAATAAGTAAAAAAAAAAAAAGAGTGCCATGCTGTTGCTCTTTCCCCTCCGTGTCTTTCCACACTGCCCTTATTCCACCTTCTGAAACGGCAGGCTTTTATCCATCCACTGTCTCAACACTTTAGCAAGACTGCTAGCAGTCGTGATGATAGTAATTGTACATTTACCTCTAGTCAGGATTGACTGATAATATTCAGCGCATTCATCTTGAAATAAAATTTTCTCCTTCGCTGCCCCGTGTAAAGAGAAAATGACAAAAAGGCAACATGACATTGCAATGGCAGCGACGTCATGCGCACATTTTTACAATGTGGATGTCAAGACTGAATATGCACTCTTCCAAGACATAGGCCTACAGCCTGATTATGCGTTACGTGGCTGCATAAACAAGTACGCAGTTCCCTCAATGCCTGTGTGAATGAATGCAGAGGCTGCCATAGAACTTAGCTTCTTCATAACCTCGGTGTCTTGTACTCTTCCACCGCACAATTAATTCTTGCACTAGCAACACAAGGGCAAGCCAAATTCAGTGCAAATTCAGTGCAAAATTCAAGCAAGTTACGGTCACAGCGCCACCATTTGAATAAAAAATTTGTTATTCAAGTACCGTATAACAGGCCATTTCCACGACCAGTGTGACAGCAGGAAAAAAGGCGTACCTGTAGTTGACAGGAACAAGAACATTTTCAAGGTCCGATGCCTCTGTCAAGTGTCCCAGGCACTCGATGGTCATGGACCCTGTATGAGAACATACAACATGAGACTGCATAAGTGCAAGATGGCACAGTGTCTGCTAGAGAAAGGCAGCCATGAAGCACAGTTTAAAAGGCATTAGCTTTCACTCTACTAGTTACAAACTCGTTATGGGCCTCATATGCAAAAATGTGAAGCTGTGAACAAGTAAAGATTGTGTTCAAAGAAATGCCTATATTTTGCCCCTTCCAACAGAACCCCAGGTCACTTGGGCGAGTTTTTCGTACATCTCTGGAAGGGGGAAAACGAAAAAAATGTATGAATCCCATGCAATTTGAAACAGTACTGTGGCAGCTCCAGGCATCTCACAATGCTGGCAGGTAGCCGCCTTTGTGTAACTATGAGTTGCTGTGGTGGCTATGGGGCTCTAGTGAATGGTTGCACCACTGACGAAATCTTCAAGCTGACCGCTGCTTTTTAACAGTAAGAACCGTCATCATAAACTTAATTAGGTGCACTGCAGGACAAAGGACTTTCACGGAGATCTCCCCATCATCTCTGCCTTGCGTAAACCAAACTTGCCCTGCACTTGTGAATGTTCAGGAGACACCTTCAACCATCAGTGAGCACAATTAGACTGGTAACGATAACGAGCAAAGTGTTATTTAAGGCAACGTGAATTAAACCACTCAAAGTGTAAGACACAAGTAAGAAAGTGTGCATCACAGTACCTGCAATGACAGTCATCTCCTGGGCAAGAGTTCCCTCCCAGGCTTTCTGCCATTTGGGATTGACATCCTGGTGGTTCACATAGACTGCACGGCAGACGGAAAACTTGTCCCCTTCGACCACCTGCACAAGGGCAACACATTTCACTCACACAACACATCCAGAACAATGCACTACGCTAGTCCCCTATACCTCCAAAACATAGTTTCAGGGAGACAAGAGAGAGAGAGAATCAAAAGATAACTGCTGTATCTGTGTTCTTTGTAACATGATTCAGCCGTGCAGGGAGCCAGCCCCTGCTGGGAAAGACAGTCGGTAACACGCACCTCTTGGTTGACATTGCTCTGGTGGAAGGAACAGAAGACCTTCTTGTCGGCTTGGAAGACGGCTTGCGCTGCTTGCGCGCAGCCAAAGTGGAAGTTGGCGGGGCACCCTCGCACGCAGCACCCTACCGTTGCACCCACGATGCCACACACCTCGCAGCGCTGTATTTTGTCAGATAAGTGTACACATCAGCGACTATCTTGTGGCAGTTTCAAAATAAAAAGTCAGTTACCGAAATGTTTTTTACTGCATGTTTGAAAAATGCTGCGTGCACGCTTACGACAGTTAATTTTACTTCGTTGAAGTATGAGTTCAGCTAGTCAAATCATCCCACCTATTGTAGCCATTGAAGCTAGAAGCAACACTGCAACTCGAAAAGGGCAGACGAGCACGGCCACTGCGCTTCTATAATTACAGCAATACAAACAACACTTTCTGTAGACCCTCCTGAATGCCTGCTGAGAGTCCGCACGAGTAAGCGACATGCACAAGATTAGAAGCACAGCTCGGTGCAATTTAACCAATCCATGCAGACATCAGTAGTGCTACTTAGTGGGCCAGACTGTTCTTATTACACATCACTGATACTGGCACTAGATATGTGCGATGTGATAACACTGATATGTCTAGTGCACTTTATGTAAATAAGAAATATGTTACAAGAAGAAAGCAGGCAGAAGCTGTTTTACCAGCTCACTACAGCTGTGGCCTTTGCAAATACACACACAGCAACGCAAAAACAACCCAAGAAAGGAAACACAGACCACATGCGCAGGAGCTAATAAGTGACGGCATGCAAATGCTCAAACTTATAAATACAAATTGCGATTAAATTGCAAGTGAGTGGCACCCGAGATTCCACTGTAAAATGCAACTGCAGAAGCAGAAATGCTCAGCGTATTGCACAAAGAAAGCTCCTGGGTGCTACGGCTATTCAAGCAGGTCTGACCTCGTCGAGAGCCATAATGCTGGTTGGAACTGGAGCGTGCTTCAATCAAATGACCGCGGTAGCAGCTACACCCTTTCCCTTCTCAAAAAAAAACTCTCAAGATGCAACTATACAAGCATAACCAGATTTCACAACATCAGTGGAAAAAGAAGGTAAATGTACACATCATTCTGTACTGCATGCATTGAAAGCCATATTAAGCATTTGGTAGCGCTCATAATACAAAGTGCACACAAAAACGCATATGGAGTGCCGAGCTGCTGTGCCCAAGCAAAGAGAATCTCTAGAGACCCTGCATCCAACATGATGGACATTGCCTTGCTCACAGGTTAGTTAAAGTCGTAGAAATGTGTAAAACAAAAGAGGCTTTTTTATGTATTGGGCACCCAAATAAGCATACTTTAAACATCTGGCAAAAATTGGTGGCACAAACCTAAAATTGTGGCCCTCAGAAGGTTACCAAAAAGCTGATCTGTCTTCAACAAAATTTTGCAGTGTTTATTTACCAGGTCACACGGACTTGCAACTGCAGCTCGCACAGAGCCCACCAAAAGTGCATCAATTCTGACTGCTTTTCCTTACTTTTTTTTTTTTTCTCACCACACTTTCATCTAGCCGACAGTGGCCACCCACACTTACCAGGTAGCGCCCCCTCGAGATGGCAGAATGCACCCGGTGCAGAGCACCATCACCCTGTTCAAAGACCTCCGCTGACCAGAGTGCACAGTTGACGTGCACCCAGTTATCCTGGCCAGCATACAAGAGTCGGCCGGACTTCTGCATGAAAGAGCATGGCACACACCAACAATGCATTTATTGCAGCAAACTCCTCAGATCCACACTTAAAAGAGCAATACTACAGTAAAATCTCATTACTACAAACACTACATTAACGAACTTTTCAGAAATCCCCAGCTGACTTCTTCTGGTTTCAATTTAAAAATACTTCAGCACTACGAACTTCAGAATACCGAACATTTCAGAATAACGATCGTTATTCAGTTTCTCTGTTATGTTAACAGCGCCTCAGCATCACGAGCTAATATTCCAAAATCTGGGGATTCCTAGATTTCCGTGTATCCTTCATGGCAGCTGAAACAGTAGGCTAGCAGACAAGGCACAGAAAGCGGACGTCGCGGCACATGGGTTAAAAAAATCTGAGAGAGTGCTCAAAAAAAAAAGAAAGAAAGAAAAGAATGCAGGAGAGAATATTTTTAATCTATTCCAGGTGCGATGGCGCATCGGATGTTGCAAGCACATGCTCCCCCTAGGTAAGTGTTGCCTAGCAATGGAGGCACGTCTCTTCCTTCTTTCGCCCTTCTTCCTGCGAATGCCTCTTTCTTTCATGCTTCTTTCTGTGGCTGTGCTAGCTACGCGCGTGGAGAAACGTAACCTCTGTAGTCGCAGGGATGCGACACAGTCACACTTTGCACCTCCTGGACAGCATCATTTACACGCACTTGCACTTTTAAATAGTTCAGGTGTCCGCCTCAAGTGAGACAGTTGCAGTGTCCATGGCAAGGAATGTGAAAGCGAACAAACGAGCGGCATAAACGCAGAAGCGACATGGAGCTTCCTTTTTGTCAGTAGTTTTCTCAGCGTCAGAGCCTGCTTTGCACACGTCACTCACAGTGCTTCAGTGGTGCGTGGCGGCAGAATCTATGGAATAAAGCAACGGCACAAACTGAGAGCCAACAGCGACATTTTCATGGATAGCTAAAACGGTGACAACTTATGAACAGATGGCCTGATGGGTGGAGTGATTAATTTTGGGGCTTTCACTATAACAACGTTTCAGAATAACAAACTATTTTCGGCGGTCCTGCGTGATTCGTTATATGGAGATTTGACTGAACACTTAGCCAATTCTAATGCATACCTTTCTTCCATGAAAATAGGTCAGAAAGCTGTCACTATACAACAAAACTTTGAGCTCAGTGCGGTTTGGGGGCCATTTAAAATGTATTCCAAATCTCGCAGAACTGCGGCGTCAAGCACAGAATGCTTAGACATAATTCGGTTGGCTTTATCCAAGCTCTCACATCCTATCACAGTTCCCCAGTCTCTGAGCTGAATAAGTCGAGTGCAATTGGGAAGGAAAACTCACGGTGCAGGAGTCATCACCAGGCTGACCACATAGCACACACTGCCGAGAGTCCACTCCTTGCTCTGCAAGCAAGTAAAAATGTAACACATTCATGAGTTCACTATCGTGTTAATTAGAATGGACACATACACACACATACACAATGCAGATCAAGGATAATCACAGCTCTTCACACAACCATTGTGGCAGAGAAACACTGCAAGTGTATCTTACCCAAGTTGCACCAACAACACACAGTCAAGCCTTGCTTATAACTAAGTCACAACTGACATGAAGATACCTTCGCTATGCAGTCAAACCTCGATATGTCGAACAGCGTGGTGATCATGAAATAGTTCGATATAGCCAGAATTCAATATATAATATCATGTAAAACAATGCGTAAAGAACTTGTACAAATCAATCAATGAACCAATCATGGCACAGTAAATACACCCTTGAAGCTTCACGCAAAGTATTTATTTCTTTGGCTGAAAGCACTGCAGCAGTGTAGCCTGCTTCTTATTGGCAGCCACGTGCTTAACCATAGCGTCCTCAACATAGTCTAAACGATCCACAATAAGCCGGTGCCTTCTATTGCACTGCAGTAACGGCGCAGAAGGGCCAAAGCAGCTACAGCCTCAGCTGACGTTGGGAGCAGGGCAAAATCAGCGCTTGCGGGATCAACCTCGGCAGCATCTTCATTTGGCCGCTACTTCCGCTGCGATCTCTACATGCCGAGTGACGAGCCCCCCTCTACACTCAGCGACATTCTCGATACAGCAACGACAGGCGCGGAGGCAATATGGGCACCCACACCCAAATTTAAACAGTAAACAGGCGAGGAGTTGGCGCCGACTTCAAACACACATGTACCCAAACCTACATACACTTAGCTGTACGTACCACACACCGCCCGTGGTGCGGTGGCGCCCAGACGTTACCGCACAGCATGTGGATGTACCCAAACAGTCCGGCACATATAAGTTCCACACAACTAAAAACACAAGATTTTAACAGGCAGTGGGAGGTGTGGCTTACGAACGAGGATCAGGATAGCCAACTGGCTCTCCTAGACCAAGCTCAGCGAGCCTTCACGCCAGTGGAGCCCTGCACTAGGGGCCCCAACCATGGGACCTCAAATTTTGTTTTATTCTATAACGATTCTCACCCCCCCCCCCCTCTCTCTCTCCACGTCTGTCAATCGAAGCAATTTTAAACACTGTCAATGGTAAATGACATAAATATACGGCGCCGCGAACAAGTCCAAAATGGTTGATGCCGTATATTTATGGCGCTGTCTGTACGTTTAAAAAGCACGCCAATTTCCTAATTTTTTTCTTTCGTGGCATGTCTTGCCACTATGTGGGAATACAGGGAATTTTTTTCTCGTGCCTCCCTCTCTAGGTTTTCGTTACGTGGTTTGTTTTAGGGCTAGTTTGCTCCGGTGCGTCTATATACCACCACTCACGCATTGGCGTGCGCACGGGCAGGCGGCGATTTGAATTTTGTTCCGCAGGCAGTTTCGGCTTCTTGCACTTGCAAAACTGATAGCTATCTCATTACGAATCACTCAAAGGGCGACCGCCTGTTTCTCGCTCGTTTAGTGCTCACAGGCGTGCGCATAGGAAGGATACCGCCGTGCATGCGCTTCGTTTTCTTTCTTGCGTTCGTTTCTTTTTTTTTTTTTTGGAGACTCGCGAAAACTAATTGCCTCTGGCTGGCGATAAGATGAACATAAGCAGTTTGTCACATGTTTTGCTTTTTTGACGAGCACACAACCACACAGTTTTCTTGAGTGCGCTCACCTACGTAGTTCGATTAAGCTATGGACGTAAATATTAGTCTAAGAGCAGGAACACTTGAGACTTGCAAAATATTCTCGTGTGCGCATATTCTAAGCCCTGAACTCTGTGCATAGCAATGCATAAAATTTTTAATTCTCATAAGTTTATTTCCTTTCTTTATTGTTGTTATTCATGAATAAACAGTACATATATACCAACGCAAACTATCTTTTTCTCACTTTACGGTCACCTCAGAAAAATTGCAGTAATTTTTTTTTCGAAATAGGTCCCTCAGAGGAATTGGAATCTGCAATAAAAAAAAATCGACCCTGGGCAGTCGCATGTGGCGAAAAAAAAATTGGAGGACGCTTAAGGTTCGCCTTCAAGAGTGGAACGTGACAGCGTTCCCGTCGACCCGCCAAGGGGTGTAAGACAATGGGCTACGGCGCAGCAACTACGCGCCCCGCATCGGACGCGGTGAGCGTCGAGCAACGCAGCGTTCGGCGCGACAACAAAATGTGCGCCTGAGCAAGCGACGCACGCCTGAGCCTTAGAAACAGCTCGTTTCTAAGGCAACACCACTAGAGGCACTTTTGTACCGCTTTGAAGCATTGAACTCGTGGCTCAGTGGTAACGTCTCCGTCTCACACTCCGGAGACCCTGGTTCGATTCCCACCCAGCCCATCTTGCAAGTTGTTTTTTATTCATGAAGTGCCTGCTGGGATTTATCGCTCACGGCCAACGCCGCCGACGCCGACGACACCGACTTTTCTGCGACACGAGCTCCTTAACGCTGTCGCGTTAAAATCTACCCTCAAAGGGTTAAGTTGCATCTGCCATGGGGTCTATGAGTGAACCCAGTCAACGCACGCTGCCACGCGTCTTTGTGGAAGCAAACCACTGTTTTTCATGAGGGACAGCAGGTGCAGAGCATGGCACAGAGGAGTCAGTGCGGCAAATGCAATGCGTCGTTGACGTTGTCTAACTAGCCAAGCTGCAGTTTGCGTATGCTGCTACATTCAAATGGCACCGTCGGCGCAATCGATTTGTGTAGCTAGTGCGCCGCAGTCAGGAACGCCCATTGTGCCACCGCTATCTTCGAGGGTGTTGCGGAAAAGCTTGCCGCCTGTCAACAGAGCACACATGGTCTGGGGTGGCAGAGTTCGATATATCCGTCTTACGTCCGACACCCGTTCGAAGTAAAAAATAAGATACGCATCCAATTTTCCAGGTGATATAGAAAGTGTTTGATATAAGCAACAATTTGATATATCAGAGTTTGATATACTGAGGTTGGACTGTATAACGAAGTTGTACTTGTAATGAAAAAACTTTGTCAAATTGCGAGTTTCGTTAAATCAAAGCTTTAGCTTCAGCAGCAAAAATAATTTCACAAATTCACAGAACATTCCTGGTGGATAGTATCTTGTCATAAGTACTTATAAAAAAATTGCAATAAGGTCGGGTTGTAATAGCGCAGTTATGAGCACCAGCATCCACGGTGCAAATCGCACTGAGAGCAATGCATCGGCGTGGTTCCTGGCATCCGAGATTTGCGTGCATTGCATTGCGCAACACTGTAAATTTTGGACACCATGGCTGACCCCGCTTAGTCTCCACGCTAACGAGTTAAAAACACAAGCGTAAAAATATACCAATATTTTTCCTAGAAAATGTTCCAGTTTTGCAAGAAAGCAGGAGCATTGATGACGATAGCGGAGACAACTACGCAAGGTAATATTTGTAGTTTTATAGATATCAAGCACACTCAGGCAAACATGAACAGATCTCACTCAATGACCATGAACACTCGCTGTCACAACTCAAGCAAACGCTTTGCACTGCGTCTCGAAAACTTGACACTACGCAACCACCAACACGAGACATGTGGGAACACAATGTGCATCAAGGCACCAACCATCCAGGCTAGCCCTTTTGCACTTGCCGGGGTTTACTTCCAAGAGACAGAGCGTGGCCCCCATATGGACACTCATGTGCAGCCAAAGCAAAGGTAGCAGAGGAGAGGTGCCCGCAAGGGCTAGAGGGTAGATAGGCGTGTCTCCAGCATCCCCAACCCCATTCCCCTTGCGCTGAAGGAATCGTCAACTCTCGTGTTTCTCAGAGCGCTATGAACTGCCACACACCTCCACACGTTGTTTGCCAATGGCCTCCACACGCTGTTTACCAATGCGAGGTATGGCACAGCAGTGTTTGCTACATACTATATCCCAGCGCACTTGCTTCTACATCGTTTTTGCCACTCAGTCTTTTCGTGCAGTAGGGCGCTTGCGGATAACTTTTGCCTCAGCTGACATTTTTATTGTTTTTTGCTAGGTTTATTACCTACACATGCAAGCAAATGTATGAAATGGCCAAGAACTTTGTTAAATCAAAACCATGCCACGAAATTACTTTCTTAACACACGAAAAAGGATACAATCTTCAATAGAACTAAGATTACGAAATGACAGTACTTTGTTACATCGCAAATTTCATTAAACCGAGGTTCGTTATATTAAGGTGACTGTATTCAATATTCCTTACAAGCAAATTTTCACTGCAAGCAAAGGTCAGCAAGAAAGGTTTTAGGTTTACTTCATTGTAACTACGTTCATTATACCAAGTTTTGATTGTACAAGTTAAACTACTAGCAGAATGATGGGCAGTGAATTTTTTGCAAGAGTCGACTTTCAATGTGCTACCGGCTTCTTAGATTAGCCTCATGGAAGCTGGTCTGTTGCAAGCTTTCTACACACACCAGCAATTAGAATAATTTATCTCTAGCTACTTTTTTAGGATAAATGAATACGCACAATCCTTTCTTCAACTATGAAAATTTCTTATCAAGAAACCTACACAGGTCTCTTGCATAGCCTAGTGCTACTTTCGGGGAAGAAACCTAAACCTCCACTCAGTGTATTTCAGCAAAATTCTCAATTTGTTTATTCTTTCTTAAAGGGGCCCTGAAACACTTATCATAGCCCTGAAAAACTAATCACAGAATGACGTCACTATTGATTTACGTCACCTGACAAATCTGCTGCCCCAAAAATGTTCCGAATCCTTCAAGCACAAGCAAAGACAAACATAGTTATCGGGCCGACCAGCAGCTTTCGGACTCCTTTCATTTCCATTACTGCTCAGGAAGCTACACAGGGATGACAGCAAGGGGGTGCAAGGACACAATGCCCCATAGGCCCCACCCAGAGGTTGAATGCATCTTAAGACGGCTTGTGGCAGCACGCCGCGGCGTCCACAGTATCTGTGTTACGCTTTCCATCTTGGAGGCCTGCACAGCAGATGCACCAATGCACAACTGCCGTGTTTAGACCGGCAGTGCAAGGATGAAATCATTTTTCTGTCTTTTTGAGATCGCAGACACATACATATTCAATTTATTTAACTCAAATGAACAATAATTGTGTTACTGCGAATGTTCTTGCAATCATAAAATCAGCCAACAGCTGTTGCGGGTCCAACTACTTGCGATGACGCTGCATGATGACATTATGGAAGCGACAACAAGCGATATTTCCCTGCTTTATACACGAGACTGCAAGTTCCCTGCTACATGCAATCCAATAATATTTGGCTCACGTGTTCGCAAGAGCCTCATTAACAGATCGACAAGGTTTTCTCATGTTCAAAAACTGTTTCAGCGCCTCTTCAATGTGCCTAGGCATCATCATACTTGCCAACCTGTGAACCATAAGATTAATAAAGAACCCCAAAACTTGACAATACAGGGAGAGGGGGTGGGATAGAATAGCCCCCCCCCTTTTTTTTTAAATGTTGGCCCTGAGCACACATGCTTCTTGTGGGCTACATATGCACTTTATGAACAATCATTGACGTTTAGGCACAGCACGTGACCAGCAGCAGCGAATTACAATTGATGTCAACAAGAAACACATTTCTAGACGAGTTATGTTCTCAGTGATTTTGCTGGAACTTTACCGAATAAAACAAGTACTCTGTCTTATACGGCACTTTGCGCTGCCACAAGAGGGCAGCAGAAGTAGCTTCCCAATTTCTTTTTTCTGCAAGCGTTTTCTGCCGTCTTGCACCATGCCTTATCTTTCAAGGGCTTCAAAAATTTTCGCAAACAAAATAATTTTTTTTTTCAGAAAACTTGACGCATTTTTCTAATATTGTAGAAGGAGCCCAAACTTGCAAACTTTATGAAGAATTGCAGAGAGTAGGCAGGCATGCATCCCGAAACCTCATAAGAATAAACCCTTTTCATAATTCTAAAGCTAGCTTTCCTGTGAGGCAGTTTGCGTGTACAAGCACAGTTTGCTTAAACGAATAATGACATGAAAAAATGTAGACATGCATCTCTGAAACCATGCACAGGGGACAGACCCCAGCGTATGCAGTTAACACTTCGTCTTCCTTTGAACGATGACCGATGCCGCCATTAGACAGGAAAATGTGCAGTGCAGAGAAGCCCACTTGGGGGGAAAAAATGTGCCCAAGCAACTTCCCCATCTTACCCGCCGTGTCCCTGAGCAGTCCTGGCTGCTGAGGTTCGGGGGGTCCGGTTCCATTGGGCCTTGCCTGACACTGGGCGTACAGGTGGTCCCCGTGAGGGGGAAGCACTGCTTCTGCCAGGAGAAGGGATCCAGGAGCTCCGAGCAGTGCACTGGGCTCGTGCGGAGGCGTGGGCGGCAGTGGGGAGGGCCGCAAACCCGGAAACGCTTCCTCCAGGAGCTGCAGCAGGTATTTACAGGAGTTGTACAACAGTGCCACAAATATGGTGCTGGCTACAGTGCAATGCTTCCTACCACGACTAAGACAACCAAAACACAATTTTTGAGGCAGCTACAAGCCACCAAAATGCCTTCACAAAAGCTACAGACTCCAATGAATCCTTCATCCCCTAGCTCAGTGCGAACTGCATAAACGTTTTGCATTTTGTTTGTGAAGCGATGTTTAAAGCCTATGTTATATTTGACACAATTTTTGGCAATAGCAGAGCTGGGCCGCAATTTTGTAGCAATGCCTTCCGCTCGATTTTGTGTCACTCTTGTTCACAGGTCATCAGCAGCTGATCCCATTGATAAAGCGGACTGATCGTCGCTCTGACCGCTGAAGAGGGGCGAAAAGGAATAGCATCGGAAAAGGCATAGCTGGCTATTCTTTGCTGCATCCCATACCAACTTTTTTTCTCCACACAAGACAAAAATTGTGGCTACTATACCACGCTCCACAACTAAAATTACAC
Organism: Dermacentor variabilis; assembly: GCF_050947875.1. Lineage (NCBI taxonomy): Eukaryota > Metazoa > Arthropoda > Arachnida > Ixodida > Ixodidae > Dermacentor > Dermacentor variabilis. The sequence continues at coordinate 68,084,224 of NC_134572.1, forward strand.
CAACTATCATGTTCCAACACCACCATTTAAATTGGTGCTTGCTCAGATGTAGGAGCTGGCATTTCAGTAAGAATCCTCTAAAAGGGGAGCTAAAGCAACAGTTAAATTTTAGGTGCATTTATGACACACTTCCTCACCAACTGACTTTTTTTTCGAATACAATTTTAACATATGAAGTAACATAGGCATAGCACTTCTTTGCCAATGCTGGCTACAAACATACAGTTTCAAATGGCACTCATATTTCGCAGCTCCTCTTCAATTCCCTCTTTCTATGCAGTGAAACTTCACATAACCAAATCAGTTGATGAAAATTTAGAAATTTTAGGTGCATTTGTGACACACTTCATCACCAACTGACTTTTTTTTCGAATACAATTTTGACATATGAAGTAACATAGGCATAGCACTTCTTTGTCAATGCTGGCTGCAAACATTCAGTTTCAAATGGCACTCATATATTTCGCAGCTCCTCTTCAGTTCCCTCTTTCTATGCAGTGAAACTTCACATAACCAAATCAGTTGATGAAAATTTAGAAACAGGAACAACTACACCTAGATTGGTTTTCTGTCAACTAGATGCGAGCTTGAGGAAGCAGTGTGATACAATGTGCAATGACACAAAGAATCATTATCACATTACAAAACAAAGTCCATAAGAGTGGCCTCGTTGCAACAACCCTTAAATGACGAATTGAAGCTAAGCAATTGAACAAGTGTGCATTTACTGCCCAAAACCATGTTACGTGCCTTTGCTAAAATGAGAGACCAAGGGAACAGGTGTTGTACTTCACTGCTTTCACCATGGCAGAAAGTAACAAGTAAACCACAGACAAGTAATGATGTTTCAAAGGATTAACGTTGAAGTAAAGCATCAGCAGGCTGCTAAACAGGATGCAATTATGAGCCTGAAAAGGTAGTAAGGCTATAAAATGGCTTCAAATTAGGAGTATGTGAATACAGTCGAACCCGGATATATCGAACCCGCATATTTCGAATTATTGGCTATATCAAACACACAGATTTCCCCCTTGAAAATACTATGTAAAAGTATAGGACAATTGCGTAGTAAATCGAATTCCATTTTCATCGGACATTCAATATATCGAACGCCGCGCCATGCCGCGCCCATGGAAGGTGCGCTTTTCATAAAGACATTCGTGTCCGGTCCTCAGGGGAAAACATTTCCGCACTGTCTGCGCATTGCGCGTTTTGTTGTGTGTACCTCTGTTTCAACGTGCCGTGTGTAGCGCGTGTGATTGTGGTCATCTGGTGAGCTGTGGCATCCGCGGACATAAAAAGGAGGAAGAATCTGGACTTTGCAAGAAAGCTTGAAGTAATCCGGCTTGTCGAGAATGGAGAAAAGAAGTCCTCCGTGGCAGACACATTCGGCATTCCGCGGAGTACTTTAAGTACGTTGTTAAAAAACAAGCAGGACATCAAGTTTAAAGCAGGTGAGTAAAGTCGCTCGGGAGCGTGTCGTGTGCGCCCTGCTGCTTTTGACAAAGTGGAAAAGGCACTCTATACGTGGTTTCTTGAAATTCGAGCGAAAAATATTCCCGTGGATGGCCCGATGTTAATCGAAAAGGCCAAATGGTTTGCTACGGCTCTAGGCGAAGAGAACTTTTGCGGTGGCACTGGATGGCTGCAACGATTTAAAAACTGCCACGGCATTGTAGGAAAGGCCATTTCAGGCAAAAGTGGAGCTGTCAGCAGCCAGGAGATGCAGCAGTGGCTTTCTGAGGAGTGGCCGAAGATCATTGAGAAGTTTTCGCCTGCAGAAATCTTCAATGCAGACGAAACTGGTCTCTTTTGGCAAATGTTGCCGAATAAGACACTCGCTCTTCGTGGAACCTCATGCCACGGTGGTAAAATGAGCAAAGTGTGTCTGCCGGTGCTGCTTGCAGCCAACATGGACGGCTCGTGCAAGCTACGGCCATTTGTGATCAGGAAGAGCAAGTCACCACGCTGCTTCAAGAACTGTAAACAGCTTCCCGTCCACTACGGCTGTAATAGGAAGGCCTGGATGACACGTCAACTTTTTGTTGAATGGCTGCAGGCTCGGGACGCTGAGTTGGGCAAGTCGGGCTGCCAAGTTTGCCTTCTGGTAGACAACTGTTCGGCCCATCAAACGACTTGAAAGCTGCAGCACATCGAATTGAAGTTTCTCCCGCCGAACACCACAACGAGACTGCAGCCCCTCGACCAGGGTATCATAAAGGCATTCAAGGTAGGCTATCAGAAGCGACTTATTCAATGGCTCCTCATAAACCTCCGCATGGGAACAGATCTCAAGATTGACCTGCTCGGCGCGATCCAGATGATTACCGGCGCTTGGGGCGACGCGAAGCAGGCCACAGTAGCCAACTGTTTCGGCAAGGCAGGCCATGAAGTAGCCGGAGATGAATGTCCGGAAGCTTTAGATGACGATGAGTTCTTGGAGGACACGTTCCGCGACTTGTCCAATTTTCCCGGCGCCGTCCCATCCAAAGTTACTGTTAATGACTTCATTAACGCTGACAGCGAAGTTCAAGTGGTAGCCGACCTCGCTGATGAGGACATTGTGGCCGGAATAGCTGGCATTCAAGATGGCGATTCCAGCGACGAGGGCAACTGTGTTTTCGAAGAAACGCGTCCGTGCAAAGCCACTGAACTGGCGTCAGTGTTCAGCCTGATTCGGCGCTGTTGCGGCGAAATGGAAGGCACTGGGCTCTCGCACCTGGAGTCTCGAGAAGATTGAGACTAGTGTTTTAAACTTCATTTCCCAGAGGAAAAAGCAGCCCAAAATTAGTGTTTTTCTTAAATGAAATAAAGCGCTTTCATATTGTGTGCACATGCTATGTGATTCGCGGCTGTTCCAATCAGTAAGCCACAATTTTTTATGATCGCGAGTGCTTTTTTGGCCTATATCTGTATATCGAATTTCCGCTACATCGAACTATTTTCCGATCCCCGTCGAATTCGATATATCCGGGTTCGACTGTATCAAAATTTTACAATACAAATCGAATACGAATAGTACTTTGCTTCGTATATTGAACCAAATGTCGAATAATGATATGTATACATTCATTTATTAGCAAGCTTGGTTAATTTAAGATTTTGGAACATTGAAATTACATTGTCCAGGGCAAAAAATTAGGCTAGTAAGCCATTATATTAAAGAATTGTGTATTTGACTCAAGTTAACTTGGAAAATTAAGTCATTTCCATTAGATGTCAGTTCTTGCCAACCTGTGCCTTATGCAGAATCAAATGCCTGTAAACTCAGGGGTATTTGACCCTGTGCTAGCAATCACTCATTGCATTTGCTGTCAAGCAATAAGCACAGGACTGGGGTGGTGCAGCAAAAGTAACAAATGAGCAAGGCAAAAACTGTGCTCACACCCAACCAAAACAAAGCAGTGCTGTACTGCATGCTATGACCATTGCTTAAAGAAGAACTGCAAGAACATTGTCTTTGCTTCTTCCTATGTTTTGTGCCACATGCAAGCAGGACGCCTGCACCGCAGAGTGCAGTAAGCCCCTTTTGTTGTTTTTTGCTTTGGTGTTAGACATCTGATCAACTCACTGTTGTCAAGGTACTGCATTTGCAAGAATATAGCACAACCGCAAACATAGTGCAAGGCATACTACATTAAATTACAGAAAGAAGAGAGAGGGCAGCTTCGATCGAATTAAAAAAATGTTTTGATTATAATTCCAAGTAAGCATGTGTAATGTATCCGTCCTAGTTTCAAACGGCGCCTTTTAGCATACCACAATGCATGCAGGTATTTTGGTAATGCCCATTGCAGAATGCGCATTGCCCTCGAGGTCTGTACCACAAGTGACAAGTTTCGCTTAGGCATGTACTGCGGTAGTGGATCAGCCATCGCACTGTCCTGAAATGTAACAAGTGTGATATGCCGCACGGAGGGGTGACATGAGCACGCTGCGAGGTGCTGACTTATTTGCATAGTGAGGCCGTGTGGACAAGCAAAGCTGCTGAGCGTCCCATTAGACCTGTGCTCCCAGATAGAGCATTCTTATTGCAGCTGGATTTCTTTTTTTGCACAGTCACCCTGATCCCCTTACACTGCACTCTAAGTGCATCCTACCTGTCCGCAAACCCGTGGCCTTTGCTACTGAGAGAATGGCTTTCCCGCACAGCTTAGGTGTCCAGTGGCTGAGTGTACTTTACAGAGAAAATTTCAGCTGCACCACAATATTTCCACAAAATTTGGTACAAAATCTGACACATATTCTTAGATTAGATTGAAACAAACGCTAAGAACCATGTTTTCTCCCGCACAGCCAGCTATCTATTCAATTTGCTGCACATATTCGTATCCAACCAAATTTATGAAAATTTTTGAATACCTATTTTTCGAATCGAATATGCATTTAATGATATTCGAAATTGTAGAATGTTGACACACCCGTACTTCAAATACAATGGCTTGAATGCTGCTAAGGCTGCATAAGATTAGGCTAACACACATCTGAGCTATCGTCAAACCCATCAATGTGTTCACTGGTCTATTTGTTTGATCCAAGCTCTATATCAACATGTTATTGTACCCACCCCGGTTACAATCCCACCAGGGATTGACAGTATGATGAAACAAAATAAAATAAATAAATAAAAATAGTCAGAGAGGCATTGCACTACACTCATGCTACACAAACAGCACCTGCAACTAGGTAAAAACTGCTGAGCCCCTATCCATACTCTGATACATATTATAAGTAAAAGAGTGAAAGGAAGGAACACAATAATGAAGAAGATTTCAGGCAACTTATAACAACCTTAGCTTTGCACTGTAGTGAGTAGCATCACTGGAATGGATGTCGATGAAGGTATTTTATTTTTTTAATGCAGTAAAATGAACTCACCTTTCCAAGCAGGTCCCTCACCATTTGTGCGGAGACCCGGCTGTCCATGGTAGCCTGCAAGATGTCTTCACAAAACTCCTTCTGCAAGTTCACAGCATGACAGTGCAACAGCCGTCAGCGGCCAACTTCAAAGCAAACAAGATTTGAACGCCACAATCGGAGCAACACAAAATGCACACTAGGGCTCCAAGAATAACTTCAAACTGCTTTTTCAATCTAGGATTGCAAAGAACCAAACTGAAATCAAGGATTCTCAGGCAGATGAAATTTCGACACATTAAGCTTTGAGGCTGCAGTAGAAGAAAACGGCAAAACAAGATCAAATTTAAGAGTATGAGGGGAAGAAGAGCTCACCACAGTCGTGTACTCCCCACACTCCAGCCTTCGCTGCACTTTGATAAGATCCACAAAGTGAAGTTCTGTAAAGAGAAGACACAAGAGAGCCACAAGAATATCAATGCACATGCAGTAGCAGTGCTTCCAGAGCTATTAGTTGGCGAGAACCTAATAATGCTGTCCAAAAGAGAATGTCATCAAAATAATGATAACGGCAGCAAAGGAATGGAAACCTAGAGGTGTATCCACACGGGTGAACCCCTGACACGGAGGGGATTTTACGTCATGAGCCATCATGCTGCTTTGCACCAATAACTTGCTGACATGGATTGCAAGGGTGTAGTGTGGGGATTGAGGGATGTTAATGTTGGCGGACAGTTTTCGCGACCTTTACTCTCAACACCGAGCATACACGTCAGCGCAGGATGCTGTGGTGAGTGAGATGAAAAACAAAGTCGCTTCATTGCTAAGCTTCGACATGTCAGCAGGTGTTTGTTCCACTAAAAAACAATCACTACGCAGTGAACGTGACAGTCAAGCATCTGTAAAGCCAGCAGCGATTTCAATGGCACCTTTACATTGCCAATATATGCATTGTGATAGGTTGCTAGACTAGTTCGCAAGGTTCCTGTTATCTTGCCCGCCATGGGGGGATGTTTTATACCGGTGCGGCAAAGTGTCTCTCATACCCTGGTGACATCTTAGTGAGCACCTTGTAGCCACAAAGGCATTCCTCGCTGCAAGGCAAGAAATTTTTCCTCTGTGTACCATATTTACTCGAATCTAACGCGCATTTTTTGTTCTGATAAAACGGGTCCGAAAATTGCGTCCGCGCTGGAATCGAGTACGACCCTAAATCTGCATTACCATATCTCCACCGGCATTACGATATGGCCGCCTCACACACGCTTCCAGCCTAACTGCCGTAGCTTCCTCCATATGCTGTAGTATGTGTGCTTAGGTTAGTGCAGCATCTGTCTTCCCAGTCTTCCCGTTTGTGCCTTCGTGCGCCTATCGGTGGCTAATCGGCCCAATCTTCGCACTTGCTTTTGTGCTTTCCATACGCGCTGCTTTTGCTGTTCCCTCTGTCCTTGCCACATCAACAGTTTCAACTAGACCCATTAGCTTGGACGAACTTTGTGCCGATAAAGATTGCCCGCTGTGGGAATGTACTACGCATAAGGGCGCCGACCACGGCCGAGTTTTTCACCTAATACACCAAATATTCTAAAAACGAAATAGTAGATATTCAATTTGACAATCAATTTACTCAAACAATCACTATTAAGTTCAAAATTGCATATTCGAGTATTCACACATCCCTAGCAGAAATCCCTTTTTCTAACTTAAAATGCTCTTTACTTTTTAAATTAATTCATTTAAAAATTTTTTTGCAGATGCAGTCTTGCACTTGCACATATATAACCCAGCTCAATGCTGCACAGCAATCCATTGACTGACTCCATTAAAATGAACACGAAAAGAAGAAAAGCAGGAAGAGGGCGCTGACCTGTCCTTGCAAGTGCGGTGGTTGGCTGAGTGGAGTCCAATGAGCCGTCTTTGTCCTGTGTTTCATCAGGCAATGCCATGAGATCAGGAGGCGTGGGCACCGCCTGCTCCAACACTTGGCAGCGATCCTTCGATGCTTTCTGCAGCTGCACATGGCAACAACATGGAATGCTGTCAGCCACATAGTAGGCTGATGCATAGTGCGCCAAGCCACACCCTTTCACGAAGAAGTAATCATATCCCAGAAAGTGAACAATCGGGAATACTGCCCCAGTGTGCACATTATGCAGGTGTTGCTTCAGCTGGAGCAACATGCATGAAGGCATTGTTTCGTGAGCTGAGAACACATCACAGTACTAGGAAGATCTCTGCAATTAAGCAAATGTAAAGCCATTTCAGCACCAAGTGTCACCTTAATGACAGTATGCAGCACGGAAAAACAAGGTGTCATTCACTTTGTTCATTTTGTCCACCTGACGGCAATAATAGGTAGACACGCTAAATACTACGGTTAAATGTGGCAATAAAACAGCTGTTTTATCATTTTTAAGTACACCTTGCAGGAAGCCTCTGACAAGCAGCTGTCGACAAGCTGAGGCCGGGATGGAACACGCCTGAAATCTAAAGTACCAAGGTGATGCCTCGTTAATTAAACCTCGTTAATTAAACCTCGTTAATTCGACCCTCGTCAATTCAGAAAGTCGGATCATTTGAACTCGTCCTTTTTGTCCTGGCAGGCGTATGCATTATCTAATGCAATGAAACTCTCGTTAACTCGGACATATTTGGCTGCACATCGGTCAAATCAGACAACACTCTGAGCTCGGCAAGCGCCACAAATGTGTGATGCAAAAGAGCACAAATTGCGCTAGCATCCACTGAAACAAAGCAGCGGAGTTCGCATCGCCAAAGTCATCAGTGGAAATCACACATGAATGACAGCAACGCCAGAACGCTTCATGCCCATTTATGTCCTTAAAGCTTTTATTCTCCTGTTTACTGCCGCACATAGCACTGTGCTGCCGCGTGCCTTCATGTCTGCATAGTGTTGTGCCAACAAGTGGCAACGACGAGGCGATGGGAGCTCCCACTTCGCGAAGAATCAAGAATTCGACACAGGAGGCGACTTCAAGAAATGCCCCGCCGTCTCTGCGGAGCCCAGCCATCTCCGCGACCAATCAATTCGACGCAGGTGATGTAATAACCCTGCCCTGCCTGGTCCCTGCCAACGAGAACTCGCCCAAACTGGTTCCTGCTGACGAGGGGTCGCTGAAGGGATTTAAAGGAGAACCGGCCCATTGTGAAGAGAGATTTGCTTCCAGCCGCCCAGTAGGTCTGATGCGCTCCTACTGCTACCTGTACGCTATCATCCACTATCTGTAAATATTGTATAAAGTTTTTTGTTTCTTCTTCGTCTGCGGAAAGAGTCCGTCTTTCATCCTCCACCCCGAAGTCACAACAGTAGTCACCATCTATGATCGCGTCGATAGCGGCCGCGGCTGTGGCAATAGTTTCGCTTTGACTCGATGCGTGCGTCGGCTGCGTGCCTTCATAGCTGCGTAGTTGTCATCCATGATCTCATCGATAGTGACCGCGATTTCGTGTTCAATTGCAGCGAACAGTGGCTTCGTTCTGACTCGATGCATGCGTCAGCCGTGCTCCTGCAGAACCTCAAGGTCGCTGTCTATGATCGTGTCGACAAGTGGCCGCGGTTGTGGCAAACAGTAGTTTAGTTTTTACTCAATGCAAAGCTATCGAGGATGAAGAGCACCGTCTAGGTCACAATGGGCGGCAACCTGGCAAAAATATAATCAGGATGTACGTGTGATAGTGAAAAGCGTGCCTCAGACAAAGGCGCATGCTGTGGCCATGCTGTGAAGGAAGTCGTGAGGTTTCCGTCGCTGCGAGCACTAATCAGTCATGAGGTGACGAGAATTAGAGCTTCCACACTGCTTTTGTGCAAAAGAGAAACAGGATTTGCCGATTCATTCAGTAAATAGAAGCGCGTTGACGTAGTAAGAATTTGTTTATTGTTTTCTTGATACCCTCGATATTTCGATGTTCAGTTAATTCGGATATTTTTTTCGGTCCAGTGAAATCTGAATTAACAAGGTTTTACTGTATTACACTCAACAAGAAAAGACCAAGTACTCAAATCTGTTGGCTAAAACCTAACGAAAAAATAATGCTATAAAGATATCAATGTCACTGCTTTCTGTTACTATTTCTCTTACCTTTAAAACACTTCCCTGTTGACCACTGGGCATCTCGGTGACCACGCAACATTTATCAAATGAACTCATTCGTGACATTACGTCTTGGAACAACCCCAACATTTTTTACTACCGATGAATGATCTCCATAATGAGCGACATCCTCAACTCGCATTAACCCCGTACGTTTACCTTCCACTTTACACTACACCACAACACAAGTGGCAACTTCTTTTCGTAAGCGCTCCTTGGGAATTCTTGAGATGAATTTTTTTTATGGGCACACGTGTGGTCTAGTGGATGCCACTAGACCATAACTGCGACGCTTTATTCCAAATCCGCCATTAGGCCAAAATGGCTCAGGCCTCGCCCATATAGGCATAAAAACAGATTGGAATAGTTTTACATTATGTATACAGGCCCTGGGAACCAGAGATGCCCGCCCACTGAATGCGCTGCAGCACACGCTTCCCCAATACCTAGTTCACTCGCAGCGCCATCAGCCTACATTTTGTTGTTTTGCACCTCAGCTATAGAGAGCACCATGCCGCTCGGACCACTCCAGCTGTATTCTAGTACACTCTAAATACAGCGGCCCAAATGGCCGCGCACACACCAGCCACTTGCCGGAAGCGCCAAAAAGTCCAGTGTTATAAGCGCTAAATTCTGTGCGGGAGGTGCCGTCGCATGGTGTGCGGCATGTGAACGGTTGCACTCTTTTTCAAAGAACGAATCCCCTCACTGTTTGCGGCTACTGCCGCAGTACACATGCCGAAGCTGTTCTGGTGCAGCATAGCGCAATTTCAGTCAATTTTCTGTGTTTGATGCAGTTTGGCACAGAAATTTGCATTTGCATCAAAATGGTGCAATTGTGGCAGGAGTCCCACCCCTGCAGGACGCTTATGAGGTGGAAAGTTCACAGAAAAGCCGCTCTTTTCCACTGATGTGGACCTCGGCAACAGCACACAGGAGTATTAGCTTGCTTACATCTAGGAGGGAGCTCATGATGCAGCGTAGCCGTTCCTGCAGCACCCGCTCAGCCGTGCCAAGCCATAGACGGGGCGAGTCTGGCTCGCACAGCCGACACAGGTACAGCTCCGTCTCGGGCAGCAGGGACAGCACTTGGTACAGCTCCTCTGCACACAACAGAGCCAGGGTGAGCCGAGAAACACTGCAGCCCTTCGTTTCATGCACAGCAGGCAACGCTACGAAGGCTAGAAAGGGACTTCTCTCCCTGCTCGCATTTGTGACCAGAAAATAGCGCGCAACGTATGAAAGAAAGACATCGGTATGCATCTGGTAATTTGATGTTGCATTAAGTCTCATACTTTTATGTTGCAAAATGTGAGGTAACTAGTACACTGAAAATCAGTTCTGCAGAAATCCGTAGTTGGCAGAAGCTTCATGAGGGAAAGATTGTCAATTCATCCTCACTCTGCGATCTGCTAGCCTCCTGGCTTGCTCAGCTGGTAGAGTGATCACCCTGAAAAGATGTTTGTCCCGGGTTTGATCCCTAAACCAGGACAAATTTCTCTCCAACTGTTAAGGTTTCTTTTTAAGAGATCCATGGGGATTTCCTTCATAGCTTCGTGCTACTCTCAAATCCATGATGTGGTGCTTAGCAGCGCAACGTCATAGTCACTGGCCACTACGGCCGACATGCTTACTTGGAACATCTGCTGATCATAAACTAAGCACCACTTTGACAAACTTTTGGTATGGATTACTTACTTCATAGAGTGTTGCTGTTTACATAACTACAAAGTTCACTACAGCACCATCTTGCAGCAATTTGCCTCAGTGAACAACCCTTGTACAATCAGTGACAGCTAAGGAATGAATTGATCCTGAAAGGAAACTGGCATTCATCTGCCAGTTGAGCTGCTCTGTGTCACACAGCAGCTAATCACTGTCACTTATTTGTCACCTCCTAACAAATGTGCATTTGCATTCCCTTGCTGCTTTAGCCAAATTTTATTTCATCACTACATGACTGATCGCTCTTTCCCTTTTGCTGGTGTGAGTCCACAGCATGTAGCAGAAGACGAACGCGCCACTTCTGCGGCTAAGGCCACTGCCATTGAATACCACGGCTGTATTCAGGTAAACTGCTCAGTGCGGGGTGCCATCCTGGCAGCATGTCTTCACTAGCTTAGCTTGCTGCTGCAACAATTACAGGGTTCGTAGCAGCTCTTGCAGAAAAAATTTGGGGGTCTTCAAAAGCTGTCAAGGCCCTGACAAAGCATTTTCAAGGATTAAAGCACAATGACGCTGGACAGCTTAAAAACAAAACGGTGGCTTAAACAACAAGCTACCACTTTCTTAAAGCGAAGCTTTATATGGCTAGGTGAAACGAAAATGCCCCTGTCCGCACCTGTATACAGAAAACTATTATCATCAGCAATGGCTTGAGCATCGTCGTCGTCTTCCACAACCAGCCCTTTGGCGCCCTTCAACGCAACCACGCGAAAGCGCTCGCGTCACTGCTCCCGCGTTTGTTGTCGTCATCCTCTTCCATGGCTGGCTCCATTGCCGCTCATCATTCCAGCGTAGAATTTCACTTCTCTTCTGTCGTCGTAATGGCGAGGCTGCGTTTACGGGGGTATGAGCCATTGCTTAACCCTTTCAGGGTCAATGACATAAGTATACAGCACTGCGAACAAGTCCAAAACGGTCGATGCCGCATATTTACTGCGCCGTCTGTACGTTTGAAAAGTGCGCCAATTTACTAACTTTTTCTTTCCTGGCATGTGCTGCTATTATGCGGGAATACAGGGAATTTTTTTCTCATGCCTCCCTCTCTCGGTTTTTATTGCATGGTTTGTTTGCTGAGGCACTTCTATATACTACCACTCGCGCTTTGGCGTGATTAGTTTGGGTTTCTTTCTGCGGGCGGTTTCGGCTGCTTGCACTCGCAAAACTGATGGCTATCTCATTACTAATCACTCGAAGGGCGACCAACTGTTACTCACTCATTTGTTGCTCGCAGGGGTACGCATACGCGAAGGATGCCGCCGTGCATGCATTATCTGTTCTTTCTTTCTTTTTTTTTTTTTTGAGACTTGCAAAAACTAATTGCCTCTGGTTGGCGATAAGATGAACATTAGCGGAAGTTTGTCACACGTTTTGCTTTTCTGACAGGCACACAACCACTAAGTTTCCTTGAGTGCGCTCATCTATGCAGTTCGATTACGCTATGGACGTAAGTATTAGTGTAAGAGCAGGAACATTTGATACTTGCAAAATATCCTCGTTTGCGCATTTTCTAAGCCTTTGAACTATGTGTAAACAACGCGTCAAATTTTAAATTCTTATAAGTTTATTTCCTTTCTTTATTGTTGTTATTCATGAATAAACAGCACATATATACCAACTCGAAATATCTTTTTGTCACTTTACGCTTCCCCTAGAAAAATTACGGTACATTTTTTTCAAAATATGTCCCTCTAAAGAATTTAAATTTGCAATAAAAAAATTGAACCTGACAGGGTTAAGGAGGTATGAGCCATTCCTTGTCTTGACATGATGGACAGATTTAATTTTGAAGCAATTTAATTTTGAAGAATCACAAGTGGGAATGGTGGGCAGATGCTGCTAACCACGTCACCAAGCAAACTCGACACATCGGACACGAGCAACAACGGCAGACTGCAGGCATACCGCCACTCATGTCATTCCGTCGCAGCCGAGCGTATGTGCAACCTCATTAAGAAACACAAGGACGTCACCAATAATTAAGAAATACTTTAATGGACCATCGGGATTAACCCAGTGATAAACACCAGGGCCGCACATTTCAGCTTCACTGGTTAACCATCTGTACGGAGTGCTTTCACAAAGATGCTAGTTGAATTGATTGTTTTCAATAAACCTTGCTGTCAGATACATAAAGAAAATCTGCCAAGTTTTGCTCAAAGCAGAATCCAAGGATCTTTAAGCACTCTGTGAAACCCAAGGGCTCTCAATGCCTTCAACATACAAGTTCCTTCAATGTACAAGTTTCACATTCAAAAATTTTCAAATGTTTCAAGGACCGCATGGACCCTGCAATTATGTGTGTGTGTTTGTGTGTGCAAGTTTCTTCAGAGCATCCCTGCCACCTGTTACCACTTTTCCTTCCCTTCGAAGCTGTGCATTCTTCTCCACAGTGTGTTTGTTGTCAACTGTCAAAATGGGAGACCTTTATTATGTGTCTGTGAGAGAAGTAAGGAGACCATTTTTTTTAGATCAAAAGCTATTAAGGGGAGTTCCACCGCCGTTTTCGTGCGGTGGAATGCCGGCATGCAATGGCATGCTCTGCATGCCTATGAAAGAACAGTCAGAGCCCTGAAATTTGCTTTGAAACATAATTAACAATAACTACCAATAAATTTTGCCTTGCGTATACTTAATTTAAACAACTTACTTGCACAGTCTCAACCAGTAGCTCGTAATTTCCATTTCTCCCGTCACACTTTACCTGCTCCATGTTCAAGGTCAACTAGGAGATGGTATAGCTGAAGCGATGAAAGCTGACTGCACATTTGTTTTTTACTTGAAAAGAAAAAGAGGAAGTGTGGCCCACTTTTGTGAGGGCAGCTTTTCCTGCATGTTCCTGGCTCCTCACTGGCAACAGTGCCCAGTATGCATGTAAATGCATCTAATGAGACGACAATGAATGGCAAATGAATTGCCTGCTGCCACCCTCACCTGATATGCCATCGCAGCGTGCGTGAATCCATTTTTGGCACTGGGAACACTGGACCATCTGCAACGATACAATGACAGTTTCTGTGCAAGGCAAACTGAAAGAATACAATTACCCTGACACATTTCAAACACAACAGCCACAAGAAACTACAGAACAAGAAGTCACAAGCAATACTATAACATTGCGCAGCCTGAGGTTGTACCGCAGCCCAGTTCAGTAAAGATGCACAGCTAAGTTAATCTAAGCAGTACAACAGTTTAGCCCATTCAATGTTACACCAAGAAGCCAAGCAACATAAAGATGCTTAGCTGCAAAGTGGAAAAAGAAGCTAGCACCACGCAATCACGGCTGAGGTGAACCTGTCAAACCACCACAAATAAGGGCCTAGAAGGCGCCACAGGAGGCAATTACAGTGACTACTAGTAATTTGATTGCAGTTAATTAGATTTCTCAGTTAATACAATTTCTACTGATAGTCCCGGCCGGCGAATATTGAGATCAAAATAACTAAACGCCAAAACTTCTGTTATTTCAATCTCAAAATTGGCCTTCGCCAAATAATTCCAACTTGACCAATCCGCTTCCCGCAATGCAGCCATGTTACATTGTGAAGCATACATAATTTACTGTGGTGAAGCTTATCGAGAATGGAAAGTGGCCACTGTCAAGGGACATACTATAGACTCCGCTTAAATGGAACTCAAAGGGACAGAAAAATATGTACCTTATATTCTAAGTTTCATTTAGGTGAAGGGCACAAAAACCGGCGACAATTGTTTTATTCAAAAAGCGTCTGAGTGTCTTGATATTACTGTGGTGAATGAAAATTTACAGTGCCCTGCTTCCAATATTGCAGACTTCTTTTTGTGCAAGGTTGTGATCACGTGCGAAAGGACTCCCAATAATTCTGCGCAGTTCTCGCATTCAAAATAATGCTCCGGACATTCAAATGCATCTCTTGTTGTCTTGTCTAAAATAGTGGGCTGACACAGTAACAGCTACCGAATTTTCGCCCGTATATCCCGCACCAAAATTCCAAAAAATTTAACAGTAAAGTGGGGATACGGATCATATGCGAATTTCGCCTTGAACTGTGGCTTCATGGCAGCGCGGTGCATGCTGCTATAAAGACACACTTCAAGTCGAGGTTCTCTGCCATTTAAAGTTTCGTTATCTCCTAGGGAACCCCACCTCCTCGACACCCCTACACATTTAAGCTCCTTTCTCCACTCTTTCACAGTCATTCATTCTCCTCTGCTTTACGGGTCGGCATTCCGCGTTTAGTACTTCACCCATTCACACGGCGCTCCCTCAGTCTGCGCAACATGCTTCACGATGCACCGGTGAGCCAAATCACTGTTGGGATTTTCGGCACGGTCATATTTGCTCTGTCACCGTTGCCGATGCAAGGGCTTCTCCGTCTGCGATGTCATCTGCTGTCGTGCAAGTGCTAGCTGTGAAGTGATCCGATTCATGTCAGATATCATGTTATTGATTCAACCTAAATAAAGTCTGGCATGTGAATCCAGCTTTGTCAGCATCGCCGAAGAATGGGGGAACAGAGCCGCTGGCCAAAGATACGACGTAGACGAGTCGTGCATCCACGAATGGAGACTGTTCTTGCAAAGATTGAGCAGTGTTGTATGCAGTTACTTCCACAAATCATACATGAGAATTTTTGTTTCTTTCCGTGATGTTGTAATTGGGGGTGCGAATTATACGCGGTGGCAGGTTATACATGCAAAGGTACGGTATGTTTTCGACACGAACTTCATCTATATTTTCAACTGTCTCCTCAAAGCAGGTAACAAGGGCACTGTCTAAGGTGTCTTATTCCTGGCGGTGTGTGTGAAGCAGCAGAGGCAGCCTGACTGCAAGACACTGCCTACTCCGTAGTGCTCCCTTCTTCCTCCGAAATCTTTACTTGCCTAGCGAAGTCCTGATTATTGAAACACAGTTTCAACTTCGACATCTTTAATTCGCGTTAACTTTCCCACAGCTGCCTCATGGATTGGACATTTTTCACCACTTATAGCTTCGCCATTTTACTTGTTTGAGGAACATTTCCCGTTACAAATGCCAATAAGGTAGGTGGCAGTTTGTGCAAAAGTTCCACTTAAGTGGAGTTTGCCAAGAAATGGGTCCTATTTAACCGAAGTTTGTTGATACTGTTATTCAACCAAAGCTGACATTACTGTTCCATTTATCCTGAATTTCCGTTTCAGTGAGTTTTGTTTATTTGGAGTCCACTGCAGTATGCGTTTCTTAATGATACAGATGTGCAAGCACTGTCTACAGTCACAGTACAAGCACCTAGACACCTAGTAAGCGTACTGGTAGCCAGTTAGATCTGTTTCTAACATTGCTGTGGCAATGAGAGCCCTCATTTCGCCTGCCATGCATGCATTGTATATGAAACTGTTAAGAGGGCCTAGTATGTATTCCTTAATTTATATGCGTGCGCACACACCATGCGTCGAGAAGTGGAGAAAAACCATCTGTTTTGGAAAAGTTAGTGAAAAAGAAGCCAGTAAGATGAAAAAAACTTGAGGGGTCATTTAAAGCCAACACAAGAGTTGGGGTCTATCTGAAACTCTGAAGGCCTCAGTATATCTCAATGCTCGTACTGTGACTGCAGAGAGCACAGCATGTGCTTGTCTGAATCAGGGAACTTGTGCTATGCCTTGTAACAATGGCAGCTGTCCCCGTTTGGTATGCTTCGCCACATAACACAGCTATATTGCGGCGAAGCTAACATTAAAGGCAAATACTGCTAAATGAATCAACGGCGTGTTTCAGCAATTTTTCTGCCTTTTGTTTCATTCAACCTGCCGCATAATTAAACCAGTTTCATCGATCTCGTCAGGATCAAATTAATGGATGTCGACTGTGTATAAATTCCCAATACAGAAACAAAACGCTTTTAAAAGTGCTACAAGTCTTTTCACTTGCTTCTCCCCATAGAGTATCATAAGAAGAAATTTCCTGAATTCCTTTATGAAAACACTCTATAATTAATTAATGGTGACATAAGTGCACGACACAGAAGGTAAAATAGCTTAGCAGGCAACCACTTACCATTGACTCGTAATCGTCATCTTCATAGCACTTCTCACATAGTGGGCAGTAGTTGCCTGAAAAAAGTGCACAAGTAAAAAGTCAGTGCCAATCAGAACTCCCACATGCACTCAAGAGGCTAGCACTAAATGAAGTAGGGTTCACAGCGAAAAGTGCATGCAAATGTTACATTCTAGTAAATCAAAACATCTGCATGAGTTATCTTCAGTTCTCCCACTGTTAGTGCATGACCATTACGGGCTTGCCTTTCTGAAACCCTTTTTTTCTTTGGCTTTGACAAGTCTGTTAACATGTTTGACAAGTACCAAAATCAAGTGAATATTATTGACAACTGTTCCTTACACGCAATGCCTAAAGCTCTCCCGGTGCTCACCTTTTTCCCGAAGAAGCAAACACTCATGGCACAACGAGAGGTCAAAGTTCCACAAAGAGCTTTTAGATGAAGTGGTTCCACAACTTTTGCACCGGATGCACTTGACACAGACCTGAGGATGGAGGGGGGGGGAAGAAAATGCAGAAAAGAAACAAAGTACCGTGTTTTTCACTGCACCAAATTGTGCCCTGTCAGCAGTGGCAATTGGAGGACATGCAGTTACAAACCAGAGTGCAGTTGTGCCATTTTAGCAATACTGCACCTAATCAGAAATTGTGGACTTCTGTAGTTTGTACTTTCTTTAAATATCATTATGCAAAGGGCACAAGGTAAAAAAAACTTTTGCTCTTTAATGTTGTCCCCACTCTGTTCATTATGTGCCTTGTGGCATAACTGACAATAAAATTTTTAATCGGTTCGATGCTCCCAGTGGCACACATGGATAGGTGGCCCCCCATCTTGAACCCTCTCTCTCAGAAAGGAAATTCAATGAATTATCCGAGGCCATGCTTGAGACTGAGAAATGGAATAAAGTATATGTGGCATAGCTGAACCAGCTGTTTTTCTTTTTCAGCAGGTGACAGTGGCTGCTTGCGTTTCAGATCCTTGCTTTTGTTCTACGCAAGGTAGCCTGCACAAAGGTCACTCACTGCGCCCAGCCTTTCATTTATTGATGTCACTTTCAAACATGATGCATAGTTCAAAACCTACCTCAAGCTCTGAAAGTAAGCTTGGGTGTTTACCATAACAAAATTTTTTCTTAGTCAACAGGACAATATTCTCAGACGATTACTTTCAGGGATACTTTCAATTTTCTGAGATGTTGCATGACTAGCGTGTGCCGGACACCTCGTCATCTACAAGCAACAACATTCTTGGTCCAGTGCGGGGAATACTGTAGCCCTTAGATGGTGACAGACTTGATGCTAGTCATGCGGAAGAGTGTTCCTCAAAGTGATTGTCCTAGAATACAATGCCTAATGACAATACTTGGATACAGCAGAACGCCGCTGATATGTTTTTCAAAGGACCACAGAAAATAATTGAAAGCTGGGAAAATGTAACAGTGAGGAAGGCTGCAAATCGCCACAGCAACGTCTGAAACAGCCCTCGATGGCTGCCAGTGCCAGTACCATTAGACAGCTAGAAAACAACAACGAGGGAACGTATCAATGAGATTCCATTGTATCATGTCCATGCTTTCTTATACAAATGCACAAAGTCATTTACACAAAAGTCCCCCATGGCATGTTCAACACTTTTGTATTAAAACATAATAATGTGAAACATAAAAAAGGCTGATGAGAGGTGATGGCACATTTGATTGCGCCGCAGATATGTGAGGCATGTGCAATGCTATTCTGGAGCAGACCTATACAAATATGCCGCAGGGAGCTGTTATGCAACACCTTTGCAAAAAGATTATGCGTTTTATGCTTTCCACATCACAAAGAATGGCAACAATCACAATGTGCTCACCCAGATTTTCTTTTTCCTCGATGGCTTTGACGGATAGCCTGGGCCCAAGCAGTCCGAGTGGTACATTTGCTGACACTTGTTGCACCTCAAGAGTTGCTGCAAATCGACGCAGTGTGCCCATTATATGACATTCACAGCAAGCAAGCCAGACGCATGACAATATCAAAAGTTTTTAAAATCATTTTTTTTTTTTTGCAAACAAAATTGTAATATCAGAACGCTGACTTTTGTTTCCCCACTGTGCGGCTACCTAGTAAGTTGTTAAAAGACATGACATGCTGCTGAAGATGTTTTTACCTGCATTAAGTTCATGTTCTCAATGTCCCGTATACAGTTTTACCATGCTGTAGAGGTTATGTTAAGCGTCAACATACCAATATTTTATTTGCACATAATCCAGTATTCAGTTTTACTATGCTGCATTTTAGCTTAGGTTCGGTTTGGTTAAGTTAAGCCTCAACATACCAAATTCTTGTTTGCACTTGTATGTCACTCAACATCACTTTCAGAGAGGTTTTCACCCAAGTAAGCTGACCTCAACACAGTCACAGTGTCCTTGACGCTCTCCATCACATTTGTAATTCTACCTTGTTAAAATAGCTCCAGAAATACATAGTTTGCCATACTTGGACCAGTTATAGGTGCACACCTCCAAGAGGCAAAAGCATGCAACACAGCCCAAAGGATAAACCCGCTCTAGTGATATCTCTTTAAGAAAATGGTGTGCTTTAATTGCCATTATGTAGCCGCTTTTTCAGTAAACAAGACCAAACACAAGCATCCGGTTCATATTATACAAACTTGTGCCTTAATGCTCCTTCGACAGCAATGACAATTGGCTTTCCGATAGTATCACTCACACAACTTTGGTTTCACACCCCAAAAGGGTGGCTGCTAAGCAAGTACTATGCAAGTGCTTTAATTATTTTTCTTTTAAAGTAACAAAGATGCGTAAATTTATTACAATTTCTTGCTTGTAGTGTTGGCATCTGAGTTATACAATGACAAATGTACAGTCAGTGACACAATTTTTTAATACTTAAACAGGTTAGCAAAAGTGCCTCAAAAAGCTACCAACAACAAAAAAGAAAGCCAGAAAGCTTGTCAAGGCAATTTTCTACACACTTTTGAATTGATTAATCAAGGCAACTGGACTAGTTGGCACATATTCAAAGGACAAGACATACGTAAGCACAATAAAGAGCAACAGAGGAAGACTAGCACTCTTTCCTGTGTGTTTACTCTCATACACTATTATTGCACTTGTGTTTGTCTTAGATCTTGAATGCAGGTGCGGCAATATCTTCCTGGATTTTTGTTTGTCCAATTATTTCATGTTCCCCGACAAACATGAACATAGTCGTGATGCAGTGAACTGCGACAGCAGTAAGCAACCCTTCTGGTCATCTCCTGCAGTACTGGCATATAACAACATACATAGATGCAGAAATAAGCAACGGTAACTGAGTGGCTGAGTGGACCAGGTGACCAACCGATGGATAAGCTTCGATGTTTTAAGGATACGTTAGAGTTGTGATAGACACTGTTGTCGAGAGCTATAGATTAATTTTGACTGCCAGGAAACATTTAGTTCAGCACACGAGCGCTTTCGCATTATGCCCCCCTTGCAACGCGGCAACTCTGGCCAGGAATTTAGCCCATGACCTCGCATGCAGAAGACAAGGAAAGATAGAAATGCTCACACTGCTCCGGTGTCCACAGGCAATGCAGGCTTGGCACCTAGGGCAGCACCAGCACTCTCGGTCCATGCCTGGTTGCGGCACTTCATCAGTGTCAAGGCAGAACCAGTGGTATGGCTCGCAGCATACAGTGCAAAACAGCAGCTGTTGGAAGAATCGGGAATCACAACAGAGCTCAAGCACGCAAAAGTGGCCAACAAATGTACAAACCCCCACAAAGGGAAGCACAGGGCTATCTTGCACAGCAAGCGTGTGTACTTGACTACGGTATAAATTAGAGCCGGCTACCAACTCTGTCTCGTCTAGATGGCTCACTTTACCCATGCACATTAAATCCAGACCTATGAATGTTAAAATTTTAATAACACTACAGTAAGAACAAGAAAACACTAAAATTTAGTGACAAATATAAAAAAATGTTTTACTGCACAAGGTCTTGACAGTTTATTAAAATTTTACAGCTTTGGTTCTGTAGGGCCACTCTGAACAGGCCTTTAATGTCGGAGCAAGAATGAACTGTGGCAAAGAAAAAAAAAATTAAGAATTTTATTCAATATTCATACAGCACTGGCTGAATTTTACTTGCAGTTGTACATTGGTTCAATGAGCGGGTGGCGCTGCTGCAAGTAAGCTCAAATAATTGAGTGAGTCCGAAAGTAAGGCCCCGAAAAACAGCTCAGGGACTGTGTTCATATTCTTTTAAATTCTGCTATAAACTGGACACAAATGAAAATTGTAAAATTAGTGTTGTCGGTACAATGATCCTACATAAAACAAACTCGAAAAATTGGGCATTCTGCAATACAGTCGTAAATGTTGGCAGGTATGTTCATCTAATTTTAAGCCAATTAAGAAAATACAGATTAATTAGAACATCCTTCAATTGTTTTTTTTGCTCTAACTTAATCGTTTAAAAGAAATTGTGAAAAACCGAGGCGGATGCATGATGAGAACTACAGAATGCCCAGAGCACAGAGCGCACTTCTTATTGACAATATAAATGCGAGTGACCCCACACTTGTCAACTGCCACCACGCCAGTGACTGACATTGCCGCTATTTTCTCGAGCAACGGGAAGCCCAACAAATGTGAAGCAATGAAAGCAGAAAAAACGCAAACCGCACCTCTTCCTCTCCGGCACTTCCACAGAGAAAGCAGACTGCCTGCACTGCGAACTGCTTCGCCGACACCAGCGGGAACCCCGATGAGATAAGTTTTGACCGCTCATACTCGTCCTGTAAACAACACCACACCACACAGGCGATGTGAGTACAAGGCAGAAGGGAGGCAGACAGTCAAGAGGAGAGAAATTTATTTATTGATGTGAAAGCATCAAATGGCCTTTTGAGTGAAAAAGGTGGAGATGTCTGCAGTAGCGGAACGGCACCTAAATTTCCACAAGCTGCAACGCCATGTCACGTGTATACCTCGCACGCTCGTGGCATGCGGTGTTGGCACCACAAGTTGTTGCTGCTGCTTGCTGGCTCAGGCAGCCCGTACAGCTATGGAATCTGAAGCATCTACATTGTAGTCAGCCCCAACCTCAGCAGTAGCGAAACGTGGCTGCCCATACCAATACACCACAAACAAGCGAATAGGTAGGCAGTGAAATCCACCCTTACCATCAACTCTTCCAATACACAGCGGGCGGAACGAGCATTAACACAAACATTACTCGCAGTGCAAAACTCGAAGGACTGCTCAGCAGCGTTCAATTGGACATTAATGCTTTCACATTCACAACTCATAAGAAGTGCTTAGGTGTCCTCAGATTTTTCATTTCATAAATGCTGGGGTTTCACATGCCAAGCCACAATGCCAAGCCAAGCCACAAGGCAGTTGGTAGTGAGGGAGCTCAGGATTAATTTTGACCAAGTGGGCTCTTTAATGTGCACTTAAATTAACTACATTTGCATTTTGCCCCTATCGATATGTGGCCACCACAGTCAGGATTGAACCTAAAACATTGACCACACTAGTGCAAAGATATAGTCACCAGGTTACCGCGACAGGCTTGCATTGACACAGGTATTCATTCAGTGATTTATTTATTTGGTTATTTATTTACATTCTATTTATATTTAAAATCGGGGTATACAGACGTATACATTTCAGAGGAAAAAGGCAAGGCAGTAAATACACACGTAAGCAATAAATGCATCTGAAAAAAAAAAACTCTTTCATAAGGTGCTTAAAGAGAATTGGGGGAAAAAAATGTCACTATAAATAAGTTTGTTCCAACATTATTGAAGAGGGCAAGTTCTCATAAACTGGTACACGAAAAAGGCAGATTAAAAAGGGACACTAAGGAGAAGCACTAAATCAGTTGGGACTAATAAAGCTGATTCATTTAATAAATTTGTTAATTTCGCAGTAACATGCGGATTACTAAGAAAATGAAGAGGAGACTCCCATTATTTCTCCATTTTGTGCCGTAACTGCAGCGCCGGTACATCAGGGTGACAACAGATTTCAAAGTGCTTTCTCGTATTCGGGATGCTGTTGTGATGGAGTAAAATTGTTCAATTTTTGGCTCCTTTAACATACAGTGCAGTCCACCTTTACCAATAACACATTAATTAAGGCCAAACAGACGTACTCAACATCAATGAAGTCACGGCAAGCTGGTGCATTTGATTAGGCCAGCACAAACCTTGCGCTCAGCAACAGAATGCCACAGCCATATGAACCCAATGGTGCGCATGTGCTATTCGACCACCTTAGCATGCCCCATCAGGAAATAAAAGCAAAGTCTGCCGGCTATGGCAGGCTTGGCCTTTGCTTTTGTGTGACAGGGTGTACTGTTAGCAGCACAAGGTTATATACAAGAGGACCTAAGCAAAACCTGAATATTTCCACACTGTGGGCACACAGCCTAACATTTGGATTTGAAACCTGTGCAAGTGACATGCAAACAACATAATGTTACACGGTTCTATCACCTGCGTTCACAAACTGTTAAGAAATTCAACGTTTCCACAAATCCTGGGGTCTGCTGTAAACTTTTAACGCCAACTGTACTACACATCAGTGCAGCAAGGCACTGACAGCATCAGCCCTCGCAGCATTGAATTATTGTGGCGCGTGTAGAGCATGCCATGCTACAGGTGGCTTTGTGGGACATCATAACTTTCGTGCACTGACTGATCGGCAACTTATCTGTACGGAAGTCACGCAGTGCCCCAGAATGTCAGGAAGTGCTTACCCACAATAAGGCCTGAACCAGGGGCTGGTTTCCATGCCCCACAGACTTCTTGCTCAGCTGCCGAGAAGACAGTGGGTGGTCAACAACCTTGGGCACTAGAGGGGCATACATCTGGAGGACAGGCAAGGAGAGTGGGTCTCAAGTAAGCGATGACCATATTTTCGAAGTTGTACAATCTCTATCACAATGCTTCCGAGATGTAAAAAGAAGACACTCGGCAAGTACAAGGGATGGGAAACAAAGGATATAAGTTGGTCCCGAATTTCCAGACTTGGTAGAAAGATTTAGCAGACTGGTTTTCAGCTCCTCCAAATAAGCCAGTAATGCAATATCTTTTCAAATCAATTCTAACTATCGAATGGTCTGTTATGAATGTCATGAGGGATGGGGAGAGGGGGAGACATTGCTTGTTTAAATATGAGGCCCCGATTCCACAAATATGCCAATATAGATAGAATAGTTCCCTGATAAAAGCTACACAAAGTAAAAAACTGCCCGCTTTGTCTTGCCTCAAGTGTCTACTCGGCAGTGACACCAAAAGATTCATTCCAGTGATCAATCCAGAGCAAGTTTTTTCTGTTCTGCAGCAGAGAATTTGTTTTCAAGCTTTTTGTTTCAAATCAATTTACCTACTTTGCAGTGGATTGCCTACTTTCATCCCCTTCGGTGCAAGCAATCCAACCAGAAGGTTGATAACGCATGAACTAAGCAGACATTACATGCTGGCTGAAACTAACTACTTTTGCAACGATCTGTTACAAAATTTCCTCTGGAAGATTTGGAAACACGGAATTCAAGCATGATCCAGGCCTTCGTTCAAGAATTCAAAATAGCTCCTCCTCTGAAATTTGCCACAAGGAACCTATAGCCCGAAAGCATAACAACGCAGGGCAAGTAGTGCTATGTTGTGCATTCCAATAGGTGTGAGCAACCCCCACCTATGCTCTGGCTTACCAATTCAGCGCAGTACAGTGAAGGCTAGAGATCATGTAAGCCAGTCAGTAACAAGAGCCAGCCGCGTGTTCTAAAGAAAGAAGAATGTTTCGAATATTGAGTGCTACTAATCCTAGCGTGAATTTAGTAAAGTGGCTGACTCAGCTAATTGGTAATCCCTACTAAATGTGAACAGCGCAACAGCAGCACAGGGATGAAAACGAGATGCGTTGAGTGCTGACTTCCAACTGATGATTTTATTGACATGTATGCAATATATATGCCTGTGCAAAACAAGATATGTATTGCATAATTGTCAATAACACTGTCAGTTGGAAGTCAGCACCCTACTTTTGCTGTTTGCACTGCTGCTTTTGCACTATTCACATTTAGTCTACTAGTATGAGGCTTCCATTTGGTCACCAATGCACGGAGGACAATCAGAGGCGAACAGTGGATGAGCCCTTCTCATGTATTCTTTTTTTTTTTTTCTGGCTGTCTGATGTGACCCGTAGCTTTCGCTACACTGCAAATAATTGGTGACATAAAGTATCCCTTTCAGTAATGGTGCCTCCATATGGAAACGTAAGTTACTCTTGAATGTCCCAATGAGCTGCAACAGGAAAAACATTCTAAAACACAGCAATGAATGTAAACATAACTGTCTGCTATCCAAAAACAATGTCAAAGTCACTTTAGTATGAACGGTATAAGAGGGCTTATTTAGCTACGTGCCTGCTCTCCTAAGTTCATGTGTTACGTGGTGCCATCGAGCAAAAAAAAAAAAAAAAAAAAAAGAAGAAGAAGAAGAAGAAGTTCCATATACGTACCCCATACCCCTGAGTGTTGCTGGCTAACACACCTAGAGCTAGATCTAGTACAAATAAATATCCAAGATAGTCGACGGATTGATGGCCGTTGCCGTAGCACAACTGGAAATGCATGCAAGCATAATGCGAAGGTTGCGGGTTCGTCTCCCACCGGCGACTAGTTACCTTTTCGTCCACTTTCATTTTCCCTTTTCTTCGTTATTTTCTACATTTTAACATCGACCACAGCTAATTACCCCTATGCTTTCCTTGGCTTCATTGCCTGTAGGGTTTATATGGTTGGGATTAACAAAAATCGAGCCCCTTCGTTTCCCTTCTACTCGTTCATACAAAACAAATATATTTTATGAGGTGCGCTACTAGGTGTGACGAAAAGTTCGATGTGTTACTCTGTATCCCTGCTATTGGCATTTTTCTTTGCTTCAGAGGCCCTTCATTCAATAATAACGAACACATCCACTTGTAGCAACTATTTAGGTTCTTTTCCCAATATAACACCTCCTTTAAAAGAGGTCAATATCCATAATTACATAATTAACTTTTGTATTTATGACAAGCGGTCTCACGTGACTTCAATATTCATGTCACAAGTCCAAAATTTATTTCAGCAAGTTCTGCGCCATGTTTCCAGAAAGATAACATAAATTTGGAGGCCTTCAGAACACAGTCATAACTCGCGACTGCAGGGTGCGTATCGCACCTGCCACAAAACAAATCCAGTAGGCAGTATACCTTTGCCTGCAGCCTGGCCTCCTTAGCAGCCGCGCTGTTGCTGCCACCAGTGCTGCTGGTGGCAGTACTGGAGCTGCCATTGCTGTTCTCCCAGCTGCCCAGGCTTGCAGTCTCCTGATCGGCGGTGACACAACCGGCCGAGGGACCACCCTCTTTGGCGCTTCTCAACTCTTCGGCCTCTCCTCCAAAGGGCGTCTCGGTCTTGCACTTGGCTACCGGGGGCTTTCGTGTGGGCTTTTTCTTGGCAAGCCGACTTCCTGGCGTCTTCACTTTCCCACCGGCTTTCTCCTTCTGCCTCAGCAGCCGCTTGTACTTGTCCAGCTTGGGCCGGTACCTCTGCACTGGCTTTGGTGGCGGCAGCATCCTCTTTGGCTTCCTCCTCGTTCTCGTCTTGGTCGCCGGCTTGTTGCCAGCTTCCGCCTCGATTTTGCACGACTCCAAGGGGCTCCTCTGACTCTGCTCTGATGCCAACTCTGCCTCACTCGCTTCGCGCGGTGCAGGACGGTTCCACGACTTCAGGGACAAGTTCGAGCAGCGCCTTTGCCTGGGAAAGAGTAACTGCACTTCAAGTTCCTGTTCAGATCCTCCCTTTATTCCCGTTTCATACACAGCAGCTAACGCAACTAAGACTGCACAGACTTCTTTTACTGCTTGCATTTGCGACCAAAAAATACAGTACAACATACGAAAGTAGGATATAGGAATGTATCATGCTATTCAATGTAACGTTAAGCCTTATATATTATATATAATGCTCACATACCACAAAAACGACATAATTATTACATGGAAAGCATTGCAGATCCGAACCTATTTACGTGTAAACTTCAATGAACTTCAATATACCGAAATTTTCGATATAACAAAGTATTTAACTTTTCATAACCTCTTGTCCCTAGAACACCATGCATTTAGAACCCCAATATAATGAAGTCTGTTTGTATGCGATTACAATATCACAAACCTTCACTGTCGCCGCAAAAGAATGCCCAGACAATAAATGGAAACCTCCACGGACGCAGATGGTCAAATTATTTAATTACAAGCAACTGCTTGCAAACGCACTTCTCAAATCAAGCACCGCGCAACAAGAGCGACCACCAAAATGGAGCTGCATCATGTTCCGCATGAAGTCTAAGTGCGATAACATGCTATAAAAAAAATAATAATAAATTATGGGGTTTTAAGTGCCAAAACCACTTTCTGATTATGAGGCCTGCCGTAGTGGAGGACTCTGGAAATTTCAACCACCTGGGGTTCTTTGACTTGCACCTAAATCTAAATGCACGGGTGCTTTCGCATTTCGCCCGCATCGAAATGCGGCCGCCGTGGTCGGGATTCGATCCCGCAACCTCGTGCTCAGCAGCCCAACACCATAGCCACTGAGCAACCATGGCGGGTAACATCCTATCAAGCACTGTGTGCTTTAGGTGCGAGTGAAAGCCAAGGAAGGCAAGACAACAAATATAGGGGCTTCATGAGTTCCGCCTTCCCACACAATCAGAGGGAAAAAAGGAGAGGGAAGCGAGCTCGCAGTAACTTACAAAATAGCAACATGATCAATCGTTACTAGCAAACACAAGACAGCACTGCATCCAACACCTGAGCAGCAGACTGTGCATTACGAAGTGAGGTGCTGACAGTGGATTCAGTGCCTAAAGATATGAGACACCTTCGAGTGGCACAAGAAGAATTACGGTTTCCAAGGTTTCCATTGCAAACAGCACCAGGATGCTTACAACATTTGAAATCCTACACACACAACAACAAAAAAAAAGTTTCGGAGTTAGTTCTGGCCTCTTTTTGTTTCTTAAAGAATTTTTCAGTTATTTTTAAAGCTTCTGCTATTTAAAGTAAACAGCGAATTAAACAAATGCACTTACCAGTAAGTGCATTCTAGAGCAAGTATCACTAGACCTTTCCACGTGACAGCCTGCAAATAACACTAATGATAAAGTGCACTCGGTCTAAGTGGCACTAACCCATCTTATAGGTATACCACACGCTGAAACAGAAAGACATTTTCATTTCAACTACTTGCCAGTCAATCACCATAAGTAAAATACACATTTTAAGATAGTGTAAGAGAGCAGTCTTCCGACACTTAAGAATGCACTACTGCCATTAAAACAGCCAGTGACTGTAATGCTTCTCGTAGCAGTCGAACCTGCTTGTCCATTCAACTGCTTCAGCCAATTAGAACAGTCTTCTCGTCTCCGTGGAGATGGGATGAGAATTGGAACACAGCCATCGGCTGCAGATTTTGACTTACATTTGTGAACTCGACAACGGAACAGAAAGGGAAGCAAAGAGTACTCACAAGCATGCCTGTTTCAGAAGGTTCTTTCCACCAAATTTCTTCTTGTCCCTGTGAATGATCACAACATAAAGGTGCTTTTTGTACAGGAACCCAAAGATGTATCTTTACTAATGACAAAGGTCAACACTTCAAAGTACTTCATCCCACAGGCACATTCACATAGCATACATCCACGTTTTGGCATTTTTATGCCATGAGATGACTTGGCTGCCCAAAAAAATTTTAAAAATTTAATTAGACAAAACATGACAGAGAAATAGCGGTTGTGCTAAAAGACACAAGGACAGAAGAACGAGGGAGACACACAGAGCACTACGAAGACAGCACACTCCACTGGCAATGTAGGCCACATTATGACCAGGACCATGAGCAACATATAAAACTGGGCTCGTTGCACGAAAAATAAAGTCAACCAGAGCAGCAATTTGGGCTGGTTGGTAATGCATGACAGAGAGCTAGCCGGCAGTGCCAAAAGGCACAATTCACTGTCACTAGTTCTCTGGCATGCAACACCAACAAGCCCACACTGCTGCTCTAGTTGACTTCATTTTTCGTGCAACGGGCCCCTTTCTATATGTTTCTTGTGATCCTGGTCATACTTGTGTTGAAATCAGTTATGTGTTCTGTTATGTACGCGCGATGCCACACGTGAGAGGCGGCGCCAACAGCGTCTGTGTCTGCATGGTGGATCACGTGATGCGCGGAGCCTATACAAGAGTCGTTAGCTGAATAAAAGGGGCTCTCCTCGATCACCCGAAAGACAGCGTCCTGACTGCGTTCTTGGGACACGGGGTCTCATCGCGACAGTACTGTAGCCTATGCATCCAGTGCAATACGCCGTTCTCATAGCGGTGCATGTCTCCCCTTTGTTCTTCTGTCCCTGTAGCTTTTAGCAATACCGCTAGTTCTCTGTTGTGCAACACCAAAAAGCCTGCACTGCTGCTCTAGGGAGGACATGTCTGTTCTGCAGCATGAATTTGTCTCTGCAACACCCCTCTTCACCATTTCCTGTCTCAGTCCGCAATACATATCCAGCTAATAGCATCACAATCGCCGTTATACCATCACTGAATACGAAAGCCCATTGATGGGTCTGGACAGTCAAGAGAGGTGAAGGGAAAGGGGGGGAGGCTGCATCAGGCATAAACAAGTGCACTTACAATTACGAAAAAATAACTACGGGCAGCAGCAAAAAAACATTGAACGAGGCACAAATGAGAAGTATTTGGTTATGTTCCTAGATCGCACTTCCGGAATACTAAGTAGATGACTCTTACTGTGAACAGCAGCTTGGAAAGTTGGAGACTACACAAAAATGATAAACAGGTGGCAAAGCACACCTTGATGTTCTGACACCAGTGCCAATTTTGGCAGTGTCTGCTTGTGGTTAGTTCATTATTTGTTGAAGGACGACATTGCATTATAAAGCAACGAAGGACTCAAACAAGGATCTTATAAGACCTCTGCGCCAGCACAAGTACTTTTTCATACAATTTAGCACATGTTTCCAGCAACCGAACTTAAGAGGAAGCTTTAGCTTGGGCCCAACTTTGATGCGGCCTAATCAGATACATGTAAAACGGAAAAACGCTTTTCTGAGATAACCCCTGGACCGATCTTAATGAAATTTGTTGCACTTGAGAGAGAAAGTTAAATTCTAGTGACTGTTGGAAGCGGAATTTCAATTTAGGACCTGAACTTTACGAAAATGGTTTTAAAAAAATTGGAAGTTTGAAAAAATAGACACACGAAGCTTATAAAATAATAGCTTTGCATCAAAAAGAGATATCGCAGTTCTGTAAATGGCATCCATTAGATCATTCAAAATGGAAAGAATCAATGTCAATTCACATCTTACAAGAATTTGTTACATTGTGTACAAAGTTTCTGCAGAAGCTGTATTTCCATATTACAAAATTTTTTGAGCATCATGTGTGACATATCAATTTTGTCCGCTTTAATGTACTATTAGATGCAACTCACAGAACTGTGATATCGTTTCTCACTGCCAAGTTACAGAGTTGCAAACTTGATAGTTTCATTTTCTGAAAATGTGATTTTTGCCATTGATTAATAAACAATTGACGACCTAATTCAAATTCGAATCCAACAGTCACTAGATTTGAAATTTTTTTAAATGCAACAAACCTCGTCAAATTTGGTACGGTGGTTTCCAAGAAAAACTAATTCTCCTTTTACATGTATTTAGATAAGAGCACCCGAGCTAAAGCTTCGTCTTAAGAAATAGAAGGGCTGCAAATGCAGAACTAAAGCTAACTCTAAAATAGATCTTTTTCATGATCTCATTACGGATTCGAAGCCTCCGTCTGCTCTGTAAGCTGGTGCAAATTATGTTCAAAGATTAAGACACTGAGTCAACATATTTATAACACAACACCAACTATAACTCAAACTAACGTTGCAAAATGAAATACAGTAGACTTCCATTTATTCAACACCAGTTAATTCGGTCTTGACCGAACATCCCGGCAAGAGCCCATACATATTTATGGGACCAAACTTTCATTATTTCGATCCTGAAATTGGCGTTTGCCAGATAATTCTAACTTTGCTGGTCAACATGCACGTACCCAACCCCAACGATGACCACAGTGATGACGCCAATAGCGGCAGCATCTGTCTTGGCAGCACTTATATAGCGAATGCGTCAAACACCTGCCATCTCCCATTGAAGATGCCTATTTTTGGCCTTCTTCAGGAAGATTCTAAAGCAAGAACCAGCAGGTCGCCAGCCTAGACAGCGTCATTCCCATTGCTATCACAAGATGGCCACCATGCATGGCGCCAGAGTGAGTTTGCACATAGCATGGCAACAAAAACGCTCTGCTTTCAGTCTGATTAGGAAAGCGCATAAAAACAATGTTATTTTACATGTTAAGCTAGTGACAACTATTCGCATCCAGAGTTTTGGCGTTCCGGAGAATCACATGCATCGCGGTACGAAGTAGCAAAGTCTAGGCGTGGGCAACCATCCCACTTGAGACTGTTGCGGAGTTGTTTCATAAATGCAGAATATCATACACAGACTATAGACTGTACAGAGGACGAGACATTGCTGTTTTTTGTAGAGGGTGTTAAAAGTGATGACAATAGAAATTAAATAAAGTTGTATTCTCGAAAAGCAAACTTCACTGATTTATTTTCTTCTTTTCTTTTTTTTCCACTGGAATTGTAGCCATGCAACGTTTTTCTTGTTAAGAAATTGGGTGCACGTTAAATTTGGGGGTTGATGGAATAGGGGCAAATGCTGCCAAACGAATTAGCAGTGTGTTTTCGTTTTTTTCTGCCTCTTGTTTAACTCGACTCAAATACAACCAATTTCGTTGGTCCCATTACGGTCAAACTAACAGAAGTCGACTGTACAGGTAATTTCACGCAAAAGCACAAGTATCTTAGCTGCCACAGTATAGCACTGGCTTCATATTTTCCTGAAAGATATATGAGCAGCATTAGGTCACACACATAATGACATGTACCAAATAAGCATGTAAGCCACATCCTGTAGTGTGTAAAGTACCTAGGAATAGGGTGTGAAAGACATGAACGCTTCGTCTCACAGCTTTTTTACAGTACAAGAAGGGAGAGAGAGAGATGAGATAGGAAAGGCAGGAAGAGTGAGTTAGCCAAGCTCATCACAACAGTAGAAGTGCATTGAAAAAATAAGAAAAAGAAGGAAGGAAAGCCACAGTAGATACTGACCGGCAACAGACGCATTTGCCACAGTCCTCTGCCAGACAGCCTGCACACTGGTTGCAGCGGCCTTTGCGAACCCTTACATGAAGAATCTTGCTTACGGGCACTCGGAACCTATCTGCCTTGCGCCGCAGTGCCCTACCGGAGCCCGACGTCTCCACTGGCACCTCTCCTTGTTCTTCTTCACCCTTGTTTGATGCAAGATCCTCCACTGGTGCCTCCGAAAGATGCTCCTTTTCCTCTGCAACATCAGGCGATTCCGTCCTCGATGGCTGCGTATTTGGCACACCCACTTCATCGCTGATGTTCTCCTGTTTCACCTGCCTCACCAACTGATCGAGCTGCTCAATCCCTGGGCTTTCCACACCCGTTTCGTTGGCCTCCGCTTTCCTCTTTTTTGTCTCCGGTGTCCCCAAGACTTCTTTGGCCTCCTCCGCTCCTTGCTTACCCTCCCGGCCAACTTTGCTCTCACCACTGGCACTTCTTGCACTTCTTCGCTGCTGCTGACCTTCCTCCTGCTGGCCATCAGTGCTGCTATCTTTCTGCTCTTGTCCATGCTGCTGCCGGTGGTGCTGGTGCTGATGCTCCTCGTCTTGACTCTGCTGCCGTTGCCGCTGCTGGTGATGCTGGTCTCGGTGGTGGTGGTCCGTCCTGTAGTTGTGGTCCTTGCCACGACGTGACCTCTCGTGTGGCGGTGGATGGTGCTGCTCGTCATCCCTCCCCGGTGCACTGCCGCCGCCTCTCCTCTCATGGTCCCTCCTTCGGCCTCCCTCATCCCGCTTCCTGCCCCCACTGTCGTCCCTCTTCTTGCTGTCGTCCTTCCGCCGGTTCCGCTCAGGCACCTCGGGTGA
Source organism: Dermacentor variabilis (assembly GCF_050947875.1). Lineage (NCBI taxonomy): Eukaryota > Metazoa > Arthropoda > Arachnida > Ixodida > Ixodidae > Dermacentor > Dermacentor variabilis. Next base: position 68,117,065 of record NC_134572.1, read on the forward strand.
CGAGTCTTCTTCTGCAAAGTAGCAGCAAAGTAGTGTAAAGTTGTTCACATGCTTAAAGGGACTGGCAACTGACCAGAATGTGTTGTGAGACGTTGATGGAAATGAAATGACCACAATTTATAGTCATAAAATCCAGCACACTGTTTGCAATTTAAGTAGGAACTATTATTTGAAATTTGCATAAAAAAAGTTTAAAAACCAGTAAGTGGCTTGGCAGTGAAACCTTGTATTTCGCATGTAGTAACTATACGAGATTATGGAAGTCAGCTGTTATGGAGTACATTATTGCTTAAATTGCAGTTCGTATATTATTAGGCTTTTGCGCTGTATTCTGTGCATATTAGGAAGAAAGCCCATGCTAACAAGTGGAGCGGCAGAGCTGTTCAATGCATCACAGCACACATAAGGGCTGTTGTGCACGCAGGAGCTTGCATGTTAGTACACCGAGTTCTATGGTGCTGTGAGGTACAAAATGCTATCAACGAATTGTGCTATGAATTGGTGCCAGCACTGCAATAATAGCACTACTGGCGTATCCTACCACTTAGCTTGGCTTGGCTAAAAAAAAGAAGCCTGGCATATGCAGCCAGCAAAAGCATGGCCTTTGAGATCAGATGGCATTACACAGAGGGAGCCACCGCAGGGGCTTAGATTCGGACACCAGCTATTATTGTAAAAATAATTCAACACTTTATAAAACCTGAACCGCAGAAACATCGGTGTCATAAACACAATACAGTCGACTCTCATTACAATGGATCCTGATAATTCGACAAAAAATGTCCGCTTTATCCAAAGCCTGTAACATCCTAAACACTTCACTTCCGAAACTTTGGTGGCGATGTGTAACAACATTATTGCAGAGAGTGAGTGACGAACGTCCAAAGCAAAAAAAAAAAAAAAAAAGAAACCAAACAAACACACAAGTTGCAGTTTCGCCCGAAAGACAAAGCATCAATTGCAATAGCAAATCAGTAGACAGCTACGCAAATTAAGGATAGCAGTTCTTATGGCCATATAAAGTTGTTAAAATTAGTCTACTAACTAAATTAACAAACACCGTGTCACGTGTGCACAGGTAAACACAAACACATCTTGCTCGATGCCCTCGGAAAGTCGCTGTCAAAACGTTGGAATGAGGAATCGCAGAAGCAACAGCGAGCGAATTGACGTTCGTGCTGTCTCTCGCTTGAATGAGAACTAAATGTCGAAAGCACAGCGCATATGAAGCTGCAGGCACTGGGCACACTCAATCCCCATCGCAGATCCCTTGAAAGATGAGGCCTACGCGGGCACGCACTTTGTCCACATTGCAGCTTGCCTTCAAGATACAGCACCCATGTGGCCACACCGTTAACAGTAGCCACCAGAGTAGAAACTATCTCCCTCTCGTTCCCACCGCCATGATTCACGCACAAAAGACTGCACGCTTCCGCCCCACTTTCCACCCTCCCTCGCAGGCACAATATTGAGCCGCCCATGTTGGCATGGCAAAAGTCCATTTCATACGCCCAAGCTTGACAAGAATTGCTGCTAATTTTGTCCACTGTAGTCGATAATGTGTTGTAGCGCAGCCCGTTAAAAGCAAACTTTGTTGCATTATTAAAATAGGTAGAACAAACTAAGACAGAAATATGGTCCGTTATATCCGAAAGTCTGTTGTACATGGGTTCATTATAACGAGCATAGACTGTATTACTTTCTTACTATTAGAGCCACACTTTTCATTTGCTTCCGATCAATGCCAGCGTGTAATCGCTATTGTGCTCACCTATCCCTTTCTTCAGCATATTTCTGGAGCACGACTACATCCTCAATGCAGATTGGAAAACTCCGATAAAAAATTTTACATGACACTTTTTGCATTACCACTGTATAATTGGACACTCAGACCAGTAAGCTTTCTGTTGCATTAAAAAAACAGGTACCATAAAAACTGGTTGTCGGGGACACGAAGGGGAACCACTAAATCAAAACCAAATTCAAATTCAAATAAATCAAGTTCTTTCAAAACTCTCTTATTGCAGATTATTTTCGGTGCAGTCAGGGATGTTCAAGATACTAGATTTCTGAAATGGCTATCAAACTATGGCAGCCTAAAAAAATTCACAAAGACACACAAACAATGTTGCAGCTCCTATAGCTGCAGCTGACATGTGGACTGACTTGGATTTCGTGTTTTTGTGGTTTCGCTCATGTTTCATCTCTTTTCTTCGTCCGTGTTTTTAGCGCACGCTATAAGTACTAATAACGCAGATTTGGATTACGGCAATCTTGAAAGCTGATGATGACAGCTTGTCACCATTGCAGTTTTCGTTTTGTACTCAACTCATGCGCCTGCCACTTCATTAGTAAATTTTTCGAGTCAATCAGGTAATTACAGTAACTTTGCTCCTGCTCACCCTGTGAGGAGTGGTGCACAATGAGGCGGCTCTTGTCCTCTTCGGACAGAGCACTGAGGCTGATGCGGCCTGCAGGTGCTGGGGAAAACGTGGCCCGCTTCTGTCCCAGTACGACAGCCGCGCGGCGGCAGACGTGCTTGATGCGTGGCCCATGGCTGCTCTTGACTGCAAAAAAAAAAAAAATGAAGCAAGAGGGTTCTTGCTTGAGTGTTTCTCCCGCCTTTGTGGGTGCTCAGGAGCTTCTTGCAAGAAAAGAAACGACAATGGAGTAGTTCACACACAAAAGGGCATTTACCACTTTTATTTACATGATGTCAGCTGGCCCAAATACATGCAAGGAATAATTCCACAATGGAGACAAGCTGAAGAATTGAGAAAATTTGACTTGCCATGCAATTTTAATGAGAAAATGTCCACACTTGCAAGACACAGGGTCATAGCCGTACACCCAAGTTTCATTGCCAGTGATATTCTTTAACATGGAAAACAAGTAATTCACGAAGTTTCACTCCTACTGACTTCACTCTCTTCCCAAAATTAAAAACTCAGATCAAAGACAGCGGTTTTGACACAACTGATGAAATCGAGTGCAAATTGCAGAGAGTGCTCAACTCGTTGCAGAAGGACTTCCAGTACACTTTAGAAAAGTGTTAGGAATGCTGGGAATACTGTATTGTTGTACAAGGAGGCCATTCTGAAGGTTACAGTGCTAGAATGCACTTAAATTACTTTCTTCAAAACAAAGCTAGTCTTCAGAAACTTTTTATTGAATTATAGGAGACACATTGTGCTTGGAAAATGTAAAGCGGACACCGAATACATACATGCATGCCTATTATTTAAATCTAGGCTTACAGTCACAAAAAATGGAGAATGTAAACCCAGGCAGCAGCACAAAAAGCACTGCCAAGCAATAAACTTTAGAAAGAAATATCAAGTAAAAAAGTTTGTAAGGAAGTCCCCACAACAGAGCTAATACAAAAATGTTAAGAAATGAGCAACAAGCAGCGAGTAGCAGTGCAGCCAATATCTGTGACACCACCTGCACAGTTCAGAGACCTTGCGGAGGTAAATGATTGACAGTGACTCGGGCACAATGCAGAATATAGCTTTAAAGGCAAAGCCTTCAAAGCTATACCCTGCAAGGGGTAGTATAGCTTTGAAGGCAAAGCCTTCAAAGTTATACTGTCTTTTTCACTGCGGATTTTGCACTGATCAAATTTAAGCAATAGCTTTCTTGCAGAACCTTCCCCGGTTTTCTTGGGTGTATGATCTGCCCTACAAACAACACCCTAGGCTTGCAAATAGAATCAGCATTGGTGACAGGCACAAAGGCATCAACAAATAAGAGAAACCAAGAAACAAGGCAATGTCATCGTTGCAGCTATCGCTCTCACCGTTGTCTCCATTTTCATCATGCCATCATTGTCACTGTCACTATCAATCTAGCATCAGCTTGCTGAACATCGTCAATTCATCATCAGTCTTTCATAGTGACCCTTTCATCCAACATCATCGCCATTTCGCTGCTACAGTAAACCCTAGTTAATTCGGCCCCTGTTAATTCGGTAATTTGGTTAATTCGGACGCGCCGTCTGGTCCCATCAAACATGCACATAACCCTATGGCACTACTTCGGAAACATATTTGGTCGTACTTTGGTTGATTCAAACAGTTTGCGGAGCTCAGAGGCACGTGAGGCATATAGGATCGGGTGGCACTAGGGGGTGTTCAAATCGCACTGCCAGTGATGCCGTCTCTGATTAGCATGCGCCTATCTCAAAGGCCGTGCTTGCATGTGTTGGAAGTGCCGAAAGGTCGGAAATACGTCAAGGCCGCCATGTTTATTTTATTGCTACATAATAGACAAACCTATGTCTCAAAAAACATAGCAGTAATGATGTACTTCTGGCTTTGCTGTCGCTTTTGGCGCTTGGCACTATCTCTGCATCGCTATGGTTGTCAGCACAGTAGTTATCGGTCTATGCTAGCAAACCTAATCTATACATACATGTTTTTTTCCTTTTTATTGCTGTCTGCCATTTTTAACGTTGTCTATTGCTTGTGCAGTTGTGTGGTTGCGGAGTTGTGCAGTTTTTTTTCGTTGTCGTTTTTACCGCATTTATCGGTTTGCGTCAGGTGCCTGTGCGAGGACAGCGGAACTTCTTTTTTTGGTGTGTTAAATTTTGTTTCCTCTTTTCTTTTTTCCATTTATACTTTGTTTTTTCTTGACATTGTGTGTGTACCCGTCACTTCGTTGCCACGCCTAACCGCGCTGTGCCACCATGTGCTTTCGTGCCCCACCGAAGCGAGCGAAATATGAGGCGAAGGATTTGGCAGTGAAAGTAGAAATATTGAAAGCCGTAAAGGCAGGGGTGCCTCGGCAGGTCATAATGAATAAATTCAACATGAGGAGAAGCACGCTCAGCACGTTCATGAAAAATGAAGCAGAGATTCTTCAGGCGTACGACAGTGACAAGTTCGCTGACAACAGGAAAAGACTGCAAACGGCAGCGCACCCGAAACTTGAAGCGTTGTTAAGATGGATGGCCGATTCGTGCGACGCACAGCTGCCTTTGAGTGGCCCCCTTATCTGTGTGCAGGCCGAAAAGTAGGCGCTGAAGCTCAGCATCGAAGACTTCAAGGCATCAGAAGGCTGGATCGACCGATTCAAAAAGAGACATGGCCTGATTTTCCAAAGCGTGTGCAGCGAGAAAGGGGCTATGAATGAAGGCGTTGTCGAACATTGGAGGGCCGGATTACTCGCACGCCTAGCCGATTATGATGCCTGCGACATTTTTAACGCAGATGAGACAGCCCTCTTCTACAAAGCCCTGACGAATAAAACCAACACATTTAAGTTGGACCCTTGCGTTGGCGGTAAACGAAGCAAGGACAGAATAACAGTTTTGCTGGCTGCCAACATGACTGGTGCAGAGGGGCTATTGCTATTGATAATCGGCAAAGCAGAAAAGCAGAGATGCTTCAAAAGCATAAAGAATCTTCCCGTGAACTATTGCTCGAATCGAAAAGCGTGGATTACCTCAGCGATATTTGAGGCCTGGCTGCGCGAACTGGACCGCCGCTTTTGTGCAAAATCGTGCAAAGCGCTAATTGTTCTAGATAACTGTAGTGCGCACAATAGTATGTCAGGACTGACAAACATACAGCTGCTTTTTTTGCCGCCTAACACAATGGCTTTCTTGCAGCCTCTGGATCAGGGAATTATTCAGTATGTGAAAGGCCGATAAAGAAAACAAGTGCTTGAGCGCATGTTGCTCTGTATGAACGCAAAGAAAAAATATGATGTAACTCTGCTCAGTGCAGTGCACATGGTGGCGCTTGTGTGGAGCAACACGCCGCCTGCAGTAATTGCAAACTGCTTCCGACACAGCGGCTTTGTCCGTGACGGTGATTCTTTAGAAGCCGGGGATGCAGATGTTAACCGAAACGCCGAGGAAGATGACAGTTGCTTCGAGAGACTTCTGCCTCCGGATGTCCCGCTGGACAAATACATCCACATTGATAGTGACATTGCTGTTGTCGGTCGCCTCAACGATGACGAAATAGTGGATGTACTAGGCGACGAAGAGCCCCGACTCTGATAGCGAAAACGTGCCCATCATGGATGCGTGTGAAGTGCCGCGCTGCACTGCTAAAGAGGCTGATGACGTCCTTAAAGTTTTGGAGGACATCTGTGTCGCTTCTCCGGATAGTCTGCGTGGAATGCACCACCTACAAGAACTCCGAAAAATTGTGCTTTCAGCGCAAATTTCTCGCGCACAACAAGCAACAATAACCAGTTATTTCATGAAGTAAAAGTATGTTGATGTTTTAGGCATTTTTTTAGTTATTATTGTCGAAACCTCATTAATTCGACATTCGGTTAATTCAGACATTTTCTCCGGTCCCGTGAAATCCAAATTAACGGGGTTTTGCTGTATGTCTTTGCCATCACCACCTTTTTGTGATCATCAGGCATGCTCTCATTCTACACAATCATACCTTAACAATTTCTGGATTTTTTTTTTTTTTTTAAGTTTACATTTGATGCCAAGCTGATGCCAAGAGGGCGCGCGCAATTTACAGTCGAACCCGGCTATGTCGAACTCGCAGAAAAACGCCTATCAGTTTGATATAGAGCATAATTCGGTATAAGCCTGCTAAAGAATTGGATGTCATAAAAGCACATACCATTTATAAAACCACTTTATTGATGAAACTAGCTTAGTTTCCCGTGAAATAGTCCTGTATTTTCTTCTGCTTGGGCAATTTTACTGCTTGCAACGCACGCACTTCTCCACACTGTCTAAGGAAATAGTCCTGCATTTTCTTCTGCTTGGGCAATTTTACTGTCCACTTCTCCACATTGTCTAAGGAGTCGGAGCAGCTAAGGCCGCAACCTTCTGCATTCGCGCAGAAGCACCGGATTAGTGCGAGTGCACCAATCACCTCGGAGGATGTGGGCAACAGACCGTCGTTGCTTTTCTCATTGTGACCACTTTCACTTGTGCTCAGTACGATGTCGGCAATGTAGTCTTCGTTTTCGGGCTCTCCCGAGGTCGCGACACCATCATCTGCACTCATAAACACGTTGACCATTGATTCGCCAACAGCTTCCGGAAATTCTGACAGGTCATTCCAAACTTCGGCAACACCGGCAATGACTTCGTCGCATTCATCAGAATTTACAGCGATCACCAAGCACGTGGAAGCCGGCACGTCTGATGCAATTTCGGACGAACCACTTGTACACAGCCGTGTGTACGCATCGGGCACCATGAGCACCGGGTCACTGAGTTTGGCCACCTTAGCCCTAATCTCCCCCCTTATTCTTCAAGATAGTGCTGAGAGCACTCCTCGGAATCTCGCACACTGCGGGGACATATGACTTCTCACTGTGTTCGACCTGATTTATTATTTCGAGCTTCACGATGAAAGGCGAATTCCGCCGCTTCATCATGGCAACACAGCGGGAGAAGGCCCACGAGGCACAAACACAATGAACCGGAAAAGTAGCAAGACAACTCGCACTTGTGCCATCGTGCACGACGAGAGCACAAGAGCCTCTGGCTGGCTGTCTGAACAGGCGCTGCTGGTGGGCCAGGATAATTTTAGCCGTACCGCCAGGTTTTCCCGCCACCGCAAGGGGGAGCCAACTTCTGGGGGCATTTTTTCACCGCTTGAAGTTCGATGTATCTGGAGTTGCTGCTATTTTTTGTTCAATTTAAGCATAATTTTTTGCTATATATACTCGCTATAACTATACCGTGTTCAGATAGTGTTCGATATATAGAACAATTCAATGTAAACGGGTACGATATAGTCAGGTTCAACTGTACTCAATTTATGAGAAGGAGCGTCGCTGGAAAGGCACTACCCCTACCCCCCCTTGTCCACAACCCAAACAAGCAGACAACACTATTCTGCTTACTTGAATCGCTGCTGGAAGTCAGGGTATCCTGTGAATCCTCTGGACTAGAAAGAACAGGCTTTGGCATTTCTGAGTGGCTCTCAGCACCTGCGAGAAGGAGGAAGGGCGAGAGAAAAGACAGTTAAGAATGGGCTGTCACACAACCAAACACCAACAGTCAAAACAGGACTAGACAACAGGTGGAAAAACTGCTGTCTAGTCCTATCCCATGACTGTTCACTGCACGCAGATTAATATAGCAAGAAAGCTCCGAAACATCACACAAGCTGATAAAACATGACACAAAACATGAGCAGAACATAAAATGACCGTGTAATGCTTACTTGTCCAAACAAAATCAGGAAGCAGATCCATGGTCTTTAGAGGGTTCACTATGTATTCAGCAGGAAAAACGAATCACATCACAGCTGGCTCACAGAAACACTTTCTTAGTGTTTAACACCACAATAGATGGCTGGAAATTGCACTTACTCCCAAGATATCCATGTCCCCTACAATAACACTGATTGGTTCATGGTGACAAATGTGTAGGTTAATAGAATATATTTCTGCTGGTGCTAGGTGGTTCAAACTTGTAGGTTTAACAAGAGCACACTATAGCGGGGACAAAAGAAGGCAGACACAGGACAAGCACTTGTCCTGTGTTTGCCTTCTTTTGTCCCAACTATGGTGTGCACTGGTTAACTCTGCAAAACAAGTAGGTGCTTGCTCTAGGTTGTCCCAGCTGCCAGTTTTAAGTACCATTGGCGAAAGTGGTTGCAAATGAGTAGCACTCATATACTATCGAAGTAACCCTGGAAAAGCTGCAGGGTAGGTAATTGTCTAATTTTCTTGCTAGCAGCATTTAAATAGCATTTAGGCAGTAGATGAGTGTACCCAGTGGTTCGCGAACATGACGCAGGTCCCAACATGTCACCTTTGATATTTTCAGCATGCTACAGGCAACATTCAATCTTGGGAGGTCATGCCGAGGAGCCGGACATTCCAAGTCATGTGTCACTTCTGCCAAATGGTAATGGTGACTTTTTTTTTTTATGAAAAGCATTTGCTTTTTGCTAGCCCTTCCTGATTAATCTACTCATACTTTATATAAAATTTTGCACAGAGGCTGATCTACAACTACACTATTCGAAATTAGGCTTCTTGCACGACCCAAAATATTGTCGTACGTGGCCTTTTTTAGAGTATTCTTCAGTGATAATTCAGGAAGAGGCTGTTAAGTGGCCTCAGACAGTCTGGTAACCTGTTATGAACAGGATTTTTTAATGTGTAAAAGACAAATAGGCACTCACGCGTCTTGTCCTCGGACAATTTCCGTTTCCGTGGTGGCCGCCGTGGCCGGCCGTCACCCCGAGGCGGGCGAAGGTGTCGCTCCATGCGATGTTTCAGGGGAGCCGGGATGTCAAACAAGTTCCAGCACGCATGCACGAGGCACCCCTTGCACTTGGATGGTTGTGCGAGGTTACAGTTCCCTGGGTGGTTGCAATGCACACAGGCATAGAAAGTGCTCAGGTTTGTTGCAAATTCAAAGCATCGGAATTACACGTAGACATGCACTCAGGAAGAGCAAGATGAAATAACTAACTAAAACAGTAAAAAATTTTGTAGTCACAGAAAGCGCTCATGACATTATGAAAAACAAAACTATCAAGCTAACCTCGTGTAAGACATAAAAGGATTTGGCTCGACAACAGCAAAGGCACCTTGAGCATCCATAAAATTGCTAGCACAATAAAATTTATTTAGTGCGACACCTAGCAGGACTAAAATGCTTGCAATACATAAGCTTAAGACATAAAAAGGGCAAACCAACAAAAGTAAGCAGCACAAGAAGCAGTGGTGAATGAAGCAAGAATACATCTGCTGTGTCAAGCCACAGGACAGAGGTCGTCAATGTGCACAAAAAGCTTAGAACTGCAGGTAACCATATTGTGGCATGTTTGCAATGGTGCTTGCAGGCAAAAATTATAGCAAGATCGCAGCTTCTCAAGTAAAAGATCATTCTTGCTGGTCCCTTGTAATAAGAGATAAATACTGCCACCTCCTGATACTAACAATGGCCAACACATAATCCTGCTCCACAGTGAAAATAGGGGCTTGTTTGTTACTTGTGATCGTCTAAGAAAAGCTCCTAAAACTAGGGACAAACATAGAAGAAACATATTTGTCCCTCATTTTATGTACTGTTAATGATTGCTCTATAAGTGGCGACACGATTGTTTACAATGCACAGCTGACACCTTCCAAAGGTTTAACTGCCATAAAAGTGCTTCAAAAAAAAAAAAGAAAAAGCCCTCATGTGTAGAAAATGGTGAAATGCTCATGCTAACCTGCCAATTTTAGAATTAGAAAAGCACTACAGTGGAAGCCATAAAATACTAAAATTCGGTGAAAATACTAAATCTTGTGGGGTTATTCAATATGCTGACAGTTTATTGAAGATTTGCACACTTTGTTCTGTAGGAATTCTGTGAACAGGCACTTTACTCTGTATAGACGCAGTAATAACATTCTACACTGCAGACAAGCAGAAATGCTTATGAAGTTTATAATGAAATATTCGCGTAACAGCTGTCAAAGATTTTGTTGCCATCATAGAGTGGTTCTATCAGTTGATGTTAATGCCGTGCAGGCAGGTCATCATAACCGCGAGTCCAAGATACTGGACCATAAAATATCAGTCAGCAACTATATTTGCTTTTGCTTTTTCATTGGTTTTGCCCTAAACTACACACACATGAAAAAAAATATATCGGAAAATTTCTGTGTCAACATGACAATCATAAACAAGTGCTAAGATACAGGCATTTCACAATAAAATTGTAAACGTTAGCAGGTATGCTCATGTTTCATCCCCTCAGGCCAAAAATGAGGAACACATAGGATGTATTGGCTCAATGGGTGTCATGATGTGTCCTTACCATCCTTGGGGCAGACAAATTTCTTGGGCTTCCTCAGGAAAGCAGCATAGAATCGGAAGCAGAAGCGGCATGCATACTGGCCATAGCGAATGGAAAGCTCGGCCGAACGCTTGTACTGCTGGCAGACACTGCATTTGGACTCGCTCGAGGCCACCGATGAGCCTTTCTCCGCCACTGCAACCAAACAACGAGGTCACCGGTGTCAATTGCGGCAAAAGTGACGTCTATTTCAGTGAACAAGCCAGACTCTAAATGTCCAGCTCCAATTATGAAATTATGAAGGGGGGCCATTTTTATAGGCCAGAATTGCACAATATTTGCTAAATGGGAGCGAATAGCACAGTGCAAGCAATATTATTTTCTGCATACAGTAACTGAATACGCATTTAATATGCATTGGGCCTTTCCGACAGCCTACAGCCCCAGTGCAAAGAAAAAGCAAGCACCAAGGCACGAACACATTAATGTGCACTTCAGTAAACTGAATTATCAGCTGCTTTCTGCAAGCAGTCATTGATACTGCTGCCAGCCATGAAGGTCCACACACATATCAAAAGTCACAACGCAATGCTAATGTTGTAACCCTATTCATCTGTTTAAGCCTGGTCTTCTATGTTAATTACCATTACACACCAAGTAAAAAACTTGCAATTTTTTACTGACGACCTAACCTTTCCTTCTTTTGTCGCACAATGCACATTCATTTGGTTTCGACACAAATGCTAGACAGCTTCTTCAAGGTGTTCAACAATGAATGTATTTTCCACAAACATACATAGAGACATGAACTACATTCACACTACAGGAAAAAGGGAATGAAAAATTCATTATTTCAGACTTAGGGTCAGCAACAAAACACACCACAATTCTGACTGCAAAAGAGCGCTGACACACCTGCAGCTGCACGTAAAGCACAGTAACAATGTTTGCTTGTAATGCCAATAGAAAATGTGAACGCGCAAGTGGCACCACCATAAACATGTGAAATTTTGGTTTACACAGTACAAAGCGTAATAATGGAACTACAGCTAATACAAAAGAGCATCCAGCACTGGATGCTCTTTACCCCTTCATTATCACTCCTTCAATTGATGCCGAAGCAATCGCTTTACTTGTGCCATGAACCACATTACTGGAAGGGGTAGCTGGCTTCGTACTAGAATTCCAACGGGTAACAGGTCTTGCAGGGTGCCTTTAACTTGACACATCCATGCCCTGCTCCCCCACCTCTCGTACCACTAATGAGAATTTAAGTAACCGTCTCTACTATGGCAGAGACAGCGGTTCACAATTTTACTCACCAGAGAATACAATGACAACTACGTTTTAAAGTGATGAACATGCAAAACAACAAACTGCACAGCAGAAAGTTTGACTCATCAGCAATCGATATACGATACTTATGCCAGTTGTCAAAAGGCAGCTGTGAACCGGGTGCCTTCGTTGTTTAATAATGTGTTAACAAAGAGAATGCTCATATGCACACCCCACATTCTTGAATGGAATTTCCAGGGGTTACATCAATTTTCTACCCTGTTCCGTTTAAAAAATCAGAAAACTTAAGCATTCCTTCCAACTCGGAACTTACTCACAACAAAGGTATTTACACCTCCAAACAGCACCCAATGGCTTCAACTATGGAAAACTCTTGCAATACTATGGACAACACTTCGTTGACTAATTAACATCTAAGGAAGCAAACAGCTGCTTTCTTGAGGGGGATGCAGAGGACAACGGCTGAGCTGAAAGCCACTCCGGGAAAAACGGCTACACTGCCTACCACTTATGCTACGTGAGCCTAATGCCTGCTGTTGCAACGGAAATACATATGCCATTCATCTCAGCCATGGAGGTCAAGCCAGCCATGCCAACAAAGCAACTGCTCACCTCTTTCATTGTGTTTAAATGTCACAATGAGTGCCCACACTCTATGTAAGAGCATGCATAGAACTTGAACCTTCTATGCCTTATGCTATGCTTTCTATTCAAGAAAAAGCTCCTCAAATCAACCTTGAAATTTAAAAGTACATTTGAATGGAGCAGGAGATGCAGCAGACAGCATACAAGCATTTCAGACATGCCAAGGATACAAACAAATGAAATCTTTATTAAATACAGTAGACTTCGGTTAACTTGACTGCGGTTAATTTGATTTTTCAGTTAATTTGACGCCAAGTGAAGGTCCTGGCCAGCGCCCATGCATTTCTATGGGCTTAAACTTCCATTAATTTGATCCTGAAATCAACCTTTGCCAAATAATTAGAACTTGACCAGTCAGCTCGCACGCACCCTACCCTTGTGGTAGCCCCAACAGCAACTCATTTAGTTTCCACATCTATCTCGGCAGAGCTTAGCAGACAGTGAATTCATTGAACATACGTAATCTCCCATCAAAAACACCTATTTTCGGCTTGCCCTAGAAATATTTTCAAGCAATAACCATAGCTCACATTGGACTATTACTACATTTACTCAATTCTAATGCACTATTGTTTTTTCTACATGTTATTTAATTCGACTGGCTGCATAAGTGGCTCAATTTAGCCGGGCTGTCAGGATTGAATTAGCGAAAAGTTGAATGCATAAGTGCACTATCATGCGAGATGTTTTATTGTGAGCCATAGAGCAATGACTGATCGATTCATTGATATTTGATGTTTAAGGTCCCAAAGAATAACTGAAGCTGTGAGACATGCCATAGTGGAAGGCTCCAGGTTGATTCTGACCACCCGCATTTTTTTCTGTGTGCCATGGCCAACTATGGCAACCAATGCACACCCCTCGGCCGTTCCTGTGATATTTTGCAAAGGTGAGGCATCTGTAGATTGGTTGTATGATCTACTCTTAAGTTATTTGAAATAAAATTTCATGCTAGGTTTTGTTTTCATACAACAACGCCATGACAAATCTTACTGACTGTTGGTGTTGCTTGTGTCTCATTTTCTGACATGGTGGACTGGTGCAAATAGCCTGCGCAGTTTTTTAACAAAGCAGAAATTTAAGAACTTCTTATGAACTCTGATTCAGAGGACTTAATTTTGAATACGTGTCTTCAAAGGGCACTGACAGCAATGAAGAAGACACATTGCCTGAGGAACACTAATTATTCTAATTAAAATAATTAGGATGTCAGTTCTTGTCTGAACTTTCAGATGAAAAAATCTAAAAAAATGTTCAGCAATGTATTGCCAATAAATAGCATTTAAATTTAAACATTGCTCATGAGCTAGTTACAATGTTAAATTGCTGCACTTTGGAGGCACCCAAAGGCTTAACACGAACCTAAATCCAAGTACACAAGCATTTTTACATTTTTCCTTAAAATATGAATGCGGGGGTGCATGCTGGATGGTGTTAGGAATGAAACTGTCTAGAGTTCTTTGACAAAACAGTATTCAGACACAAACCATTCTGCTAGCTCAATTTGCCACAGCTCTAAGGACAGAAAGCTCTGAAGGCATTATGACACAATCTGACTATGAAAGGAGCCCACTTGGGGTACGAGTGCATCAGTGGGACGACACCTTGCCAGCTGCAGCTCATGGGCTTATGCTTCACGGCAGTTTTCCTACAAAACAGCAAGGTTTCACTGCTGCCGAACAAATATGTCAGAGCGATATTGTTGCCACTGCCACCCCCAAGCAAAGCACAAACCAGTGCCTCCCGTGGGTGTCTCCATAACAACGCACATTATTCTCACCATGCTTCACACCATCCTCCCGCCAGTCTTCAGGTTCACGGTAAACTTAGAGTGCTTTCTGCAGCAAGTTCCGTTGTACCCTTTCCTACACGGTAACATGCTACTGAATTGGCAGGATAAAGATAAAGAAACAAACCAGTGAGAACTCATTGTCGGTAATGTCTTGTGCGTGCAAGTGACCCGAGACCACTCAAGGTAACTCTGCTCACGACTCCAACGCCGTCAAAATGAAGGTAAGTGTTGCCAGCGCCACTACTTGCTGCACTACGACGCAGGCGCCAACACGCAGCACGTCGTTGTGGGAAGCTTGCTGCTAGTTTGTTACAGCCATTACAAAGTCTTGTGATCATTCATGTGTGTCACAGTCTTGGTTACATGGATGCATCTAGCGCTGTTTTTGAACTACAACACCACCTCCCACAACCACACACCAAAGCTCCTCGTCACCTGTATTCACAGCACTTTCCTTTAGTGCTGAATGCATGCTGCAGGTGGTGCGCTTGGAGTGTCAGCAGTGCAAAGGCCAGACAAACTGAAATGAGCCTGTCCCTGTTGCCATATTCAGAATAGGCGTCAATGCTCATAATCTACATACTGTTGTTTCCCCGACAGTTCGAACCATCCAATGTTAGTGGCTACATGTGCAAAATAGTAAGCTAAATTAATCAAGCATAAGTGCTCTAGCCTGTTTGGGCTCATTTTCATGACATTTTCGAAGTTACAAGCACGGACATACATCACCAATCTTATGATTTTTAATTATCTTGTTCAGTGCAGAGAACACAGCTGCACACTGACAGGTAGCTACAAATGCTTCAAGCATCTCGCTCACCATTTCTATGAACAACACTTGTTAATTGTGTGCAATTGGAGCAGTCTATGCCTATCTCCTTCAAACTGTTCTAACGACTCCTTGGAGCCCTTGGGCTACGCTTCAAAGGGCTTTGCTATGCATGATTAGCAAGAGAGATGAAGAGCGTGTGCGTTATTGGCTGCCGAGGGCTAGTATACACGACAAGCATACAAGATGAAAGAAAACCATTGCAGTAGCTCAACGGCAACAGCATTCCACTGCTGAGCATGAGGTTCCATCTACGATTCCTTGTACAAAAGGGGCAGACTACAACAATGGGCAACAATGAAAACAAAATGTTTTGAATGTAATTATTCTGCAGCCTTCCACTTTGGCTTCCCTCACAGCAAGTGTGTTATCGATCGATCAATCAATCAATCAATCAATCAATTCCAAGAGAGAAAAGCAAACGAAGGAGGAAAGTTTGCATGATCAGCGCAGCATATGGAGCAGTAATGAATGGTGAGCCACCATGATACACAAGTCAAGCATACACAGCTGAAGCAAGCATCATAGCAGCAAAATCTCCTTGGAAGAGAACACAACGTGTAGAAAAGCTGTGCACGTGCAGCTGTAATACCTTTGCTCACGGATGATTTAGTGAAGCTGCTGCAAAAACATGGGGTTCAGACTATAGGACCAGGCTGTACTGTGACAATTCAAAAGGCGCAGCGCGAATTGGACGGATACAAAGAAACACAAACCACATCACAAGCACTGACAAACAACTGGTTTTAATTGCACTGAAGCCGGCCTATTTATGTGCAAAGGCTTGCCATGTAACATCACAGTTAACACAGATATGGTTGCACATGATCAACTAAAAACAAAATACCGCAAACGATTAAAAAGAACAAGATATGTCTATCAAACTTAGTTTACTATCGCCACGTGCCTCAATGCTTAAGGCTAAGGCAAAGTCACTATGCAGAAAAAATAGTAATGAAAACAAACATGCACACAGAACAAGGTATCCACACACTTGGCTTGAGTAAACGTCTGTGACACAAATGTAAAAAGAAAATGTTAAAAGGTGGTGAAACGTTTAACGCCTCAACAAAACCTTTAAGAAACTCTATCTCCGCGTCACTAAAAAAATGGATGGCTTGCTCACACAGTTGTCCACCGATCTTTCAATAAAAAAACGCTTCTACGATTTCACGCTTGGTCCTGTTGCTTGCTTTCCTCAGAAACTTGATGTCTTGAAATCTTCGCTTAAAGCTGCACAGCTTGCAATGCTCAACCAGAAAGCCACCGTCTTATTACGTACATTAAGATTATGCTACCTAGCCCGCTCGTTCAAACATCTCCCCTTTTGGCCTGCATACCGGCAACCACAACCCAAAAGAATTTCGTAAACATTTGCCACACAGTCTGTCAATTTATTTCTGTGCCGAGTATTGCATTGTGGCAACTTCTCTTTGTTTGTCATTGCACAAATTTTTGACAACTTACACGGTGCAGAAAACACGATCGGAACATCATGCTTGAAGCAATCTTCTTGATGCTGTGTAACAGTTAATGAATGTAAAATATCACCTGTACCGGCCTTTTTTGCTTACCAGGCTTACTTTTAGGATCAGGGTTCTTAATTTTTCGAAGTAATGCTTCTGAAACCGCAGTAATAAAAATATCCGGCTTTCAGCCGTGCTTTCAGCTGCTGCTGCTGCTGTTTTGCACCCCCAACCCCACCTCCGTCACAGACACCTGCTCAAGCCAAGTGTGTGGATACCTTGTTCTGTGCACATGTTTCTTGTTTTCATTATTATTTTTTCTGCATAGTGACTTCACCTTCGCCTTAAGTGAAGAGACATGTGGTAATACTAAACTACGAACATATCTTGTTCTTTTTAATTGTTTGAGGTTGATCATGTGTGATCATATCTATGTTAACTGTGCTGTTACATGGCAAGCCTTTGCGCATAAATACGCCTGTTTCAATACAAATAAAACCAGTTGTTAGTCAGCGCTTGCGATGTGGTTAATAGAGAGTTTTAGAATAGGGGTCCCTATAGTTTGGGGCCCCAAAGAGCTTTGTGGGTGTTAGTGTTGGGGCACACAGGAGTGAAGAGTTTTAGAAGAGGGTTTTACGTTTGCGGATAGCATCTTGTGCTGACAGCGCCACTACGGTGTCAAGGAAAAGCTGTTAGAAATAATTAAACAAAATATACCACTTTATGATAGGAATAGGAATTTTGACTTGCATGTATTTACGTTTAATTACAATATATAGGTTATTCTGTTAGCAGCAAACAAGTAGTTGCGCTTAATTTTGAGCAAGCCAACTTTACGTGGCTTCACCAGCCAAGCTTAGCCGTGTTAGGCCTACGAAGCATAAAATCCACAATCGAATTCCGAATCAGCGGCCTCTAATGAATCAATCTTCATAACACACGCCAGTTGAGAGAAAGCGATAACTGCAGTCGCTTCTCCTAGCTTGCGAACTTCACACGTTACCACGAATCGAACCCAGTTTATTGCTACATTAGAGCCGTCGCTTCGATGAGTGCTGCCATGTTTGCTGACGCAAAGCTTTTGGGGCGCTATTTGGGCTCCCGCTAAATCGGTGAAATAGCGTTCCCAACGCAAAACCCAAACGCAGTTTGCGTCTCGCGCATGTGCAGTGGCTTCGACACTATTTCTTTGGGGCTCAAAAACATTTGGGGCCCCTATTCTAAAACTCTGTTTCTTTCTCTCTGTCCCAGTCACGCTGTGCCTTTTGAATAGCTATGAGCCAACTCGCCCAAATCAAAGCTTCAGTACAGTCACAAGTAATTTTGTGTAATGTGCAATGTTTTAAGCAAGTGCGGGGAGAGCTGCATGCATCGGAGAACGCTCCGACCAATGATTTCAGCTGCACAGAAATATCCCTTGCTCCATCAAAGAGGACAACAGAGCAGAATGTACACAAACCTGCTTTTGCTAAATCTCTTGTTTTCACCTCACCAAAATGCCAGCCATAGGATGCAGCTTACAAACAATTCTTTAAATATCAATAAAATACCAACAGTGTGCAAGGTGCCATGTCATTCTCCCTAGTAGACATGCTCTTATGCAAGACTCATGCAATGGCTTTCCATACTAAGTTTAGGTTTGGACCACCATTGAGAGTTATTTGAAGAGGATAAAGATACAATTTTATTCAAATTTTATAAAACCTTGCAAAGCACCGGCTAATTCAATCAATCGGTAATCCAGGCTATTCTTGCATGCCCTGGCAAATTAAGAGTTAGTGAGCTATGAGGGACACTGCAGTGTAGGGCTTCAAACTAATTCTGACCACCTGAGGTTCCTTAATGCACACCTCTGCAAAATTGTTTGTGCACATCACCTCTGTTGAAAGGTAGCCACTGTGGCTGGGAGATGCACCCATGACCCCCGTGCTCAAGAGCAGATTGCCACAGCCAGTGAGCCATGGCAGGTGGCATACCAAAATGTGTGATGATAACAGTGAAGCAAATGAAGCAGAGCCACAAAACACTGCTCAAAATGAGGTATTTGTCTCATCACCTTTGAATTAATACATACTCCATGTGACAATCGGCTGGTTAAGAGCAAATGCAAATCCATGATTCATTACAGTCCACTCGCCGGTTGTTGCCAACATATACCTAAAAGATTAATGGGTTTAACGCCACGGAGCAACACTATGACTATGACAGACGCTGTAATGGAGGGCGTTTGATTCATTCTGACCATCTATTTAACATGTGCTTAAAGCTTAGTGCATAATGTTATCACAGTTTATTCTCATCAGAATGCAGCCAGGTATTGAACCCACGACCTCATGCTGAACAACAGAATGCCACATCTTATCAGCCACCACAGCAGGTAGGGCATCAACGACAGTGCTGCTAAACATGGAAAAGGTACCACTCTCGCTGCACAGTGGAGTCTTGGAAGGTTGCATGGTAGTGGGTGACCCCTAACCATCGGGCCAGCTTCATCCATGAATAACAGTGCTACAATGGTAGGGGTTCGTCCCATGTCTGACCTGTGGGGCTTCCCTGCCAGCTGTGCGACTGACCCAACAATGTGGATGTGCCAGGCCTGTGGCCCCCATTGTGGTCTCACACAGCTCTAGAAAATGACGAGTCCCACATTCGTGATGACGATGGCTTATTGGGTAACAGCAAGTGCAAGACTGATTGCCCATCCGAGATGAGATGGCTCGGGTGGGTTTGACTGAAGGTGCAATGTGGTGAAGGACGAAGCTTAACCTACACCGCAGTCACTCTTCGCCAGTGCTTACGTGTCCCGAGCTTAAAGATACTTTTTCTTTCGGTACAGCAACATGAAGTCACTGAACAGAGTCTTACTGCTGCCACTTGCTTCACTGTACACCAATTGCAGTACTCATTTTCATACAGAATATTTTTCCTTTTCTGTCATTGTTCAGTTACACACACAAACAAGAACCAGTCTGAACTGCTGCTATTTCACTCCAGAACTAATCCGGACACAAAAATTTCCTGTGAACCGTAACAAAAAGCATTTCAATTTAACACCCGGTTTCCAAAACACACTTGTCGTCACAAAGCAAGTGAGAACTAAATGTATAACCACCAAGGGAACAACCAAAATTTCAACATGAAGCAACATAAATGACAATCCACTGCCTACAGAACGATGCAGGCATGTTCAAATGAAGCCCTCAACGTGAGAACTGGTTTATTTGCCCTATTTGTTTTAATCCTTAAGCAGTCTCATCTACTAATGTGCTACTTACCGAAGGTTTCGCTTGCCACAATGTTCAGTGCTCACACGTGACAAGCTACTGCACAACTACCAAAAACCAACACCTTAGTTACCACAAAAATGTTTGAGCAAATGTTCGTCACCAAGAAGCAGTGCCTGAGGGCCCTACCAGACCATCAGTTAGCCACTGCAGTGGAAATGGGCCTCACCTCTTTTTATTCCATTTAGAGGCGGAACCCTCCGTTCCCTCTGCTTCCTTGGCGACTCTGCAATCTCTTCTGCTCCAACATCTGGCGTCACCTCAGACACAACACTTTCCTCTGCACTCTCCTCGAGTGGCTGCCTCAACTTCTTAAGCGTCCGCTGGCTAAGCCGTAGCCGTGCTTTCCGAAGCACCACATTCCGGCGCGGGCCACTGCCGCCCGAGCCCAGGCGATTCTCCCATTGTGACTTGAGTAGCCTCGCAATCTTGGCAGCCACCTTGTCCTCCAGGGGCGCCGTGCCCGGCGGAGAGTTGGGAACCTCTGCTGATGGGCCGTCCTCCCGCGTCGCCATGATCTCGGCATAACGCGACACCATATCCCGCTTGATGGACTCCCTAGTCGAGTCAGCCGAGGAGGTGGTCTGCGATCCCCTTCGACTGCCCTTGAAAGCAAATGGTGAACCAAGATTGGCCTCCGACAGCCGAAGCTGCACCTTGAGGGATGGCTTCCACGGACGTTTGCCTTGCAACACGAGGGGCTGCTCAAACAGGCCCACACGCTCCAAAGCACTGTCTCCCTCCGCTGCACTTTGGTCTGTCTCCAGGTGGCAGCTAGAGTCATCCATCCTGCCAGCAGTGTGCTCGCCACTGCTTCCTTCCTCCTGCAAAGTGACTTGGCTGGTGCCATCATCACTACCTTCCACTGCACCTCCTTCCGGAAGAGCCGGTAGCTGCACCACAATGCCCTTCTTCTTCTGTACATGTAGCTGCTGTGGCACATCTTCCTCACTGTCCTCTAGGTACCGCTTGCGGGGGATGATCCGTCTCGACGAGCGCGCACTCACAGCCGGCAGCTGAAAGCAGCCGTTCCGCGTGGTCAAGGCACCATTGCGGCTCTCTGCGCTCTCCTTCTTTGGTGGGGCTTTGTTACGGCCCCGTTTGGCACGATCTAAAAGGCGCTGCGCCGCATGACGGCCGGATACTCTTCTCCGTTCCCTGTTGTCGTGAGGCTCTGGCAATTTGTCAGGAGCTGGACGTCTGCTCTGTTTAGCGGGCACTGCTTCATGTGGTCGGTCGGCTGTCTGGTTACCACCACCTGGGTCTGGCAGCAGGTTGCTACGACCTGTGAGCTTGTCAGCTGGCTTGACAGGTATGACATCACTGATGACCTCATCCTTGTGGCACGGTTCTGAAGTGTCACCACTGAAATGTCTTAACTTCTGGATGGCTTTCCGGACGTCCCTGGGCGAGAATCCCTCGAACTCCTCTTCCTGCAACAAAGGTAAAAATGAAAGCTTTAAACGTGAATTGAACAGTTTTCATGCCATATCTTGTAGATATGGCACGAAACAGATCTATCTTGTAGACAGATCTGTACAGCATGTTAACAACAGCAATGAATTAGAGAGCTGTCTCAGCGCTGGACACTCTATATGTAATCTTGGCAAAGCAAGAGCACAAACATTGCATTGGATAACTTTTAGGCTCTGCAGTGTTGATGAAGTTTAGCTTGTACTTCGATCCTCGATTATCTCTTCATTCATTTAGCATTCTCTTAGACTACCCCGAACGTAATGTGTTTATGTCTACTGTGACATAACACAGAACACCAATGCTCTGAAGTAAATCACAATGAAACCTTGGTCAGGGAGAAATAAAGTAATGTGAAGCAGTTTCTAGGCATATGAATGCTAATAAGCAAGGTTTGGATAAAATATCTTGATCTTAGAAAGTAATCGAATGCAATACAATGCAACCTGGGGCACAAAGGAGCATGCAATCGAGCATTATACACATATAACAATGCCTGTGGCTGAGATACTCCAGCAAAAAACGTCCATCAGGGTTTCAAGGTACAACAACCTACGTTATAAATATCCCAATACAGCAAACAAGCCAATGACAGTGACGTGTAAACAAGGTCTGTTCAAGTAGAATTTGAAGCGGACTGCTATTCAAAGGTAAGGTGAAACTATAGAGAGGCCATATCGAATATTAAATATTACATTTGATTATTCTAACTAGTTTTTAATAGAACGTTGGTGAGAACAACAAAGCAATGCTGCCAAGTAATAGCAATCAAACACCCTACACACGACGTGCAATAAAATAAAATTTATGTAAACTGTCATCCCATTGCACAAGCTATAGCAACGCGAAGCATCGATTTGAACCCCGAGATACTCGATTACATATAGTCGAAGCTACAAGATAGACAGGTAAAACTATTACGATTCGAAATCAGCTGCAGTTGTATGTCAAAACCGATCAATGTAACGCACAACGAACTAAAATACGCAGCACGCTGGGAATCGTAAATCAAGCACAGATCAAAACAAGCGACGGAGACCACGTAGACGCAATACAGCTATGCCAACGTTAACACCCGGAAAACGGTAAATCGAAAGTACGAGGACGAGCCGATCCTTAGAGGGTGCAGGCGAACTGCCGTCAAAACAAACACACCCACCGCGTAGAGCACATTTACGGGAGGAAAGAACGACAACCGAAGCACCCCCTTCAACTCGGTATTAAGCATCACATGTGTGACTTCCGGCCAGCGCTTGCGTGTTCCCACAGCAGCGCTAGCGGTGCGAATTCGAAAGCAACGCCGCGGCGCTTTTTTTACAAGCCGACGACATGGCAGCAAACAAGCTTATAACCACCCCCCTCCCCCCCCCCCCTTCTCGGCACCGCACAGCGTGTCGTCATGCACGCACGGTGGCCCGCACGATGCAACATAACACTCGTCCCCCATTTAGTAAACGACGGTAGCGGTCGCTGCACGCTGAGCAAATCAATCAATCAATCAAGCAAGCCAGAACAAGCTTAATGGCCATGTTTGAGCACGCAAGTTCAGCACACTTTAAAGAATAATCTATCAGATGCAAAGCGGTCACTAAAGTCCCTAGACTGCAACGCTTAAACCGATGTTTGTAGCAGTGACGCGGCTTTGTCACCGGATCGAAAAAAGAAAAGAAAGCACTCAAGATCACGCAACCAGTGCAACACAGTGGTGGCCGGTAACAACTACACAGTGTACGACAATCAGCGCCGCTCGTTAGGAAACTACAAAACTGTAATGCTGGTGAGGCAACGATCTAATAGGTTAAGTGAGCAATATCTGCGTCAGTGTTTGAAAACGGGGATGATCGCTGTCACAAAGATCGGCAGCCTGAATTCGTGACAGGCTCCCGCGCAAATAAACCGAACGTGAAAACGCAAAATGTCAGAGCGGAATGTGCGCGCCTGGACATTTTTGCCGAGGTAGCTCGCACTAGCCAGGATCACAAACATGCGGCAAGCGGTGACTTGAGTCCAAATGACATTCAGAAAGGATCGTACTTAACGCGGTCATAGAAAGGTTGTGCAAATAGCCGCGAACACAAGGGGGGAACGGCTAGGCACGCTAGCGGTACCCTGGCAACTCGGCACACCGATGTCGCCAAGCCGAGCACGTCTGGTTAGAAGTATTCAAACTTATCCGGCTCAAACACACGTCACATAGTATCATTACAAAGCACAAAAGTCGAGCACGACACGCGTGTATATGCCTTGTTCTGACACCCCGTGGCACAAAGTTAAAAAAAGTGCAAGTTTTGAAACAACGATGCGGCGACGCACGGTGTTGGCACGATCAGGCCTAGGCCTAAGGGCATGTTAAACTGTTTTTGGCGCGTAGGATGCCTGTAGAGCTAACAACAGGTGTCGACAGGCTGGACGAAGAGCCAAATATGAATCCAAAAGCTGAAATTAACTCTCACACCGTCGATAAAACATCGGAACCTTGCGTTATCATCCGACAGCAAAGCCACCTCAAATACGCAATGTGTCGTAAGGCAGCACCTACCTCATCCGACGCTCCAAACAGCTCATAAAAACAGTTATAACTCCTCTGAAGGTTTGACACAGCACTTAGCGTTGGGTCACACTGCAGACGACTCTTATTGTCTTCAAAGGTAACACCATTTCTTCCAATTCTCTGTCCAGGACATCCAGGGAAACGCAGTCGCGCCATTTTGGATGGTGCTATCTCACCCTCACACGGGTTTGCGCTTGAAAATGTAGTTCTAAATGTTTCAAGTTCGAGGCCGCTTTGGACACGCACGTAGAATCAAGATTAGCATTTTCACCACGTACAAATTATTTAAAATAAACTTTCTTCTCAATGTTTATATCTACTAAATACACTACAGCCGTCAAGTTATTTCTTTTTCTTCCTATGAGAACGTTGCTGTATCCCTGCGCGGCTTCGCGCCATATTCAATGTTATGGGAGTATTTTTATTTGCTTGCGGTACAACAACGGTGATGTTTTGACGCATATTGATCCTTCGATAACACAAACACACATGTAGTAACGCCAGCCACGAGTGTCCTGAATACATGGTCTAAATTAAAGCTTCTTTATTCAGTTGCGGAGCTCTTCAAAAACACGAATGCCAAAATAAGCTCAATCGGTGAACGCTTGCCAAATTCGTTTTGCATGGAAATTACAAAAAATGCTGCAGTAAAAAAAATGAAACACTGTTGATTCGTGTTTGAAGCACATATTTGTTATATAGATAATTTGCTTGAAATGCTAAGACTAGTTAGTAAATGCGAGTTTAATCCAATTTGACATGACAAACAATCAGCTCGCTTTCTAGAATGATGTACAAATTTTTTTGTGAGCTTACTGTCTTCTCAACCTCTGAGCATGCATTAATTGTGCAGTTTTGTACTTGTTGTCTTCTTACGTAAGTGTATTTAACAGACCTATTAGTTGTTGTAACTCTGTTGAGCGATAGCCAATTATCGATTGAGTATCGTCTGCTAGTGCGCCAACAAAACCAAAACTAAGATTTATTTCTTTATCTTGATTTCGCATCACTGTTGCCAACCTAGGCTGGAAGAATGCCATCCTTGTTTTTGTTATTATTATTCACTGGAGACGAATGTAAACTTCAATTGTTTTTATAGTGTGATGGTGGTCGTTCTGAGGAAGACGTAAACATTCCGAGTATTTGGTCATGTTGGCTAGTTGTTTTCTGATATGAAAAGCAACCAGTCATCACAAGAATTAATTTCGGTATCCGGAACAAGTGCGCTCCGTTTAATTAATAATGCTCTTATTTCAAGAGGAAAACAGGTTTATTAGTAGATGTTGCAGAGCAAAAAAGAAAAAAAACTGCTTTTCATTTTTTTGTTTGCGTCAATGTAAAAACCGTCTGTCACATGACGAGAATGGTTCATCATTGTATTTGTTTTTCTGCGTGAGTTTGAGAGACCAGTTAAATATGTAAATTGCAGGAAAGAGAGAAGCGCGACTTAAACGACAGAACGCAAGAGAATTTTCAGCATTCATCACGGCGCACTTAGCGCCTGTCAGAGAAAAAAAATACTGATAAGACTGCAGAGGAAAAGAAGTCACCGAACATTACGCCACTGACGACGGCTCTGTGTAGCCGGTTAATCGGCGCGGCAGTAGCGCGTGTGGGTTGCGAAATGCTTTGCAGGTCGTCTCGTAACGAATTTTCAAAACGCGAAAGCGCACGAGCCATTCCTCACTCTACAATTGTATATACGCGAAGCAGGCAAATAAAGAGGGGGAGGGGGGGGGGGACAGCGAAAGACAGATAGGAACTATGCGAGCGAGCGCACAACTTGCGTCGTTTGTTCCAAGAGCAACCGCGTAGAGGCAGAATTCATTAGGCGCGTTCGAGCGACGCGTCTCGAAATTGTCAGCGACGTTTTTTCCAGACGTCCCCGACCTTCATTTTCACTTAGCTCTCGCTCGCTCGCTCACTTGGGCGATCGGGTTCGTAGAAAAACACAGAAACCGCACCGACGCGGCGCTCCAGCACCCGCCAAGCAGCAGCCGAGCTTCGCCCGTTTGCCGCTTGCGTTCTACTTGCGTGGGGGGGTGATGTCTGTGCGCGGGAGAATATCGACCGGACAACGCGTGGGGAGAGGGAGAGCGAGTGAGGAAAGGAGTCTACGGACGAATCGTCGGCTGAGAAAAAGCCCGGCAGACACACCGCGCACGGTATTCTCGTTCTCTCGCTCGCTCGCACGCGCGCATGGTTTTTCGTTCACCGTGAACGTGGATATATATGTACATTTCTGCCTTGATTTCGTTTTTTGCGCCCCTTCTCTCCTCTCTCTCCTCTGTCTCGCTAGCTTCCCTCGCCGCACCTTCTTTTTAACGCGCTTCGGTCGCGCCGGTTGCTTCGGGCGCCCAAATTGTCGCTTTGTTTGTCTACGCCGTGTGACTCGCCGTCGAGCTGCTGCCGACGCCCTCGCCAACAAAATGTAGTCGACTCGGACCCTTTTTTGTGCCGTTTATTAATACTTTCGCTTATGTTAGTAGACTTATCCCGCACCGCATCCACAAAGGGAGCGAGAGAGAAAGAAATGCAGCTCCTGCTACACGTATGCTGAGGTCGCACTATCGCTACTACGACTCGCCGCATTGCCCCCCTGCCTGCCCCTCTCTTACTTTCTTTCTTTAGTTATTTATCGCGTCATTTTCGCATATGTTTTATTTTGAGTGAACTCTTTCTTCTCGAGTCACTTTTTCGTTGTTTTTGTTGTTGTTGATTTCGATCGTCGCCATCTTGACCGCCCACCACATGTTAAATCCACTTCTCCCTTGCCGATGGCTGCCAGCCGGCTTTCCAGAAATCTTCGAATGCCGAAAACGGAGCGCGCCGTTTCTAAATCCCGCTGCTGCAATATCTACGTACGCACGCGCGGATCGGTTGACGAAACGCATCGCTCGAGGTTAACCAACAGCAGCAAGAGAAAACTGGACCCCGAGATCTAAATGAGGCGGCCACCAGTGGCGGTTTCGCGTCTCTCGAACGCTCATCCAAAGTGACGCAAGGCGCACCGACCCACGCGAGCGCGCAGCCAACCTCTCCCGCCTCCTTCTCATACCACCCCCTTCACTCCCGCTGCTCCACCGTTCCACCGTCCACTCCCCCCCTCCCCACCCCTCTTCCTGCCCCCTTCCCATTTCTTTCGGAGGGACGATTGCCCTTTCTCAGTAACAACCACTTTAGCGGCAGAAAAGGTCCTCGGCGCGCGCTCGCGCTCGAGGCATCGATTTCTCTACGGAGTCAGTCCAGACGATGCGGCGTTTGTGACGTAATCTCAACTCTCCCGCGCTCTGCTGTTCTATGTACACCGCGTTAAAGGGCGCATTGTCATTGTTGCGCCATCGCCAGAAAGCCCGAGTTCGCCTTCCCTCTCTGCCCCAGCTAACCCTCCCTCACGTCAATCCCATTTCTTACGTCTGTGGTCTCCTCTCCCGGTTGTCGTTCTCGTTTAGTATTTCTGCTGTTATTATTATTTCATATTTACCTCAGGCTTTCTGTCTCTTGCGCGGGCGCTGTTAAGGCAGTTAACGTGTCGTCCTCGCAACAGCTAGCTTTCCATTTACAAGGGGCTCGCGCTCCTTCGCCTTCTTTCCTTCCATGAAAGAAACACCGAACAACCAACAACTTCTCTCAGCTCATAACTAGTCTCCACCAGCTCAGCACTGCTCTTCGCGTCTGCTATTCTCGTAAACGAAGGCTTCTTTACTTTCTTCGTCTTTTTATTTCTGGTCGTCTCTGCGCTCTCGGTTCTTGACCTCGCTGCCAGTGCGAGATCTTTCTCTCTTCTGCCCGACCACCTTCGGTATACTGTGCTTCGATCGCTTAGGGCGGCGCTTAGAGGCTTCGACGCCCGTCACACTGCAACTTCATTCGTTGCTTTGACCTCCTCGTATCTGCTTGCAGTTCGCGGAGTTCTTTTCTTTTTCTTGTGAGCGCAGTTTGCGCGCTTTTGATGGCGACACCTGTTTCAACCGAGTGGAACAGACGAACAGTTCGCGCACAGTGGCGTCGCACGCTCTTCAAAAGCTGTTGCTATTTGATCATCACCAAGCAGACGGCGGCATCAAGACAGGGCTGGCAGTGTCGTTTCTTGCGTTTATTTCATTTTTTTACCATTTCTATTTTTTTCTCCGAGTTTTCAGCTCTTGTTCAACCTAGCTGGAGCCTTTCGGTGAGGCTTTTAACGCAGGCCCAACATCCTGCTATATGCAACGCCCCACCAAGTTTGGTCCATCGCTGTCGTTGAATGCGTAGAGCATATCCTGTTCCTGATTTTACTGCCATGTGGTATAATGGTGGTGAGTGATTTATGATCGGCCTACCACGCTGGAAAATTGGGAGGTGGAGGGGGGGGGGCATTTCGAAGTTTCCTTTGTTTGTTTGTTTGTTTGTTTGTTTGTTTGTTTGTTTGTTTGTTTGTTTGCGCGACCTTACGAGACAATTTGGCGCGACTGTTCTCCTCGCGACGGGTGGACCACATGAGCGAGCAGAGTGGGTGAGGGTCACAGTGGGGTGGGAATAGCTTCACTCACATGTTCAACAACGGAGAAGAACCCTTACGACATAATAACGCACCAACGGACCGAGATTCAACCGACTGCTACAGCGAAGATCAGCCGCAGGCGAAAGTCAGGCGGCACCAAAAGGGAGATAAAATCCGGTCGGATTATGCCCCTCTTTCCCGCGATTCGCACCTCAACCCTCCCTCGAGATCCTGAACATCAACAACAAAAAAAAAAAGCATCGCACGTACACCTACGCACATGCATATGCACGCGCATATACATACACAGCATAGATGGAAGGACAAGCAGGCTGGCGAGAGGCAATCGAATGGAATGCATTTGCGACGTACTCTCGGCGCGGAAGCACCCGGCGTCGCAGAGCTGGCCGAAATGCGTCCCGTGCGGGCGGTTTCCGAATGAAACGAGAATCGCCTAAAGCGTAAACTGCGCTAGCCGGCACCGGCATATACTTCACAATCCGAAGACACAATCGGAAATGAGTTCATTGCGCGGGTTGGCCGCCCCTTCCGAGTAAGTTCAATCACTCCGTGCGCATCCAATTCGCACGGGACGGATGGTTCTCATCCGTCTCCGCAGCGCCCATGCATCGCTCAGCGTAGGGGGCGGGCAAATTTATCAGGCGTCGCGGCGTACTCCTTCCGCAACGACTGCAGTGAAGGCGCGGCGCTAAACCGTCGCCAGTCCTGTGCTCAAACCTGCGGCGGCGGCGGCGGCAACAGCAGCATGCAGCTGCAACCCCGGTCGGCGGAGCACAGAACATATATGTCCGACGCGGGTGCGTGTGTGCGTGCACGCAGCCTGCTTCGTTCAAGCGAAGTCTCGTTGTTGTCGTCACGTCGTCGACCCGCGCGCTCTTCGCGTCTCAACTCTCAACTGGGAAGAGGGGAGTTACAGCGGGGGCACGTGCCTTCATTATCTGTCTTTCGTTCTTTCATTCTCTCTCGCTTACTCTCGCTGTTTGCTCTCCGCGCGAGACCGGCTTAAGCGTGCCCGCTTGTGCTGTTTAAAGCACGATGGAAGAGTTGGTTTAAAGGAACTTAAAGCGGAAATCAAGATTATGTAGCTGATGGGAAGGGGGAATGGGCGAGTTCGTTTGTCGCGTTCGTATCGCAGCGTATTAGTGACTAACTACACGTAGAGGGAGAAAGAGAAAAGTTTAGCAAATTGCAGAGAGGTCTGGCTGAGACCCTGAGAGGTGGACGCGTAAACATCGCGGAACATAGTTAGGCGGGGAAAAAAAAAACATACATGAGGGCACGAGTAAAAAAATTCAGAGGCGATTTAGTGACAAATGCACGAAACATGCGTTAGAATTACGTGGTACCTGTTTGAGGTCCCTGATGCATTATTTATAAACCGTATTCCTCGCATTGCAAAGTGTTGCTCCTCAGGAGCTCACTCGTCCTGCCTCGTCGCAGAGCGAAGTGGAACTCACGGTGGCCCGGAGCAGACCACCGTCAATATATATATATATATATATATATATATATATATATATATATATATATATATATATATATATATATATATATATATATATATATATGCTCTTCTAGGTTCCCCCATCTCCACTTTACCTCTGCTACCACGTGACCAGCTTCCCACACTTCCCCCGCATTCGTGAGAGCTAAGGGTGCGGAAAGGGTGCAGGAGGCTCGGTTAGGGTGTGCTCGCAGCAAGATTATAGCGGTAGGACACCAGATGTGGGGGAACGAGGCTAGTGACACATTAGTGGTAATTTAAAATAGCTCTGGTAGCGCTACGAAAGTTACATAACAGAGCAGCTAAGCGCTTGTGCTAGCATAAAACATCTCCAGTGATGGTAACGAAGCCAGATTATCAATATCATGTTCGGTTGTTCTTTTAATACACATTTAGAGCTGTTTTTCACGATTTTCGTAGCATGGGAGGTTGCGCTGCAAGCTCTATGCTTCAACCTAGACGCACAAACTCGTGACGAAGCGCACAGAAATGGAGCACGTGATCGAGTGGACAAACAGGTGTTTTATAACGTAGAGTGCATAAAAGAAAACCAGATGACACAATACAAAATCACTTATCTTTAACCGCCTCGACATAAACACGACGTCAGCGCATCGCATTTTCTCGCCATTCCAGGTTTTTTGTATTCACTTGTGGTGTGCCCTCATAACGTGAAATATGCATGTGCGAAAGTTATTTCGCAAGAATTTTGAACTATTCTTATAAAACATACTTGTCCGGTGTTTTGGGGAATCCAACTTTATTTTATATATATAAAGGATATATTTTATATATAAAGGATATTTGCGAAAGAGGAAATATTCTTTTGCGAGTGTACAAGCACCTTGCATTTCCTTAAATTCTTTTTTTCAGGAAATATATATACATAAACTTAAGCAACAACGACGGCTTCGCAAGGACTACGGAGCTGACAGGTTGAACGCCGGTTGACCTTTAAATAATGACAAATTAATTGCAGTTCCGGAGTTCTTGCGGTTTTGTACTTACGCTCTTTAATGTCCAAATAAATTTCCCTTTCTCGTGTTCCTCACCCCCCATTTAGGAATGCATTTGGCGCCCGTGCTGGACGTAGCCAAAATAATGCCTGACGTGAACGCACCGAAAGAAACGCAATGAGCGTCTTGGGCACGTTCACAGCAGGCGTCATCTATATCAAGTCCAGGATTGGCTTCAAATTAGGGCGCATGTCTGATAAGGGGGTTAGCCTCTTCAGCTTTTTTCAACGTCTGTGTCGTGTCACGTGCAATGGACTGTAATCATTGTACTCTCGTATAGACATATTCTCTCTCACAACTCGTTCGAAGCATAGAGTTTCCTACAAAAATTATTTGTAGGAAACTCTATGGTTCGAAGGAACGTGGAAGCTGCAGGACTCCTTAGCCAATAGGAAGGCCGAACACCCCTAGAGATGTGCTAATCCGCGCCGCCACAGTAATACGCGGCATATACGACGTGCGTGCGCATAGGCCCTAACATGTAACGTATCGCTGTAACGTGTGACTCACGAAGCAAAAATAAAAAACATATAATCCCGCCAATAATCAGGTTGTTACGCCCCGACCTATGTTCAGCTGCGCAGGGATATTGCCTGTGCCCGCCTCGCACCTTCGGAAGTGTGCTACAAACGACTTGTGAGATGGAGTGAAGATACTATTGCCCCTCATTTACGAGTGAATAACTTGTATTCCCAGCTTTATTCTAGAGCTTTTGTACCAGTGTAATGTTTTTATGAACTTGTTAAAACTAATCACCCAGATGCCCGGCTATCAATAGTTTCAGCATATATTCTCGTTGTATTTGCCCACAGATAGAGACGTTCGGCTGAGGCCTTCAGCAATATCCGCGCGTCAGTTTCGGCGAAGTGTCAATTTGTTCATCTATTAGAACCTGAACTATGTATACGTATTACTATAGCCGTTGAGACAAGCCCAAGTATTACTTAGGGCTGAATTCACTCTGAACAAACAAACAACATCAACTTGTACAAGAAAAAAAAAAGAACACGAGAAAACACCAGGCAGGCTTTGCAGCTCGAATACAAGTGGTACCGTGGGTCATGTGTCACATAGCTCGTGGTTTTACAGTGCGTTCTCATAAGGATAAGAGCTATGCATACAGCAATAAGAACGAGCACACAGTATACCGCGCAGTGAACATCTGCTACCGCGAGGATTTCCACGAGGTGGACGCGTTTTTCTCCATCGCCTCCGCCCGGGTTTCGCCTTGATGCCGCGGTCGTGATCGAACGACGGAGGTGCGACGCCAGCAAGAAACGAAAGAAACGGCAGCTACAGGTGCAAGCCGCCTGGCAGGTCACCGCGATCACGGATGACGAAAGGCAGCGAACCGACGATGAGCCAGTTGTGTATACCACGAATGTCCGGACGGCCGAATGCCTCGCCGCGCCCAGCGCGACTCGACCCCTAATTTGGGGCGGTCCGACGAACGCAGCGGTACGAGCCAAACAAACATGTGAATGCGGCCAAGATCGAGGACTATGCGGGAGCTGTACCCGTCTAGTGGCTCACGAACAGTTATCCGTGCTCGACTCCCTCCTTCAGCGTTCGACAGGGAGAGAGGTCCCATAGGCGAGCTCTAGTTCTGTCCCAAACCCCTTCCCCAAAAGAGGCTAATTTATGAGCCGTCCCTGTCTCGATAAACATATATATATATATCTTCAAAATCACGAGCGATTCTCTAAGCGTACTCCGGCGTCGCGGTCTCATATACTTGCCACTCGCAGTAAATCGAGTTAAGAGAATAAAAAATTCATCGGAATCTACCAGCTCTCATGCGATCTGCATTTTTTCTGAAGAACAAACTTAATTAAATTGACATCCCGTAGGGCTAATGTAAAGAGATGCTCTAAACTGTAAGGTACGTCGCATCACGTATGATCGACACACACACACACACAAAAAAAGGGGGGGGGGAAGTCATGAGATTAACTTTGTGTACTGACCTATAACATTGTTGCTACAGTTTTGTGCTAAGGTGTGCGTTGGTTCACATGTTACCTCTTTTCATTTTCCTTTTCTTTCCGTTTCACCCTCCCTCTAAGGTCTTTCATCGATTGAAAAAAAAATACCTTGTTCTGAAGGCAACGTCAGAAGATATAATTCTGATTAGTTTGTCAGACTGCAGTGAGTTCATTCTGCTGTCTGTGTTCCGTAGTTTATAGCTGCAGTAAAAAGAGCCATAAAACTGCTTTCTCATGCTCTGTGCTGCTGCTGAAACATTAACAGCACCAAAATGCGCTGCATTTCCGATCCACTGACTCTGTAAACAAGTGAAGCTGAGGTAATGTGAACTTACGTTGCGTCGGACATGCATTCGGAAAAGCGTAGCCAAAAGAAGAAGAAAAATGAAAGAAGTAAAAGCGTCTATGCAGGTTTACGCAATGAACATTAAAATGGTCGTTCACTGAAGAGGCTGTGAGAGATTCGATTTGCTCAACCGCTAATTCCATTTTGTGTACGCACGATCAGACACTGGTTCCTTTACATGCATGCCAGTTAAAATAATACGTCAGCACACACTTTCGCCACCTCGGGCGCTCACGACTTTCCCGCGAGCTTGTATAGCTCTCCCTCCGGCTTCCTTCCCTTTCGTTGGCGGGTCTTTCTATACTGACGTGACAGCGTGCATACGATCAGACCGCGGGAACCAACCGAGCGAACACTCTTTGCTTGCTCTCACATCCCACGACAACGAGTAAAGTTCGCAAGGGGCAAATCAAACCAAACAAACAAATGGGAAAAGAGGAGGCGACAGGCAAACACCGTCAAGCAAGACCGGTAAGAAAATGCCCCGCCGGGTCCCGGAGGCTCCCGGGAGGGTGGCAAACATTGTGTTAGGAGGGAAAGGCGAGGGATGCCAGAGATTGCGAGGATGGGTGAGGTCGCGGGGGAAAGCCAAAAGAAGTAAACCTTAGATTCCTCTGCCGGCAAGCCAAGGAGGAATCGAGAAACACACAAAGAGGCTCCGTGCGCAATGATCGCTTTTTATATGCTCCGCGGTCGAGAAGCAGAGAAGCAGGGAATGCGGGAGAACGGGAGCCGGGCGACGAGAGGAATAAACTCTGTTTGGGGACAGCGGCGGGAGGGAGGCGTCTTTCGCAACGTCAAGACTGTGACGACGACGATGCGACGCGCTCCCCGGGCGGCTGGCAACGTTGCGAACTGCATTGTCTCGGTAGTTCGCTGCAGTGATGACGAAGCCAGGCTTGTAGAAGCTGCGCTGAGGACGGTGAGAAAACGAGATGCCGCACTGTGCCGACGACTGGAGCGACCCTTTTGCGCCACCTTGTTTCGTAAGTGCTATCGAAGCGTTCTGAAAACGATGGCCCTGGAGACACGATCAGAGCCTTGTCTGCAGGTACGTAGCGCCCAATCCCCCACTCCCCTTCCCTCCATGAAAGAAGGAAAAGAAATAGAAGAAATATAATTTACGCTCGCAGGACGAAACATTAATGAAAGGATGATGCACTACATTCTCGATCGAAGATCGTGCGTTCGCTCCTTCACTTCAGTCGTCGGGAGCTTGCAGGGCGAGAACGCTGGGATATTTGTATACCGGCTGTTTCAGCGAACACTTTCAAAAATTTTTAAGAACTGCCTCTGGCAGATAGCACAATTGTAGTCCTTGGGCTGGTCTACTCGAAGAGGCGGACATTACTTGAACAAAAAAATGGAATGTATAATACACTAATGTTAAAAAACGCTCTAATTAAGTTTTTAACGAGTTTCTTTATGGAACATATTGCAAATCCCAAATTCAAGCCGGGGAGTTCACAAGGCGGATCCACTTGGAACGAATCCTCATAATGACACCAGGGAGATAATAATTCCCAAACTTTGCGGAGAAATGCACTGGCGTTCCAGTTACTTTTGTGCTTCAATGCATAAAACGACGTTTTGTTAAGAAAGTAA
This sequence comes from Dermacentor variabilis, assembly GCF_050947875.1. Lineage (NCBI taxonomy): Eukaryota > Metazoa > Arthropoda > Arachnida > Ixodida > Ixodidae > Dermacentor > Dermacentor variabilis. Next base: position 68,152,097 of record NC_134572.1, read on the forward strand.
GTGGAAGGACAATGTATTTTTACCGCAAGTTTGACGGCGCATATCCTGTAGATGGTGTCCTTCACACAATTCTTTTCAAGTAGATATGCCCTGCAGTTTCATACCCGCTAGAATTTGTAAATTGCAATATGTGCCATAAAATAATTAGCTAAAAAGAACTTAATGAGTGATTTTTTTCAGTTAGACAATTATGCATATTATTTTTTTTGCAAGTAAAGTCCGCCTCTTCGAGTAGACCAGCTCACGGACTATAATTGTACTATCTGCCACAGCCAATAATAATAATTATAAATTCAAGTTTTCACTAAAACACTCTGTATATGTATACGATCTCGTGCTTACACAGTAAAATTTCCATGATACAAATTGCTCGGCATCTCCAAAAAATAATCGTATCATCCATAACAAACCACAATCAAAGAGGCAAAGGGAAGATCACATATTCTTTTTTTTTAATGGTGATTATACTTTCGGATGAGAAAGTCCTTGATGGCTTTCTCGTCATTTATTCCCCTCAATGGCATCGAGTAGATACTTCTGGAACGCGTCAAGTCCGGCACGCTACAGAGAACGTTTTTCAAGTGGGATGGTCTCAACGAGGGTCACGGAAAACCAAGATTTTGCGCACCGACTTCCCAGCTACACGCCGCCGCCGCACTCATACGTCTTGCGGTAGTTCGGAAGTTCATGTTATCCATTGCGCGGACCAGTCGTGTTCGAGTCACCCCGACACAGAAAGCATTACGTTTGACGCATTTTGACAGGGACTTTCGAAACCGTGAGTGCGCAATATAATGTCAACCGTATTGCCGTTCTTTCCCTCGTCACATTCACATCTTCCAGACTCACGTCTCCCTAATCTTTGAAATCACTTCCCCCCTCCCCCTCACTAATTTCGGCCAGGCTAATTTACGCCAGACATGAAGCCTGTCATTGTCTCTAAACTACTTTCCACATGAACGTTAGCTAGTCTGACGTCCGTGTGGTCGACATCCTTACCTTTCGTCTTTCTTGCGTTTTGTGTTTCTTTCTTCCTTTTCTTATTTTAATCCACCAGTGAGTGATCGGGTTGCGTGTTCCCGTTTCAAAGTACAGCCTATTATGTTGAACGGTGCAGCTATGTGCGTTCTGATGCAATAGTGTCCACGAAATAGTATCTGCACAAGCTAAACGCAGGAAAAGATGAACGGGATGGGGGGGGGGGGGGGGGGGAGCGCTTATAGTTTTCTGCTATTTGCACCTTCCCAGATCGCGCAATGCCAGGAACGTCCGCTTGGCTATACTCTGTCGCTCACAGCGTGCCGAAAAGCGCGTTTTGAAGTACAGTGCAGACACGCGTGGTAAACAGCCAAAGATGAGCGCGTTGTAAAGGCGCTCCCCGGTTAAAGTAGTCAGCTCGTACACACTGCACGGAAATTCTGTTAAAGGAGTGCGGCAAGTCCGATGGCGTGTACGCATGAAGTCGGGCTCGCCGCAGTGTGTCGCAAGATACGACGAAGAACAGAGCCCGGCGGCACAGGCACAGCGGGGGAGATCAGGGAGCGTGTGCTAAGCGGTGTCTGTTGAGCAACCTTCGTTAAACCCTTCCTCCCGTACGGGAAGGGGTTGGGGGGAGAGGCATAATATCGCTGCCACGAGTGTTTGCTTTGTCCTGCGGTTGCTGCCTCCTTCTGTGCAGGTCGCGTAGGTCGCGTATCTTGTTGTGCCGCTTGTCGCTAATCGATTTGTTTTGTTTTTTTTTCTCTCTTTCTTTCTTCGGGGTTTTTGCTTGTAGGTTAAGCGCACCTTTTTCTTAATCTTTTTCTGACGCCTTGCTCCATACTGTTGGTAGGGTGGCGCAAGTACACGAGCCTTCTTGTTCGCGGTATGAGCGTCTAATGGTTGTGCAAGTGACGCGAAATGGCGACGTGTGTATTAATAACTGCGTGGGCTGGTAGACCATATAAAAGGTGCATGCACACACGTGTGCGAGCCGATGGGAATCGCGGAGAGTGGACGACACGGAAAGAGTATAGACAAGCGTCAAAGGGGTGGAAATCGATATTGTGCGTCTATGCCGTTGATGTGCGCGCGAGAAGTAAATATGTCAAGGACTCCAACCGCATACGCTTATTTGTCTCTCCGGACATGTCAGAGAATTTTGTGTGCCTTCTCTTCTCTTCCCCCTCCACATTAGTGTGTGTGTGTGTGTGTGTGTGTGTGTGTGTGTGTGTGTGTGTGTGTGTGTGTGTGTGTGTGTGTGTGTGTGTGTGTGTGTGTGTCAACTAGGCCCGAGTAGATAGATATCTGCGCTGGCCAACGGAGGACGCGAGTGACTAGACAAGAGATACCGTTGTTGAAGATAAGAGTTATTGAAAGACAGCGCTTGTGGTGTCTTCTTGTCTCGTCTCTTGTCTACATTTTGCGCTGTTACTAGCAGAATGGAAAACCAACAAGCCCAAGCTGCTATTCTAAAGAGATACGACGTGGGCGTGGTGGTGGTATCGGGAATAAGAGGATGCGCAGCGCAAGACACAAGGACGCGGGACTGATCGATTGAGTTCGACGTCTCAAATATGCGCCTCTATTGACTGTGAGAGGCGCCGCCAGGAAGGGCTAATTTCGACCTCCCGGTGTTCTTCAAAGAGTGCCTCGACCTAAGTACTTTAGCGTTCCCCCATATAAGAATGAGGCCGCTGCGGCCGGGAATCGTACCCACGAAGCGTTATTGCTGAATGTCTGCACCTAACTTACAGCGTGCGCGTTGCTGTACAGAAGCATTGCTACTTATCGCATTGATATCCGCTTGTCTTTCTTTTCGCAGTAATCTACACCAAAAAAGGGGGTTCGGAGTGGAGAAAAAAAGAAAGTTTTAATTTAGACCATGGCTTCCTTCTTGTTCTAGAACCAGGCATTAGTACTCTTGACCGCGTGAACTTCGCCGTAATTTTTCTATGTTATAGGCGTCGGTACCTGACAGCGTGTTGAATGTACTGTTGTTGAAAGCATTGATTATTATTATTATTATTATTATTATTATTATTATTATTATTATTATTATTATTTATTTATTTATTTATTTTCTCACACTGCGACTTCTGGGGCTTACCTCTTCGTTTCGCTGCCGAGAGCCCATCTATACTCATACCCAAGACCAAACTCGCCTTTTGATTAGCCGCTTCTTTTTTTGCCATGCCCAAAGAGAAAGAAAGCAGCAGAGGACTGAAAAGCGCCCGCTGGTGCATTACTGATTCAAGAACGAATAGCGCAAAATACGGAACGAAGCTCTTGGAACACAGAGTTATAATCAGCGCTGTGTTTGCCTTCTAAAAACTTTGCCACGCCTTTCCTTTTTCCACTAACCAAGTCACTAACTAACTAACGATCACTAACTTACTTATTCAATCAGTCACGTTTGTGCATTGTTCGGTGTACTCCACAAACTAGCTCACTGCCTGTAGAAAGAAATTGCGCGCCATTTGTTCACAAAGCAACCGTGTACTTTTCCTTCGCCCACCATCGTTGTCAGCGCTTCGGGCCCCCGGTGATCTCCTTTTTTACTTGCGTCATGTGTACTTGACTCACTTACGCGTCATTGCTCGATCTCCCCCCCAAAAAATGAATATAAAGAAAAACAAAATGAAAGATATAACCGAAGAAGGAAAGTCGAGGAGAGGGTATGGAGGGCTTCGGCTCAATTTGCGCCCACACCTGTTTGCTACTTGGCTTGGTACGGAGACTCAATACCTTGCGTTGTAAGTAGACGAACACGCAGGCTCTCCGTAGCGCACATATTCTTTCTCGTTCCTCTGCAGATCCCCCTCCCCCCTCCCCCGAACTCGCAGTGCATTGTACTATGCTCCATATCCCAGCTCTGCGGCGAGCAGTTACCACGCAAGTGAGCGTGATGCCATTCTCATCGCTTTCGCAACCGAATGGAAGCTTCGTCGGAAGCATAAAACTGTCATGACAGGCTGCCTAAGAACAGAGTGAAGAAAATGCGAGGAAAGGGACGCGAGCTGGGCGGGCCGGGGGTGGGGGGAGGGGTGGGGGTTAGTGTTGGAGTGGAAGTGACGACGTTAGTAACGTAGTACATGCCCAGGGAAGGAACCTCTTTTATGCATCGCTAGACAAAGAACTGGGCAAAGGATGGGGCAACAGAATAGGAGAAGACAGTGAAAAGAGTTCAGCTATGGAACACACTCACATGCACGCACACACGCACACGCACAAAGACGATCCTGCGAAGGCGCAGAGATAACGATGAAGCAAGGAACAGAAGCAAAATAATAAAAAAAAAAAGACGTTTGGCGTGGCGGGGTGAAGAAAGAAATCGCGTTCGACCGGCTCCTTCCGAGCCGGGCGCGAGCGCGTTTTCTTGTGTTCGCTTCTTCACCTTTTCCACGCGTATAAGCCCTCCCCCCCTCAACTCCTCTCCCCTACTCGTCCTTTTCGTGCCCTTTACGAGGATTGCGGTATTTAGTATTGTTATTACATTTTCTAGGTCTTTCAGCCACTCCACAACGGCGGGTGTCCGCGTGACGTACGCGACGGCGCCTACTCTTCGCCAGCAGCAAACCGGCGACGCGAAGGCAGCGAGGAACAAGTCCCGGGCCAGGAGATGATATGTGTTGTATGTGTGTGTGTGTTGCGGAGTAAGAAAGGGAACGGTGAGCGGTGGGTGGGGGGACGACGACGAATTGGCGTGGACGAAACAAGGAGGCTCGCTCTGCCGTGGTCGTCCGGAGTTGGGAAGAAAAGCAAGAGAAAAAAAAAAGTAAAAAGGAAGCCGAGGAGAGACGACCCGCCGGAATAAATAAGAAATCGAGGAAGCAGCTACGAAGACCGACACGTCTGGCGCGCGCGCGCGTGGGCTCTCTCTCTCTCTCTCTCTCTCTGGGCAACCGAGAAAGAAAAAAATGGAGGGAAAGAGGTAAGGAGAGTAAAATAGGAAGGAAAAAGCAGCGGAGAACGTTGACTGCGCGAACGAGCGTCAGGCAAGGAGAGAGTTGGAATCGTTTCAAGCAACGACTTCTTGTTTCTTGTTCTAGCGCCGCACCCCGCAGCTTTCTTTCCTTTTCGTCATTAAAATAAAAAAAGCATTTCAGAGGCTGGCTTTCAGCAGGCTTCGCGCTCGTCGCGTCGACGACGTCGTGCGATCTAAACCCGCAGCCGCCACTGGCCGGCTGCTGTGCCAGTGTGGTTCACCGCCGCTCCTTGGTAGCCGCGTACCGCCGCCTCCAAAACCGTACGTGTGAGGCTCTCTTCGGATCGCGTGGTCTGTACGCCGTGGTCTTTCTGCTTCATTCGAGGATCCGGCAAAGCGAACGAGCGCAGCAGCTTAGCAGCAGCGTGCTGGAAAGAAGGCGCCGGTGGGAGCCCTGTTTTTACTGCGTGATTGTTTTTGCCGCGGCCCGGGTCGGTCGCCCGGTCGGACGTTCATCTCCCTCGCGGCCGGCGCCTTGGCAACCCTCTCGCTCTGCTTCCTTTTGCTTTGATACCGGGAGCCGGCGGTGCTTTGCCTCGCTCGTTCGTGGGAGCCCGTGTGTGTGTTTGTGACGAGGAGAGAGAGAGAGAGCGGCAGAAGGCTTTTTTGCAAAGCGCGAGTGCGCTTCCCGCGTGCGCGTGGCGTATTTTTAACTCGTTCTTCTCCGCAGCCTCTGCGGGACGTTCGGCGGTATTCGGCGATGACGAAAGAGAGAGAACGCTGCTCTTTTCCTCTCATTCTTATCCTGGGTGTCCGTTTCGCCATGCTGCCCTTTTAACTCGTCTCTCCTGGAGTCCTTCACTGCCGCCGCCTCCTTCTGTCGTTCTTTTGTAGTGCGTGTGTGTCAACCGCCTTTAATCAACTGCCATGACTCTCCGCTCTCTCGCCTTCGAGTCACTCCCACGGCTCCCTCTATTTCATACTAGCTCACAAGCTTGTTACTTTTTTCCGCCGAGGAACTGTTCTTTTTTTTTCTCGAGGAAAGGCGTCGGCCAGCAACCTGGGCCATGCCATCAGAAGACGCCGGCATGTGAGCCTAAAACAGCCCAACATTCGGAAGCATCAACATACGGACTACAGGCCCTGTGTCATAAGCTGACAATCAATCAATCAATCAATCAATCAATCAATCAATCAATCAATCAATCAATCAATCAATCAATCAATCAATCAATCAATCGCATCCACTTCCGCCTATTAACATGGGCCTTAAGCATTCATGACGAGTTCATTTGCAGCCAAAAGCGAAGCTCGTACATCGGCATACGATACAGGAAAAAAAAATTAGGGAGTTGAACATTTACTCTTTTCACAACTAATATTCCTAGGTTAGAGTGAGAGTGCCAGGGGACAGTTTGGCTTCGTGCCCATGTTTTCTGTCCCCGCCGAGTATAACTCTCGTTTGTGTAAAAGACAAAAAAAAAAAGGAAGACAGCGCTATACACTGTAATACTTTAATAATTCAGCGCGCAGGTATTACAACAAACATTCTGAGCGAACACAGTTGCACTCATTAAATCGCCGAGACACGACAAACAGCCGCAGCCGCAGTACACGAGTTTGATAATTCGTGCGCTGTAGCGATGTTTTATTTCAAGGTCACCTGTCATTCGCGTCGGTAAGGAATTAGCGCGGCTTTCAGAATCGTAAGCTGTCTCGATGCAGGCAGAAGGCCAATGACTCTGTTCAGTCCACCATCGTTTGACCGTTAATGACGCACAACCGTGCCGGGTGAACGTTCTGTCAATGCAATTCCCCCGGCGCTCGTCTCTCGTATTGCCTCATTTATCAAAAGCCCTGCGGTCGATCGGTGGAACCGGAGAGAGCGGAGGATAAAATTGAAATCGCGAAGCTATTGCATTTGCAGCGAAACAAGGCTTAAAGTGACATTATTATTTTAAGCCACGTTTCGCGGTAACTGCCCCGTCGTGATGGGTACAGTGGGCGAAGAATTAAGCGCCAGTATAAAATCATGGCACAGTACTCTAACGGGGCTTTCTGTATGAGCTGCGCTGCGTCGATTCCGGAGCCCCATTGTCTTCTCTGAGGTGTCTGTCGGCCTGTCGACTTAATGCAACTGTTTTCCTTAAAACGTATCAGGAAATAGCTACACCTAAGGCTAAATGAGGTGTTACAAAGCTTCGTAGATAAGATGGTCATGTTGGCACCGCATGGAACGTTGAGCGTGTAGGCTTGCTGCGGATGCCAACAATTCGACACCTGTTGCGACGATGCCCTTTACAAAAGCAAATGGCTTTTGGAAGCCTTTTTTTAACAACAGTCAGCATGGCTTTAGGAAATCCTTCTCCTGCGAAATGCAACTAGCTTGCTTTACTAAAGACCTCTTTTCTAACACCGACTTAGAATTTGACACCAATTGCATATTTATCGATTTTGCTAAAGCCTTCGATACCGTATCACATAAGCTACTAATCCATAAACTGAGTCTTCTTGACCCGGTAGTACTGGACTGTATTAAAAACTTTCTTTCTAATGGAACACAATACGTAATCGCGAACAATTCGTCGTCTGCGCCCCTCGCGGTAACGTCAGGCGTGCCGCAAGGGTCGGTTCTCGGTCCTCTACTTTCTCTAATCTATATTAACGATTTTGCTTCCTGTGTGAAATGTTCAACTATTAGGCTTTTTGCTGATGGCTGCGTTATATATAATGCAATTACTGACCTCAATGATTCTCGTAAACTTCAAGACGACATTAATAACATTCTGTTATGGTGTAACAAGTGGTTTATGAAGCTTAACTTAAGCAAATGTAAATGCATGCGCGTATCACAGCGTACTAATACTAATCTGCATACATATTTCCTCAATAATAGCCCTCTCTCAGTTGTCTCATCGTACAAATACCTTGGACTAAACATCACCAGCAACCTTTCCTGGCACATGCATGTCGACATTATATGAAGCAATGCCAATCTCATGTTGGGCTATTTGCGCCGAAACTTCTCATCCGCACCATCGTCACTGAAACTAACTCTCTACAAAACATTAGTTCGCTCCAAACTAGAATACGCATGCGCCATTTGGTACCCGGCTAACATTACACTCATACACAGCATAGAAGCCATTCAAAATGGTGCAGCGCGTTTCATCTTATCAAACTACTCCCGACATGCTAGCGTTACCTCAATGAAAACAACACTTAACTTGCCAGAACTTGCTTTCCGTCGTAGATGCTTCCGCCTTTCGCTATTCCATAAAATCTACCACCACAACGCTTTGTTGAAAGCACAGCTTATCACCCAACCGTCATACATATCATCTCGCTCTGACCACAGTTTCAAAGTTGGTGTGCCGTCTTCACGTACTAAAATTTGTAGTAATGCATTCATCCCTAGCACAAGCAAAGATTGGAACCACCTTCCCGCCACCGTTGCAGCCATCCTGGATATCGACACCTTCAAAACCAGCATTCATGAAACGTCACTTTGAATATGTTTGTATATTGCACAATTCTTTGCACAACCCACTCCTTTCTGTAATGCCTTCGGGCCCTTGAAAGTATCGTAAATAAATAAATAAATAAATAAATAAATAAATAAATAAATAAATGCAAAAAGTAAGCCTCAAACCGGTTGTGCAAATCCGTCACTCAATGCATTCGCTTCGATTGAAAATTCTAGGGATAACTTTCTGTGCAGGATTGACACCCACTTTTTATGACCGGCGCACGCAAATCGCCGCTGACAGTGCTATGAATGACTCCTGAGGTTTTTCGAACGTACGCCCAATTCGCAGTTCGCGAGTGTTTTTTTTTTTTTCTTTCTTCAATTCCTACCCCATAGGAAAGCGGCCGCTGAGACCTGTAGTCGCGCCCGTGACCTCGTGTTCAGTAGCAGAAAGCCAGCGCAACGACGAGTGAGCGTGGTTTCATGGCAGTCTATGCAGTAGTATAGCGCGTGTCAGTATTAAAAAGACAGCAAGTGTAGTGTAACGATAACTGCAGCGCTATCTCTGCTATTAATATACTAGCGTTATAGTCGCATAGCTGTCGTCACTCTGCCGCAACAGGGGTAACCAAGATTCATTAACTTGATCCTTGCGTAGGTTCTATAAATTCTTGCACCGAAACCACGGCTGTCGTGAAAGTGCATTATATATGCCTAGATATATGTTCTTGGTCGGGTACATTTTTCTTATTGCGGCAAGTGCCCGATTGTTCTCTCAGAAAATCCGCAAGAAGGAGTACGGCAATAATAAAGCGACACCCAGTAACTAGCCTGTACGACGCGTCAGAAGAGCTTGAAATGTGGCCCTTAATCGCCAAATCATTGGCACTTTGGCGGAAGATTACTAGCTAAACATTTCATTTTTCTTTAAGGTAAAAAAGAAAGGTATACTCGCAGAATGAAAGAAATGACACGAAGACCCGCCGTGGTTGCTCAGTGGCTATGGTGTTGAACTGCTGAGCACGAGGTCGTGGGATCGAATCCCGGCCACGGCGGACGCATTTCGATGGGGGCGAAATGCGCAAACACCCGTGTGCTTAGATTTAGGTGCACGTTAAAGAAACCCAGGTGGTCAAAATTTCCGGAGTCCTCCACTACGGCGTGCCTCATAATCAGAAAGTGGTTTTGGCACGTAAAACCCCAAATATTAAAAAAAAAAATGACACGAACGCCACTTTCAACTGCTAATGAGGAATAGGTGGGCACCGTACCATTACAATATGTGTGGCACTGTTCACAAAATCACGTGGCTTTAACATAGTGGCTGGGCTTTCCTACAAGACTCGTTCGTTCAATCAATCAATCAATCAATCAATCAATCAAGTTCTGCAAGTAGTAACAGTGGTAGTTGTGAAGCTTTGCCGTGCAGCTCACACCTCGTTCCATACATCCACTTATACGAGCGTTGCTGTGCTCGCAGACTGCCAAAAAAACGCAGCAACGATGAAAAAAAAGCAAGTTCACGTCTCCGAAGAAAGAAAAACGGTTTTACGAGCGCAAACGGCGCTATCGCTTGCCGAGATCACAAGCCACCCAGCGAGATATACGCACTCGACGAGGCGTGTAATGTAGACGCGCGCAGTGCGTCTACATTACACGCCTTGCGCTTGCGTATGCAACGCGTGCTCTCACCGGGCAGCAGGTATAGCGCCACCCTTGGCTTTCACGGCGCAATGCTCTATCTCCAACGCGCGTGCGGCGGTGACGGAGAACGGTGCGTGCAGCTTCCGCAAAAGCGTCAGTGATTGGAGAGCAATTCGCCGCATGGAGTGTGTGTCCCAGTGATGGGCGTTCGCGACAGTTTGTATGTCGACACTTGCATCTTCCGACCCGCAGGATGTCAAAGAAAGAGAAAGAGGTGTTTAAGAGTTATCGAAACCGTGCAGTCGGTTATGATCGAGGGACGCCGTTTAGTGGAGGGCTCGGGATTGATCATGAGTGCCTGCCTTTGTTTAGCGTGAACCCCAAACACGGTAAACGAGTGACTTTGCCCCCCTACCGAAATGCAGCCACCGCGACGGGGATTTCACCAGCGACCTCGTGCGCAGCACCGCAACGCACTTGAGCCACCGCAGCGGATGTCGACGTGAAAAAAAGAGGCCTCAAAAGCAGCAAATTTTCATCATCATCATAATTTTCCGCTTCTTGGTCTACAGATAAAAAGAAAAAAAAAAAAGACAAGAAGGATAATAATGACATGTATGAAACACGCAACATACTTTGCAGAGCTTGTTTATCCATTGTTTTATCATTAACAAGCAAGTATATCACGCACGGAAACAAATTAAAATCGAACATGCAAGCTTTTACACTTGTTGTCCTACGCCAAACAGAAATAAAAGGGCGGAGGAGGCGGAATGTGCCAGAATATATTGAAATCTGTGACGTCAGCTTGAAGTCGTGGTCGCTGCTGTTTGAGCGCAAAATTCGGAAGGGTAAGTTACGCATTCGTGTGTCTCCTGTAATTGATCAACCCTTTTCCACGTATACGAAGAGAGTAGCGAAATTGCAGTCTTGCGTGGCTTCTGGGAGGAACGCGAACGCCATTACTGAAATGTAAGAGGAGCTCTGAAAACTCCGTCTAATAATGATAAAGAAAACTATCGTTTAATGGGAATTGTGGAGGTTTGAGGTGGTCGGTTTAGGTTGCAATTTGCACATCGCGTGAGACACTGCAAAACAGCTTTCTTTTCTCTTTCTTTTTTTTTTCTCAGACGACACAATTTTTGTAGACGTGGGTTGGTGTTGAGGATAATTTATTTTATTCAGCATCTTGCGCACATCCTTAACGTTCACCAGCACGAAAGCGTCCATGGCTGTCGTCGAGACCTGCAAAGATAAGGTCAAAAGCGTTCAGGTACGGCTTCAAGGTGGACGCTATGCGATATGCGTGAAGAGTGAGTTTTTTGAAAAAAGAAATAATAATAAACTTAAAGGTTGCCGGTCTGTAAATGTAAAGAACAGAAAGGGCGCATATAAGAGTTGAAAACGTGTTTGGGCTGCACTAGTCACCAGGTATTGCGGTAGCTTCTATAGACAGACAGGCATACAGACAGACAGACAGACAGACAGACAGACGTGAACAATTCATAACGACCAAAGGCCTAAGGCTGATCTCAGGACGACTTCATTTCGAGAAAGCGGCTTGAGCGACCGAGCTATGAAGACATTCATTCTGACAGGGCCGAAATTAGGCTATAGCTGTGCCGACTTATTTAGTTTCGTCTTATTAGGATGCCCAATAAACACAAAACTTTTCATAGGCGTCTTTGCACTTGACCAGCATCTGATCACCGGGAGCAGATGCTGGTCAAATTTGGTCAGACTTTGTCTTTTCCAACAGTTTGCACAAATAACGGCCAACCGATGCTGCTCTACAACAACCTGAAAACGGTCCGTGGATGATATCTGCGCCATGCGAGACACTCCAGATTAATTTTGACCACATGGAGTTCTTTACCGTGCCCCCAATGCATGGCACACGGGAGTTTTTGCATTTCCTGCCCATCCAAATGCGGCAGCCAATCGAGCCCGCGGCCTCGTGATTATAGAAGCTCAATGCCTCAGCCACGAAGCCACCACGGCGGGTTCATTCCAACCGTAGGCTTCGAGTGGCGCCTGACACCGGCGAAAGATGCCGAGAGCGAGTGGTGCTATACTAATCCAGGAATTAAGGACTGCGCAAAGAGCGACGGAACGAAGAATGCTAGGCATAACTTTAAGAGACAGAAAGAGAGCGGTTTAGATCAGAGAGCAAATGGGCATAGACGACATTCTAATTGACATGAAGAGAAAAAAATGGCGCTGGGCAGGTCATGTAATGCGTAGAGTAAATAACCGTTGGACCATTAGGGTGACAGAATCGGCAGCAAGAGAAGAGAAGCGCAGTAGAGGACGACAGAAGACTAGATGGTGCGACGAAATTAGGAAATTTGCGGGTGCTAGTTGGAATCGGCTGGCGCAAGACAGGAGTAATTAGATCGCGGGGAGAGGCCTGCGTCCTGCAGTGGACATAAAAGATGATGATGATGATGATGATGATGATGATGCGACTGGGCTTCACAATCACATATAGCAAATATTTTGATGCCCAAGGGCAAACTAACGTTAATAAACATAAGAGCGAGCGCTAGAATTGATTCAAAACCCTATCATCATTTTATTTATTTTTAGCATATACCACCCCACAAAATTTGCAAATAACTCCTTTGAAGCAGTCAGGCAATAAAACAGCGTGCAATCGGAACTTCGTCTCATTGTTCTATACTTACACTCTTGCGGCAGACGAACAAGTTTCTCGAGAGTGTTCTGTTTTTTTCCCCCCAGGTATGTTGTCGCTGGAGCTGTCTAGATAGCACAGAAAGCGTCAAAGTTGAGATAATCGCGTGCACCGCGTGCTTGCTTATCGCTAGCCGTCGCTGAACCCATTTCTCTCTCTGTCATTGTGTGTTATGTTTGTGCGTGCACGTGTGCGTGGTTAGACGTGTGCGCTCGTGTGTAAATACACACGGCGAGAGGTTCCCATATCACCGACGCCGACGCTAGATAGGCGGCTGAGATAAGCGCTCGAGGAGACGCGCAGCGCGGCAAATGGGCCGCCGACGAGCTCTTCGCAAAAGCGGGTCACGATTGTTCCTCGTTCAGGGTGAGCACGCATTAGTGGAAGGGGGTGGGGGTGGGGGCGTCCGGGGTGGGGGAGGGCTGGGAGAGGGGTTCTTGCGAGATATAGCGCGCCTCTTGAGATGGCTTGAACGCCTGTGGGCTGTCTCTCTATCTGGGCGCCGCATCAGGAGTGTGCTATAATAAACGGCGAAAGACGCTCGTTGCCGGCTTTCTCCGAATTCATCATGACGCGGAGGGGCTATCGTGTTCCGTCCACTTATAAATCCTCCGCATCTTCGGTTTCTCTTATGTAGGCTCCAGATAATGCCTTGTAAATATTTAAGCTCTAGTGCATTGACAATAAGGTGAAAATAAGAAGGCTTGGTTGGAGCTCCTCACAATCAGTATTTTGCTGTTTGCAAGTGGGACCAGCCAAGTCGTCGCCGGCTTACTATGAAAGCCTTTGAACGTGGGCTTCAGTCTTACGTGTCCGTCTCAGATCCCCTTTGTCTTATGCGACTAGGTTAATGTCCGGGATAGAGTGTATTGCAAATAAGAGAAAGGAAATAAATATCCCTTGTTCCTAGTCGTAATGAGCAGTCTATACTGGTTGTTGGGGTGACCGAATTCGACGCTGTCGGCTTGCATTTACCTGAGGACTATTTGTATACATTCCGCACTTGAGGTTTCTCATATAACGTCCCGTCAATGCTGTATAAACACCTAAAGTTATAGACGCCGTCTAGAGAAAGAATACAACAACTCTGTTTGCTCATCGATATGAAAGCTTCTTCGATAGCACCGACGGTAAATGTACACAGAAGAAACGAAGAAGTACTGAAAGACGGCACGACAAAGGCAGGTTTTACTGCGATCAGAAGCAACAAATAACATTAACAAAGATGCGTTTTGTTGCATTTCCTTCTTTCTTTATTTTTGGTGCAGCGGGGGGGGGGGGGGGGTGGAATAATGCTTACGCCAAGTTTTAACCACACATCAGCGAAGAGGCGACCGATTTGTTAGTCACACATAATACTAGATGAACAGGAATGCCTTTAGAGTGCTTAACATACGTCATTCTACATATTTCTCGTGTTCTTTCTCGTTTCCCATTGGTTCTTCTTAGAGTTAAAGTTTACTGACGCATTTTGTTTAATGCGGTTAGCATTCTTTGGGAACTTCACTCAGTTTGAGTTATGTTCACATGTCGGTCCGTTTGTCCGAGCCTAAACTCTTTCCCGCCAACTTGGGTAACTGGATATGCGCCACTTTTCAATGACAAAAAAAAAAAAATATCTTCAAAATTGCACAGGGAGCCTCGAGCTCGAATCTTCCCGACACTGCCCCAGCTGCGGGGGCCGCCGAAGATCTTCTCCATCGGCGTCGCCGCCGCTGGGAGGTGGCTCTCAAAAGTTCGGAGTTGGAAGACCAGCCCTGGGCCGTCCGGCAAGCTGAAGATGCCGCCCGAGTCCAAGGAGATCGAGGCCTCCACAACAAAAACTGCCGGACCATTCTTTTTAATAAGGTTTCTTCTTCTTCTTCTTAAAATTGCTCCGGTGCTGGGCCGAACCGAACGTGCGTCATACATGATCATACAACCTTGTCTAAACAGCACGGCAGGCTAAAAAAAAAGCTAGCGGCCCTTTATACGAACTGTCTATCGACTTCAAGGGGGAGACGTTAAAGAACTGAAAAATTGTAGACCCATTAGCTTACTTCCAATATTATATAAAATATTCACCAAGATAATCTCCAATAGAATTAGGGCAACACTGGACTTTAGTCAACCAAGGGAACAGGCTGGCTTCAGGAAGGGATACTCTACAACGGATCACATCCATGTCATCAATCAGGTAATCGAGAAATCCGCAGAGTACAATAAGCCTCTCTATATGGCTTTCATATAGATTGCGAAAAGGCATTTGATTCAGTAGAAATACCAGCATTCATAGAGGAAATGGAATGAAGAATGCTATCGCATAACGTTCATGCAACGAAAAATGCTATCGCTTAACGTTAACAGACAGGAAGAGAGCGGTGTGGATCAGCGAGCAAACAGGGATAGCGGATATACTAATTGACATTAAAAGAAAAGAATGGAGCTGGGCAGGCCATGTAATGCGTAGGTTAGACAACCGGTGGACCATCAGGGTTACAGAATGGGTGCGAAGAGAAGGGAAGCGCAGTCGAGTACGACAGAAGACTAGGTGGGGTGATGAAATTAAGAAATTCGCAGGCGCTAGCTGGAATCGGTTGGCGCAGGACAGGGGCGATTGGGGATCACAGGTCACAGGTCACTTCGTCCTGCAGTGGTCATAAAATTGGCTGACGATGAATATTCACACAAGTGGTCCGCGCGGACTGCGCTACTAGATGTCGCAGCGTGCCCAGAGACGCGCTAGAGAGAGAGAAGCGCCCGGCTCCATACACAGCCTCGCACATGACGCGTCTCGGCCATGGCAATGCCAATCGCATTAACATCCACATACCTAGAGAGATGGCTTATGCCGGAATTTTTTTTTTCATGATCAAAGTAATGCAACACACGCTTGCTGAGAGGCACAAGTGTGTGACCAGAAAGTGAACGCTAGACTTGGTTCGACCATCCTTGGCGTTCTACAGGAACCACGAACAAAGAACGATGCGATATTGCTTCCCGTCTGCGAAGTAGCCCAAGAAACAAGCTCTAGGCATTTACTTTTATCTGTTCGTTTCTGTTTTATATTTTGGTTCTTATTTAGAACAAAGAGAAATGGTGTAGCTGGGATGTCTTTCTCCTCGCAGTTTAGAACAAAAGGGAACTTTCTTATTATTCTGCAGTGCGAACAATGGAAACGTGCGCCAGATAGCCGGCTGCGCGCTGTGTCGAGATACAAATTGTTGGTTGTTTACATAATTAGGCATAAGTGCACGTGCCATTAGCATAAATGCTACACACGCAATAGCAAAGGCCACCAACGACGCCTAGTCGACGCCTTGTCTTTGCCGCTCAATGTGACGCTAGAAAATTTAAGGAAAAAAAAAAAGAAACGTCCAGATAAAAAAAAAACTGCTTTACCACTCAAATCTCGGTTCCTTCCGTGTACTACGAAGTCATGCGTGTTTACGTACAACGGACGCAGTGGCTACCTAAGAGCTGCAAGGTCTCCGGAGACCTAACAGAGTGCGGAAGCGAAGTGTCCTAAACGCCATTTCCTTTATTATAGAGCTTTTTCTTCTTGTTTTCTTTCTTTTTTTTTCTTTCTTGCTCTACAAGAAGTATTCGTAAGAAAGTAGCTGAATGATTTAGAAAGGCACTGCACGTTGAAATATTTCATATTTGTGTGGTGTATATGTGACGTGTTCTACGCCACATCTACGCCGCATAACATCCTATGGTGTTGGGCTGCTAATCAAGAGGTCGCGGGATGGCATCCCGGCCACGGCGGCCGCATTTCGATAGGGGTGAAATGCAAAAACACCCGTTGTACCCAGGTGGTCCAAATTCCCGAGAGTGTCCCGCTACGGCGTGCCTCACAATCAGATCGTGGTTTTGGCACGTAAAACTCCGTAATTTAATTTTAATTAAGCGATGAATTGACAAACTGGTCTGCAAGCGTTACTTAACCAACTTATAGAAGGTGCAAACGCCGCTGAACTTCGACATTACCTCCATAGCAAATCAAGGTCAAACACGTAGCCTGTAGGATCAGGTGGTACGGCCACGTCTGGCTTGTGGCGCTCGTGAGGTTCGGGGCAGAATTTCCAGAGTAAAAACTCTGGCGCTGGCAATCGTACAGCCACCATGGGAACCACACACCATATCAACAGCCACCACATATATATATATATATATATATATATATACACACCATAGAAACCATGTGGACAGAATCACATAAGTATATTATTAACCATACCTTACCCCATTGCTTCTTGCTACAGAAAATAGTACTTGTTATGGCCGCACGGCTTTGTAATTCGTGCAAATTTCCCATTAGATCATCAATGATGGTGTTCGAAGCTTGCTCCAAATTTCCGAACGTGAACTTTTTTTTTTAAGAGCTACAGAATCGCCTCCCTAATACTACGCAGATTATGCTTTTATATACTGCTATTTTCTTCTCTGCATTTCTTTATTTATGATTGTGATGTAGTTAACGTCGAATATCTAATGTCTTATTGTCAATTTGACTGTACTCGACAGCGATACTTCGATGTCCATTTAACGCGGGGTATCCTGCATCATGTGAATGATATGTATTCACACTATTGCTTTGTGCAAATAATAGTTATGAAAAAGTATATACATATATTTCTACAAACTTTTTTGTGTTGTGTTTGTATTATGACGGTTGTTTCAACGTGTGTTTTAGTTCTCCATTTGACTTTAAGGAATTTGTGCAATATTAGTTGTAAGGGAGTGGAACCCTTTAATAATTTTGTTGGGTCCCAAGAAATATGTGTATTTATGTTTTTTTTTAGCGATATCTACAATAAAACTGGAACTCAAGCTCAACTTAAGAAGAAACAATAGAAACATTCGAAATAGAGGAGGAAGGAGAAGAAGAAAATGAAGTAGAAGAAACAAAACTAAAAGGAGCAAAAAAAGAAAGAGAAGAATTAAATAAACAAGAAGTTTTCACAAACGAAAGCAATGCCACCAAGCCCGAGGAATTCCGCCAGTTCCTGTCCTACCATCCTCTTTCGTTGTCAAATAAACTGGCACTCGCCTAAGCTTCAGAAGCAAATCAAATTTGCAATGTTTTATTTTATACTGAACCTCAGGCGAGTGCCAGTTTATTTCACAATGTATCAGCCTCGCTTGGTGAGTTTTCATAGAACTTTGGACCATCCATTTTCCGTCGTCTCTCGTCGCGCCAGCACGATCCTGCAGTACCCGAGAGCGAGGGGAGGGAGGCGCCCATTATGTTTTATCCTCCCACACACGACACGAGTGCAAACACAGCTACCCCGGGGCCTTCCGCGAGTTGCATGAGCAACGACTATGGATAGAGGCACTCGGCAGTCGGCACGGCTCAATTACACACGCCTCAGCATTGAGTGGAGGATGGGGGGGGGGGGGGGGGGAGAAAGAAATAAATAAATCGAAAAGGAAATCTCACCCCATCGCGGCGTATCGCAGAACACCTGCCGTACCGCCCCGTGTCAAGGCAACAAATTGTGCGCCGCGAGCCAACAGGAAGAGCGGTGCTAGCGCGTGCTTTGGGGAGAAACACACGCCGGCGCCAGCCACTCTCCGTATACTGATGCATGTACACTGACGCGCCCTTTACGTGGTCGTCGATACGTTCTCGGGGATTACCGCGCACGAGATTCGCGACCAGGCTTTACGCTAGGCGCGCGTGTTCATTTGTGAGCCGCGTCTGGCTAACGTTCCCAAGGCTGATCTTACACAAACACTGAACAAAGTGGCCGGACGGATGGAACCCCTCGTAGCCTAATAGGTAGAGCACTGCACTCGCAGTGCGAAAGAATGCGAATTCGGTCTCCACCTGCGGCGCGTTATCTTTTCGTTCATTTTCCTCTACCACATTGTTTTTGCATTTCAGTTAAACGTAACAATTACGTTCTCCTAGGCTTTCTCTGGCTTCATTGGCTGTCACTTCGTGTGGTTCTGGCCTCCTGTAGAGAGAGAAACAGAGGAAAGGCAAAGAAGATAACAACAAAGGAAGAGCAAAAAAAAAAAAAAAAAAGACGCTGGTTTTGCTATTCTGCATGGGGGAAAAAAGAAAGAAAAGGTTTAAATCGATTGGAAGGGTGTAAGATATGTTGCGAGACTGAAATCATCACACAAAATTCTCATTCGACATACGTCGACATCAGGAATTAAGTGTAACACAGCAGACGAGGTGCCTTATTTCTTTGTACTAACCTGTTGCACTCCTTGATTCACAATGCTGATATTTCTCAGGGCTGCATATATGCTATACAGTCAACTCGGACAGTGTGGCACTATCCGCACAGTGTTATGGGCAATACCTAACCCATATACACTGTCGACAGTCTTCGATATCTGTTCTAAGCTTAACCTCCTATGACCTGACTTATCTTACCTAAAAAAAAAATTACCGGGTCTCTTAAGAGGTGAGCCACGAAAGCCTACTCTTCCTCCCGTTATCATTCACCTCTTTCTCTTTGCCGCTTTTCTTTCTCGTCTTTCTTTTAGTCATTTAGCGTAGTCATTAGTAGTCATTTTATTCATTATTAGTCATTATTAACGTCTAACAATATTTATTGTAACGCTATCATTCACTAACTGCCACTATCAATAATTTTTCATTCTTTAATGTGTCTTTAATCTGTCTTCATATGGCGCGATGATGCTTCGGCAGACACTCCGGCGGTCAGGTCTGCTGACGAAGGATGGAGATTTGGGCGAATTGGTATGGTTGAACATCTTGAAGGGGCAGCGCAAGACGACGAAGACAGGAACACACAGGACAGCGCTGTCGTGTGTGTCCCTGCCTTCTGTCTTCGTCATCTTGCGCTGCTCCTTCAAGAGGTCTACTGACGCAAACTTCATCATGAGCCTTTCTTAGAAAGGCTTTCGCCTTAAAGAAACAAAAAAAAAAAAGGCTCTAAAGAAGCACTCACTTTCACTGCAAAGACGGCCAGACATGTTTCTACACCATTTGCTGCCTCCAAGCGAACTTTCTACATCTAAGCAGCAGATGAAAAATAGATAAGTAAAGAAAGAAAGAAAGAAAGAAAGAAAGAAAAGTGCCGTTGTTGTTTTCAGCTTATTTCGATGTCTATATTTTGACTTATAAAGCGCCACGTCTCCCGTCTTACTAAACACGGTTTTTGGGCGCTAGACGGGACGTACAAAAGGTGTGTGTCTTTCCATTTTTATGCCTCATCTAGCGCCCACAGAGCATGTTCAGTAAACCCCACCGACACACCCAACAAGTTCTATTAAGACTCACATCTTGATGTATGTATGTATGTATGTATGTATGTATGTATGTATGTATGTATGTATGTATGTATGTATGTATGTATGTATGTATGTATGTATGTATGTATGTATGTATGTATGTATGTATACGTACGGCTAGACCACGTCATGTGTGGTGCACACGGGCAGTGCGAACCATCGTGGTGGCGCCATGGTTGTGACGTCCTGCCGCTTCAGCACGAAGGCGTCGGTTCGACTACCGGACGCGGAGGGCGCCTTCCGACAGACGCGCAATGCGAAGACGCTCGTGCACCTAAATTTAGGTACCCGTTAAAGAAAACCATGTACTCAGAATTAAACTGGCAGCTCTTGTGGGCTATTCGTGCACACAAAAAGAAAAGCCCATACGTGTGAAAGTAGCATGAAAATCAGTGACGCAAGACAGGTTATTGGCGCAGCCGCTCGAGCACAAACTAAAAAAAAAAAAAAAAAACCTTGGTCTTCATTTTTTTCCTTGCTAGGAGTCAACTTTCACAGAGACATCGAGATCCTTGAAATAATTATGTATTCCACTAAATTGATCTTAGTGACCATTTAACTAAGTGGCCACCATTCAGACGCGACGCGATGTACCGGAAGCAGACAGCCACTCCTGTGACATAGGCAGGTGTGCGCAATCACGTGAGTGCGCGTCGACCAAGAAGGTTATGTAGACGCGGACAGGCGCCAAGTTTGCACGTTTATATGCGTACGGGAACACGACGGGGAAGCGGACTCTGAGCGCCGAGTGAGTGAGAGAGAGAAATAAGAAATAATTGAAACTTGGAAGGCAAGTAGAGGTGGCGAGCGCCAAGGCTGTCATCTGGCAACGCGCTCGGCCTGGCAGATGTTTCGGCGACGAAGGGATGGCGACATGCGCACGACGGTACGCGACGAAGGAGTTACGAGAAAAAAAAAAAAAAAGGAAGAAATCTTTCTTCGTGCGGCGGTCGGCTGCGCGTCAAGTCAAGCGTTGGAAAAGAGCCGCTCATTGATGTTACCGCCTCGTTCGAAGCGAGAGACGGAGCGAATGCTCGAAGGCGAAGGAAAACGCTGGAGAAAAAAAAAAAAAAAAGAATGCGGATAAGCGGACATCGTTTACCGCGGGCATTTGCGAGTCGTCAGCGCTGTGCTACACGGACGCACCAGCGGAAGCCGGGATGAGGCCCATTTATCCGGTGTGTTCGCGGCTAGCGATGAAGAATAAGAGTTCATATGCAATTAGACAACAAAAATGTCGCGAAGTGGTGAGGAAAGTGGCACGCGAAGAGTTCGAGTGTCTGCTGTTTGCCCGCCGGCTTGCCCGGCCTGTTTCTGGAGTGTGTCGCTCGGTTTTCCGTAATTGTAAAGCTAAAGGGAATACTCGCTAGAGGGGTGGGCCATGACTCCAATTCAACGAGCCCAGCTTACAGTCTTGATTAACAACACCAAATAATCATCATTATATTGTTACCTTTGTACACATAAAGAACTATCGCAGATGGAAGATAGGAATAAAGCTAGCTGACTACTGCGGCAGGAGGGGCACAGCGCTTGCCGGTTCTATAGAAAACAAAAATGTACGTAGAAAACAAAAAGTGAGAAACAGGAGATAGGTTAAGGGGTAGGGGGGTCAAAATGACTGAACATGAGAAACAACAAAGTAAATACGAGCGTGGATATATACAAAGATAATAAGCCTTAAACGAACCCGACAAAACACACACTTCGTTCATTGACGTATATCCGTCGTTATTTTCGAATCCAACCCTCGAGAAGTCACATAAAACTGACGCGATTAATCATCTACACCAGGCCCCAATCCAAGGCGGTGTCGTCGCTACAATCATCGCCTGCGTGTTTGTCGCATAGCACTAGCGTAACGTGGTAACTATGCGCGACGACAATTATATATGCACGCGACGGCGGCGAAGAGAAAGGCGCAGCGACGGCAGTCGCAATCTGCGCGCTCGGGGAGGAAAGGGGGAAGGGTCGCTGGGTGGCTTCCGGGATTGCCCCACCGCTCAAGGCGCACGATGGGGCGGCTGCCGCCGCGATTGGCTTTCGCACGACGACTGCTCCTCGGCGACGAGGCCTCTGCGCCTGTTGTGGCTGCGGCTGCTGCCGCCGAAGCGACGTCGCCACACACGAAGGACGTAGCCTCGGGCAGTTGGCCTTCTCGCGGCTCGTCGCGTGGCCCGTTTGTGCATACGCGAGTGCGCCTGTACACGACGGCGCGTTGTCTGTTAGAGAGATATGCGAAGGAGGGTCGACCGAGAATCGAGGGGGAAGAGCGCGATCCGGCCATCGACGAGCAGCTCGTGCAGCGATGGAGCGTTATCAGCTCGATCTCCGAGAAAGTGATTACGACGGAGATCGGAGGTGCCGAAAGAAAGAAAGAAAGCGGCAGGCAGAAACTGTAAGGTGCGCGTAGAGTGTCGTTGCCGGGTGAACGTGAGGGCCGAGCTTCGCGCGTGAATAGCTCGGTGCCAGAGCCTGTCCAGAGGGTGTCGTCGGAGAGGGCCGATCGCATTTTGTTTTCTCGAGGTGCCCGCGAATTGAGCGCGACCTTGTGGCAGGACCGTTATTAAACATCGACCTACGGCGCGTGCCTTTACCCCACGTGCCCGCGACACGAGTGACAAAAGTACAGCATCTGGCTCGGGTGGGGAAAATATCTCCATTGCTCTTGCACGGCCATATAGAGCCGCTTCAATTTTAGAGCGCAGCTCTTTGGCGTCCGTTCCTGGGTTTCGCGTCGTCGTCGGCCTCGTAACCAGCTCCGCCCCCCTTTCATCCCCCCAGCGCTAGCAGCGACCGACTGATACCGCTGGATGCCGCTGACGCCGCTAGAGAGTCAAGATAACGTGACTGCATAGAACACCGTCGCCGCCATGCAGAAAGAGGAGGAAAGGGTCCCCCCCCCCCCTGTATCGGCGTCAGCGGCATCAGTCAGTCGCTGCTATCTCTTCCCTCCTCCCTTTATCGTGTTGTCCGCTTGCTGCGCGCGCTTCTGCCCCCATCGTTTGCCGCTGGGTGTACACGCCGCCCCCTCCCCCCTCTTCCTGTGAGTCTCCGGTTGTCAAAGCGCCGGCTCGAACTTAATTCCTTTCTTCGCTCCTCCTCCAATGCAACTCCTGTGCGGTGGCAATCAGAGAGCCAGATCGGTGGCGGCGGATCTGTATATGTGCACCGCCCGAGCCGAAATTGCCGCTGCCGTTCGCCCTGTGCGGTGGCAATCAGAGAGCCAGATCGGTGGCGGCGGATCTGTATATGTGCACCGCCCGAGCCGAAATTGCCGCTGCCGTTCGCCACTGCGAAATTATCTGCCAGTTCTTTCTGAGCCATGAGCGAGACGACCGATGGAAGTCCTCCGTCTGCTGCTGCTGCTGCTGCTGCTAAACGAGCTGCCAGAGCAGAGGCCCAGCGCCGTCGCCGTCAGAATCCAGAGGTGCGTGCCGCCGAAGCAGAAGCTTACCGTCGCCGCCGTCGAGATGATCCAGGAGTACGGGAAATATAAAAAAAAATTCTGTGATAGCGCATACATGTGTTGCTCGATTTCTTTGCCTCAATCTATCGAAAAGGTGAAACAGCTTATTTGCTGCGCTCAAATTTCGCATTAGGAAGTAACGTAATCGTCGGTAATTTTTTTTTATTGCAGCAACTACACCCCAATACGAATCCTGCGATCGGTGTTCGCAGCGACATCATCGACGTTTTGATGAGCCGATTCATCTTGCGGCTGCGAGGCGTAACCTCCACATGTTCGCGCATAAATCGACTAAGTTGGGAAACTTTTGTCACCCATCCCCCTGTTTGTTTATACAATCTTCGAACCACTTCAAGTAACGGCGACGCGTATATGCGATGCCTATACTTCGAGGCACAGTCTCGTCGGTTCGACGTATCTATAAGATCGAGTGAGCTCTTGGGGTGGCGAGCTTCGTCTCCATTTTCTTTTTATTGCTATAGCAATTATATGGACCCTCCGAGTGCACTTCCACCATCGCCATCGTCGGCGTCGCCGTGATGTTCCGCATAAAGTCGAAGTCCAAGCATAAAGACCGTGGCCACGCGCTATATTTCTAGCTGTCTCTTACTTTTTTAACGGGAACGCTTCCTGCAGCTCGGCCTATTCTCCCAAGTGCCTGTAAAGATCACTAGCTAAACTCTCCGCTGGAGCACATTTCGAATCCGGTCCCGACCTTTCAAAACTGCATCTACGAGAACAGACACGCGGTATCCTCACCAAGCGCATACGTTTACCCACTTTAGTTCTGGAATCAAAGAGTCAGTCACTTCGCTTCTTTTTTTTCCCCCTTTGTCTCCTTCCTGCTTCGGTGGCAACAGAAGCAGGGGATATAATTAGCGCGCGCTTTCGCTGGCGCGCGATACTATATGCCTGCATAGTCTCGCGTCGAAGCGCGGTGTCTCTGACGCGCTTGTCTCTGCGGCTCTTCCTCTTTCCTCGTTCGCCGAAGCGCGCTCAGAGGCCGTGCAACCCGAATACCGCGACGCGACAGCCTCGTTCCGCGTGTATTTGCGATCCGACGCGCCGTTTGTGAGAGAATAACTGGAGGGGGGGGGGGAGGGAGAAGAATAAAAGCAAAATAAAGAACGGCTCAGTGAAAAAAAAAACATAAAAATAGAAGATTGGGAAAGTAACCATACTTTCCGCAGTTTAATACGCGGACTATAAAAGTTGCGAACAGTTGTAATATCGCGGTGTGCGGACTACGCACGATCTTATTCTTTAATATCGGATGCGCGCTTGAAGAAAACGAGGCCGCACTGCGTTTCAAATGTTTTTTTTTTTTTTTCGCGCGCTAAATCGCAGCAACTCCTGAAAGTACAGCACATAAAGAAAAATCACAGTTTCGCCACGCGGGTGAAACAATGAATGCGATAGCAACGGGTTAGAATATTACAGGAAGTGCAAGACTCGTAGCTGTCGCGGCAGGATGAATTGAAGCGAGCGTAAGCAGCAAAAACGAGCTGTTGTGCTAGGGGTCCTCTGTTTGAACACGTGATTGGACGATTTCATATAGGTTTATTAACAAAAGCCGACGTCTTCCTTAGCGAATTTTATCACCACTTTTCCGTATCCAGCACATTTCAAACCTCTTTCGTGGGCCGATCGCTGAGGCAATGGGATCAGCTATGTTAGTTAAGGTTTGAGCGCAGTTATTGTTGCGCACTTTAAATATTAAAGTCTGAGAAGATTGAGAAGATTAAAGTCTGAGATTTCTAACAGCGGCTTAATTCATGCTCAAAACGTACATTAGGTACCACTGCGTGCTTAGAAACCAACTAGAGAGCCTTTACAGACTACAGTGTCGGGTTTTGATAAAACATTTCCTGTTCGCGTTTCGATTTATGCTCATGATATATCTACCATGCAGCCTCGTTGTGTAGCGTGTCGCTCAATGAATGAAAAGCAACAAAACATTTGGTGAACCTAATGACTGCGGCAAAAGATTCGCATGCTTTCTTTTTTGTTACTGTTCATAATCTAACAGCGGCTTAATTCATGCTCAAAACGTACGTTAGGTACCACTGCGTGTTTAGAAACCAACTAGAGAGCCTTTAAAGACTACAGTGTCGCGTTTTGATAAAACGTTTCCTGTTCGCGTTTCGATTTATGCTCATGATATATCTACCATGCAGCCTCGTTGTGTAGCGTGTCGCTCAATGAATGAAAAGCAACAAAACATTTGGTGAACCTAATGACTGCGGCAAAACATTCGCATGCTTTCTTTTTTGTTACTGTTCATAATCTAACAGCGGCTTAATTCGTGCTCAAAACGTACATTAGGTACCACTGCGTGCTTAGAAACCAACTAGAGAGCCTTTACAGACTACAGTGTCGCGTTTTGATAAAACATTTCCTGTTCGCGTTTCGATTTATGCTCAGGATATAACTACCATGCAGCCTTGTTGTGTAGCGTGTCGCTCAATGAATGAAAAGCAACAGAACATTTGGTGAACCTAATGACTGCGGCAAAACATTCGCATGCTTTCTTTTTTGTCAATGTTCATAATGGCAGTAGAGTACGCAAAGATGGAACGAGGACAAGATAGAAAACAGGGCGAGCATTATACTATCATTAACGGAAACCAAATCTCCCAGCTTGCCTTATTACCGTATTTTTTAGTTACATTGCTTCACCCTCCCACACACTGCGTCCTCTGGAGTACCACCTTATAGGCATGCGACCTAGCTAGTCTCTCTGTCTCTCTTCTATTAAAGTCATCATCTATCTTTGGGGCCAGTGACAATGCGTGGTCAAAACAGGAAAAAAAAAAAACGGAAAGAAACTTCGAGAGGAACGGATGAGCGTTCGTTTAGACTGTTTCTTTTTCTTACTTTCTTTCTTATCCTCCCAGTCGCGTCACTGACGTTTTCTATTTATACAACCCATCGCTAGTGTCATTCTTCTCTGTTAAATAGAAAGAAAGAGGAAGAGAAAAGAGAAATCTCACTGCCGCCGCATTGCGCGCGCGACTCCCACCTCAACAACACGCTGGCAGCAAACTGCGCGAAACATGCTGCCCATTTAAACACACACACACACACACACACACACACACACACACACACACACACACACACACACACACACACACACACACACACACACACACACACACACACACACACACACACACACACACACACACACACACACACACACACACACACACGTTCTTTACTAACAGTGACAGAATACTAACAGTACCAACATTGCTGCTACAGCGTGCAGGACGGCATCGCGTGCCGTGGAACGCTCTTCGGGAACGTCCACTCTTGAAGCCTTCGGCACGTCGCACTCTTATTTGAATTTCCTTCCTGCCTCCTCCAGGGCGGGGTTTCGTTCAGCAGCCCCCTTCGTCTGCGGCAGCTCGGCTCCCTTTCTTCAGAGTACCGATCTCTCGCTCGCTCCCAAAGCCAGAGAGCATCGGTTTCCTCTGCCTGCGGGCGGTTTCAAGGAAACCGTTGTGCTGAGCGCCTTTGCTTTTCTCGTAAGAGGGACAATGGAGCGGCTGCTTCGGTATTTATAGAGTCAGTAGCGGCGGCCGCCGCGACAACCCACGTTTGAGTATGTACTTAAGACAGCGTCACTGCATGAGCAGAGAAAGAAAGAAAGAAAGAAAGAAAGAAAGAAAGAAAGAAAGAAAGAAAGAAAGAAAGAAAGAGCAAAGTGGATTAAACGTGCAAATGCTATGGACGTGTGTTTTGGTGTGTTTCCTTTAATTTTTGTAATGCCTGTATTTAAGGAAAGTTTGGTGCCTATAGGTGGCGTCGGATATGGGCATGTTGCAAGTGCTAGGCGGCGCCCTGTCTTTCGGACCCCTAGCGCCATCTGACGAATAATTTCTCGAATTCGGTAGGATTACTCACTGCGTCAGCGGCTGGCGCTGTGTGTTTGGCGCCCTGTGAAACGGTAGTGATGGCACGAAACTGCATGCCGATATAAATTTTAGCCGGGTTTCGTGAATTACAAGATCTTGACAGCTTTTTTCGTTGAATCAGAATCAAAATTTATTGTCAGAATTTGGGTCAAATTACATGTATTTAGTATGCAGGAGGAGGTCCCATAGTCAAAGACTGTATCGGGACCTCTAAAGAATTTAGAGAAAGGAAGTCGTCTATTTGAAGCGGTGCGGGACATGAGGGAACTGCCCAACTCACACTGATCAGAAGTGACTGCTAGGCGTATTCCGCATACGAAAATCAGCGCACCAGCGAGATGCGTGAAGCTCAGCGTAATTTACTTCGTTATCTACGGTGTGGACGCATGAAATTACAGGTGACATTGATTCTTGCAGACCGGCGACAGCAGATAAATCCTAGCGGGGAGCTGCGATTGCCGTGCTGGCATCGGCGTGAAAGCACGCCGCGGTACTTGCGCTGTACAAACAGGACGGCAAATGCGAATCGAAAACATCTCATCCAAGAACGTGGGGCGTACGAACGCCTCGTAAGACCTACCGCGAGGTATGCTAACGTTGCTCTCCCCAAACACAAAAAAGTGAGGAGCGTACCAGTTGCGTAAGACTACGCTGGGAAAATATTTTCGCCCAAGTTGCTGGAAGTTCGAGACTTTCTATGTTGCGATTTTTCAGTGCGTGCAAAGGAGGTTCCAATAAACCACGTCGTCAAATATTTTGGTGATCTCAACTGCCCCTTAGTTGATACGCTGGGTGCAGAAGGGTGTATGCCAGCTGAGCCAGCTGCAACCCCTCCTCGTAGCTCTCAGCAAGCCCTGACGTTGTTTGAATGGGAGAGGACTGGGAAAGAGCTACACAGCTTTACTGTGGTACAGTGTGGAAACAAACTACTTTGTTTTCTACATATCCTGGTACGCAGTGCAGGTGTCACGTTGCTGCCATCATTGCTGTAAAAGCAACGAATTCAGCGCTAACGTATACATATATATACTTGGCATAAGGCCGGAACATAAAGCAGCTTGCTTCTGCCGTCGTACAAGCGCGATCCAGTGTTGACGCCGTTCTACTTCATACGGTCGGCTCGGAAGCCTGTAAAACTTTGTTCCTCGTGAGTTGGTGTACGTGCTGTTGCAGCCCACAGTGCACAGACAGGCTTTCCGAACGCAAGCGGGCCAGTCGTATCCTGCCGGTTCCGCGCTCGCCGCCGCGAGGGGCGCCCTAGTAGGCGCGGGAACTACGTTCGCAAGCTGCCTATGCTTTTCTTCTCCGTCATGTTAATGGGGCTCAAAATGACGGCTCATACGAGATGCAGCGATTAGGTCTAAAAACGGCTTTAAACCCGGTCAACATTTACATGCGCCAGTAACTGCGGCGGTCACACCCATACTTGCATACGCGTCACTTGTAGTCATTTGGCCGTCGGTGCGCCCTCTAGCTGCCACCAGTGTCTGCTCTACAGTCGCATTCATTCGTCAAGCTGGAGCGAGCAAAGGCAGACGCAGTGGAATCATTCACGGCTTCGATCGTGACGTGCTCTATGACTTACGCGCCCGACACGTACCGTGGCCACTATAGATACGAATAAGTTTTAAACTTCGGTAGCCAGTGACAGAAGGCACATAAATAGTATACAGAGTGGTGAAGCAATGACCGTTGCAAAATACGGCCCCACGAGAATCGAACACAAGCGTCCCGAGATTCGGGCAGGCGGAACGGCAGTTGGCGGTCGTGCCTTTCGCGTCCCATTTCAGTTTTGTTCGTTTAGTTTCGTTTAAGCCTTTCGAAGCGCGCGCGCGTGCACGCGGATGTTGAAGTGACCGCGTTCGACGCGGACGCGTTATATGCGGGGTGCGGCGGGAGCGGCGAATTTATCCTGTATATTCCTCCGTTTCCTGCCTGTCCTTCTTCCCGCATTACCGTCTCCCCCCGCATTCGCCGCCCACTCTCTCCCTCGCCATTTCTCGCTCTTTCAGTTCGCACAACTATCCGTTACCTGAGTTAGGCTTCCAAATAAGTAAGTAAAGGAAGGCGCAGAGAGAAAGACAAGTCAGAAGCCCCGCGGTGAGCGCGAGCGTCAGCGAAGCGAGTAAGGATTGATGACAGCTCGGGATCTTTCGGACGGGTCGCGAGCGGGGTGTTATTTATCGCGGCCCACCAAACCAGCGCCGCCGCCGCCGCCTTATGTGCGCATTCATACATGAGAGTCGTGCTCGAGCACACATGCTACAGGCGGCGGCGCTACTCGGCGAGCATAACGGCACCACGGGGGGAACACGATCGACGCGTGCGCAGAGCGAGGGGGAGAGAGACCGAGGGGGGCGCAAGAAAGGGGAGGCCCTCGCGAAAAGGACACGCGGAAGAATATGTATACACATAAATAAAGAGGGTCATAACGGTTCGCGTTCGAGATCGGTAGGGGTGAAACGGGGCACGACGCGCCGCAACGACGAGAAGGCCGAATTTTTTTGTGATTTCAATTGCGCGTGATGTGCCTTGTTCTTGTTTTTTCTTTTCTTTGTGGCTGTTTTCCTGCCTCTCGCCGCGGCGTCTTCCGGGTTCGCCGGGGGTCCGAGCGACTACCCCTGAGGAGAAGAGGGACAGACTTGTCGATCTTCGGTGCCTCCTCCTCCGTCTTCCTCGAAGACGCGGTCCCTGCCCATTGCGGATGCGTTAGCTCTTGGCGCACACAGCGGGGGCTTCCAACTGCAGAAGCGAGCCCAGCTTACTCGTTCGCCCGCTGTCCTAAACGGTTTCGGGCCGCGATGTTACAGCGGGGAGCTCCAGACTACACGCGTGCATCCTGATCGGCCGCCCGCCCTCCACGCGGCGCGGACGACTTTGATGGGGAGGCAAGGGGGGGGGGGGTGTGTAGGGAGAGCGGCATGACGGAAGGCGCGACCGAGTCTAGACGCCGCGCTCGCGTGCACCTTTGAAATTACGGGGCGGGCGAAACGCTTGCTCCGTACGACGGCTCTGAGCCCGAGCGAACCGGTGCGCTGGTGAGGACGCGTCTCCGTTTTCACAGCGCGAAATAACCTGCTCTAGTTGGGGGTGGAGGGTGGGGGAGTGCGCTGAATGGGTGCCCCCGCGCCGTAGCGGCTAGCGCGACCGCTCTATCTATCTATCTATCTATCTATCTATCTATCTATCTATCTATCTATCTATCTATCTATCTATCTATCTATCTATCTATCTATCTATCTATCTATCTATCTATCTATGTTTGTCTTGCTTTTTTTCCCTCTTTCCTGATCGACGGTCGCCATCTTGCACATAACCACTTGTGGATTAATGAGGCCTCCTGGAAGCTTTTCACTGTATTTGCCCTCATTCGGCACCTGAACGAGAATAATACAGCGTAAATCGGTTCATTCCCAATTCACATCGCTACGCCGGTGTACCCGCTTGTTCAAGCTCCCCCGTTATTGCCGCAGTGTCAACATACCGGCGTGCCGAGTTGCGACAAAAGATTGGAAGCACCTCGAAGACGCACTCAGGTTGCGCACATCTTCCATTTTTGATGCCCAACTTCAGGTAAATGAGCGATGCAGTCAATAGATAGATAGATAGATAGATAGATAGATAGATAGATAGATAGATAGATAGATAGATAGATAGATAGATAGATAGATAGATAGATAGATAGATAGATAGATAGATAGATAGATAGATAGATTCATTAATCTGCGGTACTTCTCAGGCGATGTGATTTTCGCCCTGTCTGTGTCTCCGTGCGAACGAAAAAAGCTCCTTCAACCATTTGGGAGAGCCAGCGTTCCTTCTTTCTTCCACTCGTCTCTTCCTGTATTTTATTTATTTATTACACATTCTTATTTCACTAGCACGCCAGACAAGCGACGAGCGGCGCACAAAGGCGGGAGGAGACTTCATCCGGGCGGGCAATGATTCGTGCGCAGCTTGACCCGCGAAAGAAGACAGCCGACGTTCGAACGCGGAAAACGCGGCCCCGCGGTCGAAGCGAGAAGCTTCGAAGACGTGAAACAACCCGAACGCTGTCGCAGTTTAGGCAACCGTCGGCGTGTCGAGAGAGCCGCAATTACGGATGCGTCCTGCGGCTATGTGGCACACGAGCTTCTCCTCTTGCCGTCTTTCTCTCCTGCTCCCCCCGTTCCCCCTCCCCTTTATTTAGTCCCGGAAACTACATCGTGATCGCGAACGACATATGAACGAATATAGAAAGACAAAAAAAAAAAATATGTCGACAAAGAAAGCAAATCGAGTCTCTGCAACTGGCATGCCGTTGGAACGTCAGGGATATACAATAAATATTGTTCGCCACAGACGTCTGGCTACACAGAGTGAGAAAGATGAGAAGAAGGAAAGGCAGGAAGGTTAACTAGATTTTGTCCAGTTTGCTACCCTACTCGTGGACAGGGGGATAGGATAGGTAAAGAGAGCAAGGGAGAAGGCACATGTCTAAAGACTGGCTAGACACTATACCTTCAAGCAGTCAGCTTGTCCCAAGTGCCCCGTATTCTACAGTACTGTGCGTTTCTTTCTTTCTTTCTTTCTTTCTTTCTTTCTTTCTTTCTTTCTTAGCGGCGCTCTTGTGCTTGTTTTTGTGTACAGACAGACCTTACGGAAAGAAAAGGGGAGGTGGGCGAAGTGAGCGATAGGTGTGCCGGGTAAGTCGGTCAGTCCGGTCACGCTCGCACTTATAACGATGCTGCCCGTATTCGCGGTAGCGGGGCAATATTGTTCGGGTTCCGGTCGGCACAGGTGATGGGCGTCCCTGATACCATTGTTTATGCAAGACCGGAGCGGCAAACGTGAGACTCGAGGTGTGGGCCGCCAATGCTGTATCGCGCAGCGAGATCTGAGATCTGCTCTCGTTGCCGAAGCATTATAAAGCGGAATGAAGAACATTCATTAGCGGTGCGAAGTGCTGTACGTGCCCAAACTCTGTGCGCGTTCTTTTTTTAAATTATCGTGATATACCTTCATGTTATTTGTGTTAAAGAGGCTTTTAATCTTAACGCACTTAGTGACGACGGCTTGAGCACGGGGAGGATGGGCGCTGTAGGAGTGGTACAGAAATAACATCTTCTCCACCCTTGCCTACACTTTCCTATGATGCTTCCGCTGTTTACAGTTTGGACGACGACGCTGACGACTGTGGGCACCACCACCGTTATAACCACCCTTCGTGGGTATGTCCCATATATTTTGAAGGAGTCAACATCCTATACTCTCAAATTTCCTATGTTTTAGTGTGTGGATTCTCTCTATGTGAAGTGGTGATGATACCACATTGTGCTTCCCGTGTCGGTGGCACAACGCTGAGTGCTTGTGACTTGTGCTATAGTGTGTGCAGTGTTTGTTATATTAAACTTGAATTCTCTTACCTTTTGTTTGTGTTTTTAAATAGCGTATTCGGAATTTTGGTATAGCCGGCCCTAAAGAGGCCTACCTCCTCATTCCTCTTATCCAATAGCAACAACAACGTCGGCACAGAAATGGACGACTTCAAGAAAGCAAAAGGAAAGGTTCTGTTTTGTGTGCGCCCAGTTCTACAGCGACGAACACTACGATAATAACAATAACAGTTCAAGAAATATGTTAAGAAAGTCGCTTTTTTTTTTCTGGAAGATGCGCGGATTGGAAAAAGTGGTATGGATACAACCCGGGGTTGCAATCTTTGCTCGCCCATCGTTATTGGGGTGTGCACAAGACGTGAAGACAGCATCCGGTACCGCTCTGACTAGGAGGCACACACCCCATGCACTCAACCCACCTGTGGGGCCCCTATCGGTCCTCAGATAGAGTGCCGATAAGGAGTCTCTTTTTTTTCTAATCAAATCTACTATATCGGATCGCCGAACAAACACGCCACGCCACATGGTTTAGCGGGAAGTCTTCTTTGGCGTCAGTAAATCGTGAACCGCGAATAGGCTGTAAGACCCAAACCCTTATCTCGAAACGTCTCTCTCTCTCTCTCCTCATCGGCAAGAGTGACTGCGCGTGTAGGTCACGCAGCCGTAACTCGCCCAGCCTTATCGGCGCCATAACAATAAAGGGCCGACTACATGTGGAGCGACGCTAGCAGTTACTCCCGGCCTCGTTGCCTGCCCGGTTCGTTAATTAGGTCTGCCTCTTTAAGGCGAAATGGTGCACACTAATGGCTTGTGCTTTGGCAGTATGACCCGCGTGATTTTTTTTTTTGTCTTCCGCGTTCCTCGTGCAATTCGATTGTTATAAGAACTACTAGAAATATGTATATACAGGAAAATATGTGTGAACATCTTTCGCATTACTCACGCGGTGCTTTACCAGTTCCTCCCGTCCGATTTCTAGAGTATTCGTGTATGCGTACAATATATTGACCATGGAAGTGTTAAGCAGCGCCGCTCGCTGTCATTGCGGTGGATGTGGGGCATCATTTTAACCGCAGGCGTCCTGTTGAGAGTGGCGCCTGTTTCTTCGTGTGGTTGCATATATTTGTGCGCTTGTGACTTGTGTTTGTGTGTGTATTCGTGTCCGAGTATAGTGCACTTGGAATTTTGGAATAGCCGGTCCCATTTTTCTACATTCAAAGTTAAAAACAAAAATTATCAGGAACATGACGAGGAGAGCGCAAGAAGAGACACATAAAGGTGCACTGGAGCTTGGAGATTACGCTACGTGGCGCAAAGAAAACGGAGGAATCGAGAGAGAAGATGCGCGACATGCGTTGACGCATGCAAACCATTCCCATCGGTCAGTAAATTCGCATAACTACCAGATCTCCCAAATTTTTCGTAAGGTTTACGAGTTTGAGCTCGCTTTACGATTTTACGAATACTGCGTCAGGTTTTACGAAAAATTTGTTTTAAAGGTGTCGAGAGATATGGCTGCCGCCAGATGACAAAGAAAAAAAAAAGTTATATACAAGAAAGAAATTGTGGCAGTATACATGTATCAGCCCTCTTGCGACAGCGCTAGTAAACTCATATGCTAGAGGGGCGCTTGCTTCGAGCAAGTTTATTCATAAAGGTTCCCGAAG
The DNA here is from genome assembly GCF_050947875.1 of Dermacentor variabilis. Classification (NCBI taxonomy): domain Eukaryota; kingdom Metazoa; phylum Arthropoda; class Arachnida; order Ixodida; family Ixodidae; genus Dermacentor; species Dermacentor variabilis. The sequence goes on from NC_134572.1 coordinate 68,186,508, forward strand.
CAAGTGAAAATGGCAACAACAAAGTCGCTGAAAGAAATTACTGATATGAAAATTATCTGAAGCATAACTGCGAGTCGGCCTAGTTGGAACATATTCATATTTATACTTTTTGTGCGCAAACAAACAGGGACGAAGAATAGGGGCAACACGTCCTTGTGTTGCCCCTATTCTTCGTCCCTGTTTGTTTGCGCACAAAAAGTATAAATATGAAAATTATCTGTTGCTTACCAGTCTAAAGGGAAATCATCGTTAACAAAGTGTATATGTATTCCTTAAGCATATGTATCTCATATTGCTAAGGGCCAAACATTAATGAAATGCTCGCTATTAATTTTTTGCGATATTTAATGTTCGTAGGTTGGCAGGTATGCATTCGCGATTTATCGTCTGTGAATGTGAACGCCGATGCCATGCCACAGACAAAAGTGCTGTTGTTGTGGGTGCCAGGAAACCATCGCACACCTGCTGTGCGTCCGCCTCCAAATATGACGTCGAGCGCCTTTTTTTCTTTTTTGCGTACGCGCTAAACCATCTGCAGGCGCCCTGACGCTTTCACAGAAAACGAATTCAGGGACCATGGCCACAAGTGAATAAGAGTGAATCGAGAGAATTGAGGGATAAAAGGGAACGTGAACGCAAATTAACTATGCTATACATATAAATATCGATCATTTTCACCGATCACGGTGAAAATTTAAAGCTATAGGCATGCGCGTCATCGAATTTTAATGTAGGAGTGTGCTGAACAGGACCGGTTAATTGGCGCATGTTTGGAAAGGAATGGAGTAGCGCAAGAGACAGATAATTTGTCTGTCGTCTTCACTTCGTCCTGTCGACCAGTAGCGCTCTTTGAGTCTCTTCTAATCGTATTTAACGGTTTAAATAAATCAGTTTTGGGGTTCAGCGACCCTTTATGTGAGGGACGCTATGTAGTGGAGGGCTATGGATTAATTTGGATCCCCTGGGGTTCTTTACCGGCACCTAAATTTAAGTACATGAGTGCTTGTCCCAATCTTTTCCTTAACGCGATGACTTCACACATCTTTCGCAGGGCGTTGATATACACGCTCTCGTGTCCTCTGATGAGCGATGTCCTTACCATATAGCGATGTCATTATATGGCCACTGCTTTTTTATAGTTTTTCTTTTCAGTGCCTATCTAACCTTACGCTAACACACTAATACCCTCGCCAGACAGTATACATCGTGAACAAATGTTTCGCAGGGCAAGTCGCACACGGCGCGCTTGCTTAGTAGACGCGAGTTTAACAACAACAACAACAACAACAACAACAACAACAACAACAACAACAAAGACTCCGCGTTGAAGGCGCCCTCGTGCTCGTGCCACTGGCAATCGAAAGCCCGACGAGCGTGACTCAGAGACGACACGTGTCGCGGCCGCCACTCAATCGCGGCGAGAGCTCGAATCTTGGCTCATAGCGCGGCGCATAACTCTACGACACGCAGGAGCAAGGGGCGCGACGGAAGGCCGCCGCCCAGCGCTGTGACGCGTCGGCTAGAGTCGACCGCCGCCAAGACAAACAAACGAGCCGCTCAGGGGGGGTAGGAATGCAATCGGGGGTCCCCACCGAGGCCGTCCGCAGCGTCGGCGCAGCTCTGTAATTGTCCTGTCCCCATTGTAGTCTCTTGTCTCCGTCGTCGTCGTCGATGCCCCAGACGCGCGACGCTGCGGCGTCTGTCACCGCAGCGCGCGCGGACGTGCGCAGGCTCGGACGGGCGGGGTGCGCCTGTCAAAGAGAGCGGCACCAATGAACGAACCCAGGGTTGCGCGCAAGCGCAAGCGTCACCATTAACCATGCAGCGCTAACGACCGACGGAACGAAAACGGAGAAGCACAGAACGAACGATGGACTAAATCCCCCTCTCCTCCCTCCCGCTCCCTTTTTTTTTTTTTAAATCGGGCCCATAGTCACAGTGCCGTTCGTATACAGTTCTGCAGAACGGTCTCCAGTCAGTTGGGAATGGGAGCTCATCTTCAGCGAAGGCAACCGGCAGATGATGACGAACAGTGCTCACGATGGAAGAACATCGGCCGTGTCTTCAGTGGATGCAGCCGAGGGTTTACCAGTTTGCTGAAGAGGATTTAACACTTTGTTAAATCCAACTGCTCTACTCAGTGAACCAAAGAGGGCTCGCATTCTTAAAGATTTCTTGTACGTAGCTTAAAAGAGTATAATGATCGCGTTTCGAGTGGCGGATTAATTTATGCTGGCTCTGCCAACGACCTATAACCTCCTGCAGCTGGTCAAATCAGCGGGCAGAGTGACCTCCTCAGTCGAGCGGTGGTCCCGACGTAAATGCCTGGACCGGGACGGATATTATACGGCGCTACTTTCTTATGGCATCTTCCTCCAAGAAATGACGTACTTATTTCCTTCCTAATATATGCTGCGCACGCAGGTCGTCACAAAATTCACTTAGTGTGATGCTACTGCAGTTAACAGCTGTATAGCAGCGGGAACGGAGTCCATGGATGACAAAGTTTAACATGACGTCACGGAGAACGCGCGATGGTGCTTCCCTCTATCTGACGCGCCTTTGTGCAACCGATCTTTTTTTTTTTTTTTTGGCTGAACCGTTACTGCGCTGCATTTTATCCAACTTTCAGCGCCTTTCCACTAAGAATCTCCTTGCGATGGATGGATGGATGGATGGATGGATGGATGGATGGATGGATGGATGGATGAAAAACTTTATTAATCTCCTTGCGATGTATTGCCAAATTTTTCCATGACCAGCTGTTTCAGCTGGCACTTCCTAAAAAAAAAAATCAGAACTGTGATAATCCATCATTACATATTGTTGCGCGAGTAGCTATGTATTGTGCGAGATAACGTTAGCGTGGCGCGCAGACAAATACGCAAGCTGGACGACGACGCACAGAGCCTTTGCGTTTTCGTCTGTCCTCAAGTATTCGACTATGTCGCGCTGAAACTATCATGTCGGCAAAACATGTCTTGTAATTAGCTTTTCCGTTGAGTGAAGTACCGTAACGTTACATGCATGCTCGGTTTTCTACGCCGCAGTTTTTCTCCTCGGCGTCAGAAAGCTGCGTCTACGCCGCAGTATTCTCCTCAGTGTCAAAGAGATCAACTTTATAAAAATCACCAGCCTTTTCTTGTGCCCAATTCAGAACGAAGGCCTCTCCCATCGATCTCTAATTATCCCTGTCTCGTGGCAGCTGACCCTATCCAATATGCCTGCAAGTTTCATAATTTCAAAACACCACTAACCTCTCTGCCATCATCGACTGCGTTTTTCTAGAGATTGCACAGGATCGACTTCGTCTGTGTGCGCGCTGGTTAACTATACGTGGATCACATCAAGCTTGCCCACCCTCAACCTTTTACAGCTCGTCTTCTCAGCGCATTGCATGGCCTTCCCAACAACTCCACTAGTATATCCACTCCACTAATCTCCACTAGAATATCCAATCTCCATTAGAACATCGGCTATCCACGTTCGCTCTCTACAGTCCACACCGCTGTCTTCCCGGCTCTAATCCCTTTCAATACGTTGACGTGATCTCGTGACAAACCGAGTCTGAGCTCCCGTATGCCAACGGGACACCTAAGCGAGAGAACGCCTGACTTTGACGACATGTGTAATCGTTCGTGCAATCGACAAAACCATATCGGCGTATCAACGTCTCCGTCTCGGAAAACAATGATAGGCACATAGAGCTTCCAGCGAGGTTGAACACTCCAGGAAGTTCACGTAGCCGCCGCATCCATTTGGGTAGAAAAATAGCAGTCGTCACCTTCTCTGCAACACATTCTCTTTTATGGGCTGCCATAAGATGAGAGACGGTTAGCGTGTCAATGCAGTCTCTCTGAAGCGCGTCAAGGTGCGAGCATAAATGTATTCCTTTGTGCTGGTCGTCCACCTCAGTTTTTTTTTTCTTTTTTTTTCTTTCTTTTATTGAGTCCACAAAGTTCACCCATCTTGAGCTCATTTTGGATGTTATAACCTCACAGAAAGTATTTCCGAATGAATTTCAAATTTTTTTTTGCTCCGCCGCAAAAATTTGGCTGCAAAGAGGCTCACGTTACAGCTATCATTTCTCGTTTCATCGTTTCACCATTGTGCGCTTCGTAGATTCCTTTCCAGCTTCTTTGTTCCCCTCCAAGTAATTGCCCATACAGTACTACCGGTTCAATCCAATTATCTTACACTTCTCGTTTGAAGGACAGTGGAACGGGCGCCCAACTTGGTGCCCCAAGTCACAGAACACTGCACAGATATTCTTCGCTCAGTTTAGAACCGAGCAGATTGCCTCATTCCATATAATTTTTCGCGCCGCTCTATAATGTATCAAGATTGAAATTCAAAGTTAGTGTTCGATCGTGGGCGTCACCGATGTCTACGTTAATTGTTTTATTTCGAGAGCAGCTAACGACTGAAACGACCTTCCTACCGCCATCGCTGCTTTCTCAGATGCCCGAAACTTAAAACTTAAAAAACAATCGCTTTCACGTTTCTGTTTCATGCCTTCGAGCCCCGAGAGTACGGAAAATGAGATAAACTCACTTCAACTGCCGCCATCGGTGCCTGCTAAAAATGGAAGGTGATATGCAAGTTCAACAGCGCTTTAGGCGTTACGACTCCCCCCCACACACATAGCATATATGTGAAAAAGAAAACGTGAGCACGCATTTGTCAGAGCTGCAGCGGAAAGTGTCAGCTCTGCGATATCAAGACTGGCGTGTGGGAGGGAAAAAAGGAAAAGGATTGGCCTATGTTAAAGGTTAAAGTGCAAGAAAACGAGGATATATGGAAACTACGCAGAACAATCGATTCCGCTTTTGTCCTTATTTCGTGGAAAGTAAAGTTCTCGTTCTCTCGGTAAAACACTTTCCGAAAGGTCACTGTGAAAGGTCAAATGCCAACAACTTAACGACGTCGTCGTTATATTGACTTTTATTTCAATGCAAAAGGAAACTCGGGCAAAAAAGCGTTAGAGAACAGCATTTGCTTTGCTATTGATCTAAGCAAGCTGAGCAAAAAAAAAGAAAAAAAAAGAAGTTCTACTGATTTCTTTTTTTTAAATTTTGTGTTTATTGCCTTGCTAGTTCTTGGTATCTTCCTTTTTTTTTAAATGCAGGTAATGGAGTCGACTCCAACGACTAACAACAGTTAAGCTAGGCACGCCGTATTACCACAAAGAACAACGAAATAAAAAGACAGGAAGACAGACATAAGAAAAGAACGAGACACTTTCTTTTCTTTTCTTTCTTTTTTTGACGAGACCGGAATTATGAATGAACTTTTGACGTGCAAGCACACAACTGCATTGAGGTCATAAAGAAGGCTTGGGAAACGATCTTCTCAGAAATCTTTGTGTGGCATGAAGGCGCATCGAAGACTGCTACGAACTGTTCGTAAATTACTCTCGTCCTCAATCCACAAACCGAAGAAGGCGTGACGATCTGCAAGGAAATTAAGAAACAAGAAAATCGGCATCCGCTTTCTTGTTCGTGACGCTCGAAAATTTCGCAATGAATTATTAGTTAATTTGTTCAAGTGTACGTTTATTCATTCATCGGTCCCATGCTTCCACCCGCCAATTAATTCATTTGCCCGTTACTCACTTATTTCACACACTTCCTTCACTTTCCCTATAATCACTTGACAAACACTAAGGCATTGTGGCGACTGTACGAGTGGCCATTGTCCGTGCAGGCGCTGCTTGAAGACTGTCCCCATGGCTCGTCGGCCCAAAAAGCTGTGAAGGCCCTTTTGCATTTCTTGAGGGCGGCAGGCCTGTGTGAACGCCTTTGACTTGGCGCGGCCCTTCGCGCGCGAACTCACCGCGTCTTTCCCTCCCCACCCCCACCTCCTCCTTTCTCTATCTCCTCTTCCTATTCCCCCTTTCCCGTCCCCCAGTGTAGGGTAGCCAGCCAGACGCATTTCTCGGCAACATCCGTGCCTTTTCTTTCTTCCTCCCCTCGCCCCCCTATAATCCCTTACTTACTCACTTATTTACCTTGCTTTACTTATTACTCGCTCACTGACATTCACTTACTTACTTTATTTATCATCTTCCTTACTTCATTAATTCATTAATATGTACCCAAATGCGCGGCCCCCAGTACAAGAGATTCAACGTATATTTGGCTCTGGTCCTTTCACTTCGTAAAATAAGTGCATTGTGTTGCAACAGTGGGGTGCACACATTCGAGATATTCACCGCTTACCTGTGCCCATATGACAAGCAAAAAAGAGCGCTCATGTAAACAAAAATATTTACGCACACCTAATCCTTATGAACTTATCTATTCACTGACACGCTGTGTACACCATGCCCTATTTTCATCCTGTCGCGGCCTGTCCGCACGCGACACCGTTTAACAATGTTGTCGACATTCGGCGGCCTCACCCGATTCGCGCGCGCGTATAAACAAGCGGGTTTTTCAAAAGGAAAGGGGGGGCGCCTTCCCTCCGGCATCCTCAACGCCAAAGAGTGAGAATATCTAACAAAGCGCGCCTACGTCCTTAAACAGGCAAAATGTCGAGACTTCAAAAGCCCCACGTATATACATTATGTGCGTTCTCCTCCGGTCTGCATCATCTGCGCGCCCTCCTTTTGTGAGGCGGAAGGAATAATAACGGTGTGAACGCGGATGGCGTCAGCAACGCGTCTTCCTGTTCGATATTGCCCGGGAAAAACCGGAAGAAGGGGGAAGGAGGGGGGGGGGGGGTCCTTTTCTCTATGCTCGACTGTTCCTTTTTTTTTTTACAACCCTTTTTATTTCTTTTTCGGCGAACGGTGCGCCGTCCTTGTACAGACTTCGTTTCCCACAGAAGATGGGATCTCGATGCGTCAGTCGAGGTTTGTAGCCTTTAACGGGATGCGCACGAGAGCACGACGACGGGGAGGAGGTTGAGAGAGAGAGAGAGAGAGAGAGAGAGAGAGAGAGTGCTTGCGTGATGGGATGTCTGTTGAAGCGAGCGATGAAGGGGGTCGGGCCACGCCGTCAGTCGCGGCGCGCATGCATGCGTACGAACGCGCATGCGCGCTCATATAGGTAATTCTCTGGTATACCCCGCTGCAAACGAAAGAGCATATGCCACCGTGTGGCGCGATTGTATGGAGCGGGTTACGGGGCTTGGCTTGCCCCGTGCAGGACGGCCGGTCCATAGACGGGCACGAGGCGGGATTTGATCGAGCGGTCGCGGCTCCACCACATTCGGCGACTCACCTTTCGATTGTGATGGACACGCTCCGCTCCGAAGGCCCCGCCACGTTATCCTAATTTCTTATCTTCTTTTTTTTTTCTTTTAAGTTTAGTGCACGTCTGCTTTGTTTGCATCTGGCCTCATCGGACCAGTACAAATGCTTTGAAGACGAGATTAAAAAATAAATAAAATAAAAAAGAAAACGTGGGTGAGGGGTGGGTGCAGAGATAAAGGAGTCAACTGTTGTAAAAGGTGCAGGAAAGGGGGAATACGGTTGTAGTACGCGATCCATAGAGATCTATACAAAAACATGCGCAACACGAAAGGAACAAGAAGACTGGTTTAGAAAGAAGAGAAAAAAAAAAAAAGTGCGGAGGAAAGATCGTTCTCATTGATCCGCGTAAGTCACTGGAAAGTATAAAAAAAAAGATGCTTCAATGGAGGAAAGGGTTGTGCGTGAAACGCAATCAAGTAAGAAATCTTGTCCCTCGTGTCCAGAAGGAAAGGGAACAGACAAAGCGTTGCAGACATTGAGTGCACTGGGTCTCGAAACCGGATTTTATGAATCGCGTCAAAAGGGCGTCTTTTTTGTCATGCTCCATTGTTTCTTTCTCTCTCTCTTTCTCTCTCTCTTTCTCTCTTCCTTTTCTTTAACGTCACGGATTCTGCTCGACAGCAGGGAAGTCGACAGAACCGGCTGGACTGCCTTCGTGAAACGAGAACGGTGCAGCAGAAGTAAGAAGAAAGCAAAACAAGCACAAAATTTAGAAGGACGCGCACAACAGATTCGGTTAGCGCTGCAATCTGTCGTTGGGGGTCATTAGAAGCGCGGTCGCACTTACCGAAATGCGTTCGTGACGCGCATGGCTTATTCTGTCGGAGCAAATTATAGAAGTTCGATATCGAAGGTTTGCGAACTGCTTGTGCAGTCGCGTCTGAGCGAACAACTTTGGCTGGATACATTTAACTTGCGATTACGTTGGTCTCAATTGCTTAGATGTTTCATTTTCTCCAGTATAGCGGTTGTTCTCTTTATGCAAAACAGAGTTGTTCTAATGGCGCGGAGCACTGAACAATCTGCAACTTGGTAGTTGTTCTGTTCTCTTATGCGTGAACTGGTTTGGAGAGATTGGCGTGGAGGGTATCTCGGTTATTCCATTTCTCTATGTTATGCAGCAAGACATAAAGAAATAAATCATTATGCTAAGATAAATAACGAAATGTAGAAATAAATTAATAAATAAAGAAGAAATAAATTAAACAAGCTTGGTCGTGCAACCACAACTTTGATAAGGTTGACATCACAGCGGATGAAATCATAGCGTGGAATAAAATAATCAATAAAATCTCGCGAACCAACCTGTAAATTATTTATTTCAGACAGATATCAAACTGGAAGAAATCACCAGCCTCACATTGTGTAATCAAGTTTCGATGTTCATATATTGTCGAGCAAGCAAATCATGTGTTTTGCAAATATATATATATATATATATATATATATATATATATATATATATATATATGTGTGTGTGTGTGTGTGTGTGTGTGTGTGTGTGTGTGTGTGTGTGTGTGTGTGTGTGTGTGTGTAACCGTTTTCTCGTCTACCTGAGTCCCCGGATAATCCGTGATCGAATGGGTAAGGCATCGGGCTGCATTGCTGAGGTAACAGGGTTTGAAGTCAACTATCGGGCCAACTTGAGTCACTGGGTATGTGCCAATGTGTACAGTCGTGTCACCCTTCAACGAACCTCTTTCACGCCGACATGGTTCACTGTAGATGCGGCACTTGGCAGGCACCACTGTTCGAAGAACCTCATTGACGCCGACATGAAGCACTGTGTATGTGTCACTGATTCTGCTGCAAATGAGCGAACGTTTCTAAGTGTTGGAAGGCACCGGCCACGCGCAGGATTCTCGGCAGTGCCACTAGATGGCACGGCGTGTCTGGAAAGAAGCGCGAAAGAGGAGCACGACTGCCACGTGACGCGTTTCGTAGGCCTCGCGCAGGCTTCGCGGCGGCGGCGCTAGATGGCGCCCAATGTTCCTAGGGAAGCGCGAAAGATGACTCCCGCTGCAGCATAACTCGCTTCGACGGTGGCAATACGTTTTGCCGCTATAATGATTCAATGCTAACGTATTACCATCGACAAGCCATCGTGAGATGGGTGCTGACGCAATTTATTTTTTGTCATCGTCTCAACTGCAAGTATCGTTTCGAGGTTCATTCGCACATATTATTTTCCCTTTCTTGCACTCTCCTTTGGAAGCCTCCGCCTCCTATGCCTCCGCCTCCCCTCCGCCTCCCTATGCGGAGTATATAGCATATGTCAGCGGTCAGATGCGCGCCGACAAAAATACCTGCCTTAATTCCAAGAAGGGGCTCCTCTCTTCTTTTCTCTCTCGCGGCTCAGTTTGCTGAGGCTGCAATACACATCTTCATCTCACTCTCGCGACTTATTCCGGCCGGTGATTGCAAGATATCGCTGTGCCTTATTATAGAACGACCAATTAGTCGAGCAAGAGACGCTTCGCTCATTAAACAGCGCCTCGGCAGAGTTAAATGTACACACGGGGTGCTTAACGCTCCAGCTGTTAACGCTGATGAAACGCGCTTGTAAACGGCTCAAGACACGGCGTCGTTAGAAGGATAAAATGCCTGACAACAAAATGACTGGATCCGCTACCGCGCTCCACACGCATCGCAGCTGTTGGTAGTTAAGTGACTAGCTCTGTTATTACTACCGACGCGTCACACCTGCGAGCTATTAGGAGGCGCAATCTGCTTAACCATTTTCTGCATCGCAGCTGCCGGGGGCAAAGCTATGCATGTCGATTAATGTCGCTCGTGTGTAAGCGCAATGTGAGTAGCGGCAAAATTATGTGCCCTGATATAATCATACATTCAAGGCATCTGTCACTGAGTGAGCGATTAGTTCCATGGCTATATATTAAACTTGAAAACATTGGTAATTACCGGAAAAATTCCATCAGTGACGCACACAGATTACTGCTGTCGATGGAATGGCTTACTCCATAAATAAATAACGATATAATGGGAAAAATGATCACAATCCGCTATCTTGTGGCGCAAGGGCCGGTCAAAAAGCGCCAAGCCAGTGGTAATGAGTTTTCAATAGAGTGATGAATGGCGAAGGGTGCGTGTAAAGTGGTTGTAAAAAGGCCTTAAGACAGTCGCTGTAAAGACTGTAAAATTTATATTAAAATTACGGCAGTGCCCACTGATGCATGCTATGAACAAAAAGAAAGAAGAAAAGGAAATCAACAATAATCGATGTGCACACGCATACACTACAGCGTTCGGTTTACATTAAAAGGCGGTCGCATAGTCCAGACATCCTTAATAAGAAGAAGCAGGTCTTAGTTTTTTGTGATAATTACGCTCGAAACCCGATTACTAATATGCCCGAGAGAGGCAAAGGAAAGACAGGGAGGTTAACCAGAGACTATCTCTGGTTGGCTACCCTACACTGTGGTAGGGGGAAAGGGCTGTGATAAATGAGAGAAAAGGAATACGAAAAGAAAGGAAACAAACGCACGCACGCACGCACACATACACACACAAACACGTTCGAATATAGCGTGGCTGAGAGGGATGCTCTTTGCGGTTTGAAACGAGGGCACTCGCAAAGAAGGTGCCCGATCATTTCACTGCAATCACAGAAGCTACAAAATGGGCTATTGACCATTCCGATAAGAAAGCAGTACTAATTTTCGAGCTGCTACTTAGTGAACCAGATGCCGGGATAGCCCCTTCACTGTCGGAAGTAGGCTGCGTCTGAAAGTAATTAAACGGCATAGTGAGTGATGTAGCTTCCGCAACTCCTTTCTACACATGCGCATAGACGAAAAAAAAAAATATGGGGTTTTAAGTGCTAAAACCACGATCTGATTATGAGGCACGCCATAGCGGGGAACTCCGTAGATTTGGACCGCCTGAGGTTCTTTAACGTGCACCTAAATCTAAGCACCACGGATGTTTTCGCGCTTCGCCCCCATCGAAATGCGGTCGCCGTGGCCAGGATTCAATCTCGTTACCTCGTACTTTGCAGTCCAACACCATAGCCACTAAGCAACCACGGCGGGTCAGATGCGAAAGGGGCTGCTAAGTTTTTCTCGCGCTACCGTGTCGCCGAAATGCAGGCGATAGCCTGATATGCTGTGGTATTGTGCTACGTGTCCCCTAGTTTGAATTGACCTGCCCGAGCGCTCGTTCCTCTGTCGCCTCACTTTATACGCGGCGCCATGCAGCACCGAAACATTTGCAGGTGAGCTGCTAAGCGCCGTCCCCATCTTTTCACATATATATAGGACCCTTTCTGCCACGACACGTTATGTTCGTCGCATCCTTTCCCCACTGCGGTGACTCCCCCCCCCCCCCCCCCCCCGTACGCTGGATGCCGTGAAATCTGGACGCCGATAGCCGAGTTTCGCAAAGCTTGCCACTTCTGTCTCAGTCACACCTAAGGAAATCTGGCATGCGCAGCGTCAGAACAGCTCGCTCACCCACACTAAACATTATTGTTTGAGCCATCGTGGGAGCTTGCAACGCACTTTTAAGCAAAATCCCGTGCTTGATTTTTCGGTGGCGCCACCGAGTTCACCGGTGGCCTTTAGAAATATCGATCGTTAATGGTGCGGTAACATCTGCAGCATATGTGGTCGGCCATCGGCCGAAATAAAGGAAACCGAGGCTGCTGGGAGCGCAGCGCGCCGTTCAGCAGTATAGCAACACGTAAATATAGTTGCCGTTAAGACTGCATGACAATTACATGACACCAAAGGCTGGCTCATGCACAAATCGCGTCGTAGCGATAAGAAGGCTGTGCTGAGAGAAGGACGTAACTTCGATGTTCTCAGCTTACATTTCAGCTCGATGGAAGAAGCCGTAGACTCTACTCCTGAAGCGAAGGAAGACTTTCACTTTCAGGGCATGCAGGTACAACGTGAGGAAACGCGAATTTGTTTTAGACTGTTCGAGAAACCGACGCACGCTGGTCGTAACTTGCATTTCGTGTCATTTAATCCCGCTGTCTGCAAGGAGTGTTCCCGCTGCAGCAATATACTCATCCAGCGCGCACAGAGAACTTGTAGCTCACCTGATGACTTGACCGAGGACTTGAAACCAGGCACCATGAATGTTTTGTTAAACAATTACTCTTTTTTCAATTGCGTGTAGCTGTTAATTGACAGCCTGCCCACCCGCCAAGTGCCTCTTTCGCCCCACGTGCTCTAAAATAATCTTGCAATATTGGCGTTCTTTGCATCTTTAGCACACGCACGTGGCACACGTACCAACGAAGATGCTTCGACGGGCACCTCCCACATTTATCAAACTCGTCCATAAACATATATATATATATATATATATATATATATATATATATATATATATATATATATATATATATATATATATATATATATATATATATATTCCTTTGTAAATGTGAAAGACAGGCTTCTGAGAATAAAGCAACTGCCCAGATGCTGTTACGACAATCCTTGCGCAAACGCAACTACGGGTATCGGCGAAATTTAAAAGTTTGAAAGGCGTTTAAAAGAGCATTGTTATGGTGGTAAAATCACAGTGTCGTCGAGCGCTATACCGCCGTACATTCTACGTCGACATGATGTGATGCTGCACGTGTAGTTACTAAATGAAATCAGACCTCGGTGTCTTCACCCAGAGTGGAATCGAAGCTGTACATACTGGTGCAATTGAGACTACTAAATGAACCTACTGATACCAGGCGTAGCGGTAACGACGAAGGGAGGTAAACAGCAAGGAAACACGAGGACAAAAGAAGGCACGCTGGTCACATAGGCACTACTATCAACAATGGTCTTTGTTTACTTAATCCAGCCGCACTAAATATATCATACAACTCTAGGCGTTGCTGTTCAGAGCGTGTGTATAGCTGCGGCGAAGGTGGCGGTCATTTACCTTTTTTCGTTCTAATGTGAGGACCCTGGGTGGGGAAGGCCCGGCCCGAGTAGCGATGCAGGTCTTCGACTCGTGTGGGGCGGGGAAGACCCGTGATCACTCGAAGATACACCCGGCGCATTTTTTCGAGCTCGTTGTACTTGCGCGTTGGTGAGGTCAAAGCACACCGCGCTGTAACAAGCCCTTGATGTAAGCCTTGCTGACGTCAAAGTGCGAGCCCTGTGGGTACCAGCTTCTCCACGCTTCTGCTATGTTTCACGAGGTGCAGGAGTTGCTTCCACCTACAGTTATAGCTGTTTGAGCCAGATAGCCACTCCTTCGTTTTCTCGAATTGGAATACCTTGAAGTTTCAAATTTCAAGACTCAATTGGGACCTCTGAAGTACAATTTCTCGATACAGGCTGGTTTTAAGTCGCTATGACACACACACACACACACACACACACACACACACACACACACACACACACACACACACACACACACACACACACACACACACACACACACATATATATATATATATATATATATATATATATATATATATATATATATATATATATATATATATATATACACATATATATATATATATATATATATATATATATAATTCACTCCGTACGTGTTTCAAACGATGGCTTTGCGCTCTTGCGTAACTCGCTAAGTAGGCTTCGTCAAATGTAGCTTCTCCACAATAAAAGAGATGGCGAGGGGAAGCCCGCTTTGAAAGGGGTAGCATGTACTTTATAGTTGAATTGTACGACTAACTATGCGTGTATGCGTGTATGTGTGTATGCGTGTATGCGTGTATGCGTTTGTGCGTCTGGCCATAATTTTTGTGCCTAATTTCTCCATATTGAGAAAAGCGTTAAACTTATTAGTTTACTTGTGTGCTCCTAAGACGGGGAGTATATATACAACGTATCCACAACATGTTGAGAGAACTTATTTTACGTGTTAAAGAAGTATTTCTAGATTTCTTTAATTCGCAAGCACTATTATATTGTGCGCATGGTTTCGATTTCTCAAACGGTGGTTCCTAGCGTGGCATCATCAATCAGAATAGGCCCGTCTGATGTTATGATGATCTCAAAGAGTGGAGAAACCTCGCTGTATGTTTTAACAGTTTCATTAAGAAACAATGTCTGTAGATTTACGTATCGTAGAACACATCTATGTACTTTCGGGCCAGTTTTAAAAGATCATGCATCCTTGTAATGCCATGCGGCAAGTGGTTATGCTACGTACAACATTTATAGGAAGCAAAACCACACTTTAGAGAGAGGTAAATTTATTTACAGAAAGGCAGAGCGGTCGGCCTAAGCTATAACTTGCTCTGGCCTGCTACTCTACGCTGATGAAAAGGGACGGGGGGAGAAAAATGTCTGATGAATGATAATGCTGTTTGTGGCACGTTTGTAGGTGCTACATGGGCTTGCAGAATAAAATTAGCGTAGCGGCCTGATCCTGTTTATCGTGCAACAGTAGCAACAACAACATCTAATAACTTATTGCCAATATAATCTAGCACAATGACCGCACTTAGGGGAGGACACAATGCAAAATGTTTGTGTACCAGTTCGGGTGTTCGTTAAAGAACATGCATGAACTTAATGCCATCCACTTTGCGTCCCTCATAGCCGCAGTGTTGGTTTTGGTCGTTAAGCCGAATCAATCAATCAATCAATCAATCAATCAATCAATCAATCAATCAATCAATCAATCAATCAATCAATCAATCAATCAATCAATCAATCAATCAATTAGTCGATAAATAAATAAATAAATAAACACATTTCATTGTTCAGGCTCAAGTAAGCAAAAATTTATAAATAAAGCAGAAAGGAAAGACAGAAACCTGCTTTTAACTATTTGTGGACTTCAAAATTAGGATTATTAATATAATGTTAGAATGTGGAAAGAAAAAATTTAGGTATTTCAAATAGTGGCATAGTTTTCTAAGCGTTCTGTTCAGTTGTCCGTCCATCAATATGTTGGCACACATGTATTGGAGAGAGGTGACCGTGGCTGTATTAATGGCACATATCCGTCCAAGCGTGTCCAAACTTGTTAAAGAAGTTAACTCTGGATTATTTTTTTTAATTCGCAAGCGCTTTTATATTGTGCGCATGGTTTCGATTTCTCAAACGGTGGTTTCTAGCGTGGCATCATAAGTCAGAATAGGCCCGTCTGATGTTATGATGATCTCAAAGAGTGGAGAAACCTCGCTGTACATTTTTAACAGTTTCATTAAGAAACGATGTCTGTAGATTTACGGTTCGCAGAACACATCTATGTACTTTCGGGCCCGTTATAAAGGATCATGCATTCTTGTAATGACATGTGACAAGTGGCAACTGCTTAAATTCAGAACAAGGGCGACCCTTGTTCACCCGTATGAGTGGCAGCCACACCGCTGTGATTGCCTAGACATGATGCGGGAAGCGATCAGCAAAGAAAAGAAACTAAAATGCTGTAGGGGCGACCGGCAAAAAACTGCAGCAGCTGGGAGTGGCCCCAGTTGAGAAGCGAGGAAAGGTAGACAGCCACACTCTTAACAGCTCCCGATTACGGCCTCCTGCGTCCTCGTTGCGGGGGGTGACGTGGCAACTCAATTAGCTCGGCCCTTCATCGAGTCTCGATACGCAATGGAAAACGAAAACAGCAAGGAGGGAGAGCAATAAAAAAAAACTTGTGCAGAAGCCGTCGACGATGATTGTAAACCTAAACGAATAGCCTGAACGAACATTCACACGAATGAGCGAATGCGAGAGTGAGAGAGCGAGTGGGAGCGAACGAATGAACATTTTCGTTGCCTAGCCCGAGCACCGACCATCAACCTACCTCTGACCACCGACCAACCACGGAAACCGCCGAAAGAACCAAAGAAAGCTTCAGAAGAAGATGTCTGCCTTTCTTTTCGCCACTTCCACAGCAGGGCAAGGACGGCGACGATGACTTTAGATAAGCGCATGCCCTTTGTTCTGGCAAAAAAATTAACGGACCCAGATAATGCTCCAATAATGTTCTCGTAATTCTCAAGGCTCTACGGGGTTTTATCACAGACTTGATAAATTCCTCGTGAACGATGGTTTATATGCATTTTGATGCGAAAGCGTCAAATGGCCCATTGAGCAAGAAAAATACTACAGAAATGAAGGAAAAGCAGCCGTCTGTAATTGTAGCAATGAAATGGCAGGTAAATTCGAATTGGCTGCAATGCCACGTCACAAGAGCGCCTCAACGGAGAGGGGCGGGCGAAAGGGTGTACTTGCTGCCTCGGTAGCACGCCAGGTGTTGCGTGAGGAGAGGGGGCATCACCACGAAGCCACGTCAGCCTCACTCCGCGCGCTCCTTGTCCGCACAAGTTCACGCCTGCGTTCTAACTGCGCCTCGGTACTTAGGCCAAATCAAAACGCGCCAAGCGTCTGCACGCGCTCGTTTGCCCGCGACGAGTTCATCACTCGAAAAACCGCTCAGCATCTTTCAGTTGGACATTAATTATTTCTCATTCGCAACTCATAAGAAGTGCTTAAGTGTCCTCGTATTCTTTTTTTTTTTAATTTCCTCCACTTTTCCATGACCTGCACATGCTTTTTCTGTTCTTGTAACCTCATAACCTTTTTTTTTTATCTCTATTTTATCCGCGATCCACGAACTTGGGGCGGCTGACGACTCGGCGCGACCTAGGCCAATCGCATGAGGCGAAACTAAAGGCAAACTGGACGCTCGTTTCGAACAACGATCTTTGTGCGTGGCTTCTCTAGCGCTTCGATAGCGCCTCGCGGTGGTTGTTGAGGCGATGGGTTCCTGTGACGCAAATGAGTATTTAGACTATATTAAAGACAAGACCTGTGCGGAAGGAGGAGGAGTAATAAACTCAAAGACAGGGAGGTTAGCCAGTTCTCAGACCGGCTGGCTACCCTGTGCTGGGGAAAAGGGGTAAGAGGAATAAAAGGTAATAGAAAAGAGATATTAAATCAGGCCTCACTGTTCCCCATCAGGAAGACACACATTGGAACACGGAAAGGCGGATGAGCTGTCAAATAAATGTTGAACGATGCTTTATCGGGAGACGGTTTCGGGCTAGTTGGAATTTGCTGAACGTCATCTTGTAAGGGCGAATTGGAGAACTGTACATATATCGACGCATTTGTTTTGGCAGTACAGCACAGTCGCGGGTTTTGACATGGCTATAGATGGGTCGAAGAGAATTCGCTTCGCCCGCTTGTTGGATGTGTCACGAAGCGCTGTAAGTGTTATAATCGCAGTATACGGTGACCTTACGGTACACCGCATTGAAAAAAAAACAACAATAAAATGTGTAGGTACAGTGCTTTCGATGGATGTGTCAAGAGACCATCCCGATGTTCTATTCAGCGAGCGACTTTCCCGTCAGCGTCGAATAAGGGTTTGGCCGCCGTCGGCATCGATCAAGCGATCGATCATCATTAGCGTCACGCGGCCATGCACTCGCCATCGGACTCTGCGACGTTCCCGGGAATTCCGCGGCTGCCCCACCGCCCCGTCACTCCACCAATGCATTGGCTCCACCCGCGCACATGGCGTGAGCGGCGACTGGAGCCGATACGTCATCGAGGTCCCACGCTGTGCGTGTTTGCAGTGCGGTGGCCACATCAGTGCACAACGGTGCACGTCGGCGGCGAACAAAGCGCCGATTTCTCCACGTTTATCGTAAAAGATGACAGTCATGCAACAACGTCACAACACAAACGAAACGATGCAGGTACAGTTCGAAAATGTGGCGGAGCGTATATGTGCCGAATAAGAAGAAAAAAAGATTACGTCGTAAACCTGACGTATTGTCACGACGACAAAGCATTCTGTCGTCGCGTCTAAAAGTAGTCTTTTCGTAACGCCAATACCTCGCGATGCGAGAGAAACTGTAGTCGCTGCGACTAAACGCTATTTGCTCGGGGCGACAGCTATTACGTCACATTTCATCGCAGAAAATTGTGCTGCAACGACTCCGGTGCGTATGAAGCAAGAAAATACCCCTTGTTGCTGCAAAAAGAAAACAGTGAAATTTCGTTTATGCTTCTCGAAAGTGTATATTTATTGCGAGAAAAAAAAAAAGGAAATGCTATAGGTCGGTGGTGCCTTTTTACCGGAATACACTCGTTTGAGCGTAACCTTTATAAAGGCGCACATTGTCGCGAGGTTTTAACAGCCGTCCGTACATTTTGTTGGTCTGCGCCACTTGTCAAACTTCCTGACGACAATGTTGACTACGATACGACGACGATGACGTAAATGCTGGGCGGGCAGATTGAGAGTTTCCTTTATATATATATATATATATATATATATATATACGTTTAGCACGGTGCAGCTTCTCAACGCGCTTCGAAGCAAACATCTCCGAAGGCAAACTGACATCGACGCGTTGCGGCTTCCCATCAGGGTCATCTCATCTCTATAGTATTTGCTTATAACGCTGCCGAATGACCTCTTTCAGCCCTCGGGTGAACACGTCAGCGCATTACAGGTGCAACGAACGGCCCTTAATCTCGCTGTATCCTTGGGCAGTTTCCTTTCTTTTTTTCATTTTCTCCTCCCTTCTCCTCCTGTCTCCATTTTCATGCCATGCGTGGCAGCCGAGACGTGTGGACCACCGTTCCCTCGCGGAGTCGCGCTATCGCGCCGGTTGAGACTGCTGGCACACATATCTCTCATTCGTCGTTTTGACTTTCCTTCTGGCCGCATATGTGTATATACGCTTAGACATACGTCTGTATACATTCAATTAGCGCATATACGTTTTGTCCTTGCAGGCAGTGGAGATTTACGTTCACGGGCGAACTGGCTTTTATGGGCCTCGCGGTTTCCTTGTTATCATAACGGCTCGTCGTCGGCGGCAAGGAAAACCCGTTCCTTCAGCGGGAGCTATTAGCGCATAAATTGAAACGCTAATTCGTCCACCAATCACTATTTTGGCGGCCGTTCGTGATGCCTGGAGCTGCAGGCCGCCTGGCCGTCTATGCAGCAGATTCAAGAAGAGATCTCCGGAGCGCAGGCATAGGAAAGACGGCCACTGTCGGCGATAATCAATGACAGCATACATTCACGCCTTGATAAGAAGTGGTGGGAAACTGGTCTTGACGAGGGCCGAGGTTAACTTCGCTTCGTTTTTTGATCACAGAGAGATGAAAAGAGCGAGGGAGAGCATCTTTGATATACGCATATAGTGTCAGACAGGACGTGGAATTTCACTTTGAGTCGGTACAACTTCAGGCATAACAATCTACATCGCGGCTTATTACGTGTGCCCCTAAGCTTTCTTTCTTAATCAGTCGCTTGAACTATAGGTTGGGCTTTCAGCTTCGTAGTTATGACGCGCCTTGTACGAACGCGTTAGAACAGTTTCAACCACATCCGGTCTGCATGTTCAGATCGACGCGATATTACTTTTAATCGACACAAAACAGCCGTGACTACAGCCTCACCACACCCTTGCCTGTCTGTTCCGTGTCATTCTCTCTCAAATTATATAATAATATTTTGGGTTTTACGTGCCAAAACCACTTTCTGATTATGAGGCACGCCGTAGTGGAGGACTCCGGAAATTTTGACCACCTGGGGTTCTTTAACGTGCACCTAAATCTAAGCACACGGGTGTTTTCGCATTTCGCCCCCACCGAAATGCGGCCGCCGTGGCCGGGATTCGATCCCGCGACCTCGTGCTCAGCAGCCCAACACCATAGCCACTGAGCAACCACGGCGGGTAACTCTCAAATTATATATATATATATATATATATATATATATATATATATATATATATATATATATATATATATATATATATATATATATATATATATATATATTCTAACTGTTACATTTACACGTTTTTGCTGGTTTTATACCGTCCCTCGGCGCACAGGGAACGCTTCACCGACGAGATGACGAAGCGGAGAAAAGGGAGAGATTGTTAGGTAGGCAGCCGAGTACCTATGAGAGGGAGAGATAGGGAGAATAAATAAAGACGCAGACAAAGCGAAATCGTGTCGGTGCGAGCGAGTCGCGGCCCTGCGGATGTCCTCTCTCCCCTGACACGCCGTCCTCGCTCCAAACGAGCCGTTGAAGAGAAAGGTTGGGGAGACGAGGCGACTGGGCGCCCGCTGCGGTGGTGACACACGAGGTGTCGGCGCCGGTGCCCTTTTACGGACAGGCGGCTTAAAAAGCCCCGCATAATACGAATGCCGCAGGAATTCTCGGCTCATCCTCGCACGCAGAATGCGCGTGTACGCGCTTCGCGACTGCATGCGCGCGCGTTCTGCTCGAGTCGTTTCTTCCCCTTCCTCCTCCTCCTCCTCGTTTATCTAGGAAAGGAATGACAGAGAGAGAGAGGCGACTCCTGTGTGCGCGACGATGCGGCTTCGCGCTCGCTCTCTCGCCCGACGACAACACAACGCTCTCGGCGGGGGAACCGGTTTATCTCAATTTGCGACCGCTTCAGCGCCATCGGGTCACAAGGTCGAGAGCACTCACTCGCGGTTTGCAATCGACGCGACCGCCACCGCGCACGTGAGAGACCGCGCGGGCGGCTTTTCTCGCTCGCTTTGTTTTAATTCTACCGCACCTCCTCGCGTTCACGTCTCGTTTGCGTTTCTCTGTCTTTCTTTCTTTCCTTTCCCTCTCCCTATCTTTCTATCTTGCTGAACACGCGGCGGCTACTGCTGGCGAGTAGGCGACGAAGGCTTGCTCGTCGCCCGTCTCGTCGGTTCGCATGGACTGTGTATGCGAGTTCGTTTGCGCCTGTGTGTGGCATGGTCGGCCGTGACACCGTCACCCACGGAGCCAGGGGAAACGCGGAGCCGCCTTTCCACTACTGTTTGCCTGCATGGGAACGTAGTCGCCACGTGCGCTCAACGCTGGATTTCGCGCTTTCTTTTTCTCTTCTTTCTTTCGTGCAGTCGTTTCGCTCATAGAGCTGCCACTTCCCCTCAGCCTTTCCAGCCCACTCATCGGTTAATTATATAAGCTGCTTTACTGGGCCACGCCTCTCGGCGAAGCGTCGAATATTATCTAGAGCGAAAAGCGAGAGGAATAAGGGGATCCGAGGGACTCAATTTTTTTAGTTGCATCAATATAAAGAAAACAAATAGTAAAGACAGAGAAAGCGTGGGAAAAATAATTATGTTTAATTAAAGTGTAGCACTAATAAGGAAGCGAGAAATGAAAGTATACGGAAAGTCGTGTTGCCGCAGGCGGGAGTCGAACCCACACCCTCTGCTTACGGCGTGCGGTGCTTTACCAAATAAACTACCGCGGGGGCCGCCCTCCCGTTACACTCTCTTGGGAACCTGCGCACGTGTACAAAATTGGCCCTGGGAGTGTTAGCCAGCTCCGCTGCCGGCCAAGGCGGCGGGCGTGGAAGATCATTTTAACCGCCTTTCGGGTCAAAGGCAAGTACTCTCCGATTTGGCTCGCTTCGCTGGCGTTGTCTCGTCTCAGTAGCGGAGATGTGAAACCCAGGTAAGCTGGTTCTTCTCACCTCTCCAGTTTCCATTAAGGAGCCTCTCTTTCTCTCCAACCTGCGCTGATCGCCGCATCGCCGGTGCTGCTTGAGGACTGCGCCGGCATTTGCGGCTTCGAAAGAAAGGCGCGTTTGAACAGTTCGAGCCTTTGTTTTCTTTTCGTTGTTTTCTTAAATTTTCCGTTCTGCAGCTCCCCCACCCGCAGGCGCGCTGTGACCAACGACCGCAGCGGCTGTCCGGCCTTGACATTGTGTGAGTAGAATGGAAACAAAGAAACGACGTATCCGTCTCGCTTTTCTCCTCCTCCTCCTCCTCCGCCCGCTTTGCCCACATCCTCCTTTCGCACTCAGCTCTCGCGCAGCGTTTTCGGAAAATGCTAGCCTTTTCAAGCTGTTCTGGACACAAAGAAGGCGTTGGAATGTGGGACTATTGTGTAAGACGAGGTGCGTGAAAGAACGCCAGTAAAAGCTCGGGGCTCGTATACACAAAGCTATCTTACGTAACTGCCTTCCCTGATTGGCTATCACCTGTAGGATAGTCTCGTTATCACAGAGAACGCTATAGCGAGTGGCTAGTAGCGTAGCGCTGACCATGGAGGAAATAATCTTACGCAAAGAGAAGCTTCGTGAATACGTGTCCCTAGCCCACTCCCTGCCCCCACTTAAAAATTCTTACGTAAGAGCATTTCCTTATTGGTCCACTTTCGGGCGGTCTCGATTGACGATAGCGATATTTGTGATAACGGGACCATATCAGCGACGACAACCAATCATGGATGGAATTTACGTAACAGAAATTTTCTGAATACGTGGTCCTGGAGCCCGTACTTGCCCACACGCACGCACACACACACAAAAATCCTTATGCTAGAACCTTTCGTCAGGGCAGATGTAAGCCAATCGCGATTTTGGACATATTATTAGCGAAGGTAGCCAGCCAATGGCAAACAGCCCTCACGAATGAAATACTTTGTGAATTTGGCTCTGAGTGCGTAATCACAAAAGGTTCTTCCGTTAAAAATTGTTCGTAAGAGCAATTTCGAGTCAATCACGGTGCTCGACATATGATTAGTGAAGGCGCGCCCAGCCAATGAGAAGGCGCGGTTACGAACGAAAAGCTTTTTTTTTTTTTAATTCGACCCTTGTTCTGTAACAGGTATGAGCGCAAAGCACAGACACTCACGAGAAAAACGAACACCACCAAGCGGACATTAAAGCTTCGATCGATTATCACACAACGCTTAAGAGTCGTGGCTGTTTTACAGCGAAGTTACAGCGAAGTTACAGCGAAGTTAAAGCTAAGTTATAGTGAAGCTCTTAAGGGCTAGTTCCCACAGGATCGTGTCCTTTTGTAGACACAAAACTATCATCATCAGGATTGGCTCCAGCGTCGTCTTCTTCCAGAGCTACCGCGCCAACGCGTTCGTGCCACTGCTCCCCGTTCGTCGTCGTAATTATTTATTAATTAATAATTAAAGAACACAAATACGTAAACAATCTTGCAGCGAGGATATTAACGGCTAGTTTCCCCGGGATCGTGTCCGTGTGTAGACCCAAAACTTCCCATACATGGGCCGATCCCGAAGATAGTGCAATGCCGGGTCGACCCTCGGCGGAGGTGCAGTTCGCCATTAAGGTTGGCCACATACACAGCTTCGCTGGTCATCCTTCTTCATAGAGTGGAAGGACATTGAGTTCCTTCCTTCCTTCCTTCCTTCCTTCCTTCCTTCCTTCCTTTTTTCGCAGGGATGCTGTCAGCCTGACTGTGTTGCTTATGCTGATTCCTGGGCCCGTGGCAACGCGGGGTTCCTCATAACTGAAGCACTCGAGGCGGCGACACTCCGACCCGGGTTCTATACCATCGTAAGACCATGTCCGGCGTCCCAAGTGCTCTGTTCCTTCGTCCGCAGCCTACGCCCGCCTCCTGCTACTCTCGACATGCCAGCGCTAACATGACAGCGCTAACACTGTTCAGTTGGTGCGTTCGAGTCCGTTGACCGCTGCCTCTAACGATGCGCGGGTAGACACTTTGGCGCGACGCACCAACAGTACATTCACTGCTATACACCAGGCGTCTCACAACGCTGGCATGGACAGGAACGCCGTCAGCCGCGTCGGAGGCGACGCGCATCGATGGTGCACGAGATTCACTCGACGGATAGCCCTCGGCGCTCACATATATTCAAATTCACCGTCTGCTCAGTCCACTGTGTGTACCGCGGTGTTGTATGCGCATAGCTGCAAAGCAGAACAGTTAATTAACGCACGTGCGCGAAAGCTCACGCCACACAGCATGCAGCGCGAGGTATAGCTCTTCAAGCTCCTCAATGTTTTCTTAAGCGCTGTACCTTATGGTTTAAGAAAAGGATCACCTAAAGACAATGCCAATTAATCTCAACCAAGTTCGCTAAAAAGGATAATGAGTTGATCGAGGTCACTGCGAACAATACGGTTCGCCGTTGGTGTTATCGCTGCTTGGCAGAAATATTTAATTAAACAGCTTGTTTTCAGTTGCGTGATGTCCCATTGCACGTGAAATGCGTACATTTTGAGTGAATTCTAAAAAATAAAGAGTGAGAGGCATATTTTACCTAACAACACCAGGTGGCTTGGGAGTGGTGTCACTGCGTCGTCTGCATCGCTCGCTAAAGTAGCGTAATAAATGAAACGCAAGTTTTTTGCGGGCGTTCCAGCTGGTCAAATGTTTAGAATATGCTCGGTCACTATTCTTTCCTCGCTGCAGAAATACGACGTCCTGGAAAAATATTTTCGAAACAATGTCCCTAAAACAAAGTGTGACAAAGCTCGGTGGTGTAGGCATGCAATGAACTCGGCAGTGGAAATGAGGAGCCTAAATAACTGAATTCTGGGGACCTATACGCGCCAAAACCCTTATTTGATTATGATACGTACCGAAGTGGGGACTCCTTATTAATTTGGCCACCAGGGGATGTTTAACGTGCCCCCAATGCACGAGACACAGGCGTTTTTGCATTTCACCCCCATCGAAATGCAAAATTGCGCTGCAAAATGCGCTGCATTGCAAAATGCATATTGCGCTTCCTTGTGGTCTCGGCCCTAGGTTTTATCCACAAAGACGTGTTCGACGCTGTTGGCAATTTTCTTCAAGCAACAAAACGACTGCTATGCCGATTTCAACCTTTCTTACTTATCCATACATTATCTTTCTTCCAAGTTCGTTTTTTTTTTTCACTTCGAGTCATCCAACAAAGCTCATTTCTATCGCTTTTCAATATGTTTGACCATTCATCTGGTTTGACAACTCAATCACGCGCCATTAATGTGTTCCAAGTTCTATAGCCTTTCTGGCTATTCACTTGATTCTTGCATTATTTTTTGTTATCGGTGGGTTTCCTGCAATCATTCAATTCGAGACCCGTCCCCCATCGTGGGTAAGTTCAACGTTTAACGTTCATCATAATCATCATCATTACCTACCTACATCGATGCGCGACCTCACCTACAGAATTTGCTTTCTTGACTGTGCGCCAGTTCGCCGCCTGCGTGTGCAGATATATTCGTGAAAGATGGCGTTTTCCCACACGGAAGCCGTGCACGTGCCAACAAGCAACCATAGCTATGGGGGCCCTGTATGCTCCCGTCCGGATTATCTCCAACGCATGACCCCATCAATTATCATAAAGTGCGGTCTGCCAATGAACCGTCGCTTAATGTCTCACGTTACCTCGGCATATTCGCGCGTATAAACCTCGCTTCAGCGCGCCGTTGCCCTCCGCGCTGACTCGAACGTTCGCTTAAAGGTCGCTCGAAATCACGCGGTTGATGATGTCACAATCTTGCAGGCAGCCGCGGACGCCAACAGCGAGCCAATGGAGGTACGTAAGAACGTCCTTGCGAAGACTTATTACTGCGTGCCTGTCTCTGAACTCTCTCTCTCTCTCGTCTTATTGCGGTTTGTTGTTTTTTTTTCTTTTATATTTTTTGGAGAAACGCCCACGGGACACAGGGCGCCCAACTGAGGTCTTCTCAACCAAGAGCGATTTCATTTCGGCATCGGCACCTTTTGACGGACACGTCGTTTGGAACGGAGGCAACTCGTTAGACCTTGTCGCTAATGCCAGTCGCCAGCTTGGCGCGCGAACGCAGAGGACTGTTCTCACAGCCGCGGCATGCAAAGTACGGGTTGCTATACACTGTAGCAGTCTGTGAGCGGACTTGTCAAACTTGAACGGCACTGCCCTTGGGCGGATCGCCGAAGGGCAGCTACATATATAGTGATCAAGCTTCGAACCAGCCGAGCAGCTGTGTAGCGTCGTGCCACATAGAGGAGCCGGGTGTACCTTAGCCTTCTCCCGGAAGCTTTCGTAGTGGCTCGCACGAAATTAAGAGAGCGATTCGGCGCGTTTTGTCCCCATATCCCGGTTATGTGATGGCCACGCTATACGCGAACGAGGCGTTTTCGACGTAGGCTTAGCTATTGTTCGACACACGCGATCAGCGATCATATCTGAACGAGCGAAGGTGAGGCTATAGTAAAGTATACAGTCGGGCGCCACAGCAACGAACGCATCTTCAACGAAGTTACCTGCATAGCGAAGGATCGATTACGTTCCGGCCGTGGTGTTATCTTTCATATATGTATCGTAAACCCGCCTACTCCGAGGACCACTCCAAGCTTGCTTGCTACGCGAAGGAACCACGGTGCAGTAAAGTCTGGCGCAGTCGCACATTCTGTCCGACAAAGTGTCCACAAAAAAGAATTAAAAAAAAAAAATTTGCTCCGCGCGCGCGCGTGTGTGTGTGCGTGTGTGTGTGCGTGTGTGTGTGTGCGTGTGTGTGTTGGCATACCACAGTAACAGGCGAACAATTAAATTACACATCTATTTCAAATCACGGTTACTTAAGTAAAATTTCAGTTCACACGTAAAAAAAGAAAGAAGAAACGTTGCCTTTTTTATTACGGCCGTCCAAAAAAAAAGAAGAATTAGAAGATGTGTTGAATTAACCGACGTAAACCTAACGGAACTCGACTATATTGATATTACTAACAAGTGAAGGCATATGCAATGGTTCTAGATGAGAGTTCAGAAAACTATCTTGGGAGAGAGGCAGTTCCTTGGAGCATTTAGCACCGGAACGGGATCAGCAGGGCGCCCACAACTTCACGCTCTTGGCACGCTTTACGATCGTAAAATTAGCGTAAAATGTAAATGTAGCCAGTAAATCGATCCTCGAGGAATATAACTTTGTATACTTACGCGGCTCATTGCCAGTGCCGTAATATATGCCTACCTTTATCTATCTCCCAGCCCGAGAAAACATATACGCACCGTTGGAGAGAATAAAATAATCGCGCCCCCAGCGACGAGAACTGCATACGGCGCCAACGATGCCAGCATGGCCGCGGGGGTGTATACGCGCGTTTTGAAACCAGAAAGCGAGAACCCTTTTATGCTTCGATATGTCTGCTTCTTTCTCTCTTTTTCTTTCTCAGGCGCTCCTGGCAACAGCTTCCGGTAGCGATGGATGTCGCAACGAGACCAGAATACCGAATTCCCGATCCGAAGAGGCGGACGGAATCCCAGCGGCAGCGCTCCCAGAGGTGTACAGCTTGCCAGAATTGACGCGCCGGCGGTGCTCAGGTTATATTCGCGCACGCGAGCGAGCGAGCCGCCGCCATTATTATCTTTCTCGCTACGTTTAGCGCCTGGCGGCTGCGTTATATGTCTACACCGCACCGCCGCGAATTTTCTGCTCCTCGCCTCCCACAGTCCGCTCCGCTCCTTCTCCTCTCGCCAATCTTCACGGCTTGTGCAGACACGCGCGCGCACCGCACACGCACTTGGCTTGGCCACTTATTTGGCTGCCGCCAGCTGAGCTTGAGAGCGACCGGAATGCTGTCACGCCGCTGCATCGTATAACTGCGCCGACTGCTCGTCGCCTTTTGTCTGCTTCGTTACGCATGTGCATACGTGCGTGCGGTCCTTTCGCATTCTTTTGTCTCTCCGGTCTTTCTTTCGTTCTTTCCTTCCACCTTCTTTACATTCTGTTTCTCTTCCTTTCGTTCCGTGTCTTTCTTTTCGGCGATTTCATTCCTTTGTTACTTTTCTTTCTTTCTTTCTTTCTTCCTTTCTTTCCGCGATGTTCACTGTCCCTAATGTTTTTATGTTCTTTTCCCGCTTGGGTTGCCACGCGGCATAACGTCAGTACGAGACTAAATATAACCCGGTTATAAGCATGCCGGCCTCCTCTCCTTATGTTGCCTTTCTTCATGCGCCCACTACTTGATCACTATTTCTGTTTTCTTAATTCTCTCATTCTTCGTTGTTGCCTCCATTAATTTATTATTTCTCTTTGTTTCTTTCCCTCAGCCTTCTTCTTTGATTCAGTTTTTTTTTTTTCGCCACACTATATCGCATTTGTTTTTCGGTTTCATTTATTCCTTCCCTCGTTCATTATTTCATTGGGTCATTCACTCGGTGTTTCCGTTCCCTCTTTTCTTTCTTGCAGTCATTTATTTATCGTCTTTCTTGACTTATTTCCTTGCTTCTTTTTTATTCGGTTTCACTCATTAAGTCCCTCAGCCATTCAGTTTTTTTCTGCCCCTTTTCTTTCATTCATTTTTATTTTTTTCGTCAATTTTTTTTTGTATTTCACGCATTTCATTCTTTCATTCATTCATTCTCCCTTGACGCTCATCTCCTATCCATGTTGTACGAGAACATTAGGTGTTTCGAATTGGCTCTCTCTCGTGTTTCCCAGACTTCAACCGCACGTCGTCGAGCTGAAAGAACGCGTACAAACGCGTCGCAAGGCGCGACGCCGGCGCGTAAAAAGCCCGCGCATTTTAATCGCTGGACAAAGAACGATAATAATACGCAAAACGAACGAGACGACGCCCGCGCGGTGCGCAGGCGACGACCACGGCAATCGAGTGTGCGGTTTAGAAAAAAAAAAGAGCGCGGCAACTGCGATTGCGAGGCGACGTTGGCAGAACGGAGATTACTCTCTCACTGATGCCTCCGACATGACACTACGGATGGAAGAGCGCAGAGCAAAGAGAAACCGAGAGCGTTACGCACGAGGGTGTCGTTCAGATAGGAACGGCGTTATCTTTTCTTTTCCATCGAGGGACTCGAGGGAAATCCCCGTGTTAGAGTGTAGTCACCTTGTTCAGGTAGCACCTGCGCTCGCGACGCGTCTGGCTGTGCGTGTACCGAGAAGCACGTGGCGTGCTATCCAGCAACTGCACGCGTGATCGGGAGCTGCCGCACCCGTCGGCTCTTTGGTACACGTATATCAGCAAGCACACGTCGGCTCTTTTGTACAGCTATATCAGCAAACAAGTCCCTGCCCCCCCCCCTTATTTGTTTATTTATTTATTTATTTATTTATTACGGATTGGAAATGTTGGAAACAAGCACGACATGTCGCCCGCTTCTCCCCACAACTATAATTTCTAGAATGAATGAAGGATGATGAGTGGCGAAGTGAAACGTTCCTGTTATTTAGCGGTTTGCAGCCAAACGTAGGGCAATCACTTCCAATAGAAGATAATAAAATGCTAAAAATGATGTATATGTGTTATTGTTCGTGAGATTAAAAACGATAATGATGTTAACATGCTACAGCACGATTTTACGGCTATAGCGAACAGGTGCCACCAATGGCTAATGGAACTGAACTTTAACAAATGCAAGGTCATGCGTGTCACTCGTACTTCTAGTCCAGTAGAATAGCTAAATCTAACTATCTAAATGACTATCTAAATGGCATCGCACTCGAATGTGTCAATTCTTATAAGTACTTAGGCATCCACATTACATCTGATCTAACTTGGAGGCTTCATACAGACTACATAATCAATAACGCTAACAAAACGTTAAGTTAACTACGGCGTAAATTTTCTCACGCACCGTCTTCTTTGAAATTAGTTCTTTATTAAATATTAATTCGTCCTAAACTAGAACACTCGTCAGCAGTGTCGGATCTTAGCCAAGACTACTTGATTTCTTCCTTAGAGCGTGTCCAGAATAGCTGTGTTCGTTTCGTTTTTTCCAACTTCAACCGTGGAGCAAGCACAACAGCAATGAAAACTAATTCGAATCTTCCATCGTCGACATCGTTGACGAAAGATTTGTCGACTCACTCTGTTTCACAAGTTATATTGTCATTCCACCTTGCACAATAACTCCTTCCGCCTGCCCAATTACATATCGCGTCGCATGGATCATCCTCGCAAATGAGAGCCGTCCCCTTATGTAGAACAGCCGCTTTTGTACGCTCGTTTGTTCCCCGCCCTTCTAAACAGTGGAACGATCTTCCCAATGAAATTGTATCTATTACTGACGTCAATAAATTTCGCAAAGTTTTGGTTGACATTGTATGAACATTGGCAGTTTTGCGTTTCTTATTTGCTAACGGTTTCATTGTCCTGACATTGTATACATAGGAGCAAGCATTTATGTACGTGCATATTTCACATTGTTTGTCTGCTTTAATTTTCTTTGTACCCAGTTCCCTCTGTAATACCTGCATGGACTTGAGGGTAAAATAAATAAATAAATAAATAAATAAATAAATAAATAAATAAATAGTACCGAAGGAAAGGAAGGCTATAGTGGGTCATCCTTTCCAGCGCTTTTTAGTAGGTTAATCTCTCCAGCGATTTGCTTGGGGAATGTCGCTCATGCTGATAGTCCGTGCCTTGCTCTGACGGTCGGCCCAAACGCTGGTGACTAATAAACACCTTTCCAACATAAACACAAAAGAAGAAGGATAAAAAAAAATAGTTTTCGCACAGTGTTGCAGCACAACTATGCTTCTTCTTCTTCTACTACTACTACTAATAATAATAATAGTAACACGCTGAGATGGTTTCCGAAAGTGTGCATAAAAATTGTGTCAACATAAACACAAAAGAAGAAGGATAAAAAAAATAGTTTTCGCACAATTTTGCAGCACAACTATTCTTCTTCTACTACTACTACTACTACTACTACTACTACTACTACTACTACTACTACTACTACTACTAATAATAATAATAATAATAATAATAATAATAATAATAATAATAATAATAATAATAATGACACGCTGAGATGGTTTCCGAAAGCGTGCGTTTAACTCCTTTACCATACTCGACGATTATTTTGTATAATTACTAGATTCTTTCGAATTTTCGGGTCGTTTCGCTGAAATATGGTAGAAATGCGAGAAGGGAACCCGCTACTAGGGGAAGTGTCAATCTCTAATGCGCATGCGCGAGCGGCGGCGCGGCCCACGCGGTGTCTGCAGCCTTCGAGCGGCTAGTGGTCCCACGCAGCAGCAGTTCCTTTCTCTTCGCGCAGTAGCAGCAGCGCGGCGGCATCGTCGCCCAGCGGAAGCGAGAAAGGGGCCGCAGGTGCGACGACCCATCGCCGGCGGCTCGCGAGGCTCAGAGGAGCCGCGATCCAGATGAGACCCGCATTGCGCGACGAAGCAACGGAAGCGCAACCGCCGAAATTTATTCCGTCTCTCCCTCTCTCCTCTCCTTGGGCTCGAGGGAGCTCGCACTATAACTATCCTTGCTGCGCTCGCAGTCTTCTCCGACAGAGAAGAAAGATCCAACACTCGTTCCATCCAAGTGTTTCCTGGTGGTAGTGCCACGAAGTCGAGGGCTTCCTTCCCAGGCTTGGTGCCTCAGCAGGGAAGCTGAGAGAGAGAAAGAGAGGGGGGACACCGAATGAGAAAGGGAATTCCGTTTTATCGGCGCAGTTTCGTGCAAAAGCAAGTTGCGCTGCGCTCTTGAAAGTGCATAGCTTAAAGTCGGCGCTTGTCTTCGCCTGTCCTACGGTATTAGTCATGTCCCAAATTGTGCTGTCACATTTTAGATCAGGCGGAGTCAATTTTCCTTTCTTTCTTTTTTTTTTTTTTGAGGCTACGAAAGTGCAACGCTAATTTAATAATAATAATATTCGGGGTTTTACGTGCCAAAACCACTTTCTGATTATGAGGCACGCCGTAGTGGAGGACTCCGGTAATTTTGACCACCTGGGGTTCTTTAACGTGCACCTGAATCTAAGCACACGGGTGTTTTCGCATTTCGCCCCCATCGAAATGCGGCCGCCGTGGCCGGGATTCGATCCCGCGACCTCGTGCTCAGCAGCCCAACACCATAGCCACTGAGCAACCACGGCGGGTAACGCTAATTTGCGTGCCGCGCTTGGGTTGAAAACGAGGAAGCCACACGATACTAGAGAGTTTTAGAATAGGGGCCCCAAACGTTTTGGGGCCCCAAAGAAATAGCGTCGAAGCCACTGCGCATGCGCAAGACGCAAACTGCCTTTGGGTTTTGCGTTGGGAACGCCATTTCACCGATTTAGCGGGAGCCCAAATAGCGGCCCCAAAAGTTTTGCGTCGGCAAACATGGCGGCACCCATCGAAGCGACGGCTCTAACCTAGCACCAAACTGGGTTCGATTCGCGGTAACGCGTGAAGTTCGCAAGCTAGGAGAAGTGACTGCGGTTATCGCCTTCTCTCAACTAGCGTGTGTTATGAAGATTGACTCATTAGACGCCGCTGATTTTGAATTCGATTGTGGATATTATGGCTCGTAGGCGTAACACGGCTAAGCTTGGCTGGTGAAGGCTAGTAAAGTTTTGTTTGCTCAAAACTAAGCGCATCTAATTGTTTGCTGCTTACAGAATAGCCTCTAAATTGTAATTAAATGCGAATACACGCAAGTCAAAATTATTATTCCTATCATAAAATGGTATATTTTATTTAATTATTTCTAATAGCTTTTCTTTGACGCCGTAGTGGCGCTGTCAGCGCAAGACGCTATCCGCAAACGTAAAACTCTATTCTAAAACTCTTCACTCCTGCGTGCCCCAACGCTAACACCCGCAAAGCTCTTTGGGGCCCCAAACTATTGGGGCCCCTATTCTAAAACTCCCTACTGTCTCGAAGGATAGCCAGGTGTCTTTTCGCAGTTAAGGCTGTATAGCAGATAGAGACGCCGCTTGCCGCGGTGGAAACGAGTGTGAGGCTTATAGTTTTGTGACGCCGAAAATACAGGCGAGGTTGGCACACGCGTTACGGTTTCGTAAGATTCGCCGTGTCACAGTTATTTTGTGTTGATAAAGCATTCGGACTTACTTGTGGCTTGCAGGGAACCTCACCGAGCCCATTGTAGACGCATGCGTGTAATCTGACATACCCTCGCACAACAACATTTCGCAATACCCCCTTCACTCCCCCTCCCCCCCCCCCTTGCTTTCTCATAAGGCCACAAAAGCTGCCTATGCACCGTGCCTAAACTGGAGGACTTCTTCGGCAGGCGCACACCGAGCGATCGATGATTGTTGAGCGGAATGAAGGCTCGTTTTTGTTTGGAACCACTGGCCCCTGTATCCTGCAGTGTCGATAGTAGCAGCAAGGCATACCTGTTACAGTCTTTATCATTATTGGTATTAAAGATGAGCACACATAAGCATCACACAAAGGAAGCTTGTTGAAATGGATACCATACCGACCCGCCTGAAGAGGAGAGAAGATGGGAAATAAAAAAGGAAGGGGGGGGGGTAGGCACGCCACCCGGAAAATAGACTATGAGCATTACTAACACCACCTAGACAGCACAAGGACTGTTCACACCGATCCATGACGTCATGTTACCTGGACTGACTGCCCTAGAATACTGGCGATGCTCCCGAGTAAGCGACAGTGATTTTGATGTCACTGCTTTCGTCACGCCAGCCTTGGCAATAGAAATTTCGGGTCAGGTAGCACGACGTCATGGATCGAAGTGAACAGGCCTTGTGCTATCTAGGTTGTGTTGACACTACACAGACGAGAGGCGGGAATCCCGTAGTCCACTATTCTAAACGGTTGCACGCAGGCAATTAGTTGGTTCTTGACCACGACTGCGAAATTGCGCTGCATAATTCTGACAGCCCTGTGCGTGTGCGATCGAAATTATGCTGCGCCACTTCGCGTCCATGGAAATTATAGCACAGCTTTGTGGGCCTCGTATAGTGTTTCGAGATCGCTCTTTCAAAAATAAGCAATAATTGAGCGTAATTCGGGAAAGATCAAGGCTGCTCGAGTGGGCTCGGCAGTGCACAGGACGTCTGAGGAAAGTTGGGCATTGTAAAAGCGTTGTTACGATCGGCCTGCGGGGGCTGGCGATCTTCGGAGAAGCGACCTCCGAACCCTTCCCAGCCCGCTGCGACCACTCGCTTTGTAAGGACAACAATGCGCTTCTTAAACAGCCCGACGGCGCCGGCATGCCTAGCCAGGTTCGGCGGACCGACTATTGTTAGTCGATTCGTTGTCGCCTTCACGGTTTGCTTGGAGCGGCGGAACTCCTGGAAGGGGATATCTTGCGGTGCGATCTCACGGGCCCCAGAAGTCGTCGCAATCAATGGACAGGCGCGGCGTCCACTGCCTGCGGGGTCAGCTCTGGGATCAAAAGGGGCCTGCTCGGGTCAAGACCCGTGTCTACGAGAGCCCTCTCACCTCGGTGTGTTCAGTGAAACCAAAGTGCGGAAGTGAGTGAGTGAACCCTCGCCCTCAAAGGCGGGTCGACTATGATGACTCTCCCATTGGACGAAGGTTGAACGGTAGTTTTCCCTCATCTAGGTATCTAGGGAGGACAGAGTGTTTTTTTTATTGCGATAAAGACTTGCCCTTAAGGCCTAATTCTTGGTGCGTATATGTGTATTATATGTGTACTGTGAGGCCTGTGTTGTGTATGAATTGAAGCAGTGTTTTGTGGAATCTGTTGTCATGTATCCAGCGGTCATAGCTGGTTGTCACACTGTAGCGGAGGCCGGCTTGCAGTAGGAGACGCGAGCGTTCCGATTTTAAACCAGTAAATATCCATATTAGGTGGTATTCATCTGCTTCCATCACAGGAACGGAGCAGTATGAACACGTAGCACCCAGTGGTAAATGCGACCAGTTCCACCTCGACATAATAGCCGGTGTAAGGGCCACCCCGGCCCGAAGCCTCCTAAGGACAACTTCCTTCGCCCTAGTAAGGTGAAGGGGGAGGGAGCAGACACACGGTGGGATAAGAGCGCGTGTGTCCTGCCGGAGAAAATTTTTACGGGCTCGGAGCGAGTTAAGGGGTTGAGGTGGGAGGGGAATATAGGCGGAAGATCAGGATTAGGAGGGCAGTGTGCCTGCTGGTCAGCAGCCATGTTGTGAGGGTTCACTGAATGGCCTTGAATCCAGTGTACCTTGACGCAAGTAGCTGTTTTACTATTCGTAGTGTGTATTGTCTCGCAGATTTCCATCGCCTTATCAACCTTCTTGAGTTCCTGAATAGCCGCTAAAGAATCAGTGAAAATATCTAGTTGCATGATGGTAGGCAGCTTAGATGTCGCATCTTGCACAGCGTCGTGGATGGCTTGAAGTTCCATTACTAGAGCGCTGGCTTCCGTAGATAAATAGCGCTGGTGGCCGCTGATGAAATTATGCGTAGTACTCAGGAATGATGTCCATCCGCCGTCTGGGAGAATGGCAGCATCCGTATAGACTTTGCAGGTGTTAGCGCATGATGCATCGACGATATTGTGTTCGTCAATAATGCCTGTTGTATCGCTGCGTCGTAACTTCGTTGGCTTATTAGTTGTTATGCTGGTGAATTCCCAGGGAGGCATTGGATAGGGCTGATTGTCAATCCGAGAGCGGCGTTGAAAGTGAGCATGCAACGCAGCGACAGCCGGAATAAGCTGCTTCTTTTATTTCACGTGCTTTTTCACGTTGCAAAATTAGCTCTGCAATTGTGTTGAGTTGGGCATGTTGCTGTAAGGTTGGTATCGGAGTGATGCGGGGCAGTGCTGTGATTGTGCGCGTAGCATCGCGATTAATCGTCTCCAACTGTGCCAGCTGTGCCAAAGTCAGCCGTTGAAATTGTGCCTGGTATAAAATTCGTGGCTGCAAGACTGCACGCACCAACCGTCGAGCAGCCATTGGCGGCTGCTCAATGTGCATTCTCTTTCAGTCATGCTAGACTGATGAAATGTAACGTTCTCCACCCTCATGCAGATACTGTAAATAAATCCCATATTCCTCGTTCTCGATGAGAACAAGTCCCTTCCTTCAACAACGTCCTTAGCGTGGATGAGTCGGACGACGGCATGGGCAAGCTACCATCTATTTCATGTCCGACCCCAACTCCTACAGCGTGAGCACGAAGAGCAGGCAGATAACAAGCAATTGAAAACTATGCTACCTCTTCCATCATAGTCCTTGGCTCTCTAGTAGTATACTATCTGTCCAGTGCAATAAAAACATGAATAGGAAAGACAGTGTCAAAACAGGGATCTTCTTCTTCCCCGGTGCCAGGTTAAATGCCAAGGTGACCGGCATAACTCGGTTCACTGCGACTGTCGAAGGGCGGCTGCCTGCCAAAGGTTGTGTTAGCGTGGGCCCTTCAACTCCTCGCTGCGAACGTGCGGCGATTGCCAAACGGCACCTAGAATAGTTAAGCGCACTTCTCACAACACGCGGCTACTTTCCCCCTCCAAGTAGTCACCTACTGAGTTCCACGCACAGCCCCGCTGTGGAAGTTGCCAGGCGAGGCGCTGTTTAAGAAAGCGTTGGGAGGCCCACACACACGCGCGCGACTCCGTATAGTTTCGCGCGTATATATGTGGGCTGCCTGGTAAGCGTGCAACTTTGCTCTAACGCAAGTGGTGTAGGCAGATATAGACCGGAGGCAAGGCGTCGCAAAACTGTAACAATGTTGCTAAGCTCACGTATAGCCCCGGGACGATCAATCCTCGCGTTGAAAACAGAACGGGTGGTGAACAAAACCCACGGCGGAGTTTCGAAATCGTGCAACGACGTGAGGTATACAGACCGGCGTACGCTCGGCTGCTTCCCATTGTTTTATTTTTTGGTAGAGCCAGTAGCAAACAAAATAAGTTGCTACGCGAAAGTCAGAGGTATACACACGCATGCATAAAAGTCAGTTACTCGCAGAGAGCAGACCACACACGAGCAACCGTTAACTTTCAACAAAGCGTGCGGTGACTCATTAGCAAAATAGGAGGAAATGCAGTGATGGTAGTCAGGGCTGCCGTTTGCTTTAGGCTAGGCCGTGGGAAAGGGGTAAGTGAGGAGAAGGACCGCAAAGCTTCAAGAAATCGACACGCACACGCGCCACAGTGCCTCATACAAAGAAGCACCCGCACTGTTGTAGATGAACGCGGCTATAGATAGTTCTGGTTGAGATTAATAGGAACAAGACAAGGCAGGCCGCGTAGAAAACAGGTAACATGCATTCTATTAAAGCTGCACATTGTGTGCCAAGCGAAGGAGAACACAGGGAACAGCACACACAAACACAGTCGAGGACAGCAGGACTGCACTTGGGATGAAGGCAGGAACAAAAATGCAGGAACAAAATGACCAGTAACGATGATCCCAGAACAGTCAAGGACCGATGAACTTGAAAACCTGTTGCTTGCGCAGGAGGCCGATTCCTTAACTACCGCACGAGCGTCGACTGGCCGGCCGGTCCAACGTTTATAGCTATCTATTATCTATAAAGTATCTATAAACATTGGGCCGGTCAGGGCCTTTTAACGGCGCGAAGCGACAAGATCAGCAAAAGCAAGAGAGATCAGCAAGCGATCGGCAAAATCTTACCGATCTTGCCGCTTTAAAGAATCGTTAAAGAACCGGTCGACTGTGCCTAATCCCGGTATAGTAGCGATAACCGAAACCTGTAGCTGTTCCCGGGAATCTCTGATTACGAAATTATGCCTCCTAATTACCGATTATTTGAAAAAATATTCAATCTCGTGATGGTGGCGTGTTTCTGCGATTAAGGAAGTCCAGGTGTGAAATGGGCAGAAGCTTTATTCTGCAGAACTTTCTGCAATAACACCGTCGTTATTGCAGGTTGCGTTTACCGAAGTCCTGACTCAAATAAAGATTATCTCGGGGTCGTACAAGATTTTCTGTGTAGTCATGTTTTGTCCAGAAACATAAGAATGATCATCATGGGAGACTTTAAGCTACCAGACTTTAAATGGAACACATCACATGCTTCCGAGGCACTCATTAGTTCAATGTTAACGTTCAATCTACATCCTCGCGACCTGACACCAACTCCATGATTAAGGCACTCATGCAGGACCTTACAAAAGCTTACAGAGCCCACTTTGATAAAATTCACAGACGTCTACATATGATTGACCCAGACGGTAAATTCTGTTTGCCCCCGAAGCTTACACGGAGCAAAACATCATTGCTACACAGGATTCGGCTCGGCGTTGCTTTCACCCGTCGCTAGGCGCACCTCATCGGCCAATCGAACAGCCCTGATTGCGATCACTGCCAGAGGCCTGAAACACTGCAACACCTACTGTGCGACTGCCCAGCATATATGCTGGAGCGAAGGACGTTAGACAGTTTCTTAGCCAGCGTTGGCAGGCAACCACTGTCGGAGGAAGCTATCCTCGGCCCATGGCCTGACACTGCAATTTCAATGCTTGCAACAAAAGTATTGTTGAAGTTTCTGCAGGACACCAAGCTCGACGAGCGGCTCTAGCAAGACAACTGTCTCATGTA
The DNA here is from genome assembly GCF_050947875.1 of Dermacentor variabilis. Lineage (NCBI taxonomy): Eukaryota > Metazoa > Arthropoda > Arachnida > Ixodida > Ixodidae > Dermacentor > Dermacentor variabilis. Next base: position 68,224,745 of record NC_134572.1, read on the forward strand.
CATAAGCACTCACCACTTCTCTTATCATCATCATTCATCCCAGTACTTTCACTCCCCTTCCCTCTTCCCCAGTGCAGAGTAGCAGACTAGAGCGCACTAGCTCCAGGTCAATAAATCCAATTCAATTCAATCTATATCAAGTATAAAATCATTTATTACGCTCACAAGAAACTGTACTCGTAAATAATGTAATTTATCTAATATTTCTCAGCGATTATTTCTTGAATAAGTATTGAAACGTGAATAAGTATTACTGAAGGCGTATCTGACCACTACATACCTATATGTCAGGTACTACTGACATCTTCTATATCGAAAACTCCATTCGAGAGCACAGTCATTAATTTTGATAAATCATATTGGGAGTATTCTGACCTACTTGGCACATGAATTCGCACCCTTTAATGGTCATCGAGCTGTCAACACACGTAAAATCACCTAGATTAATGCTTAATTCTACAATATATGATTGTATTGCCAAATCTATCCACTTAAAAAGCGGGCAACAAAAAAAGTGAAACACAACCCATGGTTGTGTTTCATTTCACAACACAAACGAAGGGTGAAAAGGTTACGCCAGTCTACCGAGAAGAATGAAAGAGAACCGCTTCAGTTTTCAATGAATTCGCTGAAACAGCTTGGTTCCGCAACATAGTCACTAACATAACAGAACTGGAAAGAGTTCATAGAAAAGTGATACGGTTTATTCACAATTAATTCGGACGTATGGATTCTCCTACGGAGCTCTTAGCATCATCTGGGCTAGGCACACTGTCAAAGCAAACTAAGCTCGATTAAAATTTATGCATAACCTGCTGCACAACCAACATATTATAGATTAGTCAAATCATATAAACTTTTCTAGGTCCCGGTTATCATGCCATAAGCACAATAAAACGCCGATAGAACACTCCTGCAATGCTTATGCATTCAAATATTAATTTTTTTCCTGCTGCGGTTAGGGAGCGGAGTCATTTTATTCATCAAAAGCCAACAACTCAATGTCAACATTAAGTAGCTTGATAGATAGAGAGAGAGTACTTGCTACATTTAAGAATGCTTTGACCTCCTCTGCAATAGCCTTTTTTTTTTGCGTACTGAGAAAATTGTGTAATTATTTTCTTGAGTTGTAATAGATTATGTACAGTGCATTGTAGGAGTATATACCAGATGACATTTTTTTTCTCTTTTTTGTACGGGAGTGAATTATGTTTCTTTACTGTTTTTACTGGAGGTACTTTTCAACACTGCATAATTAGAGCATTGTCTTTCCATGTTCAATATAGATGTGCGAATTATGCATTTGTGGTTGTATTTAAGTTGTCCTTTTTGAAATGTGCTGTTGCAAGAGGTACATTCGAATTGCATACTACACCCACTTGCTATGGTCTGCAAAGGAGGCTAGCAATTGAAGATAAATAAATAAATAAATAAATAAATAAATAAATAAATAAATAAATAAATAAATAAAGTTAGACAGAAAGTTCCCGGCCTGAGCTCGAAAAAAGTGCAGGCAAAGCGGAGATTTGCATCTCAATTCGTATTAATATGCAGCGTCACCCACAGGCAGACTCGCACACATGTGAATGTGATCATATCGGTAAAGTGGTAAGTAAGGCTCTTCTTTCAGATTGCGTCCAATCTCTCTAAACCTCTCAAAATCGTTGCGTAAGATAAGTTAAACAAACACCTGTTTAATTGCATGTCTTCTGATACCATGCGCACAATGTGACACGGCGATTTCTATGCAGTGACTACGTCGCACGTTACACATTTGCGACTGTATAGATGACGACGACGGGCGGCCGACTCTGGGATCGTCTGGCGCCGAATCTCTGCCCTTCCGGAAAACATTTGTTGATATTTCAAAGTATACAGCTTCTCGATAATCACTTCGTCACCAAATAATTGCTGAATCATCTTCTACGCCTCGCTAGGGTGTTTTTTAACGCATTAGTTAAGCGTCAGCTCTCTGCTCGACACTTGTGTCCATCACCTCGCTTATGTGATGTCCATTTGAATGTACTAAGAAGCCGAACAATGAGTTGCAAACACAGCTCTAACACCTGATTAGTATACATATAGAAACTCTTGTTGAAGTTTCTGCAGGACACCAAGCTCGACGAGCGGCTACTGTGAGCACATACAAAGCGACTCAATAACATGCCTTCCTTGATTTTAAAATGCCGTATATATATGCGTGATTTGTGGGAGCGTCAAAGAACCACAACGCGTGCACATCAATCCAAAGCCACTCGTCGACGATATCTCTCGTATAGCCGGCGAGTTGGTTCGGGATCTTCCTTTCTCAAGAAAGTTCTAGGACGAGTCTTTCTATATATATATATATAGAAAGTTCTAGGACGAGTCTCTCTCTCTCTCTCTCTCTCTCTCTCTCTCTCTCTCTCTCTCTCTCTATATATATATATATATATATATATATATATATATATATATATATATATATATATATATATATATATATATATATATATATATATATATATATATATATATATATAGAAAGACTCGTCCTAGAACTTTCTTGAGAAAGGAAGATCCCGAACCAACTCGCAGGCTATACGAGAGATATCGTCGACGAGTGGCTTTGGATTGATGTGCACGCGTTGTGGTTCTTTGACGCTCCCACAAATCACGGCAGCGCTTTTGCATTTCCGTCCATCAAAATGTGGCCGGTGCGCATTCGGGAGTCGAACGCGCGCCCTCGTGCTCGGCAGCTGCAAGCCGTGACCAGCGAACCACTGCCTTTGGGTGCGGATCTTTACAGTTTGGTAAGCAGAAGGCACTTTATCACTGCACCCGAGGCTGCAGGACTAGGAAGGTAGTAAAGGAGTCAAACTTTAAATGCGACCAAGATAACGTAATTAGCCTTCGACAGAGTTACTCGTTCGAAGCCTGTCTCACAGGCAGCTTCACTCTTATATGCCCGACACGACTCCTTCCACAACTTTGAACGCCGCTAATGAATCGATTCAGTATAACACGCGTTCGATACCAGCTTCGACAGTCGGCGGGGCGATTTGTAGGGCGACAGAGCAGATTACGTCTGTCTGGCGCGACAAAAGGCTTCCGCGCCTTGCGAGCGCGCGATGGATATCGCTTTAACCAGCGACCGCTTCAAGCGCCTGCTGGGACGACCGCTCAGATTTCGTGACAAACGAGCGAGGTAAAGCGGAGCGAGGTCACTGAGCATATATGCACACAGAACGAAGACGGAGCTTGGTTAAAGCGGGGGGGGGGGGGGGTAGAGTATACTCAAGCGCATATACACACACACGCAGCTGAAACAAACCAGACTCGAATGCGAGCGACGGGTTATATAGCAACGACGGTTCCCTCGCCTCGTTACGCAGGCACGCACGCGTGAAGCATATGCTCCCCGCGCGCGCTGCCACCTGTGAAACGGGCGAGAATACGGCGGGCGGAATCTCGCGACAACCTGTTCTCTTTCGTCTTTCATTCTCGAGTCGCCCGGCGATTCTCGTCTCGTGCGAACGGCCTCCCTCGCTCCCCTCCAGCCCCTTAACTCGCTCCAACCCACTCTGCTACCCGTGTGGTTCGTACGACGTGCAAACAGCACGCACCGGGCGTGAAATCACGCGCCGTATAAGAAAAGACAGCGATATACGAACGCGGTGGTTGGTGGCAGCGGTGGCAAGAAGTGCGCGGTAAATCCAGAGAGGAGACCAGGCCGACAGACACCCGCGCACGTCGCCGGGGGCCCGTGCGCATGCAGTGCGCTCACAGATGGAAACAAGAGAGTTGAAAAAGAAAACAGATGTGGAAACGCACGAGAACCTCGCTAGGGCGGCGATTAGAACGAGAGGGAGCAACAGACGACTGTATAAGAAGTGAGGCCGCGGAAAAAACTAAATTAAAAATTAAAACAAAAAAAAATATAGAGGGGGCCGCACTGACGTATGGAGAGAAGAGAAAAAGAAGGCCATATAACATACACAACGAACAGATCAGCGCGAACGAGGAGATTGCGGAGCAGGGGGAGAAAAAATAAAGGTCCGGTTTCTCGCTCGTTCCGAAGAACGGAGCAAAAATTTGAGATCCGCGGCAGGATGCGGTAAGGAATGGGCGCGCACAATAGACTATGGGGAGAAAGCGAAACTTCGCGAAAGCGCGAGGGTCACGCGAGCGTGCGCAGCTGGCGGGAAGCGAAGCGAGTGTCGGGAAGCCAAATAGGATGATAAGCAAGTACAAAAACAACCGAGCCCGACAGTGAAAATCACGCGACCTTTCTCGGTTGTTGGCGCTGCCCTTTCGCTCTCTGCTAGCTTTCCTTCTCGTCCTTTTTTTTTTTTTTTAATGCTGTTCCGTCTCCTCCTACTTCTCCTATACTGCTGCTGCCATTTGCGCAGTTTGAGAACGGACGTAGGCCGTCGCGTTTCTTTGTGTTTGGTCGCATAGTGCAACACGAGACTATGCGTGCAACCGACTAGATACACCACAGACGAAGCGAGCGTTGTTGCCTGCCGTTGAGAATGGTGGGGTGATCATCTCTGATTGCGTTCACACGGGCAATGAAGCCACGCATGAACGATCACGATCTGCGTAGAGCTCGTCCCCCCGCCGTCTCCTTGTCTTTTGTTTTAATTCGAAACAGTAGACGGTTGACTCAATTCCCCCTCCTCTTTTCTGCAGCTTATTTCTTCGACAGATCGACGTCAGCCGCTAACTCGGCGCGCACTGCAGCGAGAGCCACGCGTCCTGTCTGCCAAACCAGGAACGAAAAATGGCTGCGTGTCTCAGAGAATCAAAGGCCGATCCTTAGCGGGCGGCCATCTCAACGATAAATAATAATAATATTTGGGGTTTTACGTGCCAAAACCACTTTCTGATTATGAGGCACGCCGTAGTGGAGGACTCCGGAAATTTTGACCACCTGGGGTTCTTTAACGTGCACCTAAATCTAAGCACACGGGTGTTTTCGCATTTTCGCCCCCATCGAAATGCGGCCGCCGTGGCCGGGATTCGATCCCGCGACCTCGTGCTCAGCAGCCCAACACCATAGCATCTCAACGAGTGTCGCGTACCCCGGACGAGACGATTACGTAATGGCGTTCCTTAATTGGCCCGTCACTCGTGAGAGCTATCAGCGTGATAGCGAGACAATCGCCGTGACGGAGGCCAATCCCGAACGGCACGTATAGGCAATATAAGCTCTGCGGATTCGGCGCCAGATGATCAGAAGTGAAGAACGGGCATACCGATATTCTGGCGATCGTTTTTGACTTGCCCTAGTCAATTTTATGCATTTCCCTGCACTATACGGAATTAGCGAAGGCGAACGTATAGGCATCACGTTTGAGGTCGGGCAGTTAGGTGGAGATGAAAATATCATTAAAGGACATACGAGAGGATGGCTGCCGAGATATGGAACCTTAAATCTAATGAACGATGTCTGGCGTCGTTTTACAGAGATGAATCGAAACAAGAGGGCTAAACGAAATGTTCTAGCTTAGTACAGTATGTAACACGAGCTTGGAATGACAATGAATAGCACAAACAAACGGATTGAAGAAGGACTCAACGCTTGCGCAATCCGGATTCAATTGTAACCTGGTCAACGGTCCGTGATATACTTGAGGATGCTCGCTGTCAGACCGAGAGTGCATTAGTTGATATCGACGCTGAAGATCGGTGACAAAATGTTATTGGAAGGAAAGCAGGAGTAAGCTTTATGCGACAATTAAAAGCAGCGACATATAATCAATTTTTATTTTGAGCAATTCACGCTGACCCCTTCGCGGCCAGGCTCAATGTCGTGTCGCATTCTAGACTTAAGTTCGCGTTTACTCTTTGCCGCTCCATCTGAGAGAGGGAGAATATTCTTTCCTGACTCGCCTCACGAAATACAAAAAAAAAAAAAAAAATTCAGCTTTGTCATTTCTTAAGAGGAGCGTGCAGCGCACCCTCACTGTCAAGAGATAGCCACCTCTAAGTCTCCCCTGGCTTCGAAACCGGAAAGGTGGCTGTTCAGACAAGATAAATGGGAAAGCGGGATTTGGAATCCTAGAATTGAATTCTGAACTCTGCAGGACGATTGAAAACTTTGCTATCTGCGCGCCTGGACTAAGCTCAGCAGAATAACACGGCTTGAACATATGGGCTAGCTAGTGCCTGTATGACGGTTATGCCAGCACAGCTGGAGCTGGCATACTACAGAAGAGAAACAGAGAAGCAAGGAAAAGAGAGAGAGGCTAACCAAACGCAGGCCCGCGGTTTGCTACCCTGGACTGGGGGAAGGGGATAAAGGGGTGAAATTGGATAAAGAAGGGAAGAGGGAAATAGCACTAGTTGCGCGCGCACTTCAAGGCGCGCACAAAGTCCACAAACGGTCGCAGAGACCTGTCTACTTCAAGTACTGCAGCAACGCCTTCGTTGCTTTCTGCGCCAGCAACGCGCATTGCCATGGTACAAGACTTTGTTACCAAAAATTGTCTTGAGCCCTGAGCGGGCTTATGATGCTGTCCGGAAGAAGCGGTGCCGGACGTCATAACGGGAACAAAAGCGCAGAACGTAATCAGTAGTTTCTTCGGTATGCCGCAGGAGTCGCATCTATGCAGGTGTGTCACCCGTACCAATGTGGAACGTTGGGATATTAGACAAGTACACGGCTAATGACTCTGTTTAACAGGTAACGCAATGAAAGGAGATGATTAGCAATAAGTAACCAAAAGATAGACTCCTTATCCAGTTTCGTGCATGCCCATGGAAAGAGAACCTATAATGTATTCCGGGTAACGTTACCACGTTTTCAACAGTACAATTTTTGGGGGGACGAGCGTGGTGTTTATTGACTCCTCATAACGAGCGATGTCCTTCTGTTGTGTTTCTAAGAGACTCGACAGACTTCAGTTGTTAGACGGCGGCGATCTTGTACATTTTTCTGTTCGCCCTTGTCTGAGCTTATTGTGTCAAAACCGGACTTCCTCCTTTTCGCTTTTTTCTTCTCAACTTAGACGCGTGATAATTGCCAAAACACGCCTATAGATGAGCTGCCAATGCCATTTCCTGAATTTTGTTTTCATTGTTAGGTATTATTTATTTATTTATTTGCGCATCCGGTGGTCCAGCAAAATTAGTTGCAAAAGAATAAAGCCACTCTCGGCAATATTTGCACCACGCGCGGCAACAACCCGACGGACGCATAGGCGTACGCGGCCGAGACCTTGAGCCGGCGACCGTAGCAGGACTGTGCGCGCGCACAGACACGTGCCCCGTCCTGCCATATACAAAAAGGGCGCCGCCATCCTTGTGCGCGACCGTGTAGTACACGGCGCTCATTTGCGGCGAAATCACGAGACGTCATGACTCAGAGCGCATCACGCGATCTTCATCACGGTCGGTCGTGCGGACGCGAAGCGGTACGGTACGCGGCGGTCAGACCAGACATCTGCGAAGGTAAAGTGAAAAAAAGAAAGAAGGGGGGAGGGGCAATATTAAAGAAAGAAGGAATTAAGAAAGAAAGACCGATAAAAGAGCAAAACGGGAGGTGCGGGGCGATACGGAATGCTGCTGCGCGCGTCTCAGAAATACATCGTTGTTGCGAGTGAGAGGGGGGTAATGGTGCGCTAAATAAAGAAAAAAAAAAGAGAGAGAGATGCCCCCGTGCGCTCAGATTTGTGTGCGCGTGGCCTTGACGGATTGAAGTACTAATAGAATCGGAGATAGCGGCAGCTCGAGACGACGAGGGCGTGGAGAAAGGCCGGGCAGAGGATGGGGGTGCGGAGGGAGAGAGAGAGGAAGGGGGGGGGGGTCGTAATGAAAGGCGGAGAAGTCGTCCGCGTGCGCGCTAAGTGATGGTTGCAGCCAGTGCTTTCGGTGTCTCGTCCCGCGTCTGGCGGCGGTCGTTACGTGTGGCACGAAACAGTCGAACAGAAGAGGGGACAGATGAAAAATCGCGCACCGCTGCCTCGTTCGCGCCGCGTCCTTCGAGTACACCTCGAGCCGCTTACATTCTAGGAAAGAAGACACGAAGTGGGAGAGGAAGTGATTAAAGCGACCAGCGAAGAGAAGCAGCTGGGAAGCAAAGGCGGGCGTAGGCGACCGACGAACGACTACGGGGCTCTTATTTATTTGTTTATTTATTTATTTACTGAATATTATTCCTTGTATTACATGTATTCCAGTTTTCTTACCTTCTTCGCGCGATTGCGTGTTCTTCCCTCGGGTATTGTTCCGAGAAGAGAGCTGGATTGCCAGTCGCTTATTTGAGAACTGCGTGGTCTCTGGAGGCCGGGGGAGTTCCTTTGCAGCCTCCCACTTTGAAGTTGCTCGGCCGCTTCCCCTTCAGTCGCCCGCACTTACCTCCGGCGTGCGCAGTTAAGTAAGGTACAGTTTCGGGACCGCAATCCAGGTGCAATGTTTGATTCTTTTTTTTTTTTTTTTTTTGCTTGGTCGTGCGACTAGTAGGACGAATACAGCGCATGGGAAGACCGCTCCTATGCCAGTGAGAACTGCGGGACAGGAGTTACTGCGATCGTCTGGCTGAAGTTATCAGTATTTTCTTTTTTTTTTTCTCGATCAGCGTCGGAAAGCTTTGAACACGAAGCGCTGTTACATACTCTGTGAGCATACCAAACAGCCAGTTGACCATGGCAAGCAGTCACGAGTAAGTGAGCGAGTTAAATAATTTTATTGGAGGCCCGGCGAGGACGCGAACAGAGCGCGATTTTAACGTCGGACGGTTTCTTACACAAAAACTTGAGGTGCACTGCTTATTTGAATGTTACACATTCTTTGAATATAGTGTGGAAAGCCTGTTGGATGGTTTAATCTCAGTTTTTTCATCCACATGATGACCAAATGAGTAAAAGAAGTAAAATAAGATTTGAAGTAAGTAAAATAAAGATAACTTACAAGCGCGAAACGATATTTCAACGGGAGACCTTAAACTTAGCCAATACAAATTCTTGCCCAGTGCAAGAAAAGAGAAATTTAGTTCCGCAATATATGTTAACGTCTCTTATGACACCCGTCCTTTAGCAGCTCGTCGTCACTTGACAGAGGGCGATTTGTGCCGGCTCCAGAGCTGCTGATCCAGTTGCTATCGGTGCCCGATATACAACGTACTATTCTACCTTTTTCAACTGGCCTGTTTATTTTTATGTCGCGATTTTAAAGACTTCGCCGCAGCGTAACCTCTATGGAAAATCAGTTCTGCGTAAATAAGCATGGTAGAGGAAAGTTCATGAAAGGAAAGGAAGAAAAAGTTGGAAGGTGATTCAACCTCTAGTTAAGGTCGATCAAACACAATATGTCTTCCTGAGATAGTTGGGAGTGAGAATTGGGCGGAGTCACTGTCGTGTATCGTGTTTACCCTCGCATGAGGTAAGTATAGGAGGAGCGCCGGACTGCTTCAATTTTTTTATTTTTTTTTTACAAGACTCTCTCCGGGATCAGTCCTCATTTTGACGTATGATGACGTGGTAATGAACTGTAAATAATTTCCGGGGTCTTAAATGCCACAACTACGATCCGGCACGACTACAAGGCACGCCGAAGTGGGTAAAAAGCGTCCGCAGAGTAATGGTTATACAATGTCGAGCTTCTGTGCTAGAAGAAGTACCTCTGTTCGAATCCCGGCCATCGGACAATCTTATTTATTTAAATGTTGGTTCTCGGCATTTAAATTCTCGGCGCGTCGGTTCTCGGCAGCGGCAGGATATATGCGGGTCGTTCGCGCGTGCCCGACAAAAGGGGTCCTATCTGGCTTGTCGGGACGAAATTTGACTGACGGGCTCGGTGTAAATGCCGGCCGGTCGATCGTAGCCGAGCGAGTGTCGGGAGGAGATGCGTAAGTCCGCGCCTTGCACGCGCAATGATGTCCCACGACAACGATGCGATTTCAATCGGTGCGACAAGCTCAAGTTCCCCTTACTGTTCGCAGGAGGTACCTGCTTTACAGCGCTCTTGAACGCTATGGGGATACGATAGGTACGAGGTTCTCCGTGGTATCTTGAAAGGTGTAAGGGTTCCAGGACTTACATTTGGAAATGCGCTTGTTTGCTCGAAATAAGGGGTACAATCAGGACTCGATGACAACCAAAGGTCAATGGGACGCCTCGCATTGGGCGCTCACGAGGAGACTACCAGTGAAGCTGTGCAGGGTGATATGGGCTGGCCTAGTTTTGAAGTGAGGGAAGCTCACAGTAAAATTGATTATGAAGAGCGACTCAGGAATATGGAAGAACGTAAACGGGCTGGGAGAGTGTTGAGGTACTTTTACAGGAAAAACATTGATTCATAGTGGAGGAAAAAAACTAGGAAGCTTACCAGCAAGTATGCGACATGTATGGTGAGCAACATGGCAACAAAGAACGTCAAGCGGAAAGTCAGAGAGGATGAAATAACCTCATGGCTGGCGGCAATGCAAGAGAAACCTGCTATGAGTAACTACTCAAGAGGAAAAACAAAATCAGGAAAGAAGCAATTTATGATAACTCATATGGAAGCTCATTACTTTTCGAAGCGAGATAAGGATGCCTCAGAACACGCACTTATAAAGCGAGATATAAGAATGAAGAAGAAGCGTGTGCTTTCTGCGGTAAAGCTAGGGAAGCGATGGAGCATGTTTTATTAGAATGTGAAGATATCGGCCCAGTGATCGATTTAGACACCACTGGCCTCCTTGAAGCCCTTGGGTTCAGCGACACCAGGGGAAAAGTAAACATGTTCGCAGTAGAGATTAGTAAGAGGCGATAGGAGGATTGGTGTAAGAAAAGTAGAAAGAAGAGAAACAACGGAAGAGGGCAAAAACTAAATTCACAATATCGGTTCAGAAAGTTTGGTTACGGGAATTCATCGTGGGTTTCTTTTCCTTTTCGTTCTTTTTAACATAGGTAGGACATAAGGTAATATAATAACAAGCGCTTGGTGGCGCAACCCACCGCCCCGTTCCAAAGGGGACGCTCATAGCATCCATCCATCAATTGTACACCGGAGCAACTAATCGCAACAGGATGGGGCATGTGTTTGCGGTAGCGAAAGTCCGGAAAAGACTCATTACATCGTAATGGAATGCCAAGATATTCACCCGTCCAAGGCCCGTAGGGAACATTCTCCTTCTCGAAGCACGGATATTCAAAGCAAATGGAAGCATTAACTGATCAGTCGTCGAGATAAGCAAGACACGTTCACAGTATCGGTGCAAAAAAAAAAAAAAGGGAAAAGAAAAGAAGCAGGGAAGATGCTGATAGAACCGGAGTCGCTTGCAGGCCAAGGTAACTGCACAACACAGAGAGATAAGATTTAATGACGAGAGGAAACATCCAGGAGAGATAGGCAAAATGCCAGACTTCTGTACAGATATATAATACTTATTAGCACAAGCACGCCAGGTGATTATTTGTCTCCGCCCCGCTTCGAAGAGGCTGTCGATAAACACCATCACCATTATCTTGCCGTGCAGCGCAAGTGTTCTCTACACGGCGAGACGTGTCTGCTGCAGAAAAATTTCGGAGACGACTCGGCATATCGCAGCTGTGGGCCGAGACATTCATCCAGCGAGAACTGTAGGCAAAGTCCACCTCCCATGAACAAGGATTCAAAGCGTAAAGAAGCACTAGCAGGTCAGCGGTCGAGATAACAAGGATACGTTTAAAGTGCCGGTGTAAAAAGAAAGAAAGAAATAGGAAAAAGGAAACCAGGGAAGAAATGTATGGGCGGCATCGATCGTCAACTTTGCGAGAAAAGCAGGGATATACGGAGAGTAATAGATAATAATGGTGGTACAACAAGTAGAAGCTGACGCGAGCTAGACTGACACAAGCCAGTTTCAAAGCGGATATCGTTGAAGGTCATCGCCATCTTAACACACGCGACAAAGAGCCTCAGCTGGTTCATAATTACGGTTGCTTTAAAGAAATACGTCTGTTTTGTAATTTAAAGAAATTCTTTCAGACCTTTTTTTTTGAATTTACGATGCGGAGTATGGGGACGCATAGTGTGAAGGTGACACAGGCAGTTCAACACTCCTGTATGTGTATTGTTTCTGCCTCAACCGAGACCGGCTGTCGCTTAGATCTCGGTCCACCAGAAACTCGAATTCCTCAGTAGCTGTTGTGTTTGCACAAAACGCCGATAGACAACACATCAAATTGTATACGAGAGGGGAAGGAGAAGAGGATCAAGTAATCAGTACTTTCGGGCATTTGCGAAAGTCCCCCGCCCACGTTTTGCCCCAAAGATAAAGAAAGAAAGAATCGTTTGAAATACTTGAGCTCGGCCCGAGCAGAAAGAACGTATTTATTCTAGACGCTTTCGAAACAGCAGCCCTGCATACGGTCACGTCCGAAGCAACAACGAACCACATCTGAATAGATCTATCGATCCGTCAGCGTCTGAGTAGCCAGATCAAAGCGCGATTAAATTGGATCGCAGTTCAATGCGCTATTGAGGCAACGTGCGTCGATTTCACGCATGCTCGCCGAATGGGGGAACATACATATGTAGGCACAGCGCAGACTTGCGACATCGCGAAAGATCTGGGCGAATACAGCAAAGACTGTAGGGCGGGGGAGGGGGGGGGAGAAGCAAGCTTTTGCTGACGTAACTACTGGCCGAGTGGCGGTCTAATGTAGGCTGGCGCCGAAATCGCTTTGAGCGGGAAGATCGAAATGTCTGCGTGCGAAAGGTGCTCCAGCTGCTATGAATTACACCGCCGCCAGGAGCGCGGCTGTTTTGTCTTGCGCCATTATTCCAGGTATCGCTAGTGAGTCACCTTTGACGACCCGCGCTGTTTCCACGGGCGCGACTCCAAAGAATGTAACGAGACTGACATGGAGATTTATACTTGAAACTTCACTGGAATAAGTATCGCGATGGAAGTGAAACCTATAAGCAACGAAACCTTTCTACGACACGTGAAGGGACTTCAGATGTTCGTCGCCGCTCCGATATGACGACATATTTCTTTTAGGGCCACAGAGATATATACGCACGTGTCGCTTCCGTGTGTTTCTTTTTTTATTATTATTGTTATCTTACAGAAATGGCTCTAAGCAAGCACCAGACTGAAAAAAAAAAAATTCAAGTCAAGCCAGCAGCAAGAATCATTGCGCCCATAATTGCGCAGCTATTTTATCACTGTTTCTCCTTGTGAACTAAACTGCGAGTTATATATATATATATATATATATATATATATATATATATATATATATATATATATATATATATATATATATATATATTTATCTTGCCGTAGTCGCGCGCATCGCGCGATGTCATTTGGCGATAAGATTGCAGGCGAACTTATCTTTAGAGTGACCTCATTTATGGCTACCTACTGTCTGCCTTTATCGTGTTGAGCGCCACGCTCATAACATTTGCACCTAAGAGCTATAAAAGAAAAAAACTCTTTTTTTGCTCTTACTGTTTACAGAAATAGCTTTCTTAAAAAAAAAGATAGCTTTCTGTATAAAGCCAAGTGTTTTCTTTTTTTAAAGCGACACTTTCTTAGCGAAACCCTCCCAGATTTTCCTGACCGTGGCTGTTGTCTTGACGAATAGGCTCGTGCATCGAGTTGTCTAGCCCGTTCTCGTGATTTCACGTTTGCGCGCGACGGCTTTCATTAGTCCACATACGCAGGAAAAAATAGGGAAAAAAAAATAACGGCCTCTGTCTTCGGCGTAGCACTTCTCTCAGCACACATTTGTCCTTACAGTTGTTCCCTCGAGAAACGTCACCTTCGTCCTCGTGACGTCACGGCGTCGACGTTTCGCAGTGTGAATTGTCACGAACTGCTACTTGCATCTCGGCTTTGTAGATTGTGAGCGGTGTAGCGCATAAACATTGCATAACGTTGAAATTGTGACCGGTGCGTTGCATAAACGTAAAAAGTTCAGGAAATCACACGCTGCATAGATGACAATAAACACAGTTGTATCTGGACCGCGCTTATTTTTTTACAGCATTCAAGTAACCGCTTCACGAAACCTTGCTTCACTGAGGTTGTAACGTGTGCGCTGTATCGGCATATCTCGCTTTCCCCCCCCCCCCTCTCCTTTTTGGTTGTGCGTGTGATGGCATTATGGCTTTCTGTTGTGCGGTTATCTGCATATTGTTTCATAGCACATGTAATAAACCGCTAGCCGTTAATAAAGAAAGAAAGAAAGAAAGAAAGAACATCGAGTGTTCGGTTTTTCTACTCATACTTCGAGCGGTCTCCAAGCCGTACTGCGCAGGCAAAAGCATCCGCCACTCTGACCAGCACTACACAGCTTAAACAAAGGTTACGCTTGATGGCCGGTCGGTGCTGCCGCTGCTGCCGCTACGACGTCGGCGACGACAGGAAACGGAGAGGGAGGGACAGACAATGGGCGGCGAGGTGTGCGACGAGAGGAGGAGGAGGTTTGGCAGAACGCGGGCGCGTAGCTTCACACGCGCGACGTTGTACAGAACCGGCCGTGGAAGAACGCGCGTTTGGAAGTCGAGTTAAAGCTCCACGCAACAGGACGACTCGGGAGGTGCGTGCAGCCTTTCCTCTGCACACGCACGGCATCATGAACGATATAATGAGAGAGAGAGAGAGAGAGAGAGAGAGAGAGAGAGAGAGAGAGAGAGAGAGGGAGGGAGGGAGGGAGGGAGGGAGAGAGAGAGGAGAGAGAGAGAGAGTGTGTAAAGCATCAAGGCTGCCACGCAGAGAGCGAGACAGGAGCGAAATAAATGAACGCTGTTCCTGGAATCCCGCCGGCGGTGTTCGTGACAGCGCGAGGTGTCAGCAAGAAAGGGGAGACACACCGGATGGCGAATTGCGAGTCTCTCGTATATATACCGCTTTTGTAATTTTATTGCCCAAACTATATAAGGAGGGAGGTCTGAATGATGGTCGCGGCACTTTCTACCCTTAATGACGCCCACGTTACCTCGCGTCGCTTTATTTCTTTCTTGGTTTCCTGTCGTTCCTTTCTTCTTTCTAGCCTTTCTTATTTTTGAGTACAGCACCTTGCTGTCGAGGGGAGAGCTAATAGCTCGGTGATCGCTGCAGGTACGGCGAAGCGACCTTGACCCACAGTATATATGCGCGCTCTCGGCAAATGGCTTGCGCGAGAGAGACTAATTTCAGTTGATTTATTTAGCCAAGAGTTGCAAGGAGAGGGTGTTCGCGGGGAAGCGTAGGAGCCGTGCGTTTTGAACGATGAGCAAGAGGGTGCGAAGCAAATCCACGTAATTGGGCAGGAAGCGGTGCAGGGGCCCGCCGACGAGCAGTGAAAACTTTCTCGCGGCTTGCGCCCGAAAGTGGAGCCATGCGAAATTTTCGAGAAGAATATATCAGCATGCGCGAGAATGCTCTGCACGCGGTAATTGCTTGTTAAAGTGTGCCTTGCGGTCACAGTCTGGGAATCACGGTAGCTCCCAATGTGAGCCAGTGGCTTGCGTGAAAAAACGTTCCTCGTCCCGGTCATCGCGGGCTGCGCACGAGAGACGACGTAGACACACTAAATGGTAATAAAGAAGTCAAATTACAGAGAGGGAGGGTCAGAGCAAAGCGGAGAACCACCTTCTCCGTGTCGGTTCTTGTTTGTGTGCCCCGAGTCCCCACTACAAAGAATTTAACTGAGGCTAGTCGGTGACCGTGCTTCACTCAGTTGCGCACCTGTCCGTTCTCGTCCTTCTCGGTGCTGTGTTTCGTGCGGAAACCAGCGCAGTGTACCGAATGAGTCCTCCACTCAGTATGCCATACCCGACGAACAAGTTATCTAATCCTTTTTTCCTACAGGCAAAAGGTAAGGACAGATTGTTCCAGCGCCGAAGGCTCTGCTTATTTTGTGTGTCCGGGCATTGGAATTGCGTCACAAGATAGCTGAGCTGGGACACAAGTTCAGCTTGACGATTGACGCATAACATAGCGAGAGGGCACCCGCCATGGTTGCTTAGTGACCATATGGTGTTGGGCTGCTAAGTACGAGGTGGCGGGATCGAATCCCGGCCACGGCGGCCACATTTCCATGGGGGTGAAATGTGAATACACCCGTGTACATAGATTTAGGTGCACATTAAAGAACCTCAGGTGGTACAAATTATTCCGGAGTCCCCCACTACGGCATGCCTCATAATCAGATTGTGGTTTTGGCACGTAAAACCCTATAACTTATTATTATTTCTAAATTTATAACGAGAGGGCATAAGACTGAGGCGTTACACGGCAAAAATATTGGGTCACATGCTATCTGTGTTGAAATTTAGCTTCAAGAAATATACAACGCGCTTCTTGTGACGATCAGGTACTCGGTAGACATGTGGTGTCAATCAATCAATCAATCAATCAATCAATCAATCAATCAATCAATCAATCAATCAATCAATCAATCAATCAATCAATCAATCAATCAATCAATCAATCAATCAAATCTCAACGAACGGTCCATTCAGAAGAGTGCTTTCGTTCATAGTGCAATTTCTAACACTGAATAACACGACACTAGACGATAACAGTGCGGATTACTGTGGAACGCAAGGATAACACAAAAAGCACGTACACTCTTGCCAACCGATAAAGCTACAGAAAAATTAAAAGCAGAGAGAGGGGCTATATAAAAAAAGAAAACAAGAGGAACTAGGTAGGTACTCAGTTCAATAGCATCCAACTTCCTCTTCTGACTGGCAATCCAACAGTGCCTTCGCAGCCTAAGTCTACTGCTGGACTTATACCAGCAACTGTACGTCTGTGTCGGGCCGGGGATATATGCAGCTTTCTGTGTATTGACTCAAGCGACATTACGCAACCAGCCCGATGAATTCTATCATTAGCGGGAAGCCAGCAGGCGGCACTTGTGGGACGAGGAATTTCGCCGAAGCCGCGGTTTCCCAGAAAGAAGGCGCGAAATGTCGTATCGTGGGTCCGGGAAGTGTCGTATCTTGCCGTACCACGCCGGAGAGCTTGTGTTTACACGGCGAACGCCTACAATCAAAAGAAGTATTGCGATGTGAAGCGATGCTTAGAGTATGGTCACATAGTGTCTTTACGCGTTATGTTTGCAGTTGATGGTTTATAAGAATAACCTCTGAATCAAACACAAGGACCTCACGCGAAGTGAGGACGGCGGTATCATTGGTGGTCGGAATAGAAAGTGGTAATCACTGATTTCGTGTGTTATCAGTACTCGATGTTCATGGAGGAAGATCGACGCGAGGCTACTGGCACGTGAGTTTGAACCTGGTGTGACCTTCATCCTTTAATGACAAAGGATGAAGTTAGTCACGTCAACCAAAGTAAAGGCGAAACACTGTGGTTTCTTGTTTACTTACTACGCACCTTTCTCGCTTCGTGCGACTTTCCGCACACGGCACCTTGATCACGAGTGATATTTGCATTCAAAAGGTGCAGAAGTGAAGTACTAAATCGTGGAGAGTGGCGTTTGTTTCGCGCGCATCTGCTGCGTAAACCTCCACAAATCACAGCAACGCAGGCGGGCGAGTGTTTTCACAGCAAAGCTGTTTATCGCTAGGGTTCCGTGGCTTTTCCGCGTCCATCAACAGATCTGCGTGCGCAAACACTGAGCTCCCGAATTCGATGCAAAATTACTTCATTCTATGCAAAATCTTATACGTCTCATCATTTGGACATGCATATTCAGTAGATTATAGTTATCAGTGGGCACCATTTTAAAGATCAGTAGACTCTCAAGTAGATAATAATTTTTCTTTTTGCTTGCTTACGGGGATATGAGCCACTGCCTAAGGGGTTTGAGTCATTCGTTGTCTTACTTGGCGGACAAATTTTTCGTTGGGCAGGCACAGAAATGCTTACCCATTCAGTAACAGAGGTGATACGAAAATGTGTGTGCGTACCTATCGTCACGATGACCATCGATCAGGACAATAAATATGTTCGTGCCTTTTTTTTTTTTAATATTCCATGTCACATCTGTGTCATGCGCTAAACAGTTTCGCTGGGCCTTCACAGAGGGGAACGGCTCTAGATTTTTTATTGTGGTATTTCTGGTTAAAACGCACGCCACGCGCCCCCCCCCCCCCACCATATATATATATATATATATATATATATATATATATATATATATATATATATATATATATATATATATATATATATATATATACGCACACGCATGCTCAAACCCTAGAGTTGTCCCTGGCCTCTAACCTTTCGCGATAACTGTAGATGAAGTGAAGCAGAAATAGCGTTCTTGAACGCTCATTCGACACTTTTACTTTTTACCCCGTGCGCCGCTCGTTATTTGCGATGGAGGGAACAGAGCGATGGAAGTCGGTCGGGTCAGGCGCAAGAATAAACGACCCAGCCTTCCGAGAAAAGATGGTAGCCGAGGAGAGCGTGGCGGCTGCGATTCCGAGGCGAAGCCGGCGCCCACCGGTCTGCCACGCAACGAACGAACGATACTCGCAGAAAACAAAAGCCTTTCAGCGACTGATGCGACGAGGAGCGATTCCCGGGAAGTCTTCGTTGGCGGCGGCGTACGCGCGCGACGGTAAGGAGCACAAGAGAAAGGACGATAGGAAAAAGTTCGGGGGAGTTTGGGGGGAGGGGAAGAGAGGCAGAAGGAGAGAGAGGGCCGGGGCGGCAAGTTTGGCGGGGGAGGGGGGGGGGACAGAACAGCAGGTGTTCGCCTCCTAGCTCGACACAGATTCGGAGAAAAAAATTCTCACGTATGAAGCGGCGTTGCATACGAGTTATTCTTGCGCATCTAGCCTATACACTTGCTTGAGCATTCAGAGAGCTGGTTACAAAAATACAGATTTTAGAGGGGATTTGTTTTATTATGAATGTGCTACTGCGGAGAGATCGAGGTAGGAAACAGCTTAGCTACGTCTTTTCTCTCTGTTGTACAGTAAAAAAAAAAAAATGCTACCTTGTTGACATGGTGATGAGTGATTATCGGGTGAAATATGCAGGAGAGGCTATTAAGAAAGTGTGATGCATCTGCGCTTGATTACTCCACGCCTTCATGAAATTATTTCCTGACACTTGCCAAGAGCGCGAAGGGGAGGTGCCCGAGTTGTTCGGCACCAACGAGTACGTTTCGGTCACGCGCCACGCGCACGAAACGCCGACCTGGCCCACGATGTGGGTACGAAGAAGCTCGCAACACAAACGGGCCGTTCGACCAGCGTATTAGGTGAAATGTATTTCGCTAGAATAGCAGCTTGGGCTTGTTGGTTTTCCATCCTGCTAGTAACAGCGCAAAATGTAGACAAGGGACGAGACAAGAAGACACCACAAGCGCTGACTTTCAACAACGTTTTGTTGTTTCAAAACGTTGTTGAAAGTCAGCGCTTGTGGTGTCTTCTTGTCTCGTCCCTTGTCTACATTTTGCGCTGTTACTAGCAGTATTAGGTGAGGGACGTCGCTGACCTCATGCATAACATTCCTCCTCCACATAAGCTTGCCACTGAACGAAGCGATATTTTAATAATTGTTCTTTGAACAGAACGGTTTGTCCAAGCTGTTGGTGTACAGTCGAGTGATATTTAGCTGTACATGATCAGACACGTGTGCATGCCAAGAGATTTCGGAAACCAATGCAGGGCTATTTGAAAGGAGTAATTCTACAAAAGTAGTCAATGCTATACGAAAATTGTTCGCAAGAATAGGCGCGCAAGGGTAACATGTTCGAGGCAAAAGAAAAGGAATAAGGACAGGGGAATTAACAAGAAAAGAAAAAAAAGGTTTCCAATGATCACACGGCCGCAAAATTCGAACTATTATAAGACGTCGAACTAAGACGCTGAACTAAGACGTTGCACTGAGGTGGCTGTTTGGATCGCACCGCTGGTACGATCTGTTGGGAACTCGGCGCTGACGCCCGTGGTTGTACCTGGGTCGCAAGCCCCAAGGGTAGCGTTGGCCTGGCGGCCTGGGGTACAACTGGAAGCATCCGAAGGTCCCGGCAAAGCATGAGTCGACTGGTAACAACGAAACAACTTGTTTATTTTAACATCGCAAAGAGTTGGCGGTCAGGTTTGACCGAAGTAGAGAGACGGGAGAGCACTTCACTCAACAGAAGAAATCGGAGCCCTCCTTTTGGCGTCCGGGGGCAGCTGTTTTTATACTCTCGCAGTTGAGGGCAAGAAGGAACCCCTCAAAAGACGAGCACGTGAATGTACAATGGGCTAATGGTGACGCACACTGTCGTAGCGCTGCCGTAGCACCATGTCGAGCACAATGTCGTAGCACCCCGTCGTAGCGCTGCCGGTCGGGCACAATGACTGTAATGAGAGGATGATCCCTGCTTTCGCATCGCCTGGTTCGGGCACAATGACTGGAAGGAGAGGGTGCCCCTGCTGTCGCATCGCCTGGTTCAGGCACAATGACTGGAAGGAGAGGGTGATCCTTTGCGGTCGCATCGCCGCAGTCGCGCCTGGAAACACCTGGCGATGAGCGTTGCGGCGACGACGATCGGGCCAAAATGTCTGCCGCCCCGCCGCAGTCGCGCCGGCAAAACCACGTGTCGCAGGCGAAACGCAACAGACCGCCCCGCCGGGGGAAGGAGATCCCGATGGACAGGGGACTGCATCCGCTGTCCGGAGGGATGTCGCTCGATGATGCTCATAACCGAAGTCGGGCGTCCCTCGACGTTTCTTGAGCGCAGCGCACAGAGAAGGCCTCGTTCTCTCGTTCAGGTTCGCACGGGACACTGCAAAGTGACTTCGGGAGAGTTCACATTTTTGTTCTCGTTCCCGGCAAGCGTTAGAACTACGCTGAAACTCAACCGCTCAGTCAGCAAGCACGGCACAACCCTCACTAAGCCCTGCCAGGCTCTTTCCCCTTTTTATACCACTGCCTAGTTCCTTACAGTAGTCTAGCATCACTCAGAACGCGTCCACAAATTGAAAAATTGCACTAGAAAGCATATCATCACTTTGAAACACTAAACAAAAGCAATATGTTAAAAAAAATCCTGCCTCAGGAAGAAAAACATCAGTAACAAACAATTTTGAGGCTGATTCCTACGTTAGGGGCTTCGACTTAAGCCATCGGCGTTACCGTTGAGACTCCCCTTTTTGTAACGCACCTCAAAGGAATATTGTTGTAAAGCGAGGCTCCAGCGCAGGAGGCGGCCATTTTTGGGAGAGATGGTCTGCAGCCATTGGAGAGGGCAGTGATCCGTCTCAATGATAAACCTCGAGCCGGCTAGATAGCATGACAATTTCTGAACGGCCCACACGAGACACGCACACTCTTTCTCGGTGGCGCTATACGCCTGCTCACGACTGGACAGCTTACGACTAGCATACAGGACGGGGTGTTCTACTTCTCCATTTTCCCGTTGGCACAGTACAACGCCCATGCCTCGCTCACTAGCATCGCACTGAACAACGAACCCTTTTGTATAGTCTGGCGATCGTAGCACAGGCTGGTTTGTTAGGGCACTCTTTAGGGCGCTAAAAGCTCTTTCCTTTGTCTCGTCCCAGACGACTGTTTGAGGCTCTGTTTTTCTTAGAGCATCCGTCAGGGGAGCCGCGATATCAGAGTACCTAGGGATGTACCTCTGATAGTAGCCGGCGACACCCAAGAACGACCGAATATCGGTCTTGGTGCGCGGTTGCGGAAAGTCTCGCACAGCGGCCACTTTTATTTCAGAGGGGCGGCGACGACCCTGACCAATCACGTGACCGAGGTAGACAACCTCGGCCTGTGCTAACTGGCACTTAGGAGCCTTGACTGTCAAGCCCGCTTCGCGCAGGCGGGTTAGCACTGCCCGCAAGTGTGCCATATGCTCAGACCAGGATGCGGAGAATATCGCTACGTCGTCTAGATACGGTAAAGCGAATTCTTGCTGTCCCCGCAACACTTTATCCATGAGACTTGAAAAACAGTATGGCGCGTTCTTCAAACCAAAACTCAACACTTTAGGACGGAATGTTCCCATTGGTGAAATGAACGCCGCATACCTACTAGCCTCTTCTGTAAGTGGAACCTGCCAATAACCCCTGACAAGATCTAGGGTGGAAATAAACTGAGCGCTACTAACTTTCTCAAGGCGCTCCTCGATGTTAGGGATCGGATAAATTTGATCCTTAGTGATGGAATTAAGCCTGCGGTAGTCGACGCAAGGACGAGGTTCCTTGCCCGGTACCTCAACTAAAATCAAAGGGGAGGTATAATCACTCTCACCTGCCTCAATAACACCGAGCTGTAGCATTTTCTTTACCTCAGCCTCCATAATATCGCTCTGGCGGGGTGACACCCGATACGCCTTGGATCCTACTGGCTCTGTGGAGGTAAGTTCTATATCATGAGTAAGTACAGAAGTCCTACCAGGCCTCTCAGAGAGCAGACCTTGAAACTCTTGTAATAGCTGGTGTAGTTCGGTTTTCTGCTCGGGCAACAGCGGTGCTTTACTGATAAGGTCACCAATGACTTGACCGGTGTCTTCCCTGTTCGTCACTGAGCCTAGTCCCGGAAGCTCGACCGGAAGCTCTTCAGGAACGTTTACCATCATGCACACCACTGCTTCCCTTTGTCTATAAGGTTTGAGCAGATTACAGTGGTAAACTTGCTGTGCTTTCCGCTTTCCTGGCAGACTTACCACGTAGTTAACGTCCGACAGTTTCTGAACAATTCGTGCTGGGCCCTCCCACTGCACGTCTAGTTTGTTGTTTAGCGATGTGCGCAATATCATGACCTCATCGCCAACCTCAAAACGACGGGCCCTGGCTGTCCGATCATAATAAACCTTGGCCCTCTGCTGGGCCTTTGCCATTGCTTCACCTGACAACTCCTGTGCCCTTCTTAAGCGTTCGAGGAGCTTAAGCACGTACTCCACCACGACTGGGTCGTCGCCCCTACCTTCCCACGATTCTCGAAGCATGCGAAGCGGAGATCGAAGCGAGCGACCGTACACCAGTTCAGCTGGCGAAAACCCCGTAGCCGCATGCGGCGCGGTCCTTAAAGCAAACATCACCCCAGGCAGACACAGCTCCCAGTCACTTCGATGTTCAAAACACAACGCTCTCAACACGCGCTTCATGACGGAGTGGAGCTTCTCAACGGAATTCGACTGTGGGTGGTACACTGAGCTGTGTAACAGCTTTACCCCACACCTTTCGAGAAAAGTTGTCGTCAAAGCGCTAGTAAACACTGTGCCCTGATCTGATTGGATTTCCGCAGGGAAACCAACTCGCGCAAATATGGACAGTAGTGCATTAACTATCTCAACTGAGCTGAGTTCTTTAAGCGGCACTGCTTCAGGGAACTTTGTCGCTGGGCAGATCACAGTCAAAATGTGTCTGTACCCCGTGGCTGTTACCGGCAGAGGTCCCACAGTATCAATAACGAGCCGTCTAAAAGGCTCCGTAATGATAGGTACCAATTTCAACGGCGCCCTCGATTTGTCCCCTGGTTTGCCCACCCGCTGACAAGTGTCACATGTCCTCACGAAATGGTCTGCGTCCCGAAAACACCCTGGCCAATAGTACTCTTGCAAGAGACGGTCCTTAGTTTTCTTAACTCCTAGGTGTCCGGACCACGAACCCCCGTGTGACAAGCGCAACAGATCCTGACGATAGCATTGAGGCACGATCAGCTGATCGAACTCCACTCCTCTGCGGTCTAGATACTTCCGGTACAGGACTCCACCTCTTTCCACAAAACGCGCAGTTTTCCTGGCGATACCTTCTTTGACATTGCAGCGCACGTTTTCCAGGCTGCCATCCTTTTTTTGCTCGGCTATCAAAGCCGTCCGGCTGACTTTTAGCAACCTATCAAGTCCGTCTGACGTAGGCGCGATGAGCAAATCAGTAGATAGCTCTTCTAACTTTCCCGCGTCGGGCGTTTCCTCTCCAGTATCTGGCGCCTTTAACGTTACAGACTCAAGTTTATTCAGTTCGGGCGTGCTCGGAATATCAGCTTGCTGCGCCTCTGACCCTTTTTCGTTGTTTGATAACGTCGGCCCCGCAACTACCGCCTTTGCAGCGAGCTCCCGAACCTTCGATCTGGTTAAGGCCTGAACACTAGCTTCACCAAACAAAAGCCCCTTCTCGCGCAGGAGGTGATCGGACCTGTTTGAAAATAGGTACGGGTACTGGGGGGGCAGCATAGATGACACTGCCGCCTCCGTCTCAAGCGCTCCGAAAGGTCCTTCAATAAGCACTTTTGCTACCGGCAGACACACGCTATGAGCTTCCACGGCTTGCTTGATCCATGCGCACTCGCCCGTGAACATATGGGGTTCTACGTAAGACGGGTGAACTACATCCATCGTAGCTGCGGAATCGCGAAGCACTCGGCACTCTTTCCCGTTCACGAGGAGGTCTCGCATGTAAGGCTCGAGAAGCTTCATGTTCTCGTCAGTGCTGCCTATTGAAAAAAACACAACTTTTGGTGTTGTTTCCGGACACTGCGCCGAAAAGTGACCCGGCTTCTGGCACGTATAACACAAGCGCGCTCGCCTCATCTCGAACCGCTTTCTGCGTTTGGCTGCCGCCGTCTCTTTACGTTTGGTCGGACTGCTTTCGCTCGCATCCGCACTACGCGTGTCCCCCTTTAATCTCATGGGCGTGAACTTCGGCCTCTCAAACTTCGAGCCAAATTCACCCTTTTGACCGTCCTTAGCTCCGCGAGCCCGACGCGTCACAAACTCCTCGGCTAGCTCAGCGGCTTTAGCCACCGTACAAACGTCTGGCCTATCCAAGACCCAGTATCGCACGTTCTCCGGTAACCGACTATAAAACTGTTCTAGCCCGAAACACTGCAGAACTTTATCGTGGTCACCAAACGCTTTCTCTTCTTTGAGCCACTCCTGCATGTTCGACATAAGCCTATACGCAAACTCTGTATATGACTCACTTCTGCCTTTCTCATTTTCCCGAAACTTCCGACGGAACGCCTCCGCAGACAGCCGGTACTTTTTTAGCAGACTCGATTTTACTTTGTCGAAATCCTCTGCTTCCTCTCTATCCAAGCGAGCGACTACGTCGGCCGCCTCGCCGGGTAACAAAGTGAGCAAGCGCTGTGGCCACGTTTCCCGAGAGAACCCCTGCTTCTCGCACGTTCGCTCAAAGTTAACCAGGAACAAACCAATGTCCTCTCCAAGCTTAAACGGCCGCATCAGGTCAGTCATTTTGAACAATACTCGTTCTCCTGCACCGTGTGCCTGACTTCCATTACGAGCGCGTTCCATCTCTACCTCGAGACGCTTCATTTCCAAAGCGTGTTCGCGCTCTTCTTTTTTCTCTTGTTGCTCTCGCTCTTTCTGTTCTTTACGTTCACGCTCTTCTTTTTCTTTCTGTTCTTTAAGTTCGCGCTCCTGTCTCTCTTTTTGCTCTTTAAGTTCGCGCTCCTGTTTCTCTTTTTGCTCTTTAAGTTCGCGCTCCTGTCTTTTTGACCTCTCCTCAATAGTCTCAAGGCATTCCGACAGCTCGTCATCCTCAGCCTCTAACTCAAGAATAGCCTTTAGCAGTTCAGGTTTTCTTAGTTTGTCTGAGACATCCAGACCCAACTCTCTTGCAAGCTCCAACAATTTCGGTTTGCGCAACGACTTCAAATCCATGGCTGCTCTGAATGCTGCTTTCTCTACTGCTTACTATTGTCTTGCCGCAAACTAACCCGGCAGCAACGACAACCACAATTACCAGCTCTGTTTCTGACACTAACAAAAAGCCTGGCAAAGCTCAGAAGAAGAAAGTCCCGCACTCACCAAACCTCGCAGCCAAGAGTCCAGCGCAGTCGTTCCGCTGCAGGCAACCAGTCATCACACAGGTCTCGTTGCACTGCTCCCGGATCGTCGATGAGCTGCTCAGCATACAGTCAACTGCATCTCTTCGCTGCTGGCCTCCGTTGTCGCGATCTCACCGCTGGCAGACAGTTGTTTGAAGTCGGAGGCGATCTCACCGCTGCCAACCAGATGTTTGGATCGCACCGCTGGTACGATCTGTTGGGAACTCGGCGCTGACGCCCGTGGTTGTACCTGGGTCGCAAGCCCCAAGGGTAGCGTTGGCCTGGCGGCCTGGGGTACAACTGGAAGCATCCGAAGGTCCCGGCAAAGCATGAGTCGACTGGTAACAACGAAACAACTTGTTTATTTTAACATCGCAAAGAGTTGGCGGTCAGGTTTGACCGAAGTAGAGAGACGGGAGAGCACTTCACTCAACAGAAGAAATCGGAGCCCTCCTTTTGGCGTCCGGGGGCAGCTGTTTTTATACTCTCGCAGTTGAGGGCAAGAAGGAACCCCTCAAAAGACGAGCACGTGAATGTACAATGGGCTAATGGTGACGCACACTGTCGTAGCGCTGCCGTAGCACCATGTCGAGCACAATGTCGTAGCACCCTGTCGTAGCGCTGCCGGTCGGGCACAATGACTGTAATGAGAGGATGATCCCTGCTTTCGCATCGCCTGGTTCGGGCACAATGACTGGAAGGAGAGGGTGCCCCTGCTGTCGCATCGCCTGGTTCAGGCACAATGACTGGAAGGAGAGGGTGATCCTTTGCGGTCGCATCGCCGCAGTCGCGCCTGGAAACACCTGGCGATGAGCGTTGCGGCGACGACGATCGGGCCAAAATGTCTGCCGCCCCGCCGCAGTCGCGCCGGCAAAACCACGTGTCGCAGGCGAAACGCAACATGGCGTACAATCCACTTAGGTAGGACACGTTGCTCACCAAAGAAGTTGAAAGCAATCGCAGACTTGTAACGGGACAAGAAACGAGTAAGAGAACGGTATAATGTGAAATGCCGTGAGGATGAGGGCAAGTGGGGGGCGTATACTGGAAGCGACGAGGAGGATGAGCTACAATTTGTCGATCGCCCACAGTGGGCACGTGTCGCTTGCGCAGAAGAAGAAGAACAACAACAATGGTGTCCAGGTGGCACAGCCCATGCGGAAACAAGCAAACGACGGAGGAATGGTTCGATCCGTCTCCGTTCAATTCTTTTGGATTGTGACGCAGTCGCACAATATTGAAATCAATGCGCGCTGAGAAGGCGCGTTGCACGAGATGACTGACACGTCAGCGAGCTACCAGAGATTGTGAGGGTCCTAACCAGCTAGAGGGCAAGTCACTCCTAGTCGAACGCTGATGCCCTGCTACCCGGAAAATGGAAGGCAGTATCTACAGAAAAGTAGGAGAGAAAGAGAGAGAAAGGTTTAATGATACGAAACGCGGAGATGGAAAAGTAGAAAACAGCAAAGGAATACAACACAAGTCCTTACTCTAGGGGGGGGGGGGCGAACCTGTTCGAAGCTCGAGCCCTGACTGACCTTTGCTTAGTTCAACCTCGGCTGCGCATGCCACCAGTGGCGAGCGTATTCTTTCCTAAGCACCCGTTGCCTACCACCACCATCACCAGTTTTTTTCCTCCTCATAACCTATAAACTAGGCATCGCGACAGGAAGGGTAGAATAACATGTCGTTCAGGCTCATTTTACCAAAGCTGCATTCCTCCAGGGCATCTCTAAACATGTTACAATTGTGGCCTAAAAAGAAATGTTCTATGTCCGAAGATTTCAGTTTTCCAGCTGCCGAGGGTGTCCAAGGAGCTATACGGCGTTTCGTTGCTCAGCCCGAAGTCATGGGTTTGACTCACGGCCAAGGCCGCCGCATATCGATTAGTCCGGAGTCACCCTCTACGGCACCTCTCACAGACCAATCACTGCTTTGGGATGTAAAACCCCCCCGAATCAATCAATCAATCTCCCTCAGAGGGTACACCAGCTTGCCTGTTTTTACAGAATCTTTATACGCGTATCGTTGGTGCATCGCGAGGCCATATTTATGCACTGTCCCACCTAACTGCAAGATTACAAGCTAAAAATTTAAGCATAATAAAATAAAGGCACAAGAAAGAAATTGCCCAGTTTCGTCTCCGACGGGCATCTTTTATTAGGGAATTGATCTCTACAAACGGATCTAGTAGCATAACTTCCATCTAGTTACCGTAGCATAAGGATACGGTTATGCGATTCCCGCGTGCGCTAAATCACAAACGAAATCAAATAAATATGCGCCTATAGCTGTTATTGCGTATGTTTACTAATTAATTCCTTTTAATTTTGTCTCCGAACGACAGTCTGGACATGCCGACTTACGCGCGCTGCTGAATGAACTGTATTCCCATGTTTATGCATGCCAAAAACGCAGATGCGTTGCTTTATAGGTAGCTGCATTTGCCTCTGAAAGCGTCCATATAAATATGCGACCGTTTTTTATCGTTTCAAAATTGTCACGCACCACGCTGGCTTATATTCAAGAGAGAAACAGAATCGAACCTGATCCAGCGTAGTTCGATTAATCTATTGACAGACCGAGAGTGTCACCGCGTCGTGGGGTTTCCTTTCCACTCAATGTTCTACACGCGTGATAGATGCGTTTCTTTCACTGAAATCCAGAGGGCAGTTACATGCATCACTCCCTGGGTGGTCTCCCCCTGAAGTTCGCATGAACGTGCACCACCTCCTTCTATCTTACAGCCTTATCTTAAGGCTTCCTTATTAAGCTAGCGACGTTATTAATAAATGAACTGCGAGTATTGACGTGCGTAAAATGTTATCTTCGTTTTGTTTTCGCCAAACTCTGGCAGTAGGGTACATAATAAGTGGGACGCATTGCTCTTAGTTCCCTTCTTGGGGAATCGGTGCTGTTGCAGTGCTAGATGCCGGTGGCAATAAATCAGAGGCTGACTCTGAAATTCGAGGGAGAGGGATGCCTCTCCCGAGTGCCGCCATCAGTCGGCGCTTGCTATAGATACAGCGGGGCGTCTTGGTCATTACGTGATTGTGCAACTGAATCGCGCACCTCTGCCGCAGCTGGCAACAGCTGTCGGCCGTCGCCGTCGGCTGCTGCCCTGGCCGTACTAACTCCGTGCGAGCACAGTTGCGTGCAGTTCGTGGCTGGCTGGCAAAAACCGCGGGAAAGGAGCCTCGTTTTAGCGCTTTGCATCACTGAGGGTGTTTGGGCCAGATTTGCTCCTTTCTCCCCCTCTCGCTCACAGGCCTGTGCATGGTACTTGGGAGGCAAGCCATTTTGCGTATGCGTGAGTGCAACTGCCTCTAACGCAGAACAAATGCAGCTGGGAGCTTCCGTCGAAGCTGGCTTTGCCTCACTAACTTAACGTGTGAAGGGAAGACCACTTTAATAATTGCCTTCGCTTTACAGCGGATAGCTTCGATTTCGTCATAAATAAAGAAAACGAATATTTATTTTATAGATAGGCACATGAGGCACTTCCTTAATGTAAGAGAGAGAGAGAGAGAGATGGTGCTATACTCGCGGACAACTTTCTGTGGCAATGAAGGAAAGCTACGGCCGCGTGGCTGCTGCACGTGTGTTAGGGCGCCAAGTAGTCCGCCAGCATTTGACAGTGCTTTGGTTGTTCGGAACAGACGCTGAATCGACGCAGATTCGCGCGCTAAGGTGTCGCGTTTGCCCAGACGCGGAAGGGAAAAGCCGCAAGAGAAGCAAACTTTTACACTCAGTGGCGTCCTTTATCTTATTTAACTGTTGCTATTAAGGTGTTTATGTTTTCACTTTTCCAGATTAAACCAACGTGGATGAAAACGCGGGACTTTTTTCAGAAGCGCTCTCACTTGTGCGCGCTTCGCCTCCGTAGCTTTCCCTTCATTGAGACAGAAAGTTGTCCGCGAGTGTAGTACGTTTCTTAACTGCGTGGTTTCATGGTGGTAAACTTCATCCAGACCAAATGTATGTATGTATGTATGTATGTATGTATGTATGTATGTATGTATGTATGTATGTATGTATGTATGTATGTATGTATGTACGTACGTACGTACGTACGTATGTATGTATGTATGTATGTATGTATGTATGTATGTATGTATGTATGTATGTATGTATGTATGTATGTATGTATGTATGTATGTATGTACGTACGTACGTACGTACGTACGTATGTATGTATGTATGTATGTATGTATGTATGTATGTATGTATGTATGTATGTATGTATGTATGTATGTATGTATGTATGTATGTATGTATGTATGTATGCACGTGTCAAAAAGAGAGAAAAGATTAGAGAACAAGCATTCATTTTGTGTGAAGTCAACCCAAAGACGTGAATGTGAGTGGGCACGCATGTGAATAAAACATTGGCAGGCGGGTGTACGAGTGCATGCGCGTTGCCAATTTTCAACATCAACGATACGTACGAGTACCGACGGTGTGCAATTCTCAGAACAAGTGATTACGGCGAATTCAAAGCTGGCGCAACAACGCGTCGCCGAAAGCCGAAACGTAACGCTTAAATAATGTGTCGGCGTTTTTATGCCCAAAGCAAGGAGACACAGCTTGCAGCAGCTGCGTGCAATGAAGCGCCGGTTCGACGTTTGTTGCGAGCACCGTCAAACCAGGCGAGACACCGGCAGCTGAAAGCGCTCCTCGCGAACAAATTGTCGCTTCTGGCAGAAAACGACCGCTTCCCGCGACAGCTGTACGACTGCTTTCCTTTTACGGAAAGCTTAGCACCTGATACGAACGCAACCGGCTCCGTTGCACTTGTCGCCAATCGTCGCAATCGTCTCTCTCTAATTCCTTGCTCTTCGACGTTTCACAACGTTGAGTCCTTCGTTTATTGCGTCACAATGATCTTGTTACAAGATTCGGTATGCCGCAATTGCTTCAGCCTCTCGATTCCGCGGCGTGACACCGCTCCCTTACAAATGGGCTACGCTGTGAGTGCGAGAGTTGCGCTCTGAATGCCGATATGTCGCGAGCCAGTGTCGGAGAGAATGAACTGTTGGGTAGAAAGGGCCGTAACGACAGTGCACCAGAAAGCCACTCTAGTGCCACCGCTCAAGCGATGACGACAAGATGAAGTGAGCCAAGCCCGCGGAACAGAACGCGTCCGACACTCGACTGGACAGTCGCCATCTTAGCGATTCCGTTTAGCCTTCATCGTACAAGGCCCGCGTTCATGGCCAGGCCGGCTCCGGCAATAAAGGTGGCGGCTCCTCGCCACTCAGCCGCCGCAAACTGTTATCGGTGACGCAAATAGCGCTAGAAACGAAAGACTGGTGGCGACCTCACGTTCAGGTTCCACACCAGTTCGCTGTGACGTCACAACCTTTAATAGCGTCCGCTTGGTCCTGGTTAACTGTTTTAAGGAAGAACAAGGATTAGGCGTACGCGTATACGTTGCTCTTCATATGGAAGCGAAGACTCTAGCAAGTATTTACAACTTCTTTAGCCCGAAAAGCCTTTCGGGCAGGCGAAAAAAAAAAAAAATCCGGATTCGTAACGCCAGCGTTGGCACTGCGGTTAAGACATGAAAAAAAAAAAAAAGGCAGGGAAAGACAAACAAAGTCTTAAAGGAACAACTAGCATTAGCATAAAGAGGTATACTGCTGCTCTTCATTGCTATTTTAACTCAACATTAGATATTTCTTTTAATCCACAATGGAACACGTTGACAGCAGTTTGCTGTCAACGTGCAGCTGCTGTCAGCGCAGTCCAATCGAATCGTTGGACTGCGCTCACTCTATCCGGGAATACACATATTCTATCCGGGAATACACGTACCCTTGAAGAGGAAGCTAATACTCGAAACTCAAACGCGAAACAAGCAGTTTCCCCCGCGTTGAATTCAATTGCCACTACATTGCACTGGCAGAAGTATAGTACAGTCGAACCTCAATTTAACGAAACCCGATAGTACAAAATTTTCAATTTAGCGAAGGGTGTTCAGTTACTCGAAGCTTATTGAGAGAGCCTAATGCGTTTAAAATCTCGAAACAACGAAGAGAATTCAACATCTCGCCAGATTTAACAAATTATTTTGAGGAAACATGCCCTATAATGTGAGGGAAATATGTGTATACTGGGTTTCGCTTCAGAAGATGGACGCTATTGACTTGTTGAGTCGCTCCGTATGGTGGGACACAATTTAGACACGCCCCGCAGGCTCGCTATCAACGATAAAGTGTAATAATTGCGCACGCACGCTAAAATTAATTTCTTTCCCTTTTGAATAAAATAACATTACTCCCATCATCGAGTGTTTTAACTGTTGTTGATTTAACGAGTTAATTATCGGCATCAATCTGGACAAGTCACGATTTAAACATATTACATTTGTAGAACTGCCCAATCGGTCTCCTACGTTTATTTCTTATTTCACTACACTATAGCATTGGCGTTTTCCCAGCCGCTTCTGACTTTTCACTTTGCCGCGCCTTTTAATTCTTTTTTTCATATACTTCGCAGGCTCCAGAAGGAGTATTGCGTGAGGGGGGCGGTATAGATAACAATTGTGGAGCAAAAACATAGTTTTTGTCACATAAATATGAACAAAACGAGAATAAAATAATAAACAAAGAACGCGAAGTAAACAAAGATAAAAAGCAAGGAAGGTAAACGAACAGGTCTATACAGTAAAGCAAACAAGCTTAGAACAAATGCTTACATAAATTAATAACAATGAAGTTAAAAGTAACAAAACTAAATAGATACTTGTTTTTAGCTAAGTACTAGCAAAATATGCAGTGATTTTTTGTCTGAAGGTTAATGGGTCGTTAATGTCAGCGATGTTATCAGGAAGACAATTCCACAGTGCAATCGCACGTGGCAAAGCTGAGCAGTTGAATGCATTGGCGTGACCAAAGATGCGTTGGAAACTGAGATGATTATGCAGGCGTCTAGATGTGCGGGAGGGACGAACGAGTGGTAAAGTAGATGGGCGTACATTATGCATGATTTTGTGCAGAAGACAAAGTAATGCTATATTCCTGCGCGATTCCAAAGATGAAAGCGACAACGACAGCTTGATGTTAGTTACGCTCGAAAATGGGCTATAATCTCTGGCAATGAAACGTGCAGCACGGTCTTCTCCACGGTCTAATCCATCTTCTCGACTCGAGAAGATGGATTAGATATGCCTGATGAGGTGACCATATAGAAGCTGCGAATTCGAGCTGCGGTTGCAGTAATGTTTGATAGGCTATCTTTCTAGTGAGAGAATGAGCGCGGCGAAGGTTACGTTTTAAATATCCGAGAGTGCGCGATGCTTTAGCCGTTATCTTCTCAATGTGGGATGACCATGAAAGGCTAGGTGTTACAATAATTCCAAGGTACTTGTATGAAGATGTGCGAGCGACGATACCATTGCCAAGTGAGTAACTGAAAATGGAGTAGGACTTTTTTGCGAGTAAATGTCATCAGATTGCATTTGTTAGTGTTTAGGGTCATTTGCCAATACAAACACCAGTTAGTGACACATTGAAGGTCATGTTGAAGAGCAATATGATCAGCGGGGGAGCGGATTTGACGGTAGATAACGCAGTCATCTGCGAATAGTCGAGCACTGGATGTACCGTTAAATGGCAAGTCATTGATGAAAATCAGGAAGAGTAAGGGTCCAAGGACACTTCCCTGAGGTACGCCTGATGTCACGTTACTGAAAGGGGAAGAGTACTGGTCAATGACAGTGGACTGCTTTCGAAAAGACAAAAAGTTTGTTATCCAAGAAATTGTTAGTTCGTCAAGGTTTAAGCATGAGAGTTTAGAAATGAGGCGACAGTGAGCCATGCGATCAAATGCTTTAGAGAAGTCGATGAATATTGAGTCAGTCTGAGCATTGTCGTCCATATTTTGAAAAAGATCCGTAGTGAATTCAATTAGTTGTGTCTCACATGAAAGGCCTTTTCTGAAGCCATGCTGATGTTTAAAAAAGAAGTTATTACATTCTAAGTGATGAACGACATTAGTAAAAATGATGTGTTCGAGTAACTTGCAGGGAACGCTAGTTAGTGATATGGGACGGTAATTACTCACATCGCTCTTGTCACCTGACTTGAAAATGGGTATGATTTTGCCGACTTTCCAATCATTCGGCAGCTCCCCTGTTGACAGTGACTTCTGAAATATATGACTAAGGATTGTACTGGAAGGGACTACTGTATGCTTTAGGATTTTCGTGTTGATGCCATCAAATCCGGAACTACTCGATAATTTGAGATTGTTAATCAAAGTAGCGATTCCAGCGGCTGTTGCGGTAATAGGAGTCATATACTGGTAATCAGAGTCTGCCATCTTTGGCATATTGGAATGGTCTTCCTTTGTGAACGTGGAAAGAAAGTAGATGTCAAATACGCATGCGCAGTGCTCTCGCGGTATGGGAAGACCAGTGCTATCCACGAGTGCGGGAGTGTCAGTGCTGTTTGAAGGAGATATGGCTTTCCAGAATTTCTTAGGATTATTTTTATCAGTGACTGAAGGTCATCGGAAAAGAATTTGTGCTTTGCACGACGAAGGGAACTGCAGTAGGCTTTTTCGCAGGCTTTACGTTTATTCCACGAACCTAACGTGTTGACACTTTTGGCTGCCCTGTATAAACGTTTCTTTTTGTTTTTTAACGCATTCAAAGTTTTATTAAAGCATGGTTTGGAGCAGTTGGTGCGAAATGAGATCTGAGGTATGTATTTATTTGCTAGACCTAGTATTTGTTCTTTAAAAAGGCACCAATTTTTGTTGACTGATCGTTGAGAAAATGTTGCGATAAATCTAGATGAACAGCTTTGTAAATCTCGGTTAATGGCATTATAGTCTGCAGGAGATGAAAGATCTGATCAAGAAACGCCAATGTATGAAAGCCTCTAACCCTACAGCTAGAATAGAACTGGCAGAACTTTCGAAGTTAATCAACAAGCGTAAGACAGCTGACATAAGGAAGTATAATATGGATAGAATTGAACAGGCTCTCAGGAACGGAGGAAGGCTAAAAACAGCGAAGAAGAAACTAGGAATTGGCAAGAATCAGATATATGCGTTAAGAGACAAGCCGGCAATATCATTAGTAATATTGATGAGATAGTTGAAGTGGCTGAGCAGTTCTATAGAAATCTATACTGTACCAGTGGCACCCACGACGATAATAGAAGAGAGAATAGTCTAGAGGAATTCGAAATCCCACAGGTAACGCCGGAAGAAGTAAAGAATGCCTTGGGAGCGATGCGAAGGGGGAAGGCAGCTAGGGAGAATCAGGTAACAGCAGATTTGTTGAAGGATGGTGGGCAGATTGTTCTAGAGAAACTGGCCACCCTGTATACGCAATGCCTCATGACTTCGAGCGTACCGGAATCTTGGAAAAAACGCTAACATAATCCTAATCCATAAGAAAGGGGACGCCAAAGACTTGAAAAATTATAGACCGATCAGCTTACTGTCCGTTGCCTACAAAGTATTTACTAAGGTGATTGCAAATAGAATCAGGAACACTTTGGACTTCCGTAAACCAAAGGACCAGGCAGGATTCCGTAAAGGCTACTCAACAATATACCATATTCACACTATCAATCAGGTGATAGAAAAATGTGCGGAATATAACCAACCTTTATATATAGCTTTCATTGATTACGAGAAAGCATTTGATTCAGTCGAAACCTCAGCAGTCATGGAGGCATTGCGGAATCAGGGTGTAGACGAGCCGTATGTAAAGATACTCAAAGATATCTATAGCGGCTCCACAGCCACCGTAGTCCTCCATAAAGAAAGCAACAAAATCCCAATAAAGAAAGGCGTCAGGCAGGGAGATACGATCTCTCCAATGCTATTCACAGCGTGTTTACAGGAGGTATTCAGAGACCTGGATTGGGAAAAACTGGGGATAAGAGTTAATGGAGAATACCTTAGTAACTTGCGATTCGCTGATGATATTGCCTTGCTTAGTAACTGAGATGACCAACTGCAATGCATGTTCACTAACCTGGAGAGGCAAAGCCGAAGGGTGGGTCTAAAAATTAATCTGCAGAAAACTGAAGTAATGTTTAACACTCTCGGAAGAGAACAGCAGTTTACGATAGGTAGTGAGGCACTGGGAGTGGTAAGGGAATACATCTACTTAGGACAGGTAGTGACTGCGGATCCGGATCATGAGACTGAAATAATCAGAAGAATAAGAATGGGCTGGGGTGCGTTTGGCAGGCATTCTCAGATCATGAACAGCAGATTGCCATTATCCCTCAAGAGAAAGGTTTATAACAGCTGTGTCTTACTAGTACTCACGTACGAGGTAGAAACCTGGAGGCTTACGAAAAGGGTTCTGCTTAAATTGAGGACGACGCAACGAGCTATGGAAAGAAGAATGATAGGTGTAACGTTAAGGGATAAGAAAAGGGCAGATTGGGGGGTGAGGGAACAAACGCGAGTTAATGATATCTTAGTTGAAATCAAGAAAAAGAAATGGGCGTGGGGAGAACACGTAATGAGGAGGGAAGATAACCGATGGTCATTAAGAGTTACCGAATGGATTCCAAGGGAAGGGAAGCGTACCAGAGGGCGGCAGAAAGTTAGGTGGGCGGATGAGATTAAGAAGTCACAATTAGTACATGACCGGGGTTGTTGGAGAAGTATGGGAGAGGCCTTTGCCCTGCAGTGGGCGTAACCAGGCTGATGATGATGATGATGATGATTATGATGATGATGATGAGTCTGCTCTTTTATAGTCAAATATTCGTTTTGTTGTTGGATTACGTGTACGTGCAGGTGTGCGAACTTTAAATTCCAATAACGAGTGGTCACTAAACCCATCAGTGATTGAAATAATGCTAGCTCTATTAGGTGCTGTTGTTAGAACAAGGTCTAAGACTTTAGTAATGCGCGTTGGTTGGAGGACTAGTTGCTCAAAAGAAAAATCAAGAATGAGCTGGACAAAGTCATTAGATGCACGCGAATTGCCTCTTAAGTTAGGCCAATCTATGTCCGGGAAATTAAAATCTCCAAGAACGAATATATCAGCTTTAGGGAATTTAGAACGAACAGCAGTAAGGTTCTCACGCAAGTTAGAAACGAAGTTATCAGTGCTGTCAGGAGGCCCGTAACACACTCCGTAAAGTGACTTTGATAGTGTCGATGTTATACAAACCCACACTATCTCAATAGCGTAGGGTATCAGTACTATAAACGAAGTGATGTGTTTCTTTATTGCCAGCAAGACACCACCTCCCCTTCGATTATGTCTGTCTCGGCGATAAATGACATAGTCCTCCGTATCAGGAAAAACTTCGCTGTCATTCACACCGCCACAGAGCGCCAAGTTTCCGTTAGTGCCAAAATATCACAGTTACTATTTTCCGAGTACGATACGATTCCGGTGCGTTTAGAAATTATACTACGAATGTTAGTAAATGATAAAGCTAGGTACGAAGGGTCGATGTGTGTATGTTGCGCAGCAGAGGGGTTGCCAGACGCGCATGTTATCGGGTTAAGTTCTAGCTATCGCGAAATTGGTACCACGGTATCGGACAGCGAGTCATACCTGTAAGTAGTGTTATCTACTCGCAGTTTGTCGAGGGTTAACTTCAACGGTACGCCCTTGGTTTTTTCGAAGGCAATGAGCTTGCGTCGGGCGATGCGCGTTTGGAGGGAAAAATCTTCGCGAACAGCGAATGCTTGCCTTTGAATTTATAGCCATTTTCTATTATGCTTTGTTTATCTTTAAAAAAAATGTAAATTTAGCAATTATTGGCCTGTTCTTCTCTCTGTTGAACTGGCCAAGGCGGTGTGCGCGTTCTATTTTGGTGGGTTGGATGGTGATGCCAAGGTGTTCCATGCACAAGTTCATAACCTTAGATTCAGATGATGGCCATGATTCGTTTCGATCATCAGGGATGCCAAAGAAGAGTGGATGGTGATGCCAAGGTGTTCCATGCACAAGTTGATAACCTTAGATTCAGATGATGGCCATGATTCGTTTCGATCATAAGGGATGCCAAAGAAGAGTAAATTACGCCGCCGAAGTCTGTTTTGGGCATCCTCGCAACGCATATCTATCGTTTTAAGCTGCCTCGAGATAGCGTGGCATTCTTCAGGAGACTCGGGTGATGACCTATTGCCAAAACTTTTAATCGTTTCGAGATCACCCTCAACAGTCTGAAGCCTAACGGATAACTGTTTCAGTTGACCGTCGACAGATGCCTGCCAACTTTTAAGGGCTCGCAGGTCATTTCGAATTTCATCTTGACCGGTTTCGATACGTCGCAACGATTCCAAAATGGTAGCTAGGTCAACGGGACCAGGATTTGATTCGACGTCTCCAGAGAGAAGTAAGTGTACCCGACATATGAACAAGCACAACAAGTTCTTACAGCGTTTGATGGCAAGTGGCAGCTCTCTGGGGCACGACACCACAAAAAGACAGCGATTGCTGCTCTTCAGGCAAGAACAACCATTCAGGTAACCAACCTGGAACAGAAGCATCGGTGAATGCTCCATGTCTAAAACGATGTCGTGCCCCAGCCGGGCGGCGCCGAATGATTTCTTATAAGCTGCGTATCCCGTGCTGATAGTGCCGGCATGTCGTCTTGATATCCCTGGTTGCCAGCAGCAGGCCGGAATGAATTCCAACTTTGGCGATGGCGGGCATATTCCACTTTTCACTCACCGCTTCCAACTGTCAACGTATACGCAAATACACCGCGTAAACAGTAGCGATGATCGTTTACCATACAACCAAAAGAATACAGCCTTCGCTATTTCTTCAAGGACAACACGGCCGAGATAGAAGAAGAAGCAGAAGAAAAATCAAGGGTGAAAGAAAAGCAAACGTTGCCTGCGTGACCGCGTAACGCACAGCGTAAGGTTTCACCCCACCGCTGCGATGCCCTCCGACGTGCGGCGAAAACTAAATCAGGGAGATCCGATGTTAGAGCTGCGTGTAAGTGACGCTTAATCTTATACTTAGTCGTCAGCATTATACGTGCAATGGGAGATATATACAGGCGCGAGATAAAAGAACAGGCGCCGGACAGCTTGTACTCACTCCAGACGCGGCTTTTCTCTGACACCTGTGAAGAAGGGCCTGGCGATTGCACCCCCTCCCCACAACTTCCCTCTCGCTTCGAATTACTTGAAGTCGTTCGTAAGTAAAGATATACCGAGCCGTCGCCTTGACCTTAGACAACTTACCAGAGCTTTTTATTATTTATTTCTTTATTTTGTGAAGTCGGTTACTTACATTTTCATCTTCCACTCGCTAGTCGGTGCCGGGAGCCTAGAGAGAACCTTATCAAATCTTGCTAGAGTTCTTGTATACTGCCCGCATATGCAATCAGGCAGCTGCGCGACTCAAAGCCAAAACGAAGAGCTAAATAAAAATGAATGATATGAGGGAGAGCACTGGACCTAAACAAGCTAAACGGCGTTAACGGAGTGTTGCCGGCGGCGCATTTCGTAGATGCAGACTCGTTATCCACGGCGAGAGAACGCTGTCTGCGTATAAGAACAACTTTCGCCAACCCTTCACTACTGCTTCACCCCCCCCCCCCCCCGCCTCTCCCGAGCACTTAGCACTGCTAAATTACCGCCATAATCGCGGACGCGTCAAGACAAGGTGGCGGTGCTTTGGCGCCAACAACTTCTCTGGCACTGGACTAAAAAAGAATGAAACAGACACACACAAAAAAAAGAACATCATTACGAATTACGTACGTTCGCAGAAAAACGCAGT
Organism: Dermacentor variabilis; assembly: GCF_050947875.1. Classification (NCBI taxonomy): domain Eukaryota; kingdom Metazoa; phylum Arthropoda; class Arachnida; order Ixodida; family Ixodidae; genus Dermacentor; species Dermacentor variabilis. Next base: position 68,264,161 of record NC_134572.1, read on the forward strand.
ATGGGGCTCTTACAGCGTCGTCTTTGATATTGTATATAAGTTGGTAAAAACGTGGCGCAATTTTTGGTGAGGCTTGACAGATTTACAGAGAATTGCAGAGTGGAAATGAAACGTTGGGGGCGCTTCCTTCTCCCCTAACAGCGACACAAACATACACGCACACACACACACAGCTTGCAATCCCAAACCGAGCTTTACGAAATTGACGGTCAAAATACATGTGCGATACGAAGGCGATGACAGATATATGAAGTCTCAGACACGTATATTCCGTGGTGCGTTAGACTAAGAAGGAAGCAAACTAAAAAAATTCACGCAGAAACTCCTGTGGGAGTTGTCTGAGCATGCGTAAGCATTGTGCCACTTGCTCATCTCCACGCAGTCCGGTGTCATCATTAATGTTATGAAACCTGATCCGGACCAGTATAAACGACAGCGCTGCATGCGGCGACACGAACTGCAGCGGACGGGGGACGCAAGGTGAATTGATGACGCAAGAAAACTATTAAGAGGTGGCGGCACCAGATACGCTGATGACGTTCCGATCATTATAAGCCGTTATCGTTCTTTATCGCCTTATCCAACCGCGTCGAACCATTACGAACCGTGCTCAACCGTACTCCGGCGACGGGTGAGTATGACGCGACCGCGTGGGCCTTATCTTGAAAGCGATCTGCGATGTAGACCGAGAGTGCCGATTGCTGATAGCTTCGTCTGCGCTGGGTTCTCGCCGCTTAGTTCGTGTTGGAGCGAGACGAGCGGGCACCTATCTTGAAAGCGATATGCGATGGGGGCACAGTGCGGCGAGTGTTGATAGCTTCGTGAGCGCTGTGTTCCCGCCGCTTGGTTCGCGTGAAAGCGAGAGGCAGCACGAGGGTAAATTCGCTCACTGTTGCGGGCCCTATGTTGAAGGCGACCATCTTACGTGACGGACGGACGGACGGGCGGACGGTTTTTCTTGTTAGGTTAGCACACAAAAGCTTACGCATTCAAAAACTCTATTGAAAATTTATATATGCCAGTCCGAGCAACTGATACATCAAAGACAGCGCATCCTTCGCCTGCAGTATACATTTGCTCGGTAATTATCTGTTTCGCAAAGGGTCCGTTTACTGGCTGTTCGCAGCAATGAGTCACCATAAACGCCCTGGTCTTACGGCCGTTTCGGGGATCACACGAGGCTGTATGCGGAAACACGGCGTTCGCCTTTCACCTTCGCAGCACTACGTTCACAGCTGACCTCCAACGTCGAGCGGGTTGAACGGGGCTTGGGAACAAAAATCACTTTCTGTATAAAAAGGAAAAAAAAGAAATGCCTAATAAAGTAGTTGTCTATTCGAGTGAGGAATACGCAAGGCAACCTATATTATAATAACTGATAATTATACGTTCCAAAGCAAAACATTCGGGACTCTGACGTACATTGCAAACGGTTATTTGATTGGTATTTGATACAGATCACGCCGCCACCGGTTGTCGCCGCCGCACGAAAACGGTTGTAGAAGTCCCCCTAACAGCTTCGCTATAATATATATTTGAAGCGACCACTAGAATCAAGGCGCACGAAAAAGCAGCCTCATCTGTAGACAGCCATTTGTATGTACGGGTTGGTTATAAATTAGCATTTTGTTTCGTTATATTCTAACGTATGTGTCTACGCCCGCAACAACTAAAGCTGCTCGTCCGGAATGTCTTGTTTTTGTCAATTGGTGCACGAAAAAAGGCTTGGGAGATCCCATAATCTTACTAAATCAGTCATGCTATAAATACTTTTCAGTAATAAGTTTTCTGTTTAGTAAATACCAAAAGTCATGTGTCTTTCAGTTAAAGGGAAGAAGCGTAGCCTGTTTTAGGCCCCACAGATTGAGCCTGAAATGATAAGAGTTAGCTTTGTAAGTTTAGTTAGAGTAATTTGTCCAATCTGCTATATATATATAAATAAATAAACACATATATATATATATATATATATATATATATATATATATATATATATATATATATATATATATATTATGTGTCAAACCGTTTGCAGTAGTTAGTTGACACGAATGTTTCCCGTGGAGCTTGTGTCCAGCCCGTCTTCGGTGAATATGAGTCAATGTCTGCACCAGACATGATTTACATATATGCTATACGCAAAGGCAGAACAAATTTTATTTATATAGGTGCACAATAAATGCGTGACAGTAGGTTCAGATGAAGTGGGGAAGCCTTCCATGTCTGTGAAGGTACAAACGCACAAAAATACATTCACTGCCATGCGGAGATGGGCAAATCCCCCAATTCTCCTTTCCCTCCCTCACCCTCAACACACGAGCCTTGTCCCAACCTCCCTCTGATCCTCACCTTGTAAAATTCATCCGCTCTCCCTCACCCTTATGCTTGGCTAGGATGTGTCGTTCGCCCTTACAATCAATTTACTGTGCTTTTATAATAAGTTTACTTGTCCTGCAACTAAATGCTGACCATATACGTTGGAACTGCTATAGAATAAGAACGACACTTTTTTTCTACCAACCGTCTGCGAACCGGCTGCTGTGCTAATACGAGTTGCTTATCGTTGTACTTTAGACAAAAAGGGTTTTCCGCGTTTTGCCAGGAAGCGTGCAGCAGCGAACAGTCACAAAACTATTGCCATATATTTTATGTTGCGTGCACGTGTCAAAACTGACAGAAATCTGCATGCTCCAGCGTTTCAAGAACAACAGCAAGGGTGCAGTTTAGAGGCATAGTAGCTCGTGCTCAGTTTACTGCTGAGAACATATCTGCAATATATACGGAACCTCAAGGCGACGACAACTTCAAAAATTCTGCTGGACTGTCCATACAACTGCTACCCCTATAATAGGAAATGAATAAATATCCCTCTGTCTTGTCCGTGCAATTTGAGACCTATTCTCGCTTCGGAATGATTCTCGCTCTTGGCCTTTCAGAGGTCGCAGTGCCGATTGCAGGCGATTGCGGGTGTGCCTTGACGTGGACAGTAAGGTAGATGCATCGAATGTCACGTGAACGTATTAGCGAGTTTCATCGGCGAGGCACTGCACACTTGTATTAATTATTTACGTTGTAGCAGTATACATCGTAGCCGTTACAGTGTACGAATGTACCTACTGGAGAGAATAGAAATTTGGGAGAATGGACATAATCTTGCGTGACTTTATCTTTCGAAGCCGCAACTACTAGAAACTGAAACAGTTATAACGAGAGAATGGAACAGTTTAGGGTCGGTGTAATTATTGTAAAAGCAACGCGTCAAGTGTTGTCTCACTGTGTGAACATCACGCGCATAAATCTTTCTAGCGCTTCGGGAGTTCTTCCTCCGTGGGCGCGCAGACCCTACTGTTTGCCAAAACATTGCAGAGCTTGGTGCATAATAACAGTGAGAACATTTCTGGACGCAAGATTTTAACGCCAGCGCTTTTGGATGGCCTATGGGCATGTTGAAGTATTTTTGATCACTGTATATATGACATGTTTCACCCAATAAAATTCAGTTGTGAGTCTGTGCGCGTCCTGTCCACTTCTACTTCTGTTGCCCGTGTGTTCATAACGCAGTACACCCCTCGTTACAAGATGTCGTCTCGGTGTTGCAGCAAAATCTGACTGTCTCCTGATAGTTTTGTCCTGCTAACATGGCCGCCGGTCAACCGTCTGCAAACTGTTGGCCGCGGCGCGCTTTGACAGGGGACGCCGACACCCGGTGTCGCTAGAAATTGGCCGACACATACCGCCGAGTTGCCATCCTAGTGTGACCGCCTCTTCACGATCTTAGGTGACGCACTCGCTGAGGAACGCGCAGCGCAGATAAGTGTAGCGGCTTGAATCGCGCCGCCATCATTTAGCCTCCCTTGTCTGAGCCACCCCCTTCCGCCACCCTCACCTCACAGACTTACCGACTCGGATCCTCACCTCACTCTCACTCCACCTCGGTGAAGCTGAGGGCAGATGAGGGTGAGGACGTCCTTGTTAGGTCGCCTCAATGTCCTCCTCGCCTGCCGCTCGTGGGGGAGCAAGTGCGCATAGAGGCAAGGCACCCTAGTACCTGTGAGGACGCGCCCTCGTGATGGTGCCCGAGTCGGTTGCCATATAAAGTTTCTCGAAAGAGCGAAAAAGAACATCATGCACATCGAAAGCACATTTTGGAATATATGTGAAGCGGAACTTTCCTGAAGCGGTTGAGTAAAGACTATGAAACCTGCTCATCTTCCGCAATGCGTTTTGCAGCATAGCGATCAGCAATCAGCAAGACACGGAAACCCCCACCACGTGACCCATGCGAGCCAAGCGACCGCAGATGACACTGTCTCCGTGATCGGCCCACTTTTCATTACACCAGCTCCGTGATCAGCCATGTTTCCTCTTGCACTTTCTCTAGGACCGGTCCACCTTAATGAGCAAAATGACGACCGAGAAGACGAGCCAGACTTCGGGAAAGAAGGTGAAGCTTCTTCTTAAATAAAGTAATTATGTACTTGAAGACATATGTTTGTTGCAGGGTAGATATTTAGGTGCCGTTTGTTGTTGCACTGAGGAACACACCCATTTGGTAGAACACACCCACAGAAAACTTCGCTTTCAAAGTACATTCAGTAAAACTGACGTGATAGCTGTGCGTCATGTGTACCGAAACAAACTGCCGGGATGCGGAAGCTAATCTCCAAAGTAGGGCATCATCATCATCAACGAGCACAAGCGAATTTCTATCACAGTCATATCTTGTTAATCCGTTCAACAAAACGAACAACCTCGAAATCGAAACGCTCAGCTGATTAATTACGCGATAAAACGGGACCGACAGATCTAACGCTTCATATGGAAGGTTAAAGCACGCCCCGTTTTGTTTCACTGGGCCGAAGTCGAGCACAGGTATCGAAAAGTTTGAAAGATAACGGCCTTCCGGACGTCCACGGAAGTCGGCCGCGTGTATCGGGTCCCCCCGCATTCTTTTCCCCCTCAGACAGGAATTCAGATACCGGCGTGGCCTCCCGAACAAGCGAGTCTATCCGCCCGTTCGTATCCGTTCATGAAGTCGGAGTCGTAAAGATAAATAATCGACTCTAACTGCTGCACCCCGGCTCGCATGATCGATTATATGCCGAGGCCCGATCGTTCCGGGCCGAACAATCGAGACGCACGGCGGGCGGTCAGGTTGTCGCACTTTAGCGGCGCTTTATTGTTCGTCGGTCGATTTTGTCTGTTTGTTTGTTTGACTTTCTAGCGAGCCAGCCAGCTCAGCGTCCTAGTATCTGTGATTGGGGCTCGAAATGCGCGCACGACAATTCGCCCGACGCCGCCGTCGGCCGTCGCAACCCGAGTTTCGTTAATGCGTAGAGTGGCCCACTTCGAAGACCGCGCGCGCGCCTTGACGCCGGTCAACGTAATTCGTGCGACCTCGCGCGCGCGCGCGCGCAATCGTCGTGCCTGCGTGGTGGTTAGCATTGTGAAGAACGATCGCATACCGGTGTGGACGACGCTATCCGCGACACGGTCGTCACAATGTACGCGCAGCCTTAACTAGGGGACGGCGCTAGCGTAGACTACCGTCGTGGTCGTTTAATTCGTTGAATCTGTGAAGTGAGCGCGACGTCTGGTCATTATACAATGACCTCTTTACCGTTTTTATTAGGACGCGTCTAATTTCTCCGAGCAGCTTTCGTTCGTCACCAGCATAATATAGCTTTTATACTTTTTTTTTTCGTAAAACGTTAAAGTTGTCAGTCCTGCGTGGTTAGCTTTCCTGCTTTTCCTTTTACCTCTCTCTCTCTCTCTCTCTCTCTCTCTCTCTCTCTCTCTCTCTCTCTCTCTCTCTCTCTCTTCGAGGCCATCTGCACAAAAATATGTGTAGACAGTCCATAGAAAGTCGAAGCGTGATATGAAGCCCGCAGACTCATGGCGTTGCACATTTTACCAAGTGACGTTAACAGATCTCTTGCTGCCAACCATTTTGCAAGTGTGCGGGCCACAAATATCTAATGAACCAATTTGCTAAATAGTCCGTCTATAGATTATGTGCAGACAACCAGTCGAATCCATGTGAAGGCTGATCCGTCCACAAAAAGTCCATAGACAGACGACAGAAATTCAACTTCATAAGAGTTGAACATGATAACGGACCCTGTACTGAACGTCGTGGTTGCTTAGCCATGGCTTCGGCGTTACGCTGCTAAGAGGTCACGGGATCAAATCCCCGGCCGCGGCGGTAGCATTTCGGCGAGGACGAAATGTAGAAACGCTCGTGTACCGTGTATTGACTGCACGTTAAAGAACTCCAGGTGGTAAAAATTAATCCGGAGCCCCCAATACGGCGTGCCTCATAGTCAGATTATAATTTTGGCGCGTAAAACCCAAGAATTTTATTCTTTTTACCCTATACTGCTGGAACATGGCGGAGTAAATAGGCGGATTACAAATATGAGAGTGAGTGAGTGAGTGAGTGAGTGAGTGAGTGAGTGAGTGAGTGAGTGAGTGAGTGAGTGAGTGAGTGAGTGAGTGAGTGAGTGAGTGAGTGAGTGGGAGTGAGTGAGTGAGCGAGTGACAGACAGACAGAAGAACGCTTGATAGACACGCGAGAGCGCAAGGAACAACGGCAATGTAGCCAGAGACGCTTAGCCAAGAGGATGTAGGACAGAACAAAACAAAGAAGAAGAACCCGTATAACAGCGCCTTGCAAAGCCACGCAAGCCGGCTACGAAGGACGAAGTCTGTCATCCTGTTACTTCATTATTGCGAACAGTGGCTGGTCACGTAACTACCCTGTCGTCGCAGAAAGCGATCGTCTCGTCGCGACGTACAACTAACGCACTAAAGGTGCTTAGCGAAATCTCGCAAGTTCGGGCCCGCTATAGCAGGTGAACTGCGCCAGATGTGCGATGGCTATAGCGCGCTTTCTTCTTTACAGTACGTACCTTACGAAGTGGTCGAGCTCATCCGAGCCAATGATGGATGACGCGAATCGAGCATTTGCGGCTAATCGTCTTCGCGGCAGGCACGCAAACCCGGTCGTTGTGGGCGCACATCGGATTTCATACGCCTTCGTTCGCCCCACCCCGCGTGTAATGTATATATATCGCCCTCTAATGCTCGTTGAGTGCGCTGGGCCGGTTCGCCTCCTTGACTTAATCGCGAACAGCCGTTCTCCGAACGCTACGAAGGCGCGCGTTCGCTCGTTACACGACGCTCGCACGTGCACGCACACGCTCGCGCAGAGGCAATCGGGCGCCCGATCGGAATAGGCGATATACCACGTACTTACGGTATACGTGCTCTGGCGCGCGCACGCACGCACACGGAAGCCGCGCCGCTTCAGGCGCCGTTCGCTTACGCCATTTGAGACACGTGACCGCATCGCAAGGAGCAAGGCAGTCGGGGACGAATGATAAAAGCCCTACACGGTTCGGTATGGCGTCGGTATAGCGTGGCTAACAGACGCAGCAGCGCTTTATGTATAGCCCACGATACGGGTCGACTTGGGTGAGACAACGAGGCGGAAGGAGAGTAAGGCTTCGACTTTAGAGGTGCTACTATAAGGACGCCAATTAGAAGCAACGCTCATAACGGTAATTATCGCATCAGAAAGGCGGCCGCCGCCGTGAGTGCGGGCGCATGTGATATGTATGAGCGAAAGAACGAAGTAACGTGCAGGAGTAAGCCGCTTATTTTTTTTCTCTCTCTCTCTCTGCGTTCTTCTCTCGCCGATCTGCGTTTATTGATCACGCCCGGTTCAATTCATCGCTTTGGCTACGGCGCCGCTAAGTTGCGTGCAGCGCTGTGGCACCGCTTACACAAGCGTAGGTGAGTCAATAAATGTGCTTTGTCTCCGTGTACACGTCTTCCGCAGTAACCTAGGCGGTCTGATACAAGACCACAAATTTCGTGACGCTAATACGTAAGAGCAACTTCCAGCCTAGAATTCCCGGGGCCGACCACAACGACAGACACGTTCTCTCTGCGGCGAACCATGATTAACCATGCACGCGCGTCAGCACGCACTCACGTAAGAACAACGCAGTTACACCATCGTCTCGCATGTCGTCGCTGCTGATAAGCGCAGCTGCGACCCTCCTGAAGTGAGCCGACGAGTGAGCCGGAATGGCTGAGTAATAACGCGGGATTCCTTGCATGCGTAGTTTGTGCTTATGTGTGCTTGCTCGCTCGATAGTGTGCGTATTTACGTATGCATGCGGAGTGCCAGTGTCCTCGCCTTGCATTTCTTTTTTATCCAACTTTCTTTCTTTCCCCTGCAGCGCCGAATGCAGCCGTTGTTAACCTCCCTTCATACGCCCCCCCTCCCCTATCCTGTTCGATAAATCCCTCAATTTCTACGGACATTTCAAGCAACCCTTTTCCCGGCAACTTCTAGAATATTTGGTAGCGAAACGTCACACGTGAGCTCGCTCTGGCGGGTAGAAACAGGCGCCAAAGTCGGCACGTGTCGAGTTGGCCCTTGGTCGATCGAGGCGAAGAGACTCGACGCATTGCGCATACCTGGCTTTCACGCCTGGTCGGCTCGTAATGCGCTCATTAGATTGACCAATCGTGGAGATTTCGGTGCGCTGCACGCAACCGTCGCCGACACATACGCGAACGCACAGAGAGACGGAATCGGAAAGACGTAGTACATACGGCGGGCACCGGAGCGCGCGGAAACGTGCCGATATGCGGCTCTGCGTGACAAATTCTCCAAGGCCGACCGGCCGGCGCGCCGACGTCGCGTTTGCACAATACCGTGACACCCCGCTTCCACTTCTGCCTCCCCCACCCCGCTCCCTCCGTCGCCGCCCGTCTGGTTCTCTCGTTGGGAACCAGCTGCTCTCACTACACATCGCCGCGCTCACAGACGCGCGAATTCTAAACGAGAAAGAAACAAACGGCGGCGCAACAGCGGCCGGTGAGGCATTGCGTGCTCCGTTCACAGTGCCGCAATTACGCTTCCGGCCTCTTTCCCCGCCTGTGCGGCCCTTTGTGTTTTTTGCCAGAAGGCGCGGCTATTTGTCTGTGTGCGCGGTCACGAGAGACTCGTTTGTAAATTGAAAAGAGGACAGAGAGTGAGAGAGAGTGAGAGAGAGAGCCAAAAGCAAATAGAAAGCCACAGTCGAGCAGGACGTCTTTGTAAGGCAAGCAAGCAGGAAAGTGGAAACAGACATTGTTTCGCGCCGGGAAAAGCAAACAATATTCCTCGCGCGTTGCAATCAGTTTGTTGTCATCGTTACTTCTCGTCTGTGTTTGTAGTGCCTTCTCCTTTACTGCACGCGGACGGCTGGCATGCCGACAAACCGCAAACACACCAGCTCGGTGAGGTGCGTGCGAGGGACTCGTGCAGAAAGGGTAATGGGGAGGGGGGAGTAGGTAATACGGTTGGAGCAATTATTTGTTTGATGTTTTGGGCTCGCGTGTATGACACACGCACGCACGCACGCACGCAGCTCGATCTCCCTCAAGCAAACAGCTCGGCGCTTACGCATGTCGCTTTCGTGCAGAGCGGTGCTCGCCTGATTCAACAAGCTCACGGCGGCGTGGTTTACGTTGATTGCCGTAACTCAATACCAGAGTTTTATAGCGCTCCCTTTTGTGTAAGCGCCAGCAGCAACGATTGCCTCGATGTAGAGATGTGATGGGGGCCGCGCGCCGCAGCCGTTTACTTCCTCGTTCCGATTCGCTTCGAACGTCTTTCGAGAGCTCGATAAAATGCCGTCGTTAAAGTCTGGGGAAGCTCGCAGTGTATGCTGCTGACAGGAACGGCATTACATCGCTTAATTCGCGTGAGACGGCTATTAGGGGATCAATTTCGAATTACGTATGCACGTGCAGGTCAAGTATTTCTTGAAGTGCCGTTCATAAGGTTTGGTTTGCAGAGACACTCTAGAGAAATCGGGAGTTACAGGCTAGATTGGTGGATTGCGCTTATGGGAAGCCAGACAGGCTATTCGGACGAAAAGCCGAAGATTGAAAGAGCCAGAAAGAACGCACCAACGATAGTTGAGTGGCGGCGATACCTCACTCTCGTTCCGGCGACGCTCGACCTCCAGTTTTTACAAAAGAAGTGCATATGCTATTAAGAAAGTACATCATAATAGTAACAACTGATATTTCGTGTCTCCTAAGTGTCCCTTTAACTTCTAACATGTTATGATGGGGCTGGAAAGGAGAGCCTCGAAAGTAAGTGCTCAAGCGATGGTTCCTGAATGGAATAATTTAGTGATGAAGGAAAGCGTGAGTGAGATTGAAACGTGAAAATTTTGATCACTGCTACGTAATTGAAATGGCAGCTGTTAACTTAAGTTCAATTACGCTGTTTACATTTATTTGAAAATATATTGAAGCTATCGCTGGCTTATCCAATCAACGCGGATTGCAAGCGATGACCTCCGAAGACGAATGAAATATTCTTTTTTACTGAGTGTGTTAATATTTGCACGTGCCGAAATGTCCTTCTTGTTATTCCCGTTTTATGTTATTTCATATATGGCGCTAAGGACATCTGCATATTCCCCATAAGTGCATTGAATGAAGTAGATGGAGGCGAACGTATACTGCTTCCGAACTCTCCAGTTAGACCGCACTTAACCGTGCATATACTCAATATGGGACACTAGCTCCCAACATAAGTCGAATTCCCTCGTATTCTGCATCGCAGACCTTTGTATATTACGAACGAATGCCCTGAAGTACATCCTGGCGTGTGAAACGGCCAAATTAGCCTGTTTGGTCCAACGTGCGACTCCTTGACGGAAACGGCATGGTTGATCTGAATTGAACCGGTTCTACTGCGAAACCGTCAGGGCGAAAACGGCGAGCAAATACGCGCGCAACACAGTTTGTGCGCAACGATCCCGATTTCATTTTGTTATACGCTAGATCGGGAATTCGGCCAAGTCGAGACGCCTTCCGGAAGTTGGTGAGCGTCACGTGCCCTTAAGACTTTGATTGTAAATATATCTCCCTCCATCAAGAGTGGAGTGGCAACCTCTACAAAACGAGAGCGGGATCTACTCAGTGCGATAAGATACAGCAACACTGCGATCGTATACAAGTTTCCGTTATGGCCAACGTACAAGTTCAAAACTATCGAGTGCGAGTTCATAAGTGCGAGCGTGATCTATTGTACCTAAAACGTCTGCTACTTAGTGCACTGCGGTTGAACGGCTGCGTCGTTGTGGAGACGTAATGCGATTGCGAAATTGCGTCATACGTCGGTCGGATCGCGCTCACGACCGTGACTGAGAACCTGGCGCGTTTCAGGCTATTTCCCGTATGTGTACCTACAACGACGCGGGGCCACTATACACACACACACGCGACCTCGACTCCCTTGTCACTGTCAGCGTGGGTGCGTACGCGCTCTTTATTTACTCGGACACACTGCGTACGGACAGAAGGTGCATAGCGTGCTGCGAGCTGCTGCGACGTTACAGCGTAAGGCGTGTTGTAACGCTCCGTACTAGGTTGCACGATTGGTTTGTAACACGAGCGCGTACACACAGACACCCTTTATGACACTGGTAGTGCACATATAATAGTCAGCGCCTGAGTCCACAGCAGTAGGAAGGCCTCTCCTAGCGATCTCCAATTAGTCACGTCTTGCATTAGCTGAGTATATCCTGTAGATGTGACTGCAGATTTGCTGATTTTCTCACATCACTTCGTTTTCTACCGCACTCGATTCCGTTTCCCTTGGTTTGACACCCGTGCGTATTACCGAACATTTCCTTTCTTCATATTTTTTTTACATATTGTACACAAAACTTGACACCGTACGGCCAGGCTGCGAAATGTGACTTAATAGGTATATCAATGACCTGCATGCTCATATAAACTGCTGCCTGAAAACTGGGGGAGGAGGGGGCAGAAAAAAATAAAGACACGCTCAGATAAAGTACGGAGACATATGTATAGGATGGGTCGAATGAAGGATGAATGTGACAGTAAAGCCCGGCGTGACACGTGAAAGGTCGAGTTTAAGAGGCACGCATGACGCCAAACGCTACACCTATACGCGAGTATAATAATTAAAAGAATAAAGAAAGAACTAGGGAAGAGAAGGAAAAGAACGCGTGAATTATTTGCTTCCATTAGTTGCGCGTAAAACAGAGCTCGCGCGTCGACCCGCGCTTAGGTCAGTTAACAGTATACCGACAGGCACATATCATATCACGTCACTTCTTTACAGGTTTCCTCGGTACTGTCCGGCAAATTTTGGAATGTCCCTTGTTTTGTGTGATCGGTGTCCACGCCAAGAGAAAGCGGAGAGAACGTGCTAAACGCCCGATGTTCAACAAGCAACAGCGATGCGCTCCGACATGCTTCTATATGCGCATGCGCGCGTGGCCCATAGGTACGGTGCATCGCTACGCACTAAAGTATTTTACCTGCAAGCCCTACGCTGGAAAAGGTTAGGAACCTTGGCTATTTACGCCCAGTCAATCTTGCGTTTCGAACCTTCTGGACTGTTTCTTGATCTAACGAAGGGGGATCCCTGGTCGAAAAAGTAATATCAGAACCCATCGACTTTGTTATGCATGGTCGTTATGGCGGAGTTGAATAATTCTATAGCACGGGCTGTGTACTGGCGCGAAACAAGGAATGGGTGGGCTGCTCGCATGCAGCTAATTGCGTGCTGACGATTGGTCGCGCGCAGCTCGCGGATCATTTGTTCGCTCTGTACGAGTCACTGTTTGGTAGCACACACACGCTGTACCGCTGAGTTTTCCTTGACCAAAAAACCGATAGCGGGGTTACCAAACCTACAGCGCTCGCCGCTAAATCACGGGATCAAAGGGCCAGCGCACCGGCGGACGTGTGACAGTAATTGCGCTCGGACAACGAGGCGACGTCCATTCTTTGTCCCCGCTCCGCAATTAGCGTACGTGATTGCCGGCTCTGGGCCGCGTCCCGCGCCGGCTATTTGAGTACGGGTTTTTAGCTTATAGACTCGGAGGCAATTACCGGCCATACACACGGCACGCCCGCTGACTGAGTAGCTTGACCTGCCATAATTCGTTCTTGTAGAACTGCGCACCGCATATCTTGTATAACTGCAGCGCCAGTTCCAGGAGTTAGCATGCTGTCGGCCATTTATAAACTTGTCTGCGACCTGTCGACTCGCGGAGAACCCCGCCTCCGCAGCAAATGCTGTTGCGGAGGCGGGCAACTATTTGTACTGAAGGTTTCGTTAAAGTATCTCTCACCAGGCTCCGGCAGAACATTTGGTTAAGCACTGTAGCCGGTAAACTTCCGCCCCAGGAGGTTCCGCCGAAAAAAAAAAAAAAGGTTTAGAAAGAGCCTAATAATAATTAAAACAGAAGTAAACCATGTTTCGAAATGGTTGTGCAAGGAGGTTAGCTACTCTTTCCAAAGATGATGCTCTCTCCCATTGCCTCGACCAGCGTCCGCAAGCGATATTCGTTCCCTGCCTTGAGTTATACATGTCTTGAGGTATAGATTCGCAGGTATATTGGCCGGTTGCCTGCTCCTTCCCGTACATGGCGCCTGCAGTTCGAAAGATATTTCAAACCCGTCGCCATGTGGCGCTGGCTAACGCTGGTGACTATTTATTAGCCACCTAACCTGCTTGAGTTAATCAGTTATTATATACAATTTTACATGCATAGTAGTCTAGCACTTTGCTTATATGCCATCCCTCCTTTATATTTATTCTTTCATTAAAACATCCATCCCTATATCTTACAGTTAGATATACCTGCAAACACGTCTGTCCTATGATTGTGTGGAGAGTTCGGCGCGCCCTCCGGCGGTAGATAGCCTTTTAATAAATTTTCCTTTATTAATAATATGAAGTCTATTGCAAATTTGTTCCCTGAATTATAATTATTTCTGGTTTCAATAAGACGTACGTAATTTCTTATAGGATTTCTTTTTATTAATCCGTCCAACTTTCTAAAGCTCCACAGCACCGACAAGGGTGCGTCAACTTCTCTGCATTGCGCCGCCGCCGTTTGTGCACTGCATAGGGAAATGAAAAGTGCACGAGAGATACCCCTTTGTACGCCACGTGCGACTCAGGAATGCAGGTAATCTGCGAAGCCCAGCCTAAACGGAGAACATGTGGCGCTAAATTTAGGCCATCAAGCGCTGATGAAAGCGGCACTTTCAATCTCGACATTATTCTCGTCTCTCTACTCTTCGTAGTGATCCTATCAGTCTCCAGCCGGTCTTTTATCATCTCACTGCAGTGCTGGAAGGCGCGGGCGAAAGTCCAAATAGGTTCTCGGAATACACGAAAATAAGCGACGTCTCGTCTTCGCACAGTTAAGAACCGGCTCGATCATATGACGGCTCCTACCTTCTAGGGTTCCGTTCTTTTAAAATTTTCCACAAGCACACCACGTACTGGCAACGTTCACTCACACCCCACGTGGACCTCTCATTCTTAAAAAGTTGACGCCAGCGTGAGGTGATGTTTACCAAGAATGGCAACGGACCCGGTCGGCGGCCGCTTACGCTGCGACGCTGACTGCGCTCACAAAATAGTTCGCGAAGCAGCACGCTTAATTGCGGGCGTGAGCTGCTGCGCACCGCACAAGAAGCGGGCATTGTATGCAGAAAAGCAACACCGCGTCGGGCCTGGCGCCTGCATGACGTTCAACAAGCGCGCACGTGCAAAGCAAAGTAGCGTGCAAAACAAGCGCAGGAGAAGGAGGACCTGCAGAAAGAAGGGAGGCGACTGTTTGAAGTAAAGCGACGGCGGCGATCAAATTAGCAAACAGGAACAAGCAGCAGCCGCTGCTCTGCAGATGGAAGCTAGAGGTACGAACTCCTCGCACTCCTCCCCGGGTCCAGAATAAAGTTGCCATGCCGGGCACAAGTCCAAGAGTCACTGAGGTGCAGACGATGCTGTCGTCTGCTCGGGAAACAGTTTGGGATCCCAGCCTGGAAGGGTGCCCTTTATTCTCTATGTTTTCGTCGGCACTTGTACCGGGGAAGCGTGGTTGCACGTTCCCTTTCTGCACGCTAACGGGTGAGCCGGATATGCTGCGATTGGCTGCGACCCAACGGTCACGTGGATCAGAACTTCCCAAATGCATGCACGGAAGCCTCACTCAGCCATGTGTGTTGAGTTGGACGATCGTTTTCAGACTACACGGGGCTGAATGCACGCATACATTGTAGCGGAATTATTCGCATGCTACAGCCGCTGGCTGAAAGAAAGGGAGATAAAGAGATGATGATAGAGAGAGAGACTGAGTGAGCAGAGCGGGCGGTTACTTTTTTCCTGCACGATTACGTCATTGTCGCAAATGCTGAATGCAAATACCTCGCTTATATAAAGATACTGCAGCCTGCACACATGGATAATGAGAGTTTCATGTTCTCAGGGTCTTTTACGTATCGAATTTCTTAAGCCTTTCTTATGTTCAGTGCCCCATGCTTCTTTCATTTTCATTGTATATACATTCCATGTATCATTCCAGTGGCCAGAACTCCTTAAGAACATCAACATCTAAATATCACATAAAAAATAAAAAGAAGATCGGGTGGAACCCTTGATATGCAGAATGAATGAGTATATCATTCTTCTTTATGTGTACTTTCGTCGTTCCAATGTGTGCAATACACACTCGCCAAGAAGGCTCACAAGAACGACTAGCATGTTATGAAATTACCAGGACTTTTATGTAACGCATTTACGCGTCCCTCTAACAGATGTCTGCGATGCACTCAACGACCTCACTGAGATTGCATTGGATTGCATTGGACCTCATTGAGATTGCACCTACGACGTAAATATACATAGGATGCTCCAAGCGGTATGTCACTAGCAGATCTCTCAATCGCAAAGCCTCATGATGGGGACGAACAAAACGAGCAAACGAAGACGCCCAGGAACTATGCAAATGCTTCCGCCACTCAGGACTTCTTTCTAGTCACGCTGTAGCTGAACCACTAGAGGAGGAGGAGAAGAAGGAAATAAAGAGAGAAGGCAGAGATGTTAACCAGAAATGTGTCTGGTTGGCTACCCTACTCTGGGGGACGGGAAAGAGGGAATAGAAAGATAAGATAGAGAGAGGGAGGGGAGGGGAGGAAATACTCGGTGAGCTCGCGCATGCACGCGGAGGGCCTGAGCCAGTCAAAGGCGTTCACATAGGCCAGTCACCCTCAAGAAAGACGACAGTGCCTTCATAGCTATGTGGGCCGACGAGAGATGGGGACGGTCTCCCACCACTAGAGAAATGCAATATATATATATAGCGAGTGGCACCGGGGTCCGAAATTATGGGAAACAGACCAAACGTATTACGTTACGCATAGAAAAAATACCAGCAAATATTAGATGAAAGGAAAGCTCCGCTGATACATTATATAGCAACAAACCAGAGATGGCTGTCTTGACTCTTTCGCCAATTTTTTCAGATGGCATTCAGATTTCAGATGGCATTCAGATTTCAGATGGCAGATGGCGCACTCGGACACGCATATCATGCCTCGCTAAATTATCAAATGTATGCAAGACTTCTTCCACCCTTCTATAGTCGCTCTTGCGCCCTGTTTTGCGCTCTGTGACCAAACGGCGTACCACGCGCAAACGCTTTAGTAAAGGATTTCCCGCAGGACGTTGGACGGAAAAGAGCGGCTCGTTTTAGCTTCCAGGTGGCGTTGCTCTGCGCGGGCATTGCTGGTGCGACTCCCAAAGCCGCAGTTCGCACTCTTTCTCCCCTTTCTCTCCGTCACCCCTCGCGCGAGACAGGCTGGCGAATGCCGCGCATTCTTAGGCAGATGCGGTGTTCCAAAATACGACACGCGTCGGGTACGTGTGTTTCGACAGCGAGCGGCAACCCTCTGCAGCCGCCTCCGACGCCGCGCGCACACGCGCGCGTGCCCAACACTCACACTGGCGGTGGCGTTGCAACCGCACAGGCGTTCCCTTTTCTTAGGAGCCGAGGCGGTGTTGAGCTACGGGTGTCGAACAGAGGAAACAGCGAGAAAAGTAACGAGCCCCGAGGAATGACGAGTCGTGGGCACACGCACGTCAGGTTCGAAGAAGCCGGCGTGAACCAGGGACACGACGAAGACAGCGGAAACGAGGACTCAGAGCGGAGTAGGAGACGAAAAAGAAAGAAGGTTACAAGACGGATGAGACGTACGGCAGTCTGCCACGCTCGAAGGAGGCTCACACGAACTGTTAGGTAGTTAGTTTCAGGTTTGTGGGAGAGGCTGGGACCTCCGGATGCCGTGGAAAGCCGAGTCGGACGAAAGTTACAAGAATCTACGAACTAACAGCTTAAAAAATAAAGGACAAGGGAGAAAAAATAAAATGAGCAATAAGTGAGAAAAAGAAAACCATTGCGTTTCAAGTGATATGCAACAACTGCGCTGTTTAATAACTCAGTGCTGAGCACAACTAGCCATCTACAACTCACTTGGCAGCTATATTTACGGCTTCGAAAATGAGCTATACCTGTTCTGACTGTCGCGTATGAAGCTTTTTTTTTCTTCTTCCTCTTCTTTTTTTTTTTTCTCGCAAACCACGTCTCACTTAGAACAGCTCGTATTGCAACGAGCAGTGCGTCGCAAGCATTTAATTTTGAATTTTAGTAGCTTTCCTTGACAAGAATGAGAGCGCAGGGCGGCCCTAAATTCGAGTTGTCGAGTGCAGAAAGCGATAAATCAGAGTAACAAATCAAATTTATTGGAAGCTATTCATACCGTTGGCCTGTGTTAGAGCCTGGCATGCATACGAGTGAATGCAAGGACTTGGATGCGCAAATACTTCTGATCACAGTGCTGCGTATACTTAATGTTTAGAAACAGTTAGTTCGCACGCTGCTTCATTTTTTCCTATCCTTCTCTCGTGACATTCTGCGCCTTGTTTGCAACTTCTATAAAGTTTATTCGTGTTCCGTCTCCCCTCGGTTGCTCGCGAACTAAGCAATGTGCTTATAGATTTCTCCAAACATTTCATTGTATAATGGCGTGCAATGTCTCCCTTTGAAGTCTGCCTAAGTGTTTTGCGTTTAGGAAGCTAGCTGTTTGTAGTCCGCCACCAATAATTGTCATGTTTTCCTTTTTCTCACACGAAAAGGAGAAGCCAGCATAATCCGGCAATAACGTCATCTTGCATATCCACGTCAACAAGAACCAATATTACGGAGCAAAAGAAAGCTTTACTCACGAGATGCAATACCCTGTGTTTCCGAAGTCCTGACGCTGTCTTCAACCCCGGCGTCTTCCGGCGGGCGTTATGGGCGAAGCTCTGGCTCCGCTTCCGGTCAAGTTTCGTGCCACAACGAGCAAATCTGCAGAATCAACTGGACTAGATAACAACCACGTTCCTTGAAGGCAGAATCTATACAGGGACATCCAAAGACTGAACAGAGGTTGGGCCGAACCTTTGAATTTTCATATCTCGACGGGCGATGTTGGAAAATTCGGACTCTCTTTGTCAATCACCGAACATGACAGATGTGGTACACCGCAGCTAACTTCAATATGGTACATGTACCGGCCTGAATAATTGAAGCAGCCACACTCATTACTGGGCGAATAAGCGGCAAATATACGTATATGGTGCATCTATACGATGACCGGTTTTGGAGTTATATAGTGACGTTGTAGGGGAGCCTGACTCAGAATCACCTTAGTGAAGGGAACTAGTACGTGAAGTCCAATTATTATATAGCCTTTCATATAATCAACATAAATACAGCCAGAACAGTCAGCACAAAACAATTAGGTCGCATACCAATGCCCCGGAAATCGGCGACAAAATCGTGAAATATCCTTGCTAATTTCTGTCTTTCATTACGTTGATGCATTTCACTAAAGACTGGAGTCGCTTTCAACATTATAAGCTACCGGAATGTGTTAAGGATTTTATTCTACATTTCCATAATGAATTTATATGGCGGTAAAAGATAACCGCAAAACGTAACACAATGATTTTACGCCTAGAAACATTCTATCGTGTTTCTATAGTACTGTGAACGAATGAGTCACTGCACGGTGGGAATTACACACAGTGGACTTCACGTTTCACCCTATACAGCGACTAACGGAACATGGCACAAATACCAAACGACTTTTTCCAATACCACGAAGTTTCAACGACTGATGGCACAGGCCATATGCATCGCAGTTCACAACGACAAAGCGTACATATCGAACAGCTGACAAGCTGAGGACACCTAGGATGCCATGGACATCGACATCCAGCATCGCTGAACTTATTATATATAGCAGAGTGACTAGTTGTGCTTGTTGGTTGAACATAGTAAAAGCATATACAGCGCGGGAACCGAAGGAGACAAAGGAGCCACACAAAGTACTCCGCGCTGCGTCGGTGTACTTTGTGTGCCTCCTTTGTCTCCGCTGGTTCCCTCGCTGTAGGCTTCTACTACGTTTCTTTATATACACGCACAACTCGTCAAATGTCATCAAAGGGTCTAGGTGTCCTCACTGATGCCAAGAGGAAATGTCGGAGAAACAAGCTGCCCTGTACTATATGCTCTGGGAGTGCAACCATGATTGCAACCAATGTTGCAACCATGACTCAAAAGAAGCAGGCCTTCTGTGTCATGGGATGATCGGCTCTAGTGCAACCTACCCTCCTGTTTGTCTGCAGGTATTAAGAAAGGTCCCCTGCAAGCCTGCTCTAGTGATCTTAAAGTGCTCTCTCCATAACCTCAACAATGCTCAGACTTTCTGTATAAGTGCGATTGCTGAACTAGGGTGGCGGGATCTCGAACACGGCAGAGTACACCGTACATGGCGGACTCCAGGCTTAGTAACTCCATTTTTTTTAATATATTACTGATATTTTAAGCGTCCAATCCTGGATTATTGAATAATCTACACCTCTAGATTACTAGTGCAGCATTGCTGAAGTAAAAAGAAAAAAGGAAAGCTGCCCCTTCTCAGCCTGTCAGAAGGTCTGCGTTCTTAAGATAGTAGCCCAATTTTTCTTAAAGCGTGTACCGCCATTCGCCTGTACAGTGGAGGTGCGCGTTAAAAGCAGTGAACAGACGAATGTCCGTCAAACGGAAATTCGAGAACCTCGACTTTTTTTGAATTGCGGACTGGAAGAACTCGTCCTATTACCCCTGTCCAGACGACCAAGGACAACGAATTGAACTGTCTGTCAACGAACTGTCCCGCGGTTCAGACGTCTAGCACGTGGTTGAGGTAGGAGATGTAGCAGATGGCCAGGCGCAGGATCTCTATCTTGGACAGCTTCTTGTCGGGCGGCAGGGTGGGCAGCAGCCGCCGCAGCTGCGCGAACGCCACGTTGAAGGCCTCGACGCGGATGCGCTCCCGGGTGGCGTGCGCCAGCCGGTACTTCTGCGTGGCCCGGCGTCTCCGGCGCCGGTCCTCGCGGCTGAGCGACGTCAGTGCCTGGTGGTCGGGACACGCCGGGCTCGCCGAACCGCCGCAGCAGCGCCGGTTAGGACACGGCTGCTGGGCGCACACGAACATGGCCCGCGCCACCCGCAGTAGGCACGGCTCCCGTTCAGCTACTCGCTGTACGCATAGGGAAGGAAGATAAGACGGCGTGTATAACGGTACTTGAGGAGACACCTGTACATCAAGTAGGTTAAAAGAAAGAGGAGGGCCGCGTTCAAGAAACAATGAAGGGGCTCTCCATATGAAGATGTGACGGAAAGGGCTTCCGATAGAAAGCGCAGTCTCATATACGCGCAGTGCCACTCATGCACACTCGGGACCAAAATTCCACAGAGCAGTGAAACGTTCTCCTTGTCGCAAAAAAGTTGATAGTCACTTTAGCATACGCCAAAGAGGATGAACGCGAAAGCCTGCGTGCTCGCCAGAAATTGATTACATTACTCGACATTTTCATTCGAATCCATTGTTACTTCCTATTACTTGTGTTCTCCCACCAAAGGTCATGGGCTTAATTAACTATGTCTCAATTAACTTCGCCCTAATTAACGCCAAAGGTAGTGGGTTCGACTCTCGACCTTCACGATGTAAGTTGTAATCCAACTTGGGAGATATGGTCGGTTCGGCCATATTTCCAAGTTGGGTCGTGGGTTTGAATACCGTAATTAACTTCTCCTTAACACCAAAGGTCGTGATGGTGTCTCCAAGTTGGTTCGCTTGAATTTTGGTGACACGGATAACGGATTTTTTTTTACCTATGAGCCATCTAAGGCTTTCGCCTTCAAACAACAACAACAACAACAACAACAACAACAACAACAACAACAACAACAACAACAACAACAACAACAACAACAACAACAACAACAACAACAACAACAACAACAACAACAACAACAACAACAACAACAACAACAACAACAACAACAGTTGCAGGCACTACGATGTTTGCAATATGTCAAGTATGAACTGCAGTCTTCAGTCTCAGGCTACACATCAAGGCACCGAGGAAATCCGTTTTTCTTTTCTTCTTTCGCAATAACTGTGGTCCGCATAACAGGCCCATTCGATTCGCACTGCACATCGTGAACTAGTTCATGCCAGTTCATGCTCGTGCAGAACCCCCCAATGCATCAGCTGCACGAGCTCTGCATTACCTCTCCGACGAGTGCAGGGAAAGCTGAAAACTCTTCCTGCAGGAAGCCTGCACGATGTGAAAACAACGGGGACGTGCAGAAGCCGCCATGCTGCAGAAAAAAGCTAGTTCACGAAGTGCAGTCGAATAGATTGAACCCACTTTTATGATGAGTGTGCGTGCTCTTGCTCATCAATCGCAGGTTCCAGGCGAATGTTGAATAACTTACGCTAGCAAAGCGAAGCCTCTGTTTTGCTATGGCGAAGTATTGTGATGCCACCTAGGCGATTGATGGATCGCCATCACTCAGGGAGGGATAGCTCCGGCCTCCGTCGCCCACCTATGCGTCTTTACCCGTCCTTTGTTATTGTTCTTTTACAGCGCAGCTCTTAAGGGCTAGTTCCCCCAAGATCGTGTCCGTGTGTAGACACAAAACTATCATCATCAGGATTGGCTCCAGCGTCGTCGTTTTCTCCCACAGCTGTCTCGTTGGCGCTACCGCGCGAACGCGCTTGTGCCACTGCTCCCGCGTTAGTCGTCGTCATTAATTAATTAGTTAATTAAGAAACACAAATACGTAACCAATTTTACAGCGAATTACAGCGAAGATGTTAAGGGCTAGTTCCCCCATGGTTGTGTCCGTGTGCAGACACAAAACTCCCCGTACCTGGACCGATCCCGAAGATAGTGCAATGCCGGGCTGCCCCGCGGCGGAGGTGAAGCAGGCTTTAAGCATTCCCCATACGTGCGCCCATCCCGAATATAGTGCAATGCCGGGCCGACCCTCGGCAGAGGTGCAAACGTTCGCCATTAACGGGCCCACATACACAGCTTCTCTAGACATCCTTCTTCACAGAGTGAAAGAGCACAGTGTTTTTTTTTTTAGACGTACTTAGGTAAGATGTCATGAGCCGGTGCAAATGCTAAGTATAGGTTGCCATGGCAAGTAAAATTTTGCGTGACTACACATTACGAGGGCACACATGACACACAAGAGGCTTCAGACAAAACGTTTCAAGGACACTATGCATAACTTACTATTGTAAGTAAAATATCAGTAGTGAGGCTCAATACTGGCTTAGTTGGTACATTTCTGAAACTTCCAATTAGTGAAACCAAAACAAACACACAAGGACATAAGGACATCACAGCAAGCTTGGACGGGCAACTGTGCAATACAGAGCATTTGTATTTATTCGAGAACCTTTAAAGCTTTTTGCGGACCACTGTTTCGTCTTCGCTCAGATTTCACAGCCGTATTAAAGCACGAGAGGTCGCTTTGCTGAGAAACCGCTAATACTACATGCAGTCACGATGCTTTGCGCTGCTACGCACGCGCGCGCAGGCTGTTTGTTAAGCACTACGCACAAAGGAATCGAACCACGTGCAATTGGGCGCTCATAAAAGGAGCAACCGTTGCGAATAAAATGGGAAGGCATCAGAGGCAAGCGGCTATCCATACTCAACCGCACCAATGCGTGAGCAGCTTCCAATGAACGTTTTCTTTTCAAGCGCGCCGCTCCAACAGTAGAGCACGTGGCCCCGCCCATTGCGCGTGTCGCCTCGCTAACGAGCAAAACAACGCGAAACGAAGTGTCTCGAAAGGCTGTCACGCCTGGCGTTGAAACAAACGCGTCGGAGGCAGCGCGACGATTTAGCGCCTCGCAGATGTGTATAAGCTGCGTAAAGCCCGGTCGGGACAGCCGCTACTGCTGCGTTCATCGTGGCCCCCTTTCTCCTCCCGGCCCCCCTTTGAAGCCATCGTCCTCGTTTTTAGTCCTCCCCCGCCGCCACTGCCGCAGCCGACCAGGCGGAAAAAACCAGCCGGCCCAGAGCCCGCTTCAAAGCGGCGGCATTAAAGCGAATAGCGCGCCACTCCAGAAACACGTCATGCGGCGGTAACAAGCTACGCACGCGCGCCTCCTCGCTTTCTCCGCCGCGTTTCAGGGAGCGACTACGATCACAGTTGCGCATGCCCAGACGGAGACACAGTTTGACCGAAGCTTGAACCCTGAGCCGCCGGTGAAAGCGTAGACGGCGATGAACAACGAGAAAGGCAGGGAAAGAAAAGGGGAGGAGAAGAGGACCCCGCGAATTTAAGCCCGAACGTAAACGTTTGCTGGCGCCCTCATAAAAAGCCCATTTATATCCCCGAGGTCGCGGTGGCGTGCCAGAGCCCCACGCTAGCGCCCGCAGGCGCGCATGGGGCGCCACCCCTCGGGTGATCGAGCAAACGCCGCTTCGGGGCGGTAAGACAAAAGGCGGGCAGGCGTTTCCAGACCTCGCGGTTTGTCCCTAGGGTGCGCTCCCCACCGTAGGGAAGCCGAGTCCGCGGTGCGGCGTCCCGGAAAAGCAGCGAGGAGGGTTGCATCCGGAAGCCCGTGCGCAGCCACTCCATCTTCAATGGGGATTACGGCTGTTGAACCCGATTTCCCCGCGGCTATGCGCTGCTGGCAGGGGGATATACCCATTCTTATTCTCCTCGATTCTCCTCTCCTTTATCGCTGATTCCCTCCGAAGCTTTGTACTCCTCCTTTCTCGCGACCTGTCGGTGCGGTAGCTCTTGTGGCTCTTCCGATCAATTTGGCCAAATTGAATCACGCGGCTTTGACCCGGGAACTTTCTTGGGGCCCCATGGGCGGCGGCTTACACGCACGATTCCCCGCTTCCCCAAGGAAAGCGAATGCGGATCCCTTTGGGGATGTCCCAGCACGTGAGCGACAGCGATCCCTTTCCTCCTGCCCACCACACAAACCTGTCTCGTGGAGCCTGTTACCGTTCTAACGCCTTCTTTTTTCATTAGTGCTGTTAAAGCCTTCACACTATAAGAGAGAGTGTGAGAGCGAAGGAAACCAACTTAAGGTTACAAATGCACCCGTTTCCGCGCGAGTCCCTTCTCATTTGATGCTTCACTGAACCTTCGACGTACTCGCGTGCAGGTGTGAAAGCAACGGCAATCGGCGTGGTCCCATCAGCCGTTTCCTTTCCCGATATACAAGTTAGTAAACGAGTGAGGACTAAAAAAAGTACAAAAGAATCAAACAGACAAATACAAGCAGAGATGGAAGTGACACAGGAGGACAAAACGGCACGTGTCGGAAGCACTACATGCCGCCCGCTACCAGTACGCCTGTCATTGACCGACCTCTCGCCCGTCATCAAATTTATGTCGCGCTACGCTTGATGCACCGGCGTGCCAACAACACTTGTCCGGCGATGCTACTACGCGTAACGGTGCGTTTCCGGTGCCAACATTAGTTAGTTCCGTTAGTTTACCCTACGCATGCACTCGCGTTGTGTTGAGATGCTGCAGCTGGAGACAGCGGCCCATAAATTTGGCTCACTCGTGTTGGAGCTTTCAAATGCGAACCTCTCTTGATTGACGACCGGTGATGGAGCACCAAACGTGTACGTGTATATGACACATGGGTTTGTGCCATCTGAAGTAGAGAGAAGGAGGAGGGAGAAAGAAAAAGAAGTTAGAGGGCCTATATATATTCATGGTGCCAAGAATCCTTGCCCTTTCCAGCTGTCGGACCTCACTTAATTTTACTGCGACAGCAAGAGCCCGATACGGGGTTTGCTTTATTCGTCCAACTACGCCGCGCGTTACGCCATCTACGGGGACGAGGTCTTCCTTGTTATCCTGCCTTAAAGAAAACTTTTGCTTACCACAGCCACTAAATCGCTCGCGCTGCAGAAAATCTGAGCCCCAGCAAACCGGCTTACACTGCACGTCATTTTTTACCCACACTGTATTGCTAGTTAGCGCATCTCTGCTCTAAAACCTAATTACTCGAATCCTAGAGTTTTACGGGCCAGAACCACGGTCTCATTATGAGGCGCTACATAAGTACGCGAGCGCTTTTGCCGCCGCTGCGACCGGGATCGGCATTTCTGCTTTCCGCTGGCTCATCAATATAATTCCTAAAGCGCACAGGCCTGTACAAACAGAAGGACCCAATACAGTGAACTCTCACTTGAGTGAACTTCAAGGGACCGAAGGAAATAGTTCACTTAACTGAAAGTTCACTAAACTGAATATTCACTAGACCAACATAAGACATGGCATACAGAGTCAAAAGTTTTAAATGCAATTCATGGAGCAAAAGACATGGCATCCATAGTGTTAGAAATGTGTGAAATGGAATTTATACATATCAACAAGTATAAGGTTCATAACAGTTATAATTCTGCCTTTGTGTGCACACGCGGAACCAACCAGACTGGAAAGAAAGAGACGACGACCATGCCACGACTAGCCGGTCGAAAAAAAAAAACACACCACGTGGTTTGTGGAGTGAAAGATCGCCGCTTTGCTCTGGCGGCGTTGTAAGCGCCAGCTATGATACTTTGTTCATGGCCTCCGAGATTACATGCTTGCTCGTTTTTTGTGGGCCATCTCGGAGGCCATGCCTCGTTGCCATTCGTTTTCGCGCCGCCGTTTTGCACCAGGGCGCTGTAGCGCCAGCGACGTTACATTGCCGCTGGAGCGGCGGTTTGATGAGGGCGGGCATCGGTTCTGATCGTAAAAACAAGCCTTGGTCCTCTGAGTGAGTTCGTTAAACTGAAATATTGACTGTTCCAAAATTCGTCTAAGTGAAACATTTTTGCATAGAATCTATAAGAAAACTGCCGGGGATTTTTAAAAAGTTCGTTATTCTGAAATATTCGATAAACCGACGTTCGTACAACTGAGAGTTTACTGTATAGTCAACAGTTTTGTTGTAAGTAACATCCCAGCGCTATCAGATATCATATTACAGGATGCTAGAAGCATCTATACCTCGGTACATGATTAGTGCAACGCTATCGAAGTAAAGAATAATAAAGCCAGCCTCGCCCAAATTCTGCGCTCCCTTCACGTTAACACCTGAAGATTGAAGCGCGCCCCGTTTATCTCCTGTACTTTGCGGCTCCGCTTCGCAGCTACGATGCAGTTTTCCTTTTTTTGTCGTTTTGTTGTTGTTGTTTTGCTGTTGTCGCCGTCGTTCTTGTTGTTGCTGTTGCTGCTGTTGTTGTTTTTGTTGTCATCGTCGTCGCTATAGCCGTACGTCGATTTGAGCTTTCCTCTCATCCGATGATGCACAACGACGGTGTCTAAGCTGGTTCAATAGTCGGGATCAAGGGTCGGCGCAAGCGCTACGTACGGGCGTGACCCGATGACGGCTTGCCAGGAAAATGGGTCGGGCCTTCGTACCTGGACGCATGTGGTGGACTAATGGCCAAAGTTACCTATACCTATAAATATTTTCTTCTTTCTGGATGCGAAAGACCTTCAGGTACGCCAGTTAAAGCTTTTGCAAACGGCCACCAATGCAAGGCACCTTTACGACCACTTACATGGAGCCGCCTAATAAGAAACCGATCTTAAGACGTATGCGCATGCGCCATAACACACAGCCAAATGCACAGCTCTCCTCTCACGTGAGCGTCGACCAGCACGTCGGTCAGCGCCGTGTCTCGAAACGCACCTACGAAAGTAGCGAGGGTAGGGGCATGCGCGCAGAACGTCCTGGTGCCCGAGTATCGTATGCTAGGTCATTCCACTGAATCCGGTATAGCCCCTGCTGTTTATCAGCACTTATATTCCTTACATTCTGAAGACAGGGTCTTCTTAGCTGATATCACACCGGTTTGGTGTATCTGAGATCTGGTTATCTTGTAACGAAATTGAAAAAAAAACGGCCCTTTCGCGCGTCCATAGCCTCGTATAGCCAGCCACAAATGGTATCAGAATGCAGGTATCAACGAGACAAAAAGCGAGAATTAGTAGCAGAGAAGGTAAAATTAACAGTGCGGGCGTAACTGGAGCCAACATAGTCGAAAATTAACCACATTGTACTAAACGCCAGCAAAGGGTGCACCGCCGTAGACATAGACATTTGTGCGGCAAAGCTTTAGCGCTGCTTTTAGTGCCACTTCTACGGCGCAATTCTACGGCTCACTTTTTGGGAATGCAGTGAATTCGCTTAGACTACGCATGGCTTGCACGAGACAACGATGCCTAGAAGGCGGCTCCGCCGGTGCCCACAAGAGGCGATAATTAATTGCAGAGTAGGTAAAATTCAAGGTACACGCGTATTATAGTGCCAATATAGTAAAACATTAACCCCATTGCGCCATAAACTGCACTATCTCCTACCTCTGATCTGATACCTCTCAAGTGTCGATGCTAAAGAAAACAATGTCGACGTAATTGCGCGTAAAACACGACACGAATAAGACACGAAATGAGTGAATAATGAGCACAAAAATGAGGCCACTATGGCCACTGTGCGCGCAAGAGCATGAGTGCGCGTTTCTGTTTGCGTTGGAGGCGGACAAGCAGGAGGGGCTATGCGGAGTTTACCGGAATAGCATTGTAGCCTATATATAGCAGATGATATCATCTACTGAAAAATCATTGCCTTCTTGGACTGCAATCACTTTTTTTCACCCTTCACAACATGGTGTACGCACAGGTTTCTCTTGCGTAACTCTATTAGCTCTTTTCGGTCATGACTTCCATACTAACTTTGACACCAACTTACAAACTGACGCAATCTTTTTTGGATTTTCGGAACCTAACGTTCTAATCTGGATAAAGGAATTTTTGTCTAATCGCACACAAATAGTTTTAGCCAACAATAACCTATCATGTTCCCTCCCAGTAACCTCTGGCGTGCCCCAAGGATCTGTTCTTGGTCCCCTGTTATTTTTAATATATATTAATGATTTACCGAAGTGTGTATCCTGTAATATACGCATGTTTGCAGACGACTGCGTCATCTACCGCTCTATCAATAACTCCTCTGATCATACCTGTATCCAATATGTTCTTAATATTGTCTTACAATGGTGAAGCAATTCGCTCATGACTCTTAACGCCAACAAATGTAATTTAGTGTCCTTCTCCCGCCGTCGCAACCCTTTCTTCTTCTCATATACAATTAATAACACCACCATTAGAACCAGTACAATCCTATAGATATCTAGGTGTAACCCTATCTCACGATTTGTCCTTGGCGCGCACATGTCGCTACCATTATCTCCGCAGCTAACAAAACCTTAGGTTTTCTAAAACGGAATCTACGGAACGTCCCACCAGATGTAGAATTACTAGCACATAAGTCACTTGTCAGGCCGAAACTAGAATACGCGTCAGCCATCTGGAACCCGCATCAAGCATATCTCACCGACTCATTAGAATCAGTTCAAGATCGTGCTGTTAGATTAATTCATACCTCATACTCATACGACGTCAGCGTTTCATCTCTGAAATCAGAATTAGGCTTGTCAATGCTTTCATGTCCATTTCATATCCCGTCTTTCCCTGTACCACAAGGTCTTCTCCCTTAATCAAGAGCCTTACACCACAGCAGCAGCAGCACGCATATCTCATCGCACCAGCCATCCACTTCAAGTAGCGCACCCACGTGCTCGGACCTTCACTGCCTCCCTTTTCTTCCGAACCGCCACAGACTGGAACGGCCTTCTTCCAACATCGCTACTACCACCTGTCCATCTTCGTTTACTGAACTTGTAACCAACCGTTTTGTTAAATGATAATTTCTCACGATGTTTTTTGCTATTTTATATATACCTACCCCTTATGAGAGGCAGGGGATTTTAAGGTAATAAGCTGAACTGAACTGAAGTGATTCTCGGACAAGAATGTGCTCTGTGCGCATGCGCCTGCCGTCGCTACTTTCTTGGGCTACGCGACAAGGCGCTGACCGTCGTGTGACGATATTAACCTCTTAGAGAGTTGTGCATTTAATGGCTACGCGCTCCAAGCGCGCTGCTTTGAAATTTCGAAGTCGGTGTACTAAGCATTTTGCTAATAACGGGAATGGTGTTGCGAGTCCCACGTTATGCCTCCTGGTTAGTGAGCTCGTCACTATGATAGTAAACGAAAAATTGGAAAGCTGAAGTTTTAGCTCAATCTTCTAAAGCTGAGCACAACACGAAACAACGACACATGTTTTCCTACCCGCCGCGGTGGCTTAGCGGCAACGGTCTCAAGCACCCAGCAAGATAAACTGAAAATAAAAGGGAAGCGGAAAGCGGCATTAATGAAACATCTATGTAGGGCACTTTGGGGCCACAACAAATATCAAGTGTGGTGCGTGGAATCTGGAAAGGAGTCATGGTGCCTGCGCTGACGCCCGCAAATGCCCTTCTCTGCCTAAAATCAGATGTATCGTCGGGGTTGTAAGTTGACCAAAAATCAGTGGGCCGGTTGGCTTCGGAAGCCCACGGCGAATCCACAAATGGGGCAGTGTAAGGGGCCTCCTATGACGTCAGAGAAGCGCAGGGCAAAATTAGTTTTGAAGAAAGATTCAGGAACATGGTTCCAAATAAATGGACGGCTAATGTGCACGAGTATATGTACCTAAAAAGCGTGGGCACAGAATGGAGGAAGAGGCCAAGAAAGTTGGCAACCAAATACTACAGGGTAATTTAAAGTGTAAATAGACAGCCACGAGTAATCAGAGAGAAAGTGAGAAACAGAGAGAAGTGAGAAAGTGAAAAAGCACGTGAAATAAAAAAGCAACTTATTCCGGCTGTCGCTACGTTGCATGCTCATTTTCACCGCGGCTCTCGGATTGACCATCAGCCCTATCCAATGCCTCCCTGAGAATTCACCAGCATCACAACTAATAAGCCAACGAAGTTACGACGCAGCGATACAGCAGGTATTATTGACGAACACAACATCGTCGATGCATCATGCGTTAACACCTGCAAAGTCTATACGGATGCTGCCATTCTCCCTGACGGCGGAAGGACATCATTCCTGAGTACTACGCATAATTTCATCAGCGGCCACCAGCGCTATTTATCTACGGAAGCCAGCGCTCTAGTACTGGAACTTCAAGCAATCCACGACGCTGTGCATGATGCGACATCTAAGCTGCCTACTATCAAGCAACTAGATATCTTCACTGATTCTTTAGCGGCTATTCAGGAACTCAAGAAGGTTGATAAGGCGATGGAAATCTGCGAGAGAATACACACTATGAATAGTAAGACAGCTACTTGCGTCAAGGTACACTGGATTCAAGGCCATTCAGCGAACCCTCACAACATTGCTGCTGACCAGCAGGCACACTGCCCTCCTAATCCTGATCCTCCGCCTATTCCCCTCCCACCCCAACCCCGTAACTCGCTGCGAGCCCGTAAAATTGTTCTCCGGCAGGACACACGCGCTCTTATCCCACCGTGTGTCTGCTCCCTCCCCCTTCACCTTACTAGGGCGGAGGAAGTTGTGCTTAGGAGGCTTCGGGCCGGGGTGGCCCTTACACCGGCTGTTGTCTCAAGGTGGAACTGGTCGCATTTACCACTGGGTGCTACGTGTCCATACTGCTCCGTTCCTGTGGTGGGATCAGATGCATACCACCTAATATGGACATGTACGGGTTTACAATCGGAACGCTCGCGTCTCCTACTGCAAGCCGGCCTCCGCTACAGTGTGACAACCAGCTATGACCGCTGGATACATGACAACAGATACCACAAAACACTGCTTCAATTCATACACAACACAGGCGTCACAGCACACATATAATACACATATGCGCTCCAAGAATTATGCCTTAAGGGCAAGCCTTTATCGCAAAAAAAAAAAAGAAAAGAAACAGAGACAACGAATTGGATGCAAGGAATGGAAACGAAAAAGACTAGAGATTTACAAAAAATGAGAAAAAAAGAAATCAGCAGGGAAAATTTTTACGATCACATGCACGAAGGGAATGGCCTTGCTATTTGAGGCTCGAGCTGGTTGCTTAAGGACAAAAACATAGCGCAGCAAATATTCGCAATTAGATGAGGCATGTCTATGCTGAAGCAGAAATACAGAGACCACTCAGCACATCCTAATGGAATGCTCAGGGATTCACCCAGAGAGACCAGTACGTGACGGATACTTTCCAGAAGCGCTTGGATTTAAAGTGGACGGAAGCATCAACCGGTCAGCAGTCGAGATAAGCACGAGACGTTTAGAATATTGGTGGCAAAAAAAAGAAAAAAGAAATCCAGGGACGAGATTGGTACGACCGAATGGGTTATAGGTAACGGTACAAGGTAGATAGAGAAGCTCCGAGTAAAAAAAAAAAAAGTTCAGAAGTTACAAAAATGCTAGGATGATGAAAAACATGTATAGCATACCTGATTAAATCAAGGAGGCTAGGTGACTATTTCTCACCGCGCCGTTTCAAAGGGGATGGCAATAAATCACCATCATCATCATCATCATCATCACCACCACCACCACCACCACCACCGCCACCACCACCATCACCATCGTCGTCGTCATAATAATAATAATAATAATAATAATAATAATAATAATAATAATAATAATAATAATAATAATAATAATAATAATAATTGTAGCGCTGCTAAACACAAAGTCGAGGGATCAAATCCCGGCTGCGGCGACCGCTTCTCGATGGGGGTGAAATTCAAAAATGCCTGTGTTCCGTGCACTGGGGGCAGGTTAAAGATCCCCTGGCGATCAAAATTAATGCGGAGTCCCCCACTACGGCGTGCCTCATAATCAAATCGTGGGTTTGGCGCATAAAACAACAACAACAACAAAACATATTTTCCTCTACAAGCTCTAGGCGAAGAGATGTGCCAAGGGGAGTTTTTCTGGCCCTGCAGGCGCACGCACAGAAAACAGTACAATGTATACATGGTACGTAGTATTGTGAATACGTTGTATATTGTTGCCGCTATGCAGCATACAGTTTCGGTGCTGACCAAAACGGTCGATAGACCATTTCAAGGATCTCAGAAAGACACAAAGGCATGTCCTTTAGGGAATGGCAGCTGGCTTGTGCGTCATGACATATATTCCCTTTGCTAGCAAGGTCTTCGCGTAATACAGATGAACAAAAACGTGGAGGGTTTTCGTATGCAATACCCGTTTTCTCCGTTTATCTGCGCCCTCCGCATGTGCACAGATCCGGGCACGAATTCACAAATCTTCACGTTTGTAAGTGCTATTTGCCAGTGGTAGGCCGCCCTAATTCACTAGTATTATGTGCACCATCAGGATAGGTTGGAATTCTATCTTATGAGCAATTCGGGCGCAAGAGCATTTTGTGAACACAGGCTCGGTTGAGCAATTGGCAGATTCGCTTTGAATGTGCGCTGATTAGAATTTTCTGAAGGAAATCTTTTTTCATGGCATCCCCCAATAAACCGAGGGGATTCCTCAAACTGGAAAGTGATCAGTAGATGAAGAAAACCGTGGTAACTGTCTCGCTTGTCATCGCGGATAGCTCGGTCACGGTGAGAAAAGAGGGTAGGTGGGGGAAAAAAAAAAGGAGACTGATAACAAGAAAGAGATGGAAAGGTAATGACAGTGCTACACAGATGTACCTCACGTGTTTATAAGCTGGACATCTGATAACGGATCTTTCTCATCACGGAGTACGCGCTCTGTTGTCGCGACAGAACCCGCGCGGGTCTCCGTCACTGACCAGCAACACTTCTCGGCAGAGAGGTTCGGTGCGGTGCGATCGGGAAGTTTTCCCAGAACCGCGTCTGCGGCGCGCAGCAGTCAAAGCCGTGCAGCTGCAGATTCCAGCACGTCGGCGTGCGGCACCCACAAAGGAGAGGATTCAGTCACGACGGTGGCGTCATTTCTTGCGCACGAAATGCAAAAGAAAGAAAAAGAACAAACAAACAAACGAGACAACAAGGATGAGGGCAAGGCACGTGCGACTACAAGAGCAAAGTATAAAAGAGAGAGAGAGAGAGAGAGAGAGAGAGAGAGAGAGAGAGAGAGAGAGAGAGAGAGAGCATCTGTCCGACCCTCCGATCCCCGTCAGAGCCACCGACTGAGTCAACCGACTGGGGCGAGAAAAGGAGGCAAATTGGATCTGCGTATATATATACAAGCGGTGAATACATTAACGCCGCGATAGCAGTGGCAGAAGCGAGGGAACGTGAATCTGCTTTCGCTCGAGTCACGTGACACTGCAGACGAAGCTCGGGGGCCGGCTTCACTCACTGAAGTGTGCTTATGGCGGCGGCGGCTTTAATCCCCGTTCGAATGACCGACCGGCTGGTGTGATCTGGTCGATTGCGTAACGAGGCTTCAAATTTGCCAGGCGTTGAGAAATGAACGGCTGCACTTGTGGAGTACAGACAGATGAAGTAGAGGAAAGAGAGAGCCGCCAGCTCTCCGGTTTCAGACGAGCTTTGCGTTTTTGTATTTGCTCAACGTACCGCGAGAGCTTCGGTGCGATCGAGCGTGAAAAAGAATTTCGTGCTCGCGCGCTTTTAGCTAAGCCGATAAACTCTCTTATTCTCGCTCTCTCACTCCACTCTGGCTGCTTTGTAACCTCGCAGACGTAATGGTGTGGAGGTTCGCTTGAACGAGACGGTACAGAGGGAGGTCGGAAAGAACCAAAAGCGAACATACACACGCCTGCACGCGACAATCGCAGACAATCGAATCATTGGATATATCGCTGGTTATTTGCACGTTCGCACACTATGTGTGCACTGAGCTACGCTCTCAAAGCACAACTTCACGTTAATCTACCATCGTTGTTTGTCTTTGTCGTTTATTAGCCGTGAAGTATAGGGGAAAAGTTTCCCCAGCCAGCTGCCCCAATATCTTAGCAAGAAAAAAAATAAAAATAGAAAGAAGAGAGAGAAAGAACGTGAAAAGAAAGGCAAAACATTATTACACAAGTCAGCAGACACCGAAACAGAATAAAAAGAAGAAATAAAAAATAAATTGTACGTATACGTTTACAATACACTCGAATGCAACCCGATCTCTAAATACTATATGGGGTGTTGTTCCAAACAGGACAGCTTAAAAGGAGCGTAAACATGAACAACTCAGGATATTACAAAACAAAGAATACAAGAGCGTCCTGTGCTCACACTTAGAGAAATTCAAGCGGAGAAATCAGAAAGAGATAGGAAAAGAAATACGCCAAAGAATTTGTACACAAACGGTATGTGCGGCATAAAACGCATCTTTTCTGATGTGTTTCGTCAACTGTACCAGAGTACACTTGAAATCGCACTTCCCCTGTACTTTCCTTACCTTCGTTAGTATTTCTCAGCCTTTACTAAAATAAATAATTACCACCTATCACGGCCATCAGCTCTTTCCTTCGGCTTCCCTTTTTTTTCCCCAGTTCATGATCGCGTTGCTCGTCTAACATCAGCGCAGCTCCTGTCATCACAGCCTCCGTTTCACAGTTACTACGGGAAGCATTTCGAAGCCGGTGGGTCGGACAGATAAAAAAATACTGTTCATGTTTTCATTGCTTGTCAATTGTGATCGACCGATCGATGGAGAACGCACGCGTATTAGGCCCACCGCATTCCTTTGCGGAAGCCATTATATAGGAGAGGGAAGGGAGGGGGCTGCCAACTTCGCGCACGAACGTGCCACTTCCTCTCTTCGCAAAGCAACATTCGAACAGACATTGGCGAACAACCTGCGGGCTTGAAAACGGCTAAGGTTGGTGACGATAATAACCGCGACCTGAAATGTGAACCACCACTGTCGGGTCTGCGCGCACTCACGTTATAACAAGAGGTGTGCACGCGTATAAGCATCATAAGCACAGGAGTACACGCGATTATGGCCGTGTCCGTCAAAGGTATACCGGCGTCCGTGGCACAGAAATCAGGTAATAGCAGCACATGCCACCGGCAACGCGATCGCGACTGACACACCAGACGAACCAACAATCGACGCAAAGAGAATTTAGCTTCCCTTCTCAATCGAGGCCAGCTAGTGAACCTTACCAACGTTTACCTTTAAATACGACACGCTTTCTTTCTCAAAATCTATGCCGGATCAGAGTACACGTTGTTCAAACTGTCTACCGAACACATAATTAGGATCTACCGTGGCTTTCAAAGTGCAATACAGATTCTCGTCGACACCCTCCCAACTAAATCAAAACCTCTATCGCTAAAACGACTCTCCAATTCTGCCGTATCTGTACCACAGTTCACTCTCTCACCTTATCATTTTTATTTTTCTCTGTGATTCCCCTAGCCAGGATCCATCGAGTTATTATACTGTAATGTTACTAGACTATCTATATACGTAACCAGATCATTCCAGAGCCGCACGCATTACTCTTCCCGCATCAATAACCGGCATATGTTCGCATTACCTCACAGTTGCACAGGCACCTTTTATTCCGGTCACGCCTAACGAATGAAATCAATTTCTTACTAATTTTGTAACTGTATCCAACGACATTTTATTTTGGAAAACACTGCTCGCGTTTCTTTTTCTTACTTTCCTCTAATTTACGTCGTAGTGATAACTGCGACTAAATGAAAGTATTTAGTTATATTGTTTTGTTTCCCTCACTTTTGCTTTCGTGGTGAACGAGCACTACACATTACGATGTCGCTTTATGTATATATTTTCCATCTGCGATTTATTCTTGTTTTTGATGACAAATCATTTATTCGAGACTACCCGCCCATTCACTGCCTTTATGAATAGTATTGTTACCGCTTTCATTTATCGTTTCTCACACTAAATTGCAGTAATAGCACGTGTGACAAAGAAAAATATTGTCATCACTTCTGGCTCTTAATTGTGTCATGTTAATAGGGCAGCCATTTCTCTTATTTTAATTTTAACCC
Organism: Dermacentor variabilis; assembly: GCF_050947875.1. Taxonomy (NCBI): domain Eukaryota; kingdom Metazoa; phylum Arthropoda; class Arachnida; order Ixodida; family Ixodidae; genus Dermacentor; species Dermacentor variabilis. The sequence continues at coordinate 68,300,288 of NC_134572.1, forward strand.
GTGCTTTCTTGTAGCCAATTTACTAATGTAGGGATATTTTGTGCGCCGACCTTTATTTAAATCGTCTTGGAGATTGCAAGTACGTATGCAAATAAACAAATAAATAAATAAATAAATAGATAAATAAATAAATAAATAAATAAATAAATAAATAAATAAATAAATAAATAACGCTTTCTCGTCGCTCTGTCTTTCCGCAAAGCGGCCTAATACATTGACGAGTGACCTCTGGTTTTCTTCTTTCCTTTTGAAAGTTTACAACGGATAACGTCAACAACAATCACGAAGAAACTGTTCGTGATTTCGAACCTGTTACGGAAACAAAAGGAAGCGAGAACCAGGGCGAAGAACTGCGCATTCAGAACGGCACCACGTCGCTACACTGCAATTTCTACATGGATATATACACACGTATGCCGCAGGGTAAGGCTCACGAAAAAAACAAAAGCAAAAACAAACAAGGAAACCGCAACAAACAGGCGAAGGCAAGCGAGAGCAGCCGCTACAGCAGCTTCCGCAGCAGCGGTGGCGAGTCCGGTTGAGTGACCCCTGCCCGTACGGTGCGCGCGACCTGTTGCCACGGGAGTTCGAGAACCAAGCGCGCGTATGCGACGGCGGTGCGCCGAGCGAGTTGAGTTCCGTGGCCGTTCCGCAAAGCCGGGCGGCGGCAGCAGCAGCTCTTTTGAATAAACGGCCGCGCCGTGCAGCCGGTGAGGAGGAGGAAGAGGAAAGAGGAAGGGAGCGGCGGATGCGTGCGGCAAATATTATACGCGCGCGAAAACAAGGCTCCCGCGACGGCGATCCACGCGCGCTCGTGCCACGACCGCGGAGGCGGCTGCCGCAGCTCGCGACACTTCGGCCGCAGTTGTTCGGTGCATGTGCGAGACTCGGTGCGGTCGGTCACGATTTCGGTTCGCGACAATCGCGGCCCCCGTCTGCGCCCCGCTCCCCACACACACGCTCGGCGCGCGGTTTTTCTCCTTCTGCTTTTGAGAGGTGCCGCGCGAGCACGCGTCACGATCTGAGCGGCGAGTGGCCGCTCTTGTTGTTTATCGAGCGTTTGTTGTGTAGCGTGCAGCAGGCCCGCGTACACGCGGTCGACCGACGGGGAGTGGCGGGTGGCCCCGGGCGCCTGTCTTCCGGCAGCTTCACCTTGCCGCCTTGCCTGACGCCTCTGCAGGCCAGGTTGACTGGGACGCCAGCCCTACGGGCTTTTTTTTTTTCACTGTGTGTGTGTGTGTGTGTGTGTGTGTGTGTGTGTGTGTGTGTGTGTGTGTGTGTGTGTGTGTGTGTGTGTGTGTGTGTGTGTGTGTGTGTGTGTGTGTGTGTGTGTGCGCGCGCGCGCGTGCGTGCGTGCGTGACGCGAAAAAGCCCAGGGAAAGAGGAAAAGAAAGCTTCGCTTTAATAAAGGAATTATGTGCTTCAAAATGTTTCAGGTAGGAATTATGCGCTCGAAGGCGCATGCTTGTTGTACTGAGAATATTTAGGCACAGTTTGTTGTTTCCCTGCTTACTTCGGCAGAGAACAGGATCGGTGACCGGCATCTCAGTTGGGATAGTACAGGTGGTTATACCGGATGATCTGTTTTAATGGAAACCGATTTAAAAAGAAATAAAAAACATTATTAATTTGATGCGGCGATGATTTCTACCCTATTCGTTTTTTTTTTCTTCAGCACGGCGGTCACTAGATGGTCGAGTAGCCGTTGCGGTCCGATCGCTAATTAAGTGATTCTATTGGTTAATAAAATTTTTAATCGCTGGCTTTAACGCTAACGTTGCGAATGGCCGTATTGGAGGAGGATGCCGCAGGAGGAGAGAGCAATTCACGCCACTTTAAGAACGCCATCAGTTGCCGAGATTTTCATCGACGAAAATTCGCCTTTTGTCGCCCCGATGCCAACACTGGGCGCACGAAGAGCGCCCGAAGAACTGTCCACGTGATGCTTCCCCGCCTCGTTTGGTTTCGATATGTTGACGGGTAGACCACCTGCGGACGCTTCTCATAATCTATATCTACCGAAGATCGAAGTCCCGGCGACCTACAGTCACTCGTGGTACAAACGCGCGACGGCTGATTGGACGCTTCAGCAGGTACGTCATCGCAGCGAGCTGCGCTACGTCAGGAGAGTGTCTATAATAACGGTGCTTTCGGCGCTGTTCGCTCGCCCAGACAGACGGCTGCTCTTTCTCAGAGAAATGAAACAGAACGACAGCTCACAGAGCGGCCACCGAGGCTCTCCTCGGTGGCCGCTACAGATGCCAGTCTCGAGGCATCTGTAGCTATATTTCTTAATTTGTTCCTTTTGGGGTTCTTATGAAACGGAACTAGAAGCTTGAGCCGGTGCATGCATTCCGTAGCTCCGGCGAACACGACAGCTCAATCAGCTCTGTGTAGTGATGCAGCAGCCTGGTAAGAAATGATCGAGAAATGATTTGCGTGTGCACTGTGCGCCTCAAATAATAATTAGAAAGATAGGATGGTCTCTCTCTCTCTCTCTCCTTCTCATCTTCGAATAAGTTGAGACGCTGTTGAATTTGTGCCAAGCAGTACTCGACATGTCTTGTCACCAAATACTGGCTCATACCCATTACGGGGGATTGGCCAAGAAGCAGGCAGTTTGGAGTATGTTTATTAGAATTTAAGCAAAACTTAATTTGCATAGCAGATCACCGGTTAGAGAGATATTATATGGAAATCAGAAAAAAGAAATACTGTTAAGGATTTTGAGATAAAATATTTTAACATAAAGAAGTGAAATAATATGAATATTTGATAATTTTTGAAATTCAGCAAGGTGCCCTTTCTGTGTCTGTAATAAAATTGTAAACTACGAGAAAAGCATCCCTGTCGCTGGACCGCCGTGAAGTTGCCCCAAAAGAAAGAATGGTTGGCGAGGTTAGCGATAGCCGAAGTTGTCGAAATGAAATTTCTAAGAGCTTACTTTGCTTCAAAATATTGGCGGCACTAGAGATAAAAATGCCTAATAGAGTCAGGTGCATCATTGCAAAACGAACATAGAGGTAAGACCTGTGGACGTAAAAATTTAGAGGTGGTATACGACATCTCAGTTTTGTAAAGGAGACTTCAAATTGCCTTGAAGGACGCCAATTATTATTCCACAGGAAATAAAAGTGGTGGAATTTAGAAGACGATGCTACAATGGCTTTTGCGGAACCTAGCCGCGGTTACATAAGCTGATGTCGACAAAGCAGACATAACAGGGCCATTGAACGATGCTCGTGCGAGTGAGTCAGCCATCTGATTCAAAGTGCAACCCACGATGTAGCGGTACTCAAAGCAAGTATACTTGCCGTAAGTACGGAGGAACCATCGAACAAAATGTTCGCAGAATTCTTCGATTTGAAGATTCGGTAAGTGCTGCGCAAACAGACAGCGAGTCGGTCACAATAACAGCGAATTAGTCATTTTGGGGAAGCTTTCGTAATTCTAATACAACCACTAATAATCCTGTCTGAAATATGTGTGCGGAGTCGGGAAGGCGAACAGAGTAAGACCGGTGAAGAGATTCAGAGATCTCCACTCCTGCCTTCTCATTGCACAGAGAAGCGTCCGTAGCTATTATGTTGTCAGTAGCTAGCGGGTTTAGGTAGTCTTTTAGTACACTAATTAAATGTCTGCTAGGCAATTGTTTATCACGATTTGGAAATATGTCCTCGAAGTCAATTTCGAGCTCTGGTGAGGCATCATTCGAATTGCAAACTTCACGTATGGACACGTCCAATAGTTGTAACTGCGCTTGCACAAATTTTACCTGAGAGTTGCACAACCGCGACCACGGTACGTCAAAAAATTTCAGACGTTTCAGTGATAAGTATATATTGTGCATGTCTCTTTGAAAAATCATCAACTTTAAAAGATGTCTGAACCGTAAGCACGGGGAACCTGCAATCTTGCGTGGGTATATGAGCTCCTTAATATAAAACAGTGTTGGCAACGAATGTCCTGACAATGATTGTTGACATTACTGTTTTCACGTGGATCTTCTTATTGAAACAAACGTAGTCTGATGCTATAAGTCGTCGACAGAAAAATGCTATGTCCATTAATGTTTTTTTCAGATATGATGAGACAGACAAAAAGCGTTGGGCGTCCTTTACCGTTACAAATGATCAGAAATATCTCTGTCTGAATTCTAGTTCCGGTATTCTGAGCCGCGCTACAGCAGCATATCAAGGAAGCGGGCAGCCCACACATATATTACGTGGTTCTAAAGAATGTGTCGATGAAGAGTGGCATGTTATTTGCATCGACCTAATAGAAAGCCTTAAACGATTTTGTTAGCGCCAGTGTTGCTGGATCCAAATAACATTGATGGACGCTTACACTCGATGTGAGCAAAACTTCTGAAAGCCGAAAAGTAAGACGGACTAGCCAACCTAAAGCGGCAGTTCCCAAGTGGTCCCTGTGGCTCCCCCCTACGGCCACAGGGACGCTCCCGCTACTCGCAACGAGGTTGTGAATTTCTTCTACATGTATAAAAGGGTCTTTCCACCCCCTCACCCGGAGCTGAATAGGGCGCAGGCCGTTTCTCTTAGACTGTTACAGACCGGCACATATCCGTGTCTGGTCGTTCTACACGAAGTTTACCCCGACGCACATCACGACGACGCCTGCCAGTCCCGAGGGCAGACCTCCACTCTAGCGCACATGCTCTGGGAGTGCGGATCGACATACCCCAAGTTCAGCAAGGAGGAGTGGGACTCGCTTCTGCGTAGCCCCGCTCTAGACATCCTGGCTGCCCGGCGTGCCCGCGACCGGGCCTGCGGGCTAGACCTGCCGGTCCTGACGTGGGATTAACCGGGTGCGCGAAGAGTTCCCGTCCTCGCCTGACCTCCAATAAAGTTATTTCACTCACTCGCTCCAATGTGGTACCACATGCGCTCATTCAATCAAAAACATACACGGAAAGTGCGTATTCGATCGCATTATGGACGGTACTCCATGAATGGTGTATTTTTTGTTGTTTTCTGCGTTAGTATAGCTAAAGGAATACGTTCGGTGGACCAAATGTCCGTGACATGTGCTGCGTTAGTCAGCAAAACTGTCGTTTTTTTCCCCTGATATGACCAGGCCCTGAATGCAGCAACAACACACCACATACAAGTATGAACTCGGGCGCGGGTTGCTCAACATCCGTTAGCGTGCAACCCCCAGGCCATATGCCGCGCAGCCCAAATTTGGGAGCTATCTCTCATCTCATCTGTTCCTTTATAAAGCTAAGCTCTCCACTTTGCCTTCCACTTTGCAAGTGCCGTCTGCTGTTGACTTGCCAAGTATACCACAGCAACTTGGACCACTGGATATGTGCCATTGGGTATGGACCCACTGCGCATATATACATACATATACTACATAGTCTATTCTCTGCATTACTATATTATTCTCCATATACGTTAGCTTCACAGTCCGGAACACACGTTATAACTTTTTTTTTTTTTGAACCACATATGTGATGCAAAGGCTGTGGCTAGTCGTTTTTTCCAGCGTTCAAGGTAACTTGGCCGTAGCGGTTAAGGTCAGTTATTAAGAGCACCTGACAGGCGGATTCTTCGTCAAGTCACGACAAATGAGAGCAAAGATCAGCAGCAAAAACGAGAAAACTTAGCGGTCCGCGAGGCGCACAGTAAAGGGAACGAACAGAGGCAGGCAACGAAACGTGTGGAAACAGGGTGCCTCGATGTCAGCGCCACCTCCCGCCGTAGAAGCGTGGCATCGAGGCGCCCTACGTGGAAATGCACCGCAGCACCGCTGGAGAGATGAAGCACAGCGAGATTACTTCCAGCGTTCGCGTGCGCGTACGTCAGCACTGCAAATTGCTCGTGGTTCAACCGTTTAGACAGAAATGTGATAACTGGACGTCCAGACACTAGAAGTTGCATGCACGCCAATGAAAGATTGTCTAAAGCTACTGGACGTAGCACAACGATAGAGTACTTGGACCCAAAGTTACTTGCAAGTAGCCCGGCAGGAAGAGTGAGGTTTAAAAGGAAGGTCCCGCGACGTCTGCAGTCCCTGCAGTCTTTACGATAGTCCAGAAAGCACAGGCCGCGCACTTGCATGTTAACGGTAACAATTTTTTCGCCACTCAGCTGCAAAATCCGCCTCAGACAGGACGAGGGCTCGGCTACCAGCCGCTTGAACAAGAACGAAAGACGGCAGACGCTAGCGCTGAATTTTTTTTGCGACTGTGGCAAAGCAAATAGTCGGAAACTACAAAGGCGCGGCACTTTAGTTCGCATAAAGGACAGCACGTTCGTCAAGGCAAGACGCTTGCAGCGCAAGCTCGGTTGAGAATCAATCGGTTATAACAAAAGATTGCCTATAGAACCTCTCAACTCGAGGACAAGTGCAATACTTTCATCGTTGAAAAGCTGTCTTCAATACTGAGCAACAAAACGTCTCTTCAGTCAACATGGCGACTGAAACAACAATGCAATACAAGGCGCGAGACTTCGTACAAGATCCGAGTGCACATTTGTAACTAGTAATGTCAGCAGTTAATCGCACCCGCTCGGCGAGGCTTGACGAGGAAGCACTGCTGCAGCTTAACTTCCAAGCCTACAACTCCCAATCAAGACGATGCAGAACGGGAGGTGTGCGTATACGGAATCCATGAAAAAAAAAACAACAAATATATATATTGCTTCAGAATAACCGCACCCCGAATATTACATCTCACATATAGTACATTACAAAAGCTAAACCTTTCGTATATTTCTAAAAAAGGAAATGTTGACGAAAGGAGAACTAGTAAGCTAAACGAAGAAAAAGTCAGTGAATTAGAAAGAAGGGAAGGAAACAAAACGCCGAAAGTGCTAAGGCCCGCCACAGCGTTGAGCAGGGTTCATGGGAGACTCGGCGGCGCAGTCAAAGGCGAACGCGAACCGCCGGACGTGCCTGAGGGACAGGTCGCAGATGTCGTCCCTATTTCCACGAGCGTCGCCTCCCTCGCAGTGCACAAAACACAGAGCCACGAAAAATAGCTGCGTCGGAGTGAAGTGTTCCAGCTGCGGGATGGGCAGTTCGGTCGTGGCCTGAACGTCTTGCTCGAGCGCATCGAGCACGGCGTCCGCCGCCAGGGCCACAGCCGTCACGTCGTCTATGTCCAGCACAGTGCCGCGCGACTTGCCGGCGACGCAATTCTTCAGCTGCGCCACGGTCGCGTTCGTCCTGGGGTCCGAGCTGTACGCTGCGAGAAAGAGCAGCCCCAGCGCCCACGCCACACTCGCACCAAATCCGGCGTATACGATCGGTGCCGTCAGCGCCGTGTCGAAGAGTGGGAAGGAAAGCGCGGCAGGAAGCAGCTGGAAGTCCTTCCGTGGTCCCAAAACGTACACGGCGAACAGCTCCAGAGAGTTGACGGCCGCTAGGAGCACCGAATCGTCCGCACTTCTCGAGACGAGCGTCGACTTGCGCCAGTTCTGCACGAAGGAGTCGGTCATGTCGAGGCCGGCGGGAGCCAACTCCAAGTCGTGGACTGCTTCGAAGCTCCGCATCGCTCTGGACAACGACGACCAGTTGCTGACGACCTCAATGTTACGCCTGAAGTGGCGCCACCGGGCCAGGCGGCGCAGGAAGCTGTCGCCAACAGCTCGAGTCACGGCATCGGCCATTGTGCGCATGCTGCCACGAAACATTTGGGCGCTGTAGCTTCCGAACAGGGCGTAACGCGAGAACGCGAAGGCCGCACTGACGCAGAAGGCGCCGTGGTACGCCTGCGCCCTCCTCGCGCTACCCCCATAGTAGTTGAGGACGAGGTCGCGGTTC